>NC_134551.1:35017790-35639353 GCF_025594145.1 Primulina tabacum | reverse complement strand
ACGTAGACGTGCCATCATCATAAAACTTTTCTTAAACATACTTGCATCATACATACTTGAACATACATAAACTTCATCATTTTGCGTAGAGATATGTTTCAAAGCAAGTGACCCATACATAAATATACCTAATCAGACTAAACCACAGTACTGGGCTGATAGAGAAAATCCACTGCTACATACATGAGATCCCTGGTCGTGCTTTACCGGGTGGATTGGTCCTTGGTCAAGCGTTACCACTTTCCAATCCTAATCTAAACCCGTCAATGCTTTACCGGGGTGGAGAGGTCCTTGGCCACGTTCACCGACTTCCAAACCCGTTCGTAATTTGGTCACAAGACATTTAGCATACCTCAAAATATGAAAATATTTTCTTTTTCACGTCGAACATACTTACTTGGCGTTGAGGGATTCGTTGGATCTCGCTTGAGGCCATTCCTGCACATACTAACATGAGTTCGAATACCTACCTTGCATAACTTAGACGTATAGTCATGCTCACACCCAAATATGATAAATTTCCTTATGAAATTCTAAATCTCTCGGGACTCGACCTCGTTTAATCATCGTACTAAATCTTGACATCAAAACCCCAAAACAATCCTTAAACAAAACAATTAATATTTTTTTTTATAAAAGGACACGGACCCTGTGTAAGGGTCCGTGTAGGAGCTGGAAATTCGCATTTTGAAGGAAAATGTGCACGGACCCCGTGCCAGGGTCCGGCTTTGGGTTCATGTAGGTGCTGGAATTGTGAACCAAGGGAGAAACACTATACGTATGTCTTATTCCTCCTAACTCGATCATACGGACCGTGAACCAATGCCTCGAGACCCATCCTTGGACGCTATGACACTTATTCAAACTCAAACAAACACCCAAAAACAACTATGCATAAAAAACAACGCAACCCAAATCCGTGAACTCGACATTTTACACCAAAACGCATCCTACGACTTATAATGCAACCAAGTGCCTATCAATGCAATCCGACACACCAAAAACCATCCCAACATCATACTCAACATACTTAAATGCAGCAGCGATCACCTTGTCGATCACCAACGAAGCCTGCAACAATAAAACTTAAAGAACACATCAACAACGCATTTTTAAAAAAACGCAGATTGAGCAGTCCCACTGAAACGATCATAACTCACTCATTTCTTATCCACATATTTCAACTTTACTGTCAAATCGAAGGTATCAAAAAGTTTTACGTTTTATATGTTGAAAGTTATTCCAGAAAATCGACCCAACAGTCGCAGTATTTAAAATGACAGCTAATTTCAAGTTTTCATATCTAAAAACATTTCAAAACCAATCCAACCAATTTTTGCTCAAAATTTTACAACATACATGGATTTTTACGCATAATAAACATAAGAACAGATAATATAACAAGATCGATGCAGAAACAAAAAGATTATACATGCCTTTTGATATTAAAAAAACCGTAACGACGATACCGAAGCGGGGAAGATGTGAGGGTTGAACCAAAACGATTTTTGGCCGATTTCTTTGAAGAAAAGAGACGAAAACTTGCTGGAAAATACAGAGGAGAGGGGCGGCTGCTGATAGAACTCAAGAAACCCTAGGCTTTCTTGTTGAAAAAAATATGGAATGAAATGAAATGTGTGTGTGTGTAAAAACATGTGTGTGTGTGGTTTTTTTTAATAATTACGGGATAAATTGTTCTTAATTAATAATTATGATGCAAACGTGGTTGGTCAAGCACCAAAGAAGGCGTGGGAGTCGTTCGAGTTGCCCGAAGGACCTATAACGAGGGGACGTAGCAAGAAGTTTAAAGAAGCACTTCAAGGACTCATGGGGAGCTACCAAGGAAAATCTACAAATTGGGTGCCTAAATTAGAGGAGCTTGAGGAACATGGACACAATGACGGAACTGTTTGGAATGACATTCAAGTGTTAAATAACCTAGAAGGCAGCAGCTCTCGCGCCCCTGCGCAACAAGACGCGCAGCCGCGCGCTCCTTGAAGCAGAAGGGCGCTACCGTGCGCCCCGGGCTGGTTGTTTGCAGAATCTCGCGCGCAGCTCCGCGAGTTCACGTGCAGCCGCGCGCACTGCCGTGTCAAACTTGCTAGCCAACTTTTGTTATGACTTTTTACACTACCTTTTCATGTTTTATTGATTATATATGCATTGTATTAGACTATGAACGAGATTATTCAGACATATATCAAGTTTCTTGAGATTTTCTCTCAAATTTGCAAGGCATTTTGCTTTGTTGTTCACAAAATCAAACTTACCAAAGATTGCATCTTTGTGGCATTTGTCAATTGTTTTCGCACGGATTGTCAAAACAAGTTTTTTGAAGGCTCGTATGAAATTTGATTGTTACTATCGTTGATATTTGTTGCTATGTTTTAATCGCTTTGAGGTGAATATCACAAATCGTTGCTTGTTTCAAAAGATCGGGACAACACAATCGATCCTTGTTCGTTATTGAATTGAGGGCGTGATTTCAATTAATCGTGTTTGCTTTTAATTCGTACGAGGATTCGTATCATTTGGTATCAGAGCTTCTGGTTCTCTTTGATTCAAGTAAGTTATCGTTGCTATTTTCAGATCTGTCTAAAAAAATTTCGTTCTGTTCTCAGATCTGTGTTAGACTTTCGTTTCTATTTTCAGATCTTTCTAAAATTCAGTTATGTTTTCAGATATGTATTATACTTTCGTTTCTGTTTACAGATCCTTGTTATCCATTGTTTTGTTATCAGATCTGCGTTATTCTAGCGTTCTTTGTATTGCGCAGTCCAAGTGAGACAGTTGCGAGTGTCAACGAGTTCAATCTTGTTAGATTGATATACAAATATAAAGATTGATCACACCTTTGAGAGAACTATCACATTCGAGTAAAAATATTTGAGTGCGAGCGTTATTTCTTTGGAGTGATCGTGAGAATTTGGGTGAGGAATATATTTTATTTCTACTAACATTTTTTTGCAGGTACAAAATCTGAAAGTAAAATGGAGAGGGAGGTAGGAGATAGTTCGAACCAGAGGTTGTCTAAGGTCCAAATGGAGGCGTTAGTTGGGCATTTCAGTAGGATGATGAGGGCCGAGTTGGATCCATTACATGAGAGGTTGGATAGGCTTGAGTTTAGTACTAGCGAAAATAAATCTAAGCCTAAAGGTTTGGGTAGAGGCGAAGAAAAAGAGGATGATTATGATTTGGGAGGAGAATAGGAGAGTCAAAACGAGAACTGGGGTAGGAACGGAAGAGGTAGAGTGTTTGGTAGAGGAAGAAGAAAAGCCGTACGGGGTAGGTACTATGATGGGAATAGGGAAGATGGTAACATAGGTAGCAATAAGATGAAAATTCCGTCGTTCCATGGTAAGTCAGACCCAGAGGCTTATTTAGAATGGGAAAAACGAGTTGAATTTGTTTTTGATTGTCACCACTATTCTGAACTCAAAAAGGTTAGGTTGGCAGTGGTTGAGTTTGTTGATTATGCACTTATTTGGTGGGATCAATTATTGACCACTAAGAGAAGATGCAATGAGAGGCCTATAGAAACTTGGGCTGAGATGAAGAGCGTAATGAGGAAGAGGTTTGTACCAAATCACTACTATAGAGAAATGTTTAAGAGGTTACAAATTTTGAGACAAGGTGTGAAGAGTGCTGAGGACTACTATAAAGAGTTGGAAGTAGTCATGATTAGAGCAAAAATAGAGGAGGATCGTGAGGCTACTATGGCTCGTTTTCTGTATGGTTTGAACAGGGAGATTCAAGATCAAGTGGAGCTTAGACACTATTTGGACATAGATGAGATGGTGCAGATGGCGATAAAAGTGGAGCAACAACTCAAGAGGAGAGGATTTGGTCGCACCACTCAAGTGGGGAATGCATCAACACCTTGGCGTTCCAACGTTGTTAAACGTGAAGAAGGCAAGGTTGTGGCCAAGTCCAAATTTGACATTAAACAGGAGGCGCCTAAGCATGTAGTGAAGGGTAAACCTGAAACTCCTATTAATCGTTTTAGAGATATCAAATGTTTTAGGTGTCAAGGAGTTGGACATATTGCTAGCCAATGTCCCAATAAAAGGGTGATGATATTGAATACTTATGGGGAGTATGAATCTCATAGTTCAGGAGATGATGTAGAGGATGAAGATGAGATGCCTGCGTTAGAGGATCCTGATGAGGGATATGAGGCAGTTGTGGGTGAGGCGTTAGTGACTAGGCGTATCATGAATGCCCAAGTCAATGAAGAGGAGACTAACCCGCGGGAAAACTTGTTCTATACTAGATGTTTTGTCAGTGGCAAGGTTTGCAACATTATTATAGATGGATGAAGTTGCACCAATGTGGCTAGTAGTGAGATGGTAGAAAAGTTGTGTATACCTATGTTAAAGCATCCTCAACCATATAGGCTTCAATGGTTGAATGATTGTGCGGAAGTGAAGGTGACAAAACAAGTGTTGGTTTCTTTTTCGATTAGGAAGTATGTTGATGAGGTGTTGTGTGATGTGGTGCCAATGCATGCTTGTCATATTTTGTTTGGGAGACCATGGCAATATGATAGACAAGTGACACATGATGGGTTTAGGAATAGATATTCTTTTGTACTAAAGAAAGAACCCATTGTTCTACTTTCTTTGTCCCCAAAGCAAGTGTTGGAGGATCAATTGAAAAAAAAAAAAGAGAGATGAGGCCGGAAAAAAGATGATTTAAAAAGTGAGATGGCCTTTGAAAGCAAAAATGATATGGCTGAAAAAAAAAGTGATAAAAAAAGTGAGACAGCCATACAAAAGAAAAAAGAGAGGAAAGAAAATGAGGGAAAAGAAAATGAGAGGAAAGAAGCCAAAAAGAAAACATATATGGCCCAAAAGAGTGAGTTGAAGCAATTGTTGCACACTCATGATCCACTTGTGTTGATTCTTTACAAGGAGATTCTCTTTAACACAAGTGATATAGCCGGATCCCTTCCGAGCATTGTTGTTTCACTTTTGCAGGAATTTGAAGATGTATTTACAGAGGAGCTACCTCGAGGATTACCACCATTGAGGGGGATTGAGCACCAAACTGATTTTGTACCCGGAAGTGTATTGCCAAATCGTCCAGCTTATAGAAGCAATCCGGAGGAGACTAAGGAGCTACAACTACAGGTAAGTGAGTTGTTAGATAGGGGTTTTGTGCGTGAGTCCATGTCTCCTTGTGCTGTACCTGTTTTACTAGTTCCTAAGAAAGATGGCTCATGGCGTATGTGTGTGGATTGTAGGGCAATTAATAACATAACCATCAAGTACAGGCATCCCATACCTAGATTAGACGATATGTTAGATGAGTTGCATGGTGCATGTATTTTTAGTAAAATTGATTTGAAGAGTGGTTATCGCCAAATTAGAATGAGATAAGGTGATGAGTGGAAAACTGCTTTTAAAACCAAATATGGGTTATATTAGTGGATCGTCATGCTCTTTGGCTTAACTAATGCTCCTAACACCTTTATGAGGTTAATGAATCATGTTTTGCGTGTACACATAGAAAGGTTTGTTGTGGTTTATTTTGATGATATCCTAGTGTATAGCAAAAATTTGGATGAGCATATTAACCACTTGAGACTTGTGCTAATCACGCTAAGGGATGAAAATTTGTATGCTAACTTAAAAAAATATGATTTTTGTACAAGCAAACTTGTCTTTCTTGGTTTTGTGGCAAGCTCACAGGTAATACAAGTGAATGAAGACAAGGTAAGTGCTATTCGAGATTGGCCAATTCCTGCTACTGTTGGTCAAGTCCGAAGTTTTCATGGTCTTGCAAGCTTCTATAGGAGGTTTGTAAAAGATTTCACACATTGGCAGCACCGATGATGGCGGTGATTAAAAAAAATATTCCATTCCATTGGGGCGAGGAGCAAGAGAAGTCTTTTAATATTATTAAACAAAAATTAATTAATGATCCTTTACTTGTTTTGCCTGATTTTTCTAATACTTTTGAAATTGAATGTGATGTTTCAGGTGTAGGTATTGGTGGGGTTTTGATGCAAGGAGGACGACCAGTGGCGTATTTTAGCCAGAAACTCGATGGAGCAGCGTTGAACTATCCAACGTATGACAAGGAGTTGTACGCGCTTGTGAGGACTTTAGAGATGTGGCAACACTACTTGAGGCCTAAGGAATTTGTGATCCATATGGATCATGAGTCTCTAAAGCACCTTAAGGGACAATAGAAACTGAACAAGCAGCATGCCAAGTGGGTGGCGTTCATAGGGACATTTCCCTACATAATCAAGTACAAACAAGGTAAGGAAAATGTAGTGTCCGACGCACTATCACGGAGGTACGTACTAATCTCTACCTTGGAGTCGAAAATTTTGGGGTTTGAGCATGTGAAAGAGTTGTATTTGTTGGATGAGGATCTTAAGGAGATATTTGAAAAATGCATGCATAGTCCACATGATAAATTTTATTTGCATAATGGGTTTTTATTTAGAGAAAGTAGATTGTGCATTCCTAAGTCATCAATTCGTGAATAACTTGTGAGGGAGGCACATGAAGGTGGTTTGATGGGGCACACTTTGGTGTGGCTAAAACTTTGAGTTCTTTACATGAACATTTTTTTTGCCACATATGAAATGTGATGTTGAACGTGTTTGTGAAAGGTGCATAATTTGTAGACAAGCTAAGTCGAGAACACAACCATATGGATTGTATACACCACTTCCTGTTCCTATTGAATCTTGGGTTGATATTTCTATGGACTTTGATTTGGGGTTGCCTAGGACTAAGAAGGCGAGGGATTCAATATTTGTTGTTGTTGACAGATTCTCTAAGATGGCGCATTTTATTGCTTGTCATAAAACCGATGATGCATCAAACATTGCGGATTTGTTCTTTAAGGAAGTCGTTAGGTTGCACGGTATGCCTAGGACTATTGTATCTGACCGTGATGTTAAATTTTTGAGTTACTTTTGGAAAAATTTGTGGGCTAAACTTGGCACAAAACTGTTGTTTTCTACTACATGTCATCCTCAAACGGATGGACAAACTGAAGTTGTTAATAGGAGTTTAGGAACACTTTTGCGTGCTATACTTAAAAAGAACTTGAAAAATAGGGAAGAGTGTTTGTCATTTGTTTAGTTTGCTTATAATCGTAGCATGCATTCTACTACGAATTATTCACAATTTGAAATTGTTTATGGTTTTAACCTTTTAACTCCTTTGGATTTGATGTCTTTGCCTGTGAGTGAAAGGTTGAACATGGATGGCAAGAAGAAAGCTGAATTTATTAAGAGTTTGCATGAGAAGGTCAAGACTAACATCGAGAAAAAAAATTTACAATATACGAAGCAAGCCAACAAGGGGAGAAAGAAGATGATTTTTTAAAAGGGAGATTGGGTGTGGTTGCACTTAAGGAAGGAAAGATTTCTAGAGAAGCAACGTTCGAAGCTCCTACCTAGGGGTGATGGACCATTTAGAGTTCTTGAAAGGATCAATGACAATGCCTAAAAACTAGACTTATCAGGTGAGTACAATGTCAGTTCCACTTTTAATGTTAGTGATCTTTCATTGGTTGATGTAGGAGATGATCAAGATTTGAGGACAAATCCTTTTCAAGAAGGGGAGGATGATGCAAACGTGGTTGGTCAAGCACCAAAGAAGGCGTGGGAGTCGTTGGAGTTGCACGAAGGACATATAACGAGGGGATGTAGCAAGAAGTTTAAAGAAGCACTTCAAGGACTCATGGGGAGCTACCAAGGAAAATCTACAAATTGAGTGCCTAAATTAGAGGAGCTCGAGGAACATGGACACAATGATGGAAATGTTTGGAATGTCATTCAAGTGTTAAATAACCTAGAAGGCAGCAGCTCTCGCGCCCTTGCGCAACAAGACGCGCAGCCGCGCGCTCCATGAGGCAGAAGAGCGCGCTCGCGCGCAGCTGCACGAGTTCACGCGCAGCTGCGCGCACTGCCGTGTCAAACTTGATAGCCATCTTTTGTTATGACTTTTTACACTACTTTTTCATGTTTTATTGATTATATATGCATTGTATCAGACTATGAACGAGATTATTCAGACATATATCAAGTTTCTTGAGGTTTTCTCTCAAATTTGCAAGGCATTTTGCTTTGTTCTTCAAAAAATCAAACTTATCAAAGATTGCATCTTTGTGGCGTTTGTCAATTGTTTTCACACGGATTGTCAAAACAAGTTCTTTTAAGGTTCGTATGAAATTGATTGTTACTATCGTTGATATTTGTTGCTAAGTTTTAATCGCTTTGAGGTGAATATCACAAATCGTTGCTTGTTTCAAACGATCGGGACAACACAATCGATCCTTGTTCGTTATTGAATTGAGGGCGTGATTTCAATTAATCGTGTTTGCTTTTAATTCGTACGAGGATTCGTATCAAATTAGCAAACAATTAAAAATACTAACCCACATTTAACTTAATAAAATCCCTTAATTTAAAATGAAATGCACACTAGCTAAACTTTAAAAGTTTTAAAGTCCTAAAATCATTAATTAAATAAATTAGGCTTTAAAATGCTAAAAGCTTAATAAATCATTTAAGATGCTACAATCCTAACTTAAAATAAAATATCTCATCTTAAAATTGCCAAAAATCGTCGTCGGTCTCTTTTCCTCTATCTCGTATCGAATAATCGTCTGAAACATGAAACTCAAGAAAATATTTTAACGTGCATCACATAAACATAAATAATTTAAAATCATGCAAATTCCACAAATTATGCATCACTAAATTCATTTTAAACTTAATTAGATAATTTAACAATTAAATAAATGCATGGGTTTTACTTGTACTGAATTTGGGCCCTACAATATTGATCGATGCCTGGTAGCTATTGTTGTACATGAACTCCACAAAAGGTAGCTTTGGCTTCAATCTACCCTGTAAGTCGATCATGCAGGCTCTTAGTAGGTCCTCAAGAATCTGAATCACCCAATCTGACTGTCTGTCGGTCTGAGGATGGAAGGCAGTACTGAATAGCAGCTTAGTTCCTTATGCCTGATGCAGACTCTTCCAGAATGCAGAAGTGAACCTCGGATCCTTGTCTGACACGATAGACATTGGAATCCCATTTAGTCTGACTATCTTTCTGACATACAGATCTGCGTGCTGATTCATGGTGAAAGTCTTCCTGATCGGTAAAAAGTGAGCTGACTTAGTGAGCCGATCAACTATCACCCAGATGGAATTATATCCTCTAGTAGTCCTCAGTAGTCCCGTTACAAAGTCCATGGTGATGTTCTCCCATTTCCACTCGGGAATATGCAATGGTCTCAAATTCTCTGCAGGTCTTTGATGCTCTACCTTGACATGCTGACATGTCAAACTGGAGACGAATCTCAAAATATCCCGCTTCATGCCCGACCACCAATATAAAGACTGAAGATCCTTATACATCTTCATACTCTCTGGATGGATGGAGTACAGGGTGTTGTGGGCCTCACTCAAGATATCTTCTCTCAGGGAATCACTGCTAGGAACCCACAGTCGCTACCTATATCTGACTATGTCATTTACAATTGTGTACAGTCTCCAGACCTTAGCCTCTTCCCTCTGTCTCCACTTTTGCAACTGCTCGTCAGAAGTCTACCCTGCCCGAATTCTGTCTCTAATGGTCGGCTGCACTGTCAGGGTAGAAAGATTGTGGGCACTGCCCCTGGCATAAACTGCAAACTCAAACCGCTGAATCTATGCCCGCAACAATCTCTGTGCTGATAACATGGAGATCACTGCAGTCTTCCTGCTCAAGGAATCTGTGACTACATTAGCCTTACCCCGATAGTATCTAATGTCACAGTCATAATCCTTCACTAGCTCTAGCCACTTCCGTTGTCTCATGTTCAGCTTTTTCTGTGTGAAAAAGTACTTCAAACTCTTGTGATCAGTGAAAATCCTACACTTCTCCCCATACCAATAATGCCTCCAAATCTTTAGGGCAAAAACCACTGCTTCTTGCTTGAGGTCATGAGTCGGATAATTCTTCTCATTATCCTTCAGCAGTCGGGACAAATAAGCTATAACCCTATCATCCTGCATCAACACCGCGCCCAATCCGAGCTTCGAAGCATCTGTATTTATCATAAACTCACCATGCCTTGGTGGCATAGCTAGTACTAGTGCTGAGGTCAAGGCCTGCATCAATCTGTCGAAACTCTATTGGCAGTCCGGTCCCCAAATGAAATTGGCATTCTTCTTCGTAAAGGCGGTCATAGGCACCACAATAGAAGAGAAGCCCTGAATAAACTTTCTGTAATATCCAACCAACCCAAAGAAGCTACGGATCTCTGTCACGTTCTTAGGCATTGGCCAATCTCTCACTGCCTCAACTTTACTAGGGTCGACCTTTATACCATCTCATGATACAATGTGGCCCAAGAATGCCACTCTATCAAGCCAAAACTCGCACTTACTGAACTTTGCATACATCCGTCTGTCCTGTAAAGTCATTAGTACGGTACTCAGATACTGACTGTGCTCCTCTCTGCTCCTCGAATAGACCAAGAAGTCATTTATGAAAACTATGATGAACTAGTCCAAGTATGGCTGAAACACGCGATTCATGAGATCCATGAAGATCGATGGTGCGTTCGTCAGTCCGAAAGACATCACCAAAAACTCATAGTGTTCATATCGTGTCCTGAATGTCGTCTTATGCACGTCAGACTCTCTAACCTTCATCTGATAGTATCCTGATCGGAGATCTATCTTCAAAAATACCGATGCTCCCTGAAGCTAATCAAATAAATCCTCAATCCTTGGCAATGGATACTTGTTCTTGACCGTGACTCTGTTCAGCTCTCTATAATCAATGCAGAGTCGCATACTGTCATCCTTCTTCTTGACAATCAAAACTGGCGCACTCCATGGGGAAAAACTAGGGTGAATGAAACCGTTATCTAGCAAATCTTGAATCTGATCCTTCAGTTCTTTCATCTTTGTAGGTGCTAGACGATGGGGCGCCTTAGAAATAGGCACGGTACCTGGCATAAGCTCGAAAAAAAATCCACCTCTCTATCTGGTGGAATGCCTGAAACATCGTCAGGGAAAACACTAGGAAAATCTCTAACCACATCAATGTCCCCTAGCTTCTGACTAGCTGGCTCTGACAAAATACTGGCCAAAAACATCTGGCAGCCTCTCTTCCTGAGCTTCCTTGCACACATACAGGAAATTATGTGCAACATCTTCTGGTGTCTGGCTGCCTCAAAAATAAAAGGCTTACCGCTGGGCGGTCGGATAGATACTGATCTCTATTGGAAGTCTATGACAGCTCCGTTCAAGGAAAGCCAGTTCATACACAAAATAATATCAAATTCCGGCAAAGGTAGCACAATCAATTATGCTTTCACCGAATATTTCCGTAACAGAAGATCGAATTTCTTCACTAGTAGAGAAGTGAACATCTGATCCCCGGATGGAATCGATACTCAGAATCCTGAATCCATCGACACCGGTATGATTCCTAGTCACTGGACGAACATCTCGGATATAAAAGAATGTGTAGGTCCAGAATCTAGCAATGCATGAGTGGCTACACCTGAATTATATATCCTATCTGCGACATAACATACTATCAAATCTGTCCGCTCAGATTTTAAATTTTAAATCTGCGACATATATCCTACCTGCGACATATCCTACCTGCGACATATATCCTACACTTCCTCAAAATTTTAAATTTTAAATCCTTAAAATTTTCGAAATTATAATTTGACATTTAAATTTTTCGAAAATTACACTTTTGGCCCTACAATTTTAGAAATTTGCAACTTGGCCCCATAAAATTATCGAATTTAGCACCATGAAAGTAAAATTCTTGAAAACTAAGAATTAAGTCGCAAAAATTCAGAAGACTCGACAATAGCCCTTTAAAATTTCAATTTTTTTTGCAAATAAGTTCTCATATTTTCGATTATTACAATTAGGTCCCTAAATTTATCAATTCACGCAATTTATTTCTTAAATCAAAATAGATAGAGCATGCATCCAAGTTCATTCTATGTTCTCAATACCACAAATTAATTCCCACAATAATCAGATAACCCAATGCAATCAAATCAGTAAATACATAAAACTTAAGCATAAAAGTTACCAGTGATCAAAGAAGAGTCGGGCTCAGCCTTTGCCTCCTCGGCATGCATCACATATGCTTTTCCAGTAATGGGCCCTTTGCTCCTAGGGAAATCTGTCGCCTTGTGTCCCTCCTCTTTGGATATGAAGCATTTGAAGGTGCCCCACATGCATTTGTCGTAGTGTAACTTGTTGCACTGCTTACATGCCTGTCCTTCCTCTAGCTTAGTAGCCCCTGGTGCCTGAGGCAGCCGCTGCTGTCCTGGCCTCCTAAACTGTCCATGGGGATTCTGCTACCCCTGCTGCCACGGTGGCCATGTAAATTGCTTCTTCTGTGGTTGGGAGCTAGGGTGGGCCTGATGCCTCTTTCGTTGCATATCGGTGTAAATATCTCGGAGGGCCTGCTCAGCCTGAAAAGCACAACCAGTCGCCTCCTCGCAACTAGCCGGTCTCATAAGTATCACATCTCCATGCAAAGTAGGCTTGAGGCCATTCATGAAATGCCTCAGCTACAGGGCGGCATCTCTAGCAATGAGGAGCACAAAGTGATAGCCTCTGTCGAACTTTCGAATAAACTCGGTCACAGACCATTCCCTCTAGCAGAGACTCATTAACTCCCTCGTCAGGCGACCTCTGACATCAGCTGGGAAAACTTAGCATAGAACACCTCCTTGAACTGCTCCCATCATCTCTCAACATATACGTGTCGCACTTGACCAGGTTGACATCCTTCATATCCAGGTACTGACAATGTAGCTCCTATGATCGAATCCAACTCTCTACCAAGAATGGATCAGTGGTGCCCCTGAACCCATTCAAGTTGAGCTGTCTAAAATGCTCATATATGTCTGTCTGAATTTGGGGAGCCTGCTGCGCCTGCTCCAGAAGTCAAGCAATGCCCTTGAGAACTCGAGTAGCTGTATCCAATGGCGGTGGAGTGGTGGAGGTTGGCCTGTGCCGCCTCCTAGAGTATCATCCTGTCGGTCTGTACTTGTAACGACCCGAAAATCAGACTACGTATAAGCCATGCATAATTACTGTTATTTAAATTAAAATGATTTTTATGCATGAGAGTTTAAATTCATTCTTTTAAATTTATTGAGTCATGATTATTTATTTTTTTTTAAAAATAGATGTTTAGTTTTATCTTTTCAGGATAAATATGCGAGGCCGGACCGGAGTTTGGAGATTAAATATAAGATTAATAATAAGAAAAATATTCCTAAATTTAAATTAAGTCAAGGAATAATTTAATTTAAAGAAAAAGAATGTTTTAAGATTTATTAATTAATTAGAGCTAAGTTGTTAAATAAATTCTTTTATGTTCAATATTTAATTAAAGTTTAAATTAAAATATGTGAACAAATGAAGGTGAATTAATCTAGGCATAAAATATTCAAGAAATTAATCATAGCATTTGAATATTTAAATTTGAGGTCATGAATGTCATGCAATAATCTATCCTAAATTTTATGTGTAAATTCACAAAAAAATATATAATGAGGGTGCTAAACTTTAAGCAATTAAAATACAAGATTTAAACAATAAATTACCATGCAAATTAGTAATCATAATTTTGGGTCCAACATTTAAAATAATTCAAAAGTTGATAACTCCCCATTCAAATCATTCCTAATTACAATTCTTGGAGTATCTATTTCCCATTTTTAATTCACTAATTAATAGTAATTCAAAAACAATGTTACACCTTATTTCTCCCAACTAATGACTAAGCTAATCATCGGAAAAAAAAAATACAGCAGAATGAGGGAAAAGCAACGGCAGCAAAGGGGAGGAGAATCATTTCAAACCCATTCAATTCTTGCACTTGTAACTCTCCACTAAATGTACTTCAAGACACCTTTAACACCTCCTATAACAGCCATCTCCATTGTCTAGCACCTCCACACCATTACCTTCGAAATACATCAGAAAACAGTAGCTTAGAGGCGTGAGAATTCAGCAGAAAACAAGAAGAGAAATCCAACTCGGTTCCGTCGCGTCGTATTGTCGTTTTGATTTGTTTTGTGTCAAAACAAATTCCAGACATGTATATGTTGTTTCTTTTCTCTTCAATCAAGCCCTATAAATATTTTTAAACATTATAAGTTCAAGATTCATGAGGCAAAACGAATTTGTGGCAGCAACATTTTCAAAAAAATCTGCACAGATTTTTCTATGCTCTTTTGGTTCAACTTCACGGTTTGGTTGCTTTTCTGGATTACAGGTAGTTGCTCGCTTCCCGGCTCACACGGCTGCTGTTAGGCATGAATTAGAATGTGTTAGGGTGTCATTGGTCCATTGGTTTGCATCCATACACTCACAAATAAAGGAATGACAGCAAATTTTTTCAAAACTACAGATTTGAGCTTCGTTTTTGGTTCTTGGGTGGTTAAGGGGAGTATTCGAATCTTGACTGTCCTAGGGACTGTAGCCACGATTAGAACCCTCCCTTAACATGTCTAGGACGTGACCAAGGTGTCCTTTCCAAGCTTGGTCCACAGATCCATTAGAATTGCACAACAACAACACAAGTTCATTTCGTTTCCTTCAAATTCTGTGTGTTTGCACTTTCGGTTTTGGAGATGTTGGATGAATTGTGGTTGGCTCCTAGCCCATAGCCATTGTTTATACAACACTCCATCATGTCTAGATCGATACATGGTCGCTCAAATGGCCATTGGAATGATACAAGACAACAAAACAATGCAATACATCACACTATACAGAAAGTGGCTCTCTCGGTTTTGAGCTGTGATTGTCCTAGGTGTTTGCTTGGTTTGTGGTTGGCTTTTAGCCCTTAGCCATGGTCCAAGCCATGCCTTAGGATGTTGGTAAGAGTCCTTGGGCGGTGGTTCAAGCCCTTGGCCATTATTTTCAGAGTTTGCTCCACAAACAAGCAAGCTGCCGCTGCTGTATTTTCTGCTTTTTGACAGCAGCTTTGGGTCACGGTTTTGGTGGTGGTTTGAGTTCTTGGTTGGCTTTTAGCCCATGGCCTTGGACTGGACACTACCTTAAGGAGTTAGGAAAGTCATGTTTTTGGCCGTTTGTGATTTGGTCGAGTTTAGAGGTCGTACGAGAATTTACGGTGAAAGGTGCCAAAATGACTCTCGAAAAAGTGTTTTATGTTTTTGGATTCCTTTCACCCATTTTCGTGTTTTATAGTTATTATGCATAATTTTCAGTATGTTTGGGGTATTTTTAATCATGGTTAAACGTCGGTTTAATGTTGGTTCGGGTTGGTACGAAGCCATGGTTAAAAATCAAGTTGTTGGTCCGAATCGTCTCGTTTGTTGGTTCTATTGTTAAGATTTTGTCAAGTTAAGATTTATTGCATGTGTCACATATTAGTAGTAAGTCGCAGCAAGCCTGGGAACGATCCAACTCATCCGGTAAAAATAAGGTTATAATTATATTACGTGCATAAAATATAAAATGTTTATTTTTGAGATATATGCTATATGTCTTGTGGCCACCTTACGTTTATGGGTTTGGAAGTCGGTAGGCGCAACCGAGGACCTCTCCGCCCGGTGACTTACGACCGGTTTATGATTATGTATGGGTACGGACATCCAGTCCAAGGGCTGTGATTGATCTCTACCGCCCAGTATACTGTGGTTTAGTCTGATCAGGCGCTTACGCTATGTTATGGGCCACTTGCTTAGAAACATTATCTCTACCAGAAAAATTATGATATGTTATGACATAGCTCTATTGAGCAAAGTTTTTACGTATGAATTTTCAGATATGCACGTAGTTATAATTATTCATGATACGATTTTCACCATACGCTCTACGATACTTTATTTTTATGATGCATGCGATTTTATGATATATTTACTTGTTATTCACGATATATACATGTTGGGTCTTTAGACTCACTAGACTTGATTGTTGTAGGTATTGACGAGGTCAAGACCGCGGGCAGAGACCAGTGAGCGATCTTGGGACAGCAGTAGTAAACCCGAGGACCTCATGATTTAGTTTATGCACCTTTTATTATTCAAACTCAGTTTTAATACGTTGGATTATTTTTAAATTGATGTTTACGTTGGATTATTTTTAAATTGTTGGTTGAAAACAATATTTGTTTCCGTTGTTATTTTAAAGTTAAAAATTATTTACATGTATATTTTAATTAAATAAGACAAGATAATTATTTATTTAGAAAATTTTTAATAATTCCGCAAAATTATGAATACGAAATACGGGCCTTTACAGTACTGGGGGAGCGTCTGGGAGGCATGATATCTGAATACAGTCCAAATTCTAAACGTAACCCATTATGCAATTTAATCTAGTCTTCAAATCATTTAATCCTTTAATCATGAAAGCAGGTAAACATGTACTCTAAATCACTGTAAAACGTGTATCATGTAATCATACAGGTAGCAGTAAATTATCTAAAAAATTTAAAACACAAAATCATAAAGATTTGAGGCTTGAAGACTGAGCTGCAGAAGCTGGCGTTGGCACAACCATATACAAGACCCTTGCTCTGTTTCCAACTGAGACGACTGCTACTTAAAAATGCTACTAAATTTTTTTTTCTATGAATTTATTTTCAAAATTTAAAATTTTGCATGCATGCAATACTACTGAAATATATATCCTTTTTTTTAAAAATTAATTGTAATCAAATAACAGATAAAATATCGTAGTAAAAAAAAATTGCCAACTCGACCATCATAAATGTTAGTAAAAATAAATAAGTAAAATTCCTGATAACTAACAATATGTCAAAACCAACCGTAATAAAATTTTCACGTCCACTCTAAACTCATAAATACGTGATGTGCGGAAATATGGTCCTCGGGTCATGTGCGCACATCCATCCCTTCCTACTTAGAATTTGGCACCTCCAGCCTCCTCATCGACATGCTAACGTACATCATCCAAACCTAGTGAGTTTAATGACTCAACACACCTGTAACATTATAACGAATACATATACATAACATGCAATAGTGAAAAATACTGTAAGCAACATACATTTCATGATCTTAAAAAGTCGTATGCAAAATTGTAACCTATCAAGGCATGATCGTATTTATAACCTATATCATCATATCAAGATATACGTGCTCGTTTTCTTAATTTGAATTCTGTTCATCAGCTGTGACTTTCGTATCATCGTATTAGGCGATGGATAGATCAACGTATAACCGCGGTACCCGACGGCGGGGACATCAGCTACAGTATTACCCTTCCACTGGACCTTGGCCTTACATATCATCGTATTAACATGTCATCGTAATATTCACAACTAACTCTCATCCTTCAAAACATCATCATTTTCATCACTTAACAAAATCATGCATATACAAATTTTTTTCTTAAAACCAAGCATGCTACAGATTTCCATAATTGCGTAAAAAGACGTGTACATGATAACATAAATGTTTAAAAACATGTCAAATTTTGCTCAGGGCGCTGCCATGAATCAAAACTCGACCTCGTGCAAAATGACAATTTTGCCCCTTGAAACCCAAATTGACCATTTTACCCCTGGACCCTGAAATTTGGCACGAAACTTACAAAACTCCTTTAAACATCCCAAAAAATAATAATAAACTATCATTAGACGTAAAATCGAGCCCATTTCAAAACATAAACGATTCGTTTTAAAACTTAGACCGGGGTCCCGGTTTTAACCCAAACCAACCCCTAACCCAATTTTTCCCGAGACTTAACCTAAATTTTCCGAAATCAAACTTTGACCTTAACATACACCAACAGCCCATAACCCATTCTCTTCAGACCCCTTAGGACCTACAAAACAAGATCAAAGGCTGCTGGAATTTTTATTGCTCAAACAAGCCCTACCCATAGTCATGACTAAGACCGAACCAACGGCCCACCTAACCAGCTTGGGCCACCAACAAACCAGCCCGTTCCAGAAAACCCTAGGACCCTCCTGCATCGAACCAATCCCAAGCTCACAGCAACTTGCACGCGCATCCCTCGTTTCACTAGGAACTAACTGATCTACTAGCCCCAACTTATCCTAGTTCGTATCCTAGCTTCGCTCCATGATTTGTCACGCTATGAGCCGAATATGGATCACTCCGAGGCCTAGTCCTGGACCATTCCCGTCCCAAACCAACATCTGGAACGAGCCATGTTCGGCTGCACCATTTCCCACCCAATCTAACTGCCACGCGTTTCATAGTACCGAAACGATCGACTTCTCTCCCTTAGACCTGAACCGAAGCCCTTTCATACTTATCCACCATAGAGCTCTACATGGTAATCCCTAAAAACGTAGAGCAGCAGCCCCCATACACAATTGTTCAAGAAAAGTATGAGTATGAGCAAGAACATGTGTAATCTTGAACAACTTAATGCAAAAACGTTTTTACATGCAATATCTATATAACCTTCATACATGGCATTCATACCAGCATAATTACAGCATGAATGATGAGTAAAAGAAGATATACAGCGTGGCTTAGCGATAATGTGACAAAAACACAAAGAACTACGCGCGGGACGTGAACTGGAAAGGCGGGGAGGACGCTTTATTTGAAAACTTAAAGGGCCAAAGCTTTCGAATTTTTTCTTCTGTAATTTACGTGAGAGAGGTTGCTGATGGAGGGGAGGGGTGGCTTCTAGGGTGACAATAGGTTTAGGGTTAGCTTAGGGTAATATTTAAATAGAATTACAAAGCACTAATGGGCCTTAACTTAAATTTCAAAAGAATTAAAAAGGCTCTTGAGCACATCAAACATTAAAACCAACCCAACAAGCCAATAACACTCCCAAAAAATATTTCATTTAGGTACGTTTTCGAAAAATTGCCTGATCCCTCAAAAAGTCCCACGATTCGATAAAAATTGTGTTTATGTTAAAAATACGACCCGGTGAGTAAAAATACCCACCAAGGCCCATTTTTTTAAAATACTCTTAAAAAACCCTCATATTAAATAATTAAAATTAAATAATTTTTTTTCCTAATTATCATCGGCCTCTGTTACTCATTCGAGCGCGAAATGCAACTTAAAACTCTAATGCTTGAAACTTAAAAATAATCATGAAATAAACCTTACTCATGCAATAACCATGCATTAAATGCATAAAAATCCTTCAACCACATATTTTAAATAAAACCCTAGATTGCATGCATTTAGATTCGTAGTTCGAATTTCCTAGACCTTACAGCTGTTGTGGTAAGTGAACTCCAATAGAGGTAGTTTCGGTTTCCCAACTCGCTTGGAAATAGATCACAAGTAGATCCTCTAAAATTTGTATGACTCTCTCAGACTGACCGTCTGTCTGAGGATGAAATGTGGTACTGAATAGTAGTTTGGTTCCCAAGGCCGCATGTAAACTCTTCTAGAAAGATGAAGTGAATCGTGTGTCTCTGTCCGATAGTATAGAGACAGGAATTCAATTGTAGTCTGACTATCTATCGAATATATAGCTTTGCATACTATGTCATGGAAAAAGTCGTCTTCACTGGTAGGAAATGTGCTGACTTAGTAAGGCGGTCCACTATTACCCAAATGGCATTGAGTCTTTTCACCGTCTATGGCAATACTATCACGAAATCCATAGTAATGTTCTCCTACTTCCACTGGGAATGAGAAGGGGTCGAAGCATTCCCGCTAGTCTTTGATTCTCTAACTTCACTTGTTGACAGGTTAAGCATTCGGATACAAAGTGCATAATATCTCGTTTCATTACCGACCACAAATATAACAGTTCCAAGTCCTTGTATATCTTGGTACTTTCGGGATGAAAAAAATAAGGGGTACTGTGAGCTTCAATCATAATGTCAACTCTAAGTGTATCACCAATAGGAACCCATAATCGACCTCGAAACGTAACAATGCCATCCTAGATGAATATAACATGTTGCCCTTTGATTCATCTTGTTATCTCCATTTTTGTAATTGTTCATCATTCGACTGTCCGGCTCGAATTCTATCTTGCCTAGTGGAATGTACTATCAACGTAGCGAGATTAGGGGTCTTTCCCCTAGCATAAACATCAAGATCAAACCGCTTAATTTCAACGTATAGACACTTATGTACTAATAAATGGGCCAAGACTGACCATTTACTACTCAAAGCGTCCACCACTACGTTAGCTTTGCAAGGATGATAGCTAATGTTGCAGTCGTAGTCCTTTACAAGTGCTAGAAATCTTCTTTGTCTCATGTTCAGCCCCTTTTGGGTGAACAAATACTTAAGGCTTTTGTGGTCCGTAAAGATCTTTCATTTCTTGACATACAAGTAGTGCCTCCAAATTTTCAACGCAAATACGACTGCTGCAAGCTCAGGATCATGCGTCGGATAATTCTTTTCAAGTACTTTCAGCTGTCTAGACGCGTACACTATGACTCGCTCATGCTGCATAAGAACTGCACCAAATCCTAACTTTGAAGCATTGGTGTACAATACATATTCCCCTTGTTCTGTTGGCATCGCTAGAACTTGTGCAGTAGTGATTGCTTGCTTCAACTGATCAAAGCATTTTGACACTCCGTTCCCCATACAAATTTCACATTTATCTTCGTCAATGATGTCAAGGGTACTGTAATGGACGAAAAGCCCTTAATGAACATAAGATAGTAGCCAGCACCCAAATAAACAGTTGATTTACTGAAACGTCCACTACTTTTAAACTTTAAAATCCTACTAAATTTTTTTTTGAACATAAAATTCGAAATTCATATTTAAAATACTCAACATTTCCAAAATCCAAAAATTAATGTAACATTTAAAAATTTTAAATGCATAAAATAGCTAACTCGTCATTTAACAAAAATCCTACGTCAACCATTGACATGATCAAAACTAACTTCAAAATAAAGCATAAAAATCTCTAATTAAATCATTAACAAAATCTTTAAAACTTTGACTATCAACTTAATGCGAAAAATTATGTCCCTCGTGAGTGTACTACCAGACTCGATCCACTCAAGCGTCAGCGCATCCCTCAATCTCATCCTCACCTGAAACATCCAAACCTTATCAGTCTAATGACTCAGCACGTTCTAAACACGAGTTACAAATAATACATATACAAGTACATGAATTAAAAATTACACTTTTATTCAAAATAAGCTAGAATAAATTTGTAAGCATAATTTAAATCATAAAGCTTTCTATCATCTATCGTTTTGGGTGAAGTTTGATCCTTGAAAGTGACTAGTTGTATCATGTGATTGACTAATCAGTCTTAATTCACCATTGCCCATGGAGACAGGCACTAGGCACTAGGGTAAATGGAAATACGATCGTTGCGCTCCCTTTAGGGTCTTCTCCCGTAAACGGGCTCCTTTTAGGGCCTTCTCCCTAATGATATTCCCAATAATAATATATCATATCATTTTTGTCACAGTAAATTCACATCCTTCAAAATATTTTTTATTTTCTTTTTAATCTTAAAAAATAGTTTCCTTTCCACATTGAAAAATAGTATTTTAACAGTAAAAATTGCACAACTTTATCATAAATCAAAAAATCCCAGATTTTCATCATAAACATTTTAAAATATCATTTAGAATGCTTAGGATTCTTCGAGACACTACCAACCATTTTTGTACTACCCAGATGTGAAATCATCGTTTTGCCCTTGGAGTCAAAAATTCCCGATATTGACTTTTTCTCACTTTTGTTTACTTGAGGCTATCCCAAATAATTATTTAAGCTGAAATTTGACTTCTAATATTTTTATTTAACGTAAGCTCGAGCATTTAGATTTAATTGATTAATTACTAAACCGTGAAGCATTTAATTTCAGAATTAATTCAAAACATAATATTTTATTTCAAAAGTTTAAAAATGAAATTTTCCTTTCTAAAACACGCCCGTGAGCCATGAGCCACCCCTATGGACCCTCGGTTGGAGCCCCTACCAATATAAACTCAAAAAGTCGAACCCTAAGCCCCACAACAAGCCACGACCCCATTTCGTCGAGCCATGACTGAGCCACCCTTGACCAGACATGACCCTAACCCTCCTGGACTTCACCTGGACCAATGCACCAGCCCCAGCCCACACGCGAAGCCAATCCATGCGCATGGACCTGACCCGCTCCCTTCCTAGTGTTCTAACGCAGCCAAGCCACCTACCCAAGCCTTCCTTGCTAATTAGCTCAGTTACAACATGTATCTTTTCCCCTAACGACTCTTTTCACATCCCTTAAACACCTCCTATTGGCAGCGCGTGTGGGGACCCGGACGCTAATCATCTTCTTAATCGCCATTGAGATAAATGGATCAATTAATTAATCTGGGTCTAAATTTTTTTTTTTAAATTGCGGAACGTAATGGAATTCAATCAAATATACATATCAGTATAAAAGTACAAGTCTTGTACAACAAACATCAAACTCAAACTAAGGTTCAACAACTAAATGTCAAGTGCTGAATCTTATCTACAGCAACGTCAAAGTCCGTAGTCTCCACTCTAATCACGATCTCTCATCATCTCCTCGACCCTGATCCTGTCCCACCTGTTGCCATGCACACATACAAACACGACAACAGCCGAATAACTTTGGTGAGAATATAATCCCAGTATAAGCAATGTATACATGCGATGCATAAAATCATATACAAAATCATAAATTATGTATTAAGAACATGAATCATAAATTTATGACACATTAGTGAATACAGATAAAACTCTCTGACTAGTCATCTCCGACTCGACTCATCTCTAATCTAGGGATCCCGGTTCCTGGACATTAACACATATATCAAATCTCAGCAATAGGAATCGATCCGCCCCTAGGCAATATCGACATAAGTCAATAATCTAGTATCTTGGCATATCCGCCACAGACTTGGCATATCCGCCAAATCTATCCTATGACAATGTGCAATGGGCCAATGACCACTCTGTCAATGTCTGGCCCTTCTGTCAATGACTCTCGCTCAATAGCTATCGGCTATTCTCTACTTTCTATAAATCAATAGATTAATCATATCAATGTCAAACAATTGCAATAAAATAAAGTATGTGGTTTTAGGGAAACTAGAGTCCAATCTAACTCAAGTTAATCTCCAGGTTAACATCGACTTATACCTTTCGTTCGTAGTCTCGGTCTGAAGAATTGGAAGTTCTGAATTCAAAACTGTCTCTGTCAATCTGAAATGACATATCGAGAATAGTAATATCAACATTCCATTCACAATTCAATACTAAATCCGATCAATCTGAATCTAATTCAAAATCAACGGCATAACGGCACAATCCAGTTATCCCCGTCAATACAATGTCTACAGATATCAATTACAAATCATAACCAATATCCGATACAATCCAGAATCAATCAATAATCCAAATCTGTTCAATTTCCAATTAATATAATCATAAAATCATAACAATTCCATAATCAATCTGTTCTTCGATCTGACTTCGATTCTACGATGTCTAATATATCCAGAACACCATATAATGATCAAATAATAATTCCTCCAATATCATAATTTTAAATGATAACAGAACTCAATAAAACTTACGTCCAGTTGTAGCTGTTGACAAGAGGAGTACAGAACCGTGCTCGGATTGAAATTCTGATAGACGGATCGTACAAAATCAAATTCTAAGCAAAAATGAAGCTTGAGAGAATTTGCTCTGGAGAACTCTCGGTTTCTTGCTTCTGAATTGTGAAGGAGATTGAAAATATATATACTTCAATGCATAGCAAGCCAAGTGTCCCACTAAATATCATTAATTGCACTTTAGCCCCTGAAATCTTCACTATTTGCAATTTGGTCCTCACAACTCTTTTCAATTCAATTTCAATCTTATGGAATTCTAAAACCATGGAATATAACTCAACATTCCAAAATTCATAAATTAAATAATCTTGGATTAAAATAATAAAATCTCGGGCCTTACAATTCTCCCCCACTGAGACATGATTTCGTCCTCGAAATCGTAGGCAGTCAAATCATATCAGATAAGAAGATATAACAGAAGCTAAAATAAAAGACTCACATCAGTGAAATAACTCTTGGAATTCCTGTCTCATATCTGATTCAGTCTGCCAGGTAGCTTCCTCAATGTCATGACGAGTCCACTGGGCTTTCACAAAAGGAATAATCTTCGTTCTGAATTGTTTTTCTTTACGATCAATAATCTGGATTGGTTTCTCGATGTAACTCAGAGATTCATCAAGTTCTACCTCGTCTGACTTAATAATGTGAGAATCATCTGGGAGATACTTGCGCAGCATAGATACATGAAAGACATCATGTATTCCAGATAGAGAAGGCGGTAATGCGAGTCGATAGGCACGATCTCCTATCTTCTCATGAATCTCGTACGGCCCAATATATCGTGGAGACAGCTTCCCCTTCTTGCCAAATCTGATCACACCCCTGAAAGGAGAAATCTTCAGGAATACTCAGTCTCCTGCCTCAAATACCAACGGTCGTCGTCTGATGTTGGCATATTTAGCTTGTCTGCCTTGAGCTGCCTTCATTCTCTTCTGAATCAGCTTCACCTTTTCCGTCATATCTCTGATCATATCAGGTCCAGTTTCAGGAATTTCAGAGATATCATCCCAATACAGAGGGGATCGACATTTTTTTCCGTACAACGCTTCGAAATGGGCCATCTCAATACTCGTTTGATAGCTGTTGTTGTACGAGAACTCACAAAGCGGTAATGCATCTTGCCAATTAGTGCTAAAATCAAGCACTACAGCCCTTAGCATATCTTTCAGTGTCTGGATAGTCCGCTCTGACTGTCCATCAGTCTGTAGATGATATGCGGTACTCAGATGTTACTTCGTACCTAGAGCCTACTGCAAACTCTGCCAGAAGTGCGAAGTGAATCGAGGATCACGGTCTGAAACAATCGACTTCGGGACTCCGTGTAATCTGACCACTTCTCTGACATAAATCTCTGTCATCTGGTCATGTCTATATGTCATCTTGTATGGAATAAAGCATGCTGATTTGGTCGATCGATCAATCACGACCCAAATCGCATCACAACCTCTGGAGGAACGTGGAAACTGTGTCACAAAATCCATGGAAATGTGATCCCATTTCCATTCAGGAATAGATAAGCTCTGCAGTAGACCTCCTGGTTTATTTCTTTCAGCTTTAACCTGTTGGCAATTCAGACACTTGGCTACGAATTCAGTAACATCAGATTTCATCTGTTTCCACCAGTATTGTGTCTTCAAATCATTGTACATTTTTCTGCCACCAGGATGAATGCTAAAAGACTGTTGTGCGCTTCTGCTAGTATCCGCTGTTTCAAATCTGAAACATTCGGCACAACAATACGATTATTCACATATAAAACACCGTCATGAACCTGATATTCCGATTGATGTCCAACTCTAACCATAGCAATCGAATTCTGTATAGTCGTATCAGCTTTCTTTGCTTCTTTGATTCGCAATATCAGTTCTGGTTCGGCCCAAATAGAATATAATCTTAAAGGCTGGAAATCTCTTTCAAAGGCTAATCCAGACAAACAGCAATCTTCTATTAAATTTGAAACACCAATCGTCGATAAGGATAAAGAACATACCTTTCGACTCAGTGCATCAGCTGCTGCATTGGATTTTCCTGGATAATACTTGATTTCACAATCAAAATCCTTCAGTAAATCAAGCCATCTTCGCTGCCTCATATTCAACTCGGACTGTGAAAACAAATACTTCAGGCTCTTGTGATCAGAATAAATCTCAAACTTCTCACCGTAAAGATAATGTCGCCATATCTTCAATGCAAAGACGATGGCTGACAATTCAAGATCATGAATTGGATAACGGGTTTCATGTGGCTTCAGCTGTCTCGAGGCATAAGCAATAACATGCCCTCGCTGCATCAAAACAGAACCCAAGCCTCTGTGAGAAGCATCGCAATAAACCACAAAATCACCAGTACCTGAAGGGATAGTCAGTATCGGTGCACTGGTTAATCTTCTCTTCAATTCGAGAAAACTGGACTCACAGTCTTCAAACCAAATAAACGGAGAATTTTTCTGAGAACTGAGTAATCGGCTTGGCAATGCTGGAAAAATCTTTAATAAAACGTCGATAATATCCTGTCAAACCCATAAAACTACGAATCTCGGGTATTGAAGTCGGTCTTGGTCAAGAAATCACGGCTTCAACCTTACTGGGATCAACAGAAATATCATCTCCGGATATAATGTGACCCAAGAATACAACCTGTCTCAGCCAAAACTCGCATTTCGACAGTTTAGCATACAATTTCTCAGCCCTTAAAATTTTCAACACAGTTCTCAGATGCTCAGCATGTTCAATCATATTATTCGAATAAATCAAAATATCATCGATGAATATAATCACAAAATCATCAAGATATTTCTGAAACACACGGTTAATTAATCCCATAAACACTGCTGGAGCATTTGTTAAACCGAAAGGCATGACAATAAACTCATAATGTCCATACCTGGTTCTAAACGTTGTCTTCAAGATATCAGAATCTCTGACTCTCAGCTGATGATATCCAGATCTCAGATCGATCTTGGAATAAACAGATGATCCCTGCAACTGATCAAACAAATCATCTATATGAGGCAATGGATATTTATTCTTTACCGTAGCCTTGTTCAGTTGCCGGTAGTCAATGCAAAGTCTCATTGAACCGTCTTTCTTCTTCACAAACAACACTGGAGCACCCCAAGGAGAAACACTCGGTCTGATGTAACCCTTGGCTAGTAAGTCTTCTAACTGCTCTTTCAATACTTTCAATTCAATTGGTGTCATTTTGTACGGAGCTCTAGAAATCGGAACTGTACCTGGCATCAATTCAATGCTGAAATCTATTTCTCGAATCGGAGGCAATCCCGAAATCTCGTCGGGGAAAACATCTGCAAACTCGCATACCACTGGCAAATCAGCCAATGATGGGCAAGATTTCAGTAAATAAACTGAATAGACAAGGAATCCCTCCGCTCCTTTATGCAATAATCGAGTCATAGACATAGCAGATATCAAAGGAATTCTAGATCTAGAACCCTTACCGTAAAATTTCCACTCCTCAGCCATCTCAGGTCTGAATCTAACAATCTTATGGAAAAAATCAATGGTAGCTTTGTACTTGGTCAACATATTGATACCGATAATACAATCAAAATCAGACAACCCAAGTACAATGCAGTCTAAATCAATCTCATGCCCATCATACCGCAGTATACATGATCTAACAGAAGTCATTGATATCAAACTTGTCCCCAAAGGAGAAGAGACAGATACTACAGCAGCTAGGGACTCAACAGGCAATGCATGCATCAATGCAAATCTCTCAGAAATAAATGTATGTGATGCACCAGTATCAATCAATACATAAGCAGGATAACCAGAAATAAAACAGTTAACTGCAACAACATCATCAGGTGCGTCCTGAGCCTGCTCCTCTTTCAAGGCAAATACTCTGGCTTGCTGTCTAGGAGGCTGGCTAACAGTCTGGCTTCCTCCTGGCCTCTTCTGTGACTGGGTCAATGGTGCTGGCTGAAAAGAGTGAACGGCTGATGGTTGTCTCCCTTTTTAAGCCACTGATCCAGATGACTCTGCTCCCTGGGATCCCTGGAAACCTCTCTGGGACAAACTCTGGCAAAATGTCCCTGTTGTCTGCATATACGGCAACTGCTAAACACTCCTCGGCACTGCTCTGTGGAATGTCTCCCTCCACAAGTGCTTTAATAAGCTCCTGTATATCTCTGGCCCTGATCGGTCTGTCTCGAGCCACAAGAACTGGATGAACTGCTTCCCGATCTCTTGAACTGTTTCCCTCTAGCTTTCAACTGATCTTTCCTTCCACTGCCACTGCCACTCTCAAATCTCGGAGGAGGTTGTGGAAACTGAGCTGAGGATGGTTGCTGTGGTCTCGGTGCTGGTGCAACATACGAAACTCCTTTCTGTCTAATCAGACCAGCTTCGGCTCCCTTTGCTCGATTCAAGGCATCAGCAAAGTTGTTTGATCGTCTAATGTTCACCAATGTAAAAATGTCAGGATTCAGACCATTGATAAACTGATCAGCAACAGATTCTTCATTCTCAGCCACATGCGGAGCAAATCGCAACAATGTAGAGAACTTGGCCACATACTCCTCAATGTTCAGCTGACCCTGTCTCAGATTTGCAAATTCTGCCCCCTTGTCTTTCTTGTACGATACTGGAAAAAATATTTGATAAAACTCATTTTTAAAGACATTCCAGGTAATAGTCGTACCTCGATGCTCCAAAGCCCTCTTTGTCGTAATCCACCAGTTCTTTGCAACGTCATGCAACTGGTGCCCAATCAGTTTCACTCTCCGCTCATCTGTATAATCCAATGAGTCAAACAGAATCTCAATGTCATCTAGCCAACTATCGCAATCAACTGAAGTCTTAGTACCCTTCAGAGTCGGTGGATGGAACGACTAAAATCTCTTCAACAATGTTTCCATTGGTGTTGCTGTCACATCCATTGGAGGATTCGAAGTACTGCCCTATTCTGGGATTCGTCGGGGAGGCATATCTGATTATCAAAAGGGTTAGCAACCAAATGCAACAAACCTGTTTCAGTCCTCCTCTAATCATCTTACTGCTGATCAAGAATTGGTTCTGATTCATTCTCAATTAATACACATTACCAATCAAATCAGATAATTCAGGTAAACATGTATTAAAGCAGTAATACATGCTAGAAATCACAAGCAGGAAAGAAAACTCAATCTACCCCGCTCACTAGCTTCTATCTCAATCTAGAGGATCTATCGCTCTGATACCACCTGTTGTGGGGACCCGGACACTAATCATCTTCTTAATCGTCATTAGGATAAATGAATCAATTAATTAATCTGGGTCTGAATTTTTTTTTCTTTAAAATTGCGGAACGTAATGGAATTCAATCTAATATACATATCAGTATAAAAGTAAAAATCTTGTACAACAAACATCAAACTCAAACTAAGGTTCAACAACTAAATGTCAAGTGCTGAATCCTATCTACAGCAACGTCAAAGTCCGTAGTCTCCACTCTAATCACGATCTCTCATCATCTCCTCGACCCTGATCCTGTCCCACCTGTTGCCATGCACACATACAAACACGACAACAGCCGAATAACTCCGGTGAGAATATAATCCCTATATAAGCAATGTATACATGCGATGCATAAAATCATACACAAAATCATAAATCATGTATTAAGAACATGAATCGTAAATTTATGACACATTAGCGAATACAGATAAAACTCTCTGACTAGTCATCTCCGATTCGACTCATCTCTAATCTAGGGATCTCGGTTCCGGGACATTAACACATATATCGAATCTCAGCGATAGGAGTAGATCGCCCGTAGGCAATATCGATATAAGTCAATAATCCAGTATCTTGGCATATCCGCCAAAGCTATCCTATGACAATGTGCAATGGGCCAATTACCACTCTGTCACTGTCTGGCCCTTCTGTCAATGACTCTCGCTCAATAGCTATCGGCTATTCTCTACTTTCTATAAATCAATAGATTAATCATATCAATGTCAAACAATTGCAATAAAATAAAGTATGTGGTTTTAGGGAAAATAGATTCCAATCTGACTCAAGTTAATCTCCCTGTTAACATCGACTTATACCTTTCGTTCGTAGTCTCGGTTTGAAGAATTGGAAGTTCTGAATTCAAGTCTGTCTTTCTCAATCTGAAATGACATATCGAGAATAGTATTATCAACATTCCATTCCCAATTCAATACTAAATCCGATCAATCTGAATCTAATTCAAAATCAACGGCAAAACGACACAATCCCGATATCCCCGTCAATATAATGTCAACAGATATCAATTACAAATCATAACCAATATCCGATACAATCCAGAATCAGTCAATAATCCAAATCTGTTCAATTTACAATTAATATAATCAGAAAATCATAACAATTCCATAATCATTCTGTTCTTCGATCTGACTTCGATTCTACGATGTCTAACATATCCAGAACACCATATAATGATCAAATAATAATTCATCCAATATCATAATTTCAAATGATAACAGAACTCAACAAAACTTATGTCCAGTTGTAGCTGTTGAAAAGAGGAGTACAGAACCGTGCTCGGATTGAAATTCTGATAGACGGATCGTACAAAATCAAATTCTAAGCAAAATTGAAGTTTGAGAGAATTTGCTTTGGAGAACTCTCGGTTTCTTGCTTCTGAATTGTGAAGGAGATTGCAAATATATATACTTCAATGCATAGCAAGCCAAGTGTCCCACTAAATATCATTAATTGCACTTTAGCCCCTGAAATCTTCACTATTTGCAATTTGGTCCTCACAACTCTTTTTATTTCAGTTTCAATCCTATGGAATTGTAAAACCATGGAATATAACTCAACATTCCAAAATTCATAAATTAAATAATCTCGGATTAAAATGATAAAATCCCGGGCCTTACAGCGCGTCCTTTGGAATCATAACATTTTTTAAATGAAGTGTAAAATCATCAAAACGTTGAAAATATTTGTTCTATCGTCAAACGATTCATGCTTCAATATTTTTCATGTAAAAATAATTAAATAATAATAATATGATTTGCATGGTGCATCAAAGAAGTTTATAAGCGTGCCTTTGCGATTTAGAATGCTCGAATATGCGATCTTGGCGTGGGTGCGACAGTAGAAGAGCGGGCGACGAAAACTCCTTGATTTTTCCTCTCCAAATTTTAGAAAATATTGTGTGTGTGACGGATGGCTGAATGGTGTAGAAAAACCTAGGATTTTTGTTTTATAGCTTTTGAAATTTGCATGTTAAGTGGCTATGGTTTTGGACCATTGTGTTTAGGAGCAATTGGCATACTAATCTTAGGTAAAAATAGGCCCAATAACAGCTTTTTAAATTAAAAATTAAAGTTTACAAAAAATTAGTTTACAAAAATAATATTTTTGGTCCTTTAAAAATCCTTCGTTTGCCCAAAAACGACTTCCCAGATAAAATCAATCTCTTCTCGTAAAATAATTTGGGCTCTAAAATTTTTAGAAAATTTTAATCAAATTTAATCACATTAATAAGCCTTGAAAATATTTATTCAAAAAAATATTTTATCTTGGTCATCCCTGGTCTCCTTTCCACAACCTATTATCGAATATTCGTATAAAATTTTAAATTCTCATGAAATCATGCAATCTCATCATTTAATCATACAATTAGACCTTCACTCATGTAATAAAAATCAAGTAAGCATTTAAAATCAATTAAATAAAACAATTAAGCAATTTATATCATTTTAATGCATGTGGTTTACGTGAGTTGGCTTTTTGGACGTTACAAATCTTCCACCCCCCCTTAAATAAAATTTCATCCTCAAAATTAAGACTTACCGAATAGTTTGTGGTAGCAACTCCTCATCTCTTACTAAGTCTCCCAAGTGGCTTCTTCTTCCGAGTGATTTAGCCACTGAACTTTAACCATTTTTATTACCTTGTTCCGCAACCTTCTCTCTTGACTGTCGAAGATTTGAGTAAGCCTCTCCTCATAAAGCAGATTTGGTGTAAGTTGCAACGGTTCAAAGTTCAGTACATGTGAAGGGTAAGACATGTACTTGCGGAGCATCGAGATGTGGAAGACATTGTGGACTCTTGTGGGAGTAGGTGGAAACACCACTCAATATGCTAATGCTCACACACTTTCTAGTATCTCAAATGGTCCAATGAATCTTGGAATAAGTTTGTCTTTCTTGCCAAATCTCATAGCACCCTTCGTAGGTGCTATGATGCGATTCCTTAGACTAAGAAAAGCAAATGTGCTCAAAAACGCATTCATGTCCTCGATTCGATGAAAAAAATGAACAGTTATGTTGTCCCGATCTTTTTGACATAAGTAAGGTTGTAATATTGACTTCTAAATATGAAGAATTTAGCAACAAATATTAACGAGTTAAAAAATCGATCTCAAGCAAACCTCCAAAGAACTCGTTTTTGACAATTCGAGTGAAGAACAATCGACAAATGCCGCAAAGTATTAAACTTTGATAAGTTTGATTTGGAAAACATACAAAGGTGTATATAAAGTCAAGCTTTGAAATTTGAGAGAAAAACTCGCTCAATATTATTAAAACTCAAGAATTATTGTTTACAATGACCAATTTTCGTGTATATATTGTTTACAAAACCAAAAGATAACAAAAATCTAGTTACCAAACTAATTAGGACTCTAAACTAGGAAATTAGATTTCTTTACGCAGGCATCGCTGGGGCGGTAATGTTTGGCCTCCCTAGTGGAAATTCTGGACTGGACACGCTGAACAATGTCTTTGGCGCTAGGGCAGTAATGTTTGGCCGCCCTAGTGCCAGGGATTCTGGAATTCACCGTCTTGGGCAGTACATGGTGCGCTGGGGCGGTAATGTTTGGCCGCCCTAGCATGGGGCTCTCAGGTCTGGGTCTTGGTTTGGCCTCCTCTTCATAATATATCACTTGAATAACATTGAAATATCTTCCAACTTCATTGCTATACATGCCAAATTCTTTGAGACTTTGAATCGCAAGACTTAGCACGTTATGCCCTGCCAGATTCATATCATGCTATCTTTATAAACACGTGATCACCTATTGCAAACTTGAGATCTCGCCTTCTTTTGTCTATGTAGCTTTTCTGTTGACTCTCAGCAGTTCTCATTCTGCCTCGGATCTTGGCGACCATTTCAGTGGTGCGCTGAACTATCTCTGGTCCCATCGTAGCTTTCTCTCCTAGCTCGTCCCAATAGATAGGTGATCTACATTTCTTTCCATTGAATGCCTCGTATGGAGCCATTCCAATAGATGACTGATAGCTGTTGTTGTAAGTGAACTCCACTAGAGGTAATTTTGGTTCCCATCTCCCTTGGAAATCGATCACGTAGGTTTGGAGTAGATCCTCTAAAATTTTTATGACTCTCTCAAACTTACCGTTTGTCTGAGTATTAATTGCGGTACTGGGTAGTAGTTTGGTTCCCAAGGCCGCATTTAAACTCTTCTAGAATGATGAAGTGGCTCATGTGTCTCTGTCCGACACTAGAGACATGAATTCCATGTAGTCTGACTATTTCTCGAATATATAACTCCACACACTGTGTCATGGAAAAAGTCATCTTCACTAGTAGGAAATGTGCTGACTTAGGAAAGCATTCCCCTATTACCCAAATGGCATTGAGTCCTTTCACCGTCTTTGGAAATCCTACTACGAAATCCATAGTAATGTTCTCCCACTTCCACTCGGGAATGGGAAGGGGTCGAAGCATTCCCGCTGGTCTTTGATCCTCTACCTTCACTTGTTGACAGATTAATCATTCGGATCCATAGCACATAAAATCTCATTTCATTCCCATCCACCAATATAAAAGTGTCAAGTCCTGGTACATGTTGGTATTTCCGGGATGAACAGAATAAGAGGTATTGTGAGCTTCAGTCATAATGTCAACTATAAATGAATCACCACTAGGAACACATAGTCGACCTCGTTACTTAACAGTGACATCCTCGACTAAATATAACATGCTGCCCTTCGATTCTTCTCATTGTATCCATTTCTGTAATTTCTCATCATTAGACTGTCTGTCTCGAATTCAATCTGGCAGAGTAGAATGTACTTTCAACGTAGCGAGATTCGAGGCCTTTCTCTTACCATAAAATTCAAATTTCAAACCGCATAATTTCCACTTGTAAAGGCTTCTGGACTGAAAAATGGGCCAAGAATGACCATTTCCTAGTCAAAGCGTCTGCCACTTAGTTAGCTTTGCCATGATGATAGCTAATTTCGCAGTCGTAGTCCTTTACTAGTTCTATCCATCTTCTTTGTCTCATGTTCAGCTCTTTTCGGGTGAAAAAACACTTGATGCTTTTGTGGTCCGTAAAGATCTTGCATGTCTCGCCATACAAGTAGTGCCTCCAAATTTTCAACGCAACTACGATTGCTGCAAGATCAAGATCATGCGTCGGATATTTCTTTTCATGTACTTTCAGCTGTCTAGATGCTACGCTATGACTCGCTCATGCTGCATAAGAATTGTGCCCAATCCTAGCTTCGAAGCATCGGTGTACAACACATATTCCCCTTGTTCTGTCGGCATCGCTAGAACTGGTGCGTTAGTGAGTGCATGCTTCAACTGATCAAATTTATTTTGACACTCCGGTCCTCTTAAAAATTTCTTATTTTTCTTTGTCAATGATGGCTAAGGCACTGCAATGGACGAAAAACAATTGATAAAATTACGATAGTAGCTAGCCAAACCCAAGAAACTGTGGATTTCCATCACACCTTTAGGCTCTGGCCACTGCTTGACTGACTCGACCATAGATGGGTCGACCTCTACTCCCTCTTTTGTTAGAGTAGGTGCTCGGCAAGCCAACTTATTGCTCGGGCTTTATTGACTATAATGTAAAACAATCTTTAGTTTAATAATATTTTACGATTTTATTTGATTATCGCATTATATTTTATCTGTATACCCATACAAACTGCATAGATAAAGTCCTTGAATATACAATAGGTGACTTGAGATCTGCCTCGCAACGTAAGATCATGAAACACATTAGGAAGTGTACCGTTTATTCTAAACTGGTTCCTAGTCAAATCAGTCACCTAAAACAAGGATAAAGGTAGCTCGAGCTTGATACTAGCATCTGTGCTGTAAACGCCATGTTTCATTGGCAAGGGCATGGAGATGTCCATTCACACAGATGGATGATCATATGATGATGCACTGAACAACCCTCCCTCGGAATATCTAAGTGGTTCCCACTCATCGAGTGGAATAGTCTGCAGTTATGGTTGTACACTATTAGTCCTTTGACCCGGGACAATGTAGGGGCTATAAGTACTAGCATGTACTTTGATCCGATTACCGACTCCATCGAGGGTCATTAGGTGGCGAGGTTGGGTGTAGTTTCGAAATACGTAGGAGCTGAAAAGGGATCGTTTAAGGTGCCCGCTTGCGCAATGGAAGTTTCAAAAAATTTTCATACAAGAAAATCGAGCACCCTAAACACTAAGATGTGTAGCAAATACAATAAAACACAAAAATGACATCCATAGAGTGTTTTAGAAAATTACATATCAATCTTAAAAGATTAATTATGGCTCCAACTTAGTTATCAAACAACTAAGCTCTTCAATGGCACGACAAATCTTCAAGCTTCCAATGAGCATTCCTTGCTCAAAAATTAAGCCCACTACCAACAATGAAGATCCCCTCTAATTTTGCACTAGAAAAATTAGAGGATTTTTCTCTGAGAAGTGTATGCAATCTTCAAGTATTGAAGAAGCAAAAATTGAAGGAATAATGGCACTAAAATTTCGGCCAAGTGAGATGGGAGGAGAGAAGGATGGCTTTTCTTGGTACTTGAAAAAGTGATAAAGTGCATGAGCATGCCACGAATTGTTTAATGAAAAAATTTGTCTCCAACCCTTCACCTCCCTTGCATGCTTTTTACTCGAGATTGTAACAATTACAAGGCCTATGGACTTTTATTTAAATGTCTCAAACACATTTGGAACAATTTAAACTTTACTTGATTTTACTCAAGCCCACTAGTTTAATAATTATCTCTAATTGGGCTCTACAAAGCCCAATGTTATTTAATTAATTCAAAACTTGATTTAATTTAATTTAGTCCATAACGATGTTTATGAAAATCACAATTTTCAAATACATTATTCACTTGGCCAACTTTTAATTTAGGAATACTTCCACAAGTTAAAAGTTACATTCCCCTTATAGAAGTCATACTTCTAATTTTTCCTTGTGCTTATAAACTTCTTTATAAGCCGTTCAACACATTGAACTAGTTTCCTTCTCAACGGGATCTAGAAAGTTAGCACTTGTGTGGCCTTCAATGGTTCATTGATACAACTAGCCGTGGGTTCACATCATAATGTGATTCGGGAGTAAACATGTCCTTATATGAGCATACCCCAATTGCTCCATTCCTAATTATCAACTCCTTGATGATAAAAACGTTAGAAATCAAGTCTGATAGTACCCAACCAATCAAGTTAAACGCCTAGCAGCATCGCTTACATGATTCCCTGGGTATCAAATGATAGTGCCTGCAAGAACCATTGTATTATGGTTAGCATACAGTACCGTCCCTTCATCTCATATATCACGACTGATTCGACAGCTATTGGTATATCGAGAGCTGTCAAAGAATCGGTACTATGTGTCATGTCGTAGTTGCATCGATACTGTAGTATATGAAACCCCTTTCATAATTACCACCATACTCTGATCAGAGATTTGATACTATATATACATGAGATCACATGGAATATTCATACCCGAAGGTAATCGGTGAATCCCCGACTACAATGCATCGACTCCTATATGTTTCGACAAAACACCCAACCTTGCCACCTGATGACCCCATGAGAGTCGGTAAACAAGTCAAAGTGCAATGATAGCATATAGAGTCTCAATGTTGTCCCGGGTCGTTAGGACTAATGGTGTACAACCATAAACTAGGACGCTTCCCACTCGAGAACCACTTGGAAAGTCCTTTATGGAGGGTTGTTCAGTGCACTCTACAAGGAGCACCTATCTGCATGATCGGACATCACAATGTCCCCTACCAATGAAACATGGTACTCACATCGCAGATACTAGTCTCGAATTTGAGCGGCCTATATCCTTCTTAACGGCGGCTAAATTGACTAGGAACTGTTTAGAATATACAGTATTGCAAATATGAGTTTCATGATACTCATCATATGAGCATCTCATATTCTTTCTACTATTTATATATTCAAGGACTTTATCTATGCAACTAGCATGTGTATACAGATAAAGATGTGCCAAAACAATAATTTCAAATATTATTAAAATAAAGATTGTTTACACATAGAGTTTCAATATGAACCCTCGGCCAACACTTGGCTCGAGGGGCACCTACTCTAACAATATCCCACTTGCACTAGAGCCAACTACCCATATGCTTCAAACCCATCGATTCGCAATGCTTCTAGAATAATAGTCCAGATAAAGGCTTAGTTAGCGGATCAACAACATTATCTGCGGAGCCGACTTTGTCAATCGACACTTATCCTCTTTCCACTATCTCTCGGAGGATATGGTACTTTCTCAATACATGTTTGGATTTTTTATGAGACCTTGGCTCCTTTGCTTGAGCTATGGCTCCCGTGTTGTCACAAAACACCGGGACAGGGGCAACTCAATTAGGAATGATGCCAAGCTCTTGGACGAAATTCCTTATTCAAACAGCCTCCTTTGCTGCAGCTGATGCAGCAATGTATTCTGCCTCAGTGGTGGAATCCACCGTACTGTCTTGCTTGGAACCCTTCAAAGAGACAGTAGCACCATTGAGCATAAATATGAACCCAGAGTTTGACTTCGAGTCATCGATATCGATTTGGAAGCTAGAGTCGGTATAGCCTTCTAATTTCAGTTCTCCACCCCCATAGACCAAGAACAACTTATTCGTCCTTTTCAAATACTTGAGGATGTCTTTCACAGCTTTCCAGTGTGGAAGACCAGGGTTCGATTGATATCTACTCACTACACTTAATGCATAAGCCACGTAAGGGCGTGTAGATACCATCTCATACAAGATAATACCAATTTCGGATGCATACGAAATGCGTGTCATCGGCGCTATCTCTGCATCAGTCTTGGGAGACATAGACTTGGATAGGGACACGTCATGACACATTGGTAGATGTCCTCTCTTTGACTCATCCATCGAGAACCGCTTCACGATAGTATCAATGTATGTGGACTAGGTGAGACCAAGTAATCTTCTCGATCTATCTCTATAGATCTGTATTCCCAATACAAAATATGCTTCACTTAAGTCGTGCATCGAGAACTTACTCGCTAACCATATTTTAGTTGATTGCAACATTCCTACATCGTTCCCTATGAGTAGAATGTCATCAACATAAAGCACCAGAAACGTCACAGCACTCCCACGGACCTTCTTATACACACAGGGTTCCTCAAGATTCTTGGTAAAATCAAACTCTTTGATTGTACTAACGAATCTAAGGTTCCAACTCCTAGATGCCTGCTTTAGACCATAAATCACTACAAGAAAATCTTAACTCAACAACACATCAAAGACAACAGTTTTTTATAAAAACCGTTGTGCTTTATCTTTCAACAACGGTTTCAAGAAAAACCGTTGTCGTAGGCTCAAAAAACCCGCTCATAGATAATAGTTTCTTAAAAACTGTTGTCATTGATATGTCTACGACAACGGTTTTTAAAAACCGTTGTCTATTAGCTTCTATTTTTTGGGCTACGACAACGGTTTTTAATGACCGTTGTCTATTAGCGTGTTTTTTTTGGGCTACGATAACGGTTTTTAATAACCGTTGTCTATTAGCTTGTTTTTTGGGCTACGACAACGGTTTTTAAAAACCGTTGTCTATTAGCTTGTTTTTTGTTGGCCTACGACAACGGTTTTAAAAACCGTTGTAAATTAGTGTGTTTTATTTTGCTACGACAACGGTAACCGTTGTCTATTAGCGTTTTTTTTTAGCTACGACAACGATTTTTAAAAACCGTTGTCTTTCAGCTGGTTTTATTAGAGCTACAACAACAGGTTTTTAAAACGTTGTCTTTTCTTAGTGGTTTTATACGGTTAACGACAACAGGTTTACAAAAACCGTTGTGGTAGAATTTTTTTTTAAAAAAATTTGTAATGTTATATAATTTTATTATCTTTAATTAGGCTATATAAATAACTAGTGCATCAGCACTACTTTTTTTTGTAATTAATTTAAGTTAATATTTTTTTTTATGTCAAATTTAATTCAGGGAATAAAACACTCATATGTTAACTGTTAATGATGTTGACTTCAGCCTCCCAACGACTCCAACCGAGATCTTGACCCAAACTGAGATTAGCTATTTTGACGCATGGGAGGAAGCAGTTCCGGTGATGCAGAGGGTCGAATCGGTTAGGGATTTAAGGGCCAAGATGCTCGAGAAACTATGCAAGGAGAATCTCCTTGATCTAAATCCGAATCCGGATGTTGGGTGGGTGACGAATCTACTCAAATAGGTTTGATTCGAATATTGCTGGATAAGAAATCGCCATTTTGGAATCCAACTATGTAAGTACGAAAATGTCGTAATTATTGCGACGGTTTAATAAACTGTCGCAATTTACTGCGACGATTTTTAATAAAACCGTCGCTATGTAAAACAAGCGACGGTTTTTTGGCGACGGTTTAACGACAACCGTCGCTACTCTAGCGACATTTTAACATAAACTGTCGCTAATATTGCGACGTTTTATCCACTAATCAAAATAAGCGACGGGGTTCTAAAAACCGTCGCTTTTACAGCAACGGTTTGTAGTCAACCGTCGTTACTGCAACGACAGTTTTTTGGACAACTGTCGCTAATATTAGGCGAAGGGTTTGTACCTGTCGCCATGTGCGACGGTATAACACGACCCGTCGCAATATAAGACGACGAATATACATAAACCGTCGCTGATATGGATGAGCGACGGTTTTAGTAAACCGTCGCCGATCTATATGCGACGGTTTCTATAAACCGTCGCCGATCTAGATCGGCGACGGTGTTTGAAGTAGCCGTCGCAACCAGCGACGGTTTTATTGTAGCCCGTCGCTCTAACTCTATATATACCGAGGTTCGCAAACATTTTTCGTAAACGATTTTCGCCTTTCTCTGGTAGTAACGAATCTCTATAAATTTTTCGAAGTTTCGGTTTTTATTTTGTACTAACTATTTCGTATTTATTTTGTAGATTTGCTACTCGGTGTGATTTACCTGCGTTACGTGGAACTACATGTCTTCGTGCAACATCAGGTTTTAAAGCTTTTTTTTTACAGAAAATTTAATATCTGATTTTAATTTTTGCGTAGTAGTTTTTTTTGTAAATTTAATACCTGATTTTAATTTTTGCGTAAATTTAATATCTTCGCACACATCAATTGCGAATTTCGTTAAACACCGTCGCTATATTAAGCAGCGGTTTTTATAAAAATCCGCCGATTAATATAGCGACGGTTTTTGTTATATCGTTGCGTACAATAGCGACGTTTGTTAAAATACTGTCGCTATATCTAGCGACGGTTTTATAAACCCGTATAAAACCGTCGCTTAATATAGCGACGGTGTATTTATGATCGTCGCTAAATTAGCGACGGTTGACATATAACCGTCGCTACAACCTTTTAGCGACGGTTTGTGCGACGGTTTGACCGTCGCTATTTTTTTTTCAGCCACCAGATTAAAAACCGTTGCAAAACTATTGTCAAGAGTGCTAAATAACAATGGTTTAAAACTGCTGCGAAAGTATTGTCGTTGGTAGAAAATACAACGGTTTAAACCCATTGCAAAACCGTTGTTGTTGGTATAAAAGACAACGGTTTAAAGTGGCCTACGACAACGGATAAAATCCGTGGTCGTTTGGCATTTTTGTTGTAGTGAATAGATCTCTGAAGTTTGCATACCATATGCTCACTTCCGATAGATGAAAACCCTTCAGGTTGAGACATGTAAATCTCTTCCTTAATATCCCCATTAAGAAAGGCTGTCTTGACATCCATCTGCCATATCTTATAGTCATACCATGCAGCTATGGCTAGCAATATCCTTATGGACTTGAACAATGCAACTGGAGAAAAGGTTTCCTAAAAGTCAACTCCTTGTCTTTGAGTATATCCTTTTGCCACCAATCGCGCCTTGAAGGTCAATACCCTCCCATCCGCCCCAAGTTTCCTCTTGTTAATCCATTTACACCTTATGGGAACAATTCCCTCAGGTGGATCCACGAGATTCCACCCTTGGTTCGAATGCATGGAATTCATCTCAGATTCCATTGCTTCAAGCCACTTGGATGAATCGGCATCAGATAACGCTTCTTTGAAGGTCCTTGGATCACATCAATGGTTAGGCTCATCATGGCCCTCTTCAAGAAGCAGACCATACCTCATAGGTGGTCTCGAGACTCTCTCGGATCTTCTAGGAGCTTGTATCTCCTCTTTTGGCTCTTCGGGTGTGGGTTCTTCAATTGTGGGTGTCTCTCAAACCTCTTCGAGTTCTATCATCTCCCCATTTCTATCCAATAGAAATTCCTTTTCCAAAAAGGTAGCATTCCTAGAGACGAACACTTTTCTTTCTTGTGGATGATAGAAATAGTATCCAACTGAATTCCTTGGATATCCCACAAAATAACATAAAAGGGATCGACTATCCAATTTATCTCCCACTGTCTGCTTCACATAAGCAGGGAATCCTCATATTCTAAGATAAGAATATTTAGGAGGCTTACCCATCCATATCTCATATGGTGTCTTATTAATTGCCTTTGAATGGACATTGTTCAACACAGTGCCGCTGTCTCAAGCATATCCCCAAAAGGATGGCGGAAACTCTGTGAAACCCATCATAGATCGAACCATGTCCATCAAAGTCTGGTTACGACGCTCCGAAACACCATTCAACTGTGGTATAGCAGGCGTAGTTCACTACGAGAGAATCTCATTCTCCCTAAGATACTCTTGCAACTCGGCACTCAAGTACTCACCACCTCGATCCGATCGAAGTGTCTTGATGCTTCATCCCAACTGTTTCTCTACTTCGCTTCTGAATTCTTTGAACCTTTCAAAGGCTTCAGACTTGTATTTCATCAAATACACATACCCATACCTCAAAAAGTCATCGGTAAAGGTGATGAAGTAGGCATGTCCATGCTTAGTGGTGATGCTACGCGGACCGCACACATCGGTATGGATCAAATCCAATAACCCTTTGGCTCGCTCTACATGGCCCTTAAAGGGAATTTTGGTCATATTTCCTTTTAGACATGATTCACAAGTTAGGAGAGAATTAATATCAGACATATCATACATGCCCACTCCCACTAGCTTGTTCATCCTTCTTAGGGAAATATGTTCTAATCGAGAATGCCATAATTGTGACGAATTTAGAGTATCTTGTTTTCGCTTGTTAGTTGTTGTTATTGCTTGGACATTTTTTAGTGGAATATCTTTCAATTTTAAGTTGTAGATATCGTTTTCAAGTTCACCGGTACCTATTAAACAGTCATTCCTGTAAATGTTGCAAACACCTTTGCTAAATAAACAAGAATATCCATCTTTATCAAGCATAGAAATAGAAACAATTTTTTTTCACCAAATCAGGTACAAACAAAACATCTCTTAAAATTAACTTAAAATCATTGTTCAAAAGCAAGTAAACATCTCCTACGGCCTTGGCAGCAACTCTTGCTCCATTGCCCATCCTCAAGAAGGTCTCACCTTCCCTAAGTATTCTACTTCTTCTCATCACCTGCAAATCATTACAGAGATGTGAGCCACACGTGGTATCCAATACCCAAGAAGTAGAGTTAATTGAAATTTTTACTTCAATATAGAACATATTGTTTCAGAACCTTTCTGGGAATGATATTCCCTGCAGTTACGCCTCCAATGTCCAGGTTTCTTGCAGTGATGACATATGTCAACAGTCTTGTCAGCTTTAACTGGTGTAGCTGCCACAGCGGGACTCGGAGCTTGCCTCTTCAAGGGCACGTTCTTCTTGGGACGTAGGAAAGAATGCTTCTTTCCCTTCCCATGTGGACCAGTCTTCGCACCAGATGAAGAACCCACATAAAGAACCAGATTCTCTTTCTTGATGGTGGACTCAAAGGTAACAGGCATGTTTACCAACTCCTCAAGGGTTGGCTCCATCTTGTTCATGTTGAAATTCACCACAAAACGATCAAATGAGCTCGGTAGTGACAAGAGCAACACGTCGGTGGTCAGCTCTGATGGCAATGTAAGATCCATGCCAACAAACTTATCCACGAGACCAATCAACTTTAGGATATGCTCATGGACCGAGGCCCAATCTCGCATGCGTAAAGTGATCAGCTCCTTGACGGTAGCATGCCTAAGAGGCCGTGTTTGCTTACCAAAGAGCTCCTTGAGATGCAAATGAATGTCAGCAGCACTCTTTGCATCTTCAAAATGCCTCTGCAGCTCATCATTCATAGAAGCCTGCGTATAACACTTAGCTCGCAAGTCATGGTCACACCAATCCTTGTAAGTCTGCAATTCCTCAGGAGTGCAGCTAATCGGAGCCTCAACAGGGGGCGACTCAGTAAGTGTATATGCTATCATTTCCGAATTCAAGACGATTTTTAGGTTTCTTAGACAATTGAGGTAATTAGGTCTGGTTAATACGTGTTTGTCGAGTATTGCAGATAACGGATTGCGAATCGAAGACATTGTCAAAATTTGTACTGAAAAATAAAACAGATAAATGTTAATGACTATTTTAAAATATTTAGTAAGATATAAAGTATGGTTCTTTACTTCATAAATTTTTGCTCCCACTGTTTTGACATTTTTCACTACCCTCCAGTGAAAACGGGAAACTCCTTTGCTCAATAGGTACGTAAGGTCAAATCAGCAAATTATGATCCTGAATAATATCAGCCAATCTTAAATCCTAAAAGGTAGTTTCCAATTGCATCTCTACGCAACCTTTTACGTAAACTTTTGTCTCACGTTTGATTAGGACCCACTAATATGACGTCGTTCATCTTTACGTGTCAAGCCTTGCCCATCGATATTGAACCTTAATGGACTGTCGCCATGAGATCCCTCAATAATATGAGCCGAAATCATGGGAGTTCCACGTAGTTCACATCAACATGTCAATAGATGTCATAGCTTTCTGGTGTCTAGGGCCCCCCAATAATATGAGCCGAGCCCCGAGCACGGGTAGCGTTCATCATGCACCCAATGTCGATAGAAGACATGGAATTATAAATGCATTTATAATTCCCCTTTTAGGGCTTGATATTAATTTTGAATCTTATTCAAAATGAGGGTTTTTAATTTTGAAAGGTCTCATCATTAATTTTGTTTAAAAGATCGCCATGTTTGATCGTATGTTTTTCGGATTCATGTAACTTTGTTATTATCATAAGAATAACGCTTATACTCATTATTATAACATATCAAGCATATATTATAAATAATAAACAAAACAAGGATGATCAATTGCCCCAGTACTAATGGTCCGTGTGAGCTAAGCACGGGCCTAGTTCCAATCCTAGGGAAATGCATGGGATGAAAATGCAACTTTTACATAAGCCTCCAATATTTACATGTCTTCGATCTTCATAATCATCAAGACCACCATCTTCCAATCTTGATCTTCCACTATACTAATATTTACAATAAATATCCATGGCAAATAGGAATACATCTCATGGGGTGGGAACGGGCCATAAACCAAGCACACTTATAAATTGATAATTATTACAATCATTCAACACAAAATATCCTAGTATACACCTAGCAAATTCGGTTTGGGCTTTTGATCATCCTTCATGAATAATATCATATACCATACACTATCAATTAATTATCACAATAGTCAATTGATCCAATATTATATATCTTGATCCAATCACTAACCGTCACGATTATAAACAAAATCAACAAAGTAAACAAACTCCTTTGTTTACTTTCTAATTAATTTATTTATAACCGGATTTCTTGTAAATCACAATTTACTATAAATAATTAAAGTCCAACTTCAATTATTTATTTTATGAGAAAATATATACAAATTTTGTGGATTTAAACTTAAGGGCCCAATAAGACATTTTACACCCAAAAATATCTTGGCCCATTTAAATTCACAAATTGTATTAGCCATCTAATGACCCAAAAACTTCAAGGCCCGTGACACTTAGATATTCCAAAACACTTTTGTAAACCCTAGTCGTCATCGCCGTCGCCGGATTCCGGCCAACATGCAAAAAAAAAAAAAATTTTTTGTGTTAAAAGGAAGGGGTTGTTCGGGTGGCCCCTTGGGCTGCCCTTGCTGCTCGTTTCGGACAGGTTTGGCAACAAGTTGCTGCCCAAAAACCGCCCCAAACCGGCCATGATTTTAGTTGTTTTGATTGCATCATGCAGTTACAAATTGACCTCAATATAATAACATATATATGCTACACAAAATAGTAACCATAGCTCTGATACCACTTGAAAGGGGATCGTTTAAGGTGCCCGCTTGCGCAACGGAAATTTCAAATATTTTTCATACAAAAAATCGAGCACACTAAACACTAAGATGTGTATAAAATACAATAAAACACAAAAATGACATTCATAGAGTGTTTTAGAAAATTATCTATCAATCGTAAAAGATTGATTATGGCTTCAACTTAGTTGTCAAACAACTAAGCTCTTCAATGGCAATACAAATCTTCAAGCTTCTATTGAGCACTCCTTGCTCAAAAATTAAGCCCACCACCAAAAAGGATTTTTTTTTTTTTTTTTGAGAAGTGTATGCAATCTTCAACTATTGAAGAAGCAAAAATTGAAGGAATAATGGCTCTAAAATTTCGGCCAAGTGAGATGGGAGGAGAGAAGGTTGACTTTTCTTTGTGCTTGAAAAAGTGATAAAGTGCATGAGCATGCCATGCATTGTTTAATGAAAAAATTTACCTCCAACTCTTCACCTCCCTTGCATGCTTTTTACTCAGGCTTGTAACAATTACAAGGCTGATGGACTTTTATTTAAATGTCTCAAACACATTTGAAACCATTTAAACTTTTCTTGATTTTACTCAAACCAACTAGTTTAATAATTATTTCTAATTGGGCTCTACATTCAACACTTGAATTAATTTAATTTAGTCCATAACAATATTTACGAAAATCACAATTTTAAAATACATTATTCACTTGGCCAACTTTTAATTTAGGAATACTTCCACAAGTTAAAAGTTACATTCCCCTTATGGAAGTCATACTTCTAATTTTTCCTTGTGCTTATAAACTCATTTATAAGCCGTTCAACACATTGAATTAATTTCCTTCTCAACGGGATCTAGAAATTTAGTACATGTGTGACCCTCAATGGTTCTTTGATACAACTAGCCGTGGGTTCACATCTTAATGTGATTCAGGACTAAACATGTCCTTATATGAGCATACACTAATCGTTTCATTCTTAATTATCAACTCCTTGATAATAAGAACGTCAGAACTCAAGTCTGATAGTACCCAACCAATCATGTTAAACGCCTAGCAGCATCGCTTACATGATTCCCTAGGTATCAAATGATATTGCTTGCGAGAACCATTCTATTATTGTTAGCGTACAGTACCGTCCCTTCATCTTATATATCTCGACCGATTCGACAACTATTGGTATATCGAGAGCTGTCAAAGAATCGATACTATGTGTCATGTCGTAGTTTCATCGATGGTGTAATATATGAAACCCGTTTCATAAATACCACCATACTCTGATCAGAGATTTCATTCTACATATACATGAGATCACATGGGATATCCATACCAGAAGGTAAGCGGTGAATCCCCGACTACAATGCATCGACTCCTATATGTTTCGACAAAACACCCAACCTTGCGAATTGATGACCCCATGAGAGTCGGTAGAATAGTCAAAGTGCAATGCTAGCATATAGAGTCTACATGTTGCCCTGGGTCATAAGGACTAATAGTGTACAACCATAAACTTGGACGTTTCCACTCGATAAGTGAGAACCACTTGAAAAGTCCTTTATGGGGGGTTGTTCAGTGCACTCTACAAGGAGCACCTATCTGCATGTTCGGACTTCACAATGTCCCCTACCAATGAAGCATGGTACTCACATCGTAGATACTAGTCTCAAACTCGAGCGGCCTATATCCTTCTTAGCGGTGGCTGAATCGTCTAGGATGTTTAGAATATACAATATTGCAAATATGATTTTAATGAAGGTCATCATATGAGCATCTCTTATTCTTTCTACTATTTTTATATTCAAGGACTTTATCTATGCAACTAGCATGGGTATATAGATAAAGATGTGCCAAAACAAAAATTTCAAATATTATTAAAATAAAGATTGTTTATACATAGAGTTTCAACATGAACCCTAGGCCAACACTTGACTCGACGGACATCTACTCTAACAGGAGCAAATGCATTGTGAAGGGCCAAAAACTCCTTTCTTGAAAATTTGCGGAAAATTAAGAATTTTTTTTTTTTAAAAGAACTTAAATGGCCTCATTCATAAAATCACTGGTAAATCAAGTTCAATATTTAAAATAATAGCAGCGGAAGAAAATAAAGTTTGCCAAAAATCACAATTTAAAAATATCCAACAACTGATAAAATTGTTTGCGGAAAAACATAACAACTGCTGCACTGAGGTCCTCGGGTGCCACTACTGCCGACCCAAGCTGGCTCACTGGTCCCCGCCCTCGGCCCTGGCCTCATCAGTACCTACAACAATCAAGTCTAGTGAGCCTAAAGACTCAGCATGCATGTATCACAGGTAACGAGTAAAAATCTGAATTAAAATATACATGAGTTAACATATCCTGTCCTGAAAATAATCTGTACCGAGCAATTATAATACGTGCATAACTGAACTAGAAATCACTGTAAAAATATTTGCTCCTTGGAGCCTGTACTGAAATATCTGGTAAAATTTTCTGTTGAGATTATGTTTTACGCCTGTGGCCACTGCACTAAGCTGAACTGATCGGTAACTGGCTACCGGGGAGGCTGAAACTGAACTGAGCTGGCCGGTCACTGGCGACCGGGTGGTACCATACTGAACTGATCGGTCACTGGCGACCGTATAAAATAACACTCCCACATAGTGAATGAACCACAAGCCATATCGCATAAATCTCAAAAATAATCATTTTCTGTTTAATGCACGTAAAATAATTAACTGACGTAATGAAAAATCCTGTAATTTTACCAACTGGATTGGATTGGATCGTTCCCAGGCTCGCTGCAACCTAACTGTGCCATGAAAAATATGCAATAGTTTAAACATGACCAACTATGCAATTTACGTTCAAAAGATGCGACTATGACGCCTAATGACTTCGCATTTGATCATGACTCCGAGCCAACCTGAACCGACACTGAACTGACGTATAGTCATGATTAAAATACGCTGAAAAATCATAAAATAATGCTCCTAAAATGATAGGGTCGAAATCTAGGTGAAATGGAGGCCAAAACACGAAACGCTCTTTCGAGAGTCAATTTGGCACATTGCACCGTAAATTCTCGTACGACCTCAAAAATGATCCAAATGACAAACGGTTGAAAACATGACCTTTCTAACTCAATGAGGCACTGTCCAGTCCAAGGCCATGGGCTAAAAGCCAACCAAGAACTCAAACGACGCTTCTGAACAGCAGCATACTTGCTGTCAAAAAAAATACAGCAGCTGCGCACTACAAGACTTGCATTGGTTTCGAGACTATCGGCCATTAGGGGCGTGAACCACCGACCAGGGACTCTTACCAACATCCCAAGGAATGATTTGAACCATGGCTAAGGGCCCTAGGCCAGCCACAATCCGCATCACACCAAATCTTAACCGAAGGGTCCAACCGAGAGCAACGTGCATGCGTGTGTAGTGTTTATGCTATGATCGATGTCTCGTGTCGTTCCAATGGCCATTTGATTGACCATGGCACGATCTAGACATCTAGGAGCATGATATGAACCGTGGCTAAGGGCCATAGGCCAACCAAGATCCATACCAAGCAACAAAAGAACGAAATCAAAAGCTGAACAAATGAAGAAGCCGAATGGGGAAAGGGGCTGTTTTCACGTTTTGATTAAAAACCGAGGGGCCATGGACCAAGCCACCAAAAGGGAAACTTAGTCACGTCTTAGACATGCTAGGGAAGTGATCCAACCATGGCTATAGGCCCTTGGGGCAGCCAAGATCAGATCCTTCTTCCTTGACATCCAAATTGAATTTTCGAATCACATTTCTGCACCTATGGGGAACTTGCTGTCATTTCAGTTTTCCAGCAAGTATGGGGCTGGTTTGGATGGACCAACATGGTCCTAATGCATCCTACTACATGTATACAAGCCGCCTTGGGAGCCTGGAGTCGATCCAATACCTGAAACTCACAAACCAAAAGAAATCGTGAAGCTTGCCATGAAGAGCCGAAATTCTGCATGTGTGTTCCAAAATATTTTGACATGTATCTCGGTTTTTGCTTGCTAAAACATGATCATGTACTGAAAAATAAATAATAATATGACTTGATTGAGGTTTGAAAGAAATCTAGACATGCCTGGTTTCGTTTCGAAAGAAAACGAAAAGAAGAGACGAGACGGCGCGGAGGAGACGGAGTGGCTTGCTTCTCTACCTTTCTTGGCTCTCGATTTTTCTCCCTTTCTCCCTAGCTGTTATTCACGTTTTTTTTTCTACTGAAAAGGGGTCTTATTTTCGGTGGAGGTGGAGGGGGAGTGATGGTTATGAAGGTGAGGAGAAGGGTGCACAAAAATAGGATCATATCAAGACCAAGTCTTCATGCATTTGAATTTTGAATTTTGAATTGCTATCAAATGATCTCTTGGGTGATTCTAGACTATAGTGGCCAATTTTATCATGCCAAACAAGGGTTAGGATAGTGGTCTAGTATTAATTAATTAAGGTGGAAAAATAGCCAAAAGAATTAGCATGCTAATCAACCAAGAATGGGTCAAAGGTGAGTTGGCAAGTCCTAGTTTGTTCTTCTAGGGGTGTGGCCAAAAATGCATGATAAATGGTAGAGGGAAAATTGATTATCTAGTAATTTAATAACCCTTAAAAGCCTTACTAATCCTTTAATTAATTTAGTGAACTAACCCCTTAATTAAGTAACTTAAATGAGCTCATTTCTTAATCACCTCCAATAATTTAAATTAAAATCCTCAACTAACTTAAATAATTCCTTAAACTTCTTTTTAACTTAAATGAACTTACTTGCTAGCTAAATTAACTTCTGGAAATATTTCTCAAATCTTAAATTCTATCTCAAAACTCCAACTCCAGTCCGGCCTCACTGAAATAACTGAAATGCTAAAAATCAAACTACTGAACTGAAATAATGAATAATTAACTTCAAATAAATGCATTTAAAATAATCATGCAATGAAGTCAATTAAATTTAAAAATCTAGAATTATGCATGGCTTATACGAATCCTTCCCCCCTTAAATAAATTTCGTCCTCGAAATTAGAACTCACTGAATAACTCAGGGTATCGACTTCTCATCTCTGGCTCAGACTCCCACGTAGCTTCCTCCTCTGAATGGTTGAGCCATTTGACTTTGACTCGCTTAACCAACTTGTTCCGAAGTTTCTTCTCCTGTCTGTCTAGGATCTGCACGGGTCTCTCCTCATAAGATAAGTTCGGAGTAAGCTGCAACGGCTCGAAATTCAGCACATGCGAAGGATTTGCCATATACTTCCTCAGCATGGAGACGTGAAAGACATTGTGTACTCCGGCCAGATTCGGCGGAAGAGCCACACGATACGCTAGCGTCCCAACTCTGTCAAGGATCTCAAACGGTCCAATGAATCTCGGACTGAGCTTCCCTTTCTTGCCAAATCTCATGACACCCTTCATAGGTGCCACTTTCACGAAGACATGATCGCCCACTGCAAACTCTAACTCTCTCCTCCGCTGATCGGCATAACTCTTCTGTCGGCTCTGGGCAGTCCTCATCCTATCATGGATCTTGACTACTACATCAGCTGCCTGCTGAACAATCTTTGGACCCAACTCTGCTCTCTCTCCTACTTCATCCCAATGAACAGGAGATCTACACTTGCGGCCATACAGCGCTTCATACGGAGCCATACCTATAGACGACTGGAAACTGTTGTTATAGGTGAACTCTACCAATGGTAAGTTCGACTCCCAACTCTCAGAGAAATCAATGACGCAAGCACGGAGAAGATCCTCTAAGATCTGAATAACTCGCTCCGACTGTCCATCTGTCTGCGGATGGAAAGCTGTGCTAAACAGCAACTTCGTACCCAAAGTCGAATGCAAACTCTTCCAAAACGAGGAAGTGAATCTGGGATCTCTGTCGGATACGATAGAAACTGGAATACCATGGAGTCGGACTATCTCTCGGATATACAGCTCTGCATACTGAACCATGGTGAAAGTCGTCTTAATAGGCAAGAAGTGCGCTGATTTGGTAAGACGATCTACAATCACCCAGATAGCATTCGATCCTCTGGCTGACCTCGGCAATCCGGTCACAAAGTCCATGGTAATGTTCTCCCACTTCCACTCGGGAATAGGAAGAGGCTTGAGCAAACCTGCTGGTCTCTGATGCTCGGCCTTCACTAACTGGCAAGTCAGGCACTCGGATACAAAACGCCTGATGTCCTTCTTCATCCCTGGCCACCAATACAATAGCTGCAGATCTTTGTACATCTTCGTATTCCCAGGGTGAATGGAGTACGGGGACGTATGGGCCTCTGATAAGATGTCTGCTCGGATAGAATCACTGCTGGGAACCCATATCCTATCTCGGTATCTCACAATACCGTCGCTGACTGTATACAAAACACTGCCCTTGGCTTCATCTCTCTTCTTCCACTGTGCCAACTGGTCATCTGATGCCTGACCGCTGCGAATACGGTCAATAAGAGAGGACTGGATAGTCAAGGTAGATAAACGAGGAACTCTACCTCGAGGGTAAGTCTCAAGATCAAACCTCTGCATCTCAATCTGAAGAGGTTTCTGCATCGTCAAATGAGCCATCACTGCGACTTTCCTGCTCAAAGCATCCGCAACTACATTAGCTTTACCCGGGTGGTAGCTAATGTCACAATCGTAGTCTTTCACAAGCTCCAACCAACGCCTCTGACGCATGTTCAGCTCCTTCTGCGTAAAGAAATACTTGAGGCTCTTATGGTCGGTAAAGATCTGACACTTCTCTCCATACAGATAGTGCCTCCAAATCTTCAAAACAAAAACTACGGCCGCTAACTCCAGATCATGGGTAGGGTAATTCTTCTCGTGGATTTTCAGCTGTCGAGAAGCATACACTATCACTCTCCCATGCTGCATCAAAACTGCACCTAAACCAAGCTTCGAAGCATCGGTATAAAGGACAAACTCGCCGGATCCTGACGGTACAGCCAAAACTGGTGCTGAAATAAGAGCTTGCTTCAAAGTATCAAAGCTCTTCTGACACTCCTCGCTCCACACAAACTTCACATTTTTCTTTGTCAGTGCTGTGAGTGGAACGGCGATAGAGGAGAATCCCTGGATGAATTTCCTGTAATATCCTGCTAGCCCAAGGAAACTGCGGATCTCGGATGCATTCTGAGGCACAACCCAATCTCTTACTGCTGCAACTTTTGCTGGGTCTACCTCAATACCACTGCTAGAAACAATGTGGCCCAAGAACGCCACCTTCTCTAACCAGAATTCGCACTTACTGAACTTTGCGAATGGTTTATGTTTCTGCAATGTCTGCAACACTGTGGTCAGATGCCTGCTGTGCTCCTCCCGACTCTTGGAGTAGACGAGAATGTCATCTATGAACACTATCACAAACTGGTCGAGGTACGGCTGAAATACGCGATTCATTAGATCCATGAAGATCGCTGGCGCATTCGTCAGACCGAACGGCATCACAAGGAACTCGTAGTGACCATAACGAGTCCTGAAAGCTGTCTTCGAAACATCAGCATCTCTCACCCTCAACTGGTGATAACCGGAACGCAGATCTATCTTGGAGAAAATCGAAGCTCCCTGCAACTGGTCAAACAGATCCTCAATCCTCGGCAGTGGGTATTTATTCTTCACTGTAACCCTGTTCAACTCCCTGTAGTCAATGCAAAGCCTCATCGAGCCATCCTTCTTTTTCACAAATAAGACCGGCGCGCCCCATGGAGAAAAGCTCGGGCGAATGAACTCCTTGTCGAGAAGTTCCTGGATCTGCTTCTTAAGCTCTGCCATCTCTGTCGGTGCTAGTCGGTACGGCGCTTTGGATATCGGAGCCGTACCTGGCATAAGCTCAATGGAAAACTCCACCTCTCTCTCTGGTGGCATACCAGAGACGTCTTCGGGAAAAACGTCTAAGAAATCTTTAACTATCGGAACATCTGAGGCTGACTGGCTGGGTTCCTTGGTGACAGATAAAAAGGTTGCTAGAAATGCCCGACACCCTCTATGCATGAGCTTCCTAGCCTGAACATAAGGAATAATGCGCGGTAAGGAAAAGTACCTGTCCGGCTCAAATAAGAACTGCTCCATTCCAGGCGGTCGGACAAGAACGGATCTCCGCTGGAAGTCTATCAACACTCTGTTCTTCAATAGCCAGTCCATCCCTAGGATGATGTCAAATTCCGGCATCGGTAACACGATCAGATCCGCATAAACAAGATTACCGTGCAGCTCAAGGTCTATATCTCGGATAACATTGGTAGCTGCCATCTCCTCGCCTGATGGCAACACTACTGAAAAGGCTGTATCTAGCCCAATGGTCTGGATCTTGAGAAAGTTTGCGAAGACCTCCGAAAAAAAAACGAGTGAGTGGCCCCTAAATCTATCAAGGCCTTGGTAGCGGAACCAGATATAAAAATTCTCCCTGAAAGAGCGGAGTTCTAAGTTGAATCCCACTACAAGATCTAAACTTATAGACATGCAAAGGTCAAGGTTCCTCTAGCTTAATTTCCCCGAAATAAATCTGAGTAGAGCATGCAATCCTATAACAGTTCTAAGTTCAAAATCTAAATCCCGATTCCCAAAATGCTGAAATTCGAAGAATAACTTAAAGTTTAGAGGTACCTGTCAACAACATAGTCTCCTGGGTTGGTTTCCGCGGCATGGAGAGCAAAAACTCTGCCTTGGGTAGGCAGATTCCTCTGAGGACACTGCAGCAACATGTGGTCTGGACTGCCACACTTAAAACACTTTCCTGAGCCAGCCATACATGCTCCAGGATGGCGACGTGAGCACCTGGGACAGACTGGGTGCTCCTGAGTCCTCGGGGCTGGGCGTCCCCGCTGCTGCTGCTGCTGGCCTCTGTTCCTGGGCGGTCCATGAAAAGGCCTCTTATTCTGCTGCTGATGCTGAAGAGGAGGAGGGCGGTGCGGTGCCTGGACTGGGCGCTTGCCCTGGCGATCCCTCTCGATATCCCGCAGATCCTGCTCTGCGGCTAAGGCCTTGGAGACGGCAATCTCATAAGTAACAGGGTCAGATACCCTAACATCCCGGCGCAAGATCGGCCATAAACCCACCAGGAAGTGCATCAGCTTGGCTCTGGCATCATTCGCTATCAGGGGCACAAAGTGACAGCCCCTCTCGAACTTACGGATAAACTCCGTAACCGACATATCCCTCTGTCTCAGGCTCATGAACTCGGTGGTCAGCCTGGTGCGAACCTCCTCAGCAAAATACTTGGAGTAGAAAACCTCCGTAAAGCGGGTCCAAGAAAGTGTAGCCAATGTCAGGGCTACCGAAGCTCCTTCCCACCATAAGCGGGCGTCTCCAGTGAACAAGTAGGTGGCACATCGGACTCGGTCTGCGTCCCCGAGCTCCATAAAATCGAAGATAACCTCAAGGGATTTGATCCATCCCTCGGCAACCATGGGGTCAGATGCCCCAGAGAATTCCTTCGGGCGCATCTTCATGAATCGCTCATACACTGCCTCGGGCCCTGTCGGCCTGGCTGCGGCTGCGGCTACGGCTGCGGCATTGCCCCCCGCAAACTGTGCGAAGAACTGTGCCATCCCAGCTAACATCTGGGCACTCATGTCCGGTGGGGGCGGTGGAGGAGGTGGTAGGTCTCCCTCTGGTCTACGCTCCTCCCTGTCTTCTCGGCGAGGCTCCTCCTCTCTGATGCACTCTAAAATGCGTCTAGGGGGCATACTGTTCCAACATAACCCATACGTAACTAACATGCATAATTCCATACTTTATTTTAAATGAACACTGAAGTACTGAAAAATCTGGAAGCATGCTGACAAACTAATTCATGCTTTAACTAAAATGCTGAACAAAATGCTGAACTGAAAAACTTACAGACCAAAGGCGTGGCTTCGTGAGCTTCTCGCGGTCAGTAGTAGTGAAACCCTATACAGAACCACCGCTCTGATACCAACTGTGAAGGGCCAAAAACTCCTTTCTTGAAAATTTGCGGAAAATTAAGAATTTTTTTTTTTTAAAAAGAACTTAAATGGCCTCATTCATAAAATCACTGGTGAATCAAGTTCAATATTTAAAATAATAGCAGCGGAAGAAAATAAAGTTTGCCAAAAATCACAATTTAAAAATATCCAACAACTGATAAAATTGTTTGCGGAAAAACATAACAACTGCTGCACTGAGGTCCTCGGGTGCCACTACTGCCGACCCAAGCTGGCTCACTGGTCCCCGCCCTCGGCCCTGGCCTCATCAGTACCTACAACAATCAAGTCTAGTGAGCCTAAAGACTCAGCATGCATGTATCACAGGTAACGAGTAAAAATCTGAATTAAAATATACATGAGTTAACATATCCTGTCCGCAAAATAATCTGTACCGAGCAATTATAATACGTGCATAACTGAACTAGAAATCACTGTAAAAATATTTGCTCCTTGGAGCCTGTACTGAAATATCTGGTAAAATTTTCTGTTGAGATTATGTTTTACGCCTGTGGCCACTGCACTAAGCTGAACTGATCGGTAACTGGCTACCGGGGAGGCTGAAACTGAACTGAGCTGGCCGGTCACTGGCGACCGGGTGGTACCATACTGAACTGATCGGTCACTGGCGACCGTATAAAATAACACTCCCACATAGTGAATGAACCACAAGCCATATCGCATAAATCTCAAAAATAATCATTTTCTGTTTAATGCACGTAAAATAATTAACTGACGTAATGAAAAATCCTGTAATTTTACCAACTGGATTGGATTGGATCGTTCCCAGGCTCGCTGCAACCTAACTGTGCCATGAAAAATATGCAATAGTTTAAACATGACCAACTATGCAATTTACGTTCAAAAGATGCGACTATGACGCCTAATGACTTCGCATTTAATCATGACTCCGAGCCAACCTGAACCGACACTGAACTGACATATAGTCATGATTAAAATACGCTGAAAAATCATAAAATAATGCTCCTAAAATGATAGGGTCGAAATCTAGGTGAAATGGAGGCCAAAACACGAAACGCTCTTTCGAGAGTCAATTTGGCACATTGCACCGTAAATTCTCGTACGACCTCAAAAATGATCCGAATGACAAACGGTCAAAAACATGACCTTCCTAACTCAATGAGGCACAGTCCAGTCCAAGGCCATGGGCTAAAAGCCAACCAAGAACTCAAACGACGCTTCTGAACAGCAGCATACTTGCTGTCAAAAAAAATACAGCAGCTGCGCACTACAAGACTTGCATTTGTTTCGAGACTATCGGCCATTAGGGGCGTGAACCACCGACCAGGGACTCTTACCAACATCCCAAGGAATGATTTGAACCATGGCTAAGGGCCCTAGGCCAGCCACAATCCGCATCACACCAAATCTTAACCGAAGGGTCCAACCGAGAGCAACGTGCATGCGTGTGTAGTGTTTATGCTATGATCGATGTCTCGTGTCGTTCCAATGGCCATTTGATTTACCATGGCACGATCTAGACATCTAGGAGCATGATATGAACCGTGGCTAAGGGCCATAGGCCAACCAAGATCCATACCAAGCAACAAAAGAACGAAATCAAAAGCTGAACAAATGAAGAAGCCGAATGGGGAAAGGGGCTGTTTTCACGTTTTGATTAAAAACCGAGGGGCCATGGACCAAGCCACCAAAAGGGAAACTTAGTAACGTCTTAGACATGCTAGGGAAGTGATCTCCTAATGCATCCTACTACATGTATACAAGCCGCCTTGGGAGCCTGGAGTCGATCCAATACCTGAAACTCACAAACCAAAAGAAATCGTGAAGCTTGCCATGAAGAGCCGAAATTCTGCATGTGTGTTCCAAAATATTTTGACATGTATCTCGGTTTTTGCTTGCTAAAACATGATCATGTACTGAAAAATAAATAATAATATGACTTGATTGAGGTTTGAAAGAAATCTAGACATGCCTGGTTTCGTTTCGAAAGAAAACGAAAAGAAGAGACGAGACGGCGCGGAGGAGACGGAGTGGCTTGCTTCTCTACCTTTCTTGGCTCTCGATTTTTCTCCCTTTCTCCCTAGCTGTTATTCACGTTTTTTTTTCTACTGAAAAGGGGTCTTATTTTCGGTGGAGGTGGAGGAGGAGTGATGGTTATGAAGGTGAGGAGAAGGGTGCACAAAAATAGGATCATATCAAGACCAAGTCTTCATGCATTTGAATTTTGAATTTTGAATTGCTATCAAATGATCTCTTGGGTGATTCTAGACTATAGTGGCCGATTTTATCATGCCAAACAAGGGTTAGGATAGTGGTCTAGTATTAATTAATTAAGGTGGAAAAATAGCTAAAAGAATTAGCATGCTAATCAACCAAGAATGGGTCAAAGATGAGTTGGCAAGTCCTAGTTTGTTCTTCTAGGGGTGTGGCCGAAAATGCATGATAAATGGTAGGGGGAAAATTGATTATCTAGTAATTTAATAACCCTTAAAAGCCTTACTAATCCTTTAATTAATTTAGTGAACTAACCCATTAATTAAGTAACTTAAATGAGCTCATTTCTTAATCACCTCCAATAATTTAAATTAAAATCCTTAACTAACTTAAATAATTCCTTAAACTTCTTTTTAACTTAAATGAACTTACTTGCTAGCTAAATTAACTTCTGGAAATATTTCTCAAATCTTAAATTCTATCTCAAAACTCCAACTCCAGTCCGGCCTCACTGAAATATCTGAAATGCTAAAAATCAAACTACTGAACTGAAATAATGAATAATTAACTTCAAATAAATGCATTTAAAATAATCATGCAATGAAGTCAATTAAATTTAAAAATCTAGAATTATGCATGGCTTATACGTCTACTGACTTACGGGTTCTACATGCATTGTAGTCGGGATTCACCGTCCGCTTATAGGTGAAGATATTCTATTTGATCTGATGAGTTAATAGTGCAAGGAGTCTCTGGCCAGAGCAAGAAATGTACTTTAGGGAAAGGTGTTTTCCTAGTTGCACATATCATGCCACTATTAGTACTCCAAGATAAATCACATCGTTATCGAATTTATTTGCAATTCTTGATATACCAATGGTTTTAGATTCGATCGGGATATATGTATTGAAGGGACCTTACTGTACGTTAACCATGACTAAAGGTTCTTGCAGGGACTATCAGTGATACCTAGGGAATCATGGGACGATGCTACTAGACGCTCTTACCATGATCCGATAGGTGTAATCAGAAATGAGTTCTGACATTCTTTATCAATGTGTTGATGAAAAGATTGAGGCTAACTAGGGTAAGCCCGAATAAAAATAAATTTTATTCTGAATCACATCGAGATGTTAACCCGCGGCTAGCTGTACCACTGAACCATTGAGGGTCATACAAGTATTGGATTATGTGTTCTCGTTGAGATAGTCAAATTTAAAGGAGTTGGAATTCGGCGACTATAGTTTGATAGAGATCAAACATGAAACTTATAAAGGATTTTATGAGCTGATTCAATATGATAGAAGTAATGGAAGTTAGCATGATTGCTAAATAAGGAAGGAGAGTGGAACTACCTGTTTTGCATAGTAATGTTTTCCCACTTCCACTCGGGAATATGAAGGGGTTGAAACATTCCCGTTGGTCTTTGATCCTCTGCCTTCGCTTGTTGACAGGTTAATCATTCGGATACAAAGCGCATAATATCTCATTTCATTCCCATCCACCAATATAAAAGTTTGAAGTCCTGGTACATGTTGGTATTTCCGGGATGAACAGAATAAGGGATATTGTGAGCTTCAGTCATAATGTCAACTATAAGTGAATCACCACTAGGAACCCAAAGTCGACTTCGTTGCCTAACAATGACATCCTCGACTAAATATAACATGTTGCCCTTCGATTCATCTCATTGTATCCATTTCCGTAATTGCTCATCATTAGACTGTCCGTCTAGATTTCAATCTGGCAGAGTGGAATGTACTTTCAACGTAGTGACATTAGAAGCCTTTCCCGTAGCATAAAATTCAAGATCAAACCGCTTAATTTCCACTTTTAAAGGCTTCTGGACTGAAAAATGGGCCAAGAATGACCATTTCCTAGTCAAAGCGTCTACCACTACATTAGCTTTGCTAGGATGATAGCTAATTTCGCAGTCGTAGTCCTTTACTAGTTCTATCAATCTTCTTTGTCTCATGTTCAGCTCTTTTCAAGTGAAGAAATACTTGAGGCTTTTGTGGTCTGTAAAGATCTTGCATGTCTCGCCATACAAGTAGAGCCTCAAAATTTTCAACGCAAATACGACTGCTGCAAGCTCAAGATCACGCGTCGGATAATTCTTTTCATGTACTTTCCGCTGTCTAGACGTGTACGCTATGACTCGCTCATGATGCATAATAATTGTGCCCAATCCTAGCTTTGAAGCATCGGTGTACAACACATATTCCCCTTGTTCTTTCGGCATTGCTAGAAATGGTGCGTTAGTGAGTGCATGTGTAACGTACCGTACTTTTGCTACTTAAAATTTGCGGAAAAATTAAAAATTTCTCTTAAATAAAATGTGAGCATTCAAAAATTCGATAAAAGGAATAAACTGTACGTCTCACAAGTTGTTACAACAAAGGAATTTGAAATTTGAAGTTTGACAAAAGTATTCAATATTTTCATAAAGCTTAAAAACATGGCGGTCCTCGGGTTTAGCCTCCCGCTCAGTCTAAGCCTGCTCCTTGGTCCCCACCTCCTATCTCCTCATAAACATCCTCACCTGCATCGATCAAGTCTAGTGAGTCTAAAGACTCAACACGTATAAACTGGAAGTAACGAGTAATACGTAATAAAACCACATGCAACTTTAAAATAGGACATACATACTTGAAACTTGAACTTGCTCTAAACTTGAACATACATACATAACATAGACGTGCCATAATGTGAAACTTTTCATAAACATGCTTGCATACTTGGACATACTTGAACATACATAATTTCATCATTTTTCGTAGAGACATGTTTCAAAGCAAGTGACCCATAACATAATCGCCCGATCAGACTAAACCACAGTACTAGGTTGACAGGGACATATCCACTGCCACATACATGAGATCCTCGTTCATGCTTTAATGGGTGGATTGGTCCCCGTTCATGATTTAACGCTTTCCAATCCTGATCTAAAACCGTTCATGATTTAACGGGGTGAAGAGGTCCTCGACCACGTTCACCGACTTCCAAACCCATTCATAACTTGGTCACAAGACATTTAGCATACCTCAAAAACTTAAAATATTTTCTTTTGCACGTCAACATACTTACTTGGCGTTGCGGGATTCGTTGGACTTCGATTGGGGCCGTTGCTGCACATACTAACATGATTTCAGATGCTCAACTTGCATAACTTAGACGTAAATATCAAGCTTACTTACGAGTTCATTCAATTCCATAGGACGTTCTAAAATTCCCATGACTCGACCTTGTAAATCATGCACTAAACCATGACATCAAACCTCAAAGCATACTATAAAATTTTCCCAAAATATGTAGTACACAGACCCCGTGCCAGGGTCCGTGTATGGATCCGTGTAGGTTAGGGTAAGAAGGCCTCGAAAAGAAGGGTGGACACGCACCCCGTTTCAGGATCCGTGTAGGGGTCCGGGTAGCCTCGCAAATTTTGACACCGAAAAGAAACAAAGTCACGGACCCCGTGCTCTGGTCCGTGTGGGGGTCCGTGTCCGTGCGCGAAAATGGCACTAAAGAAGAAACAAAGGCACGGACCCCGTGCCTGGGTCCATCCGTGGGTCCGTGTACCTGCGGGACAAGTCAATCTTCGGAAACTCTGAACAGGTTTTACTTAACAGCCTAGACTCGACTGTACAGATCATGAATCGACACCAAGAAACCATCTTAGGATACTACAACAATAACTCGAGCCTATACGACTGCCCCCAAAACAACCACATATCCCGAAATAACTCCATAATCTATAAACAACACTTTTGACAGAAAATGGTTTACACGGCTACTCGTTCTCCCAAGAGCCTAATGACTTGAAACGACACATCAATATACAACCTAACCTCATGCTAAACATACCAAGATGCAGCATCGATTGCCCGTCGAACCCCAACGGAGCCTGCAACAAATGAACTTCAAGAACGCATCAACATCAAAATTTTCTAAAACGCAGTTTGAGCAGTCCCACGAAAAATATCATAACTCACTCAATTTTTATCTAAATAACTCTAATTTTATATCAAATCGAAGGTACTGAAAAGTTTTACATTTTTTGTGTTGAAAGTTTTCTCAAAATCTTGACTGAAATATCGCAGTATATCAAGAGAAAGCAAAAACGTAAATCTGTGGTCTAAAAATCGTTTCGAAATTGATCTAAACATGATTGTTCAAATTTCTACACATCACACATGGATTTTTTACGCATAAAAACAACGCAACACATAATATGACATGATCCATGCAGCAAAGAAAGATTATACGTGCCTTTTGATGATAAACTTTACCGAAACGGCGATACCGATGCGGGAACGGAGCGAGGCTTGGTATCCGTACCCATACATAATCGTAAACCGGTCGTAAGTGTATGATATCCGTACCCTTACATAATCGTAAACGGTCGTAAGTCACCGGGTGAAGCAATCCTATAAGCGTAAGGTAGCCACAAGACATATCGCATATATCTCAAAAATAAACATTTTATATTTTATGCACGTAATATAATTATAACCCTGTTTTACCGAATGAGTTGGATCGTTCCCAGGCTCGCTGCAACCTAAGTCTAACATGGAAAACATGCAAATATACTTAACTTGACCAACCATTCATAATCGAACTAAAAACGAGACAATTATGCCCAACAAACTTAGTATTCAACCATGGCTTCGTACCAACCCGAGCCAACATTGAACCATCGTTTAGCCATGATTAAAATACTCCTAAAATACTGGAAAACATAACTCTAGGGTAACAAACGAAAATAGCGAATGGAGGCCAAAATCGTGAAACGATCTTTCGAGAGTCACTTTGGCACATTGCACCGTAAATTCTCATACGACTTCTAAACTTAACCAAATCACAAACGGCCAAAAACATGACCTTCTTAACTCATTTGGGCATGTCTTAGTCCAGGGCTAATGGCCACAAGACAGCCAAGAACCAAGAACGAGACCCGAGAGCCGAAGCTCAATACTGCCGAGAACATGAGCAGCTTGACACTTGCTGTCAAAATGACTATTAAAACTGACCATGGCTCAAACCAGTGGTCACAACACCTTCTTGACAGGTAGAGGCATTGGTTAGTCCATGGCTAATGGCCATTGGCCAACCAAGAACCAACCAAACCCATAGACCCAATGGAACACACACACCCGAACCTACTGCCTTCACCGAGACCTGCGCTGTTTTGGGTTGTTTGCTGTAAAATAATGGATCCAATGGATATGAGGCTAACCATGGTCCATGATAGACATGTTAAGGTGTTTTATGGGTCATGGCTAAGGGCCCTAGGCCAACCATGAACCAACCAATCACCTTAGAACAAAACAAGAACCACTCGAGAGCTTACTGTCATGTAACCGGGACCTTCCTAGTTTGATTGATGTCCAAACGATTTGGGACATGGTTCAAGCCACTTAGAGCCGACTTGACCACGTCCTAGGCTTGCTAGGGAAGGGTCCTAGCCATGGCTACCGGCCCTAGGCCAGCCATGGCTCGAACACTATCCTACGCAACCCATTGACAGCAAATGAACCCCAAATGTGACACTTGTTTCTTACCTACTGATTTGGGCAATTAAATAACGGTTTTGGGGCTTGAACCCTTGATCAAACTTGACCCTAACACACCCTAGGACATGACCATAAGCAGCCTTGAACGCCTGGAACCGACCAACCCCCTGTAATCATCAAAAACACATAACCCGTGAAGCATGAAAACGGCCGAGAGAAAAGCTGTCCATAATTTTCGAAAGCTGCTGTCAAGTTTCGGTTTTTCCTCATGAACCATGAACATATGATGTTTTAAAATGTTTATATGACTTGATTGAAGAGAAAAGGATAATATAAACATGCCTGGGAATTTAGGTTTGAATAACACAAATGATACGACGAACGCGGCGCGGCGGAGACGGAGTTTTCTTCTCTTTTCTCTCTTGTTTTTCTTGTTGATGGTTCACGTTTTTTTCTGCTGATTCCTACTGATATTTTCGAATGAGAGTGAGGGAGAATGGCTAGGTAATGGAGGGGGAAGTTTACTAATTAAATGAGGAGGTTGCATGGCAAATCAAATCATTCCATCCTAGTTGCTAGTGATATATGGAATGGGGTGTTATATTATAGGATTGAGGGGTGATTTAGGGGGAGTGATGGCCGAGATTCTTCATCAAAAACAAGGCAATAATATTGCTTAAATCATTAATTATTGGTGATTAAAATGAAGGGATTATCATACCAAGAAAGGATAAGGAAAAGAATCAAAAATGGAGAGTTGCCAAACATAATTAAATCTTTTAAGGGGGTGGCCGAATTTTGCTATCAAAGTGGGGTAAAATATTGTTTAATTATTGAATTTTAACTCTTTAAAGTTTTAAACACTTGTTATGTATTTTAGTAAAATAATTAAATTAATTTAGGATAGTAATTTCCTTGCATGCATGGCTAATTCTTATAATAAATTACTAACATGTTAAGTTACAATTTCTTAAATAAAATAAACCTAGATTAATCTATCCCAATTGGTCACACAATTAAATTTAGGCTTTTAATTAATTATTGGTCATAAAAGAACTTATTTACTACTTAACTCAAATTAATTAATTAAATCCTTAAACATTCTTTTACCTTAAAATAAATTATTCTTTGACTTAAATTAAGTTTAGGAATATTTTCTTATAATTAAATTTTATCTCGATACTCCAACTCCAGTCCGACCTCGCTTATTTAACTGAAAAGATAAAACTAAACCTCTGCGATTTAAAATAAATAATTATAACTTAACGACTTTAAAATGAATTAAACACTTCATGAATGCATAAAAATCACTTTTAATTTAAATAATAGCAATTATGCATGGCTTATACGTAATCTGGTTTTTGGGTTCTACAACTCCCCCCCCCCCCCCCCAAAAGAAATTTCGTCCTCGAAATTAGAACTCACCGAATAACTCGGGGTACCGACTCCTCATCTCTGGCTCCGATTCCCACGTAGCTTCCTCTTCTGAATGATTAAGCCATTTGACCTTCACTAGCTTCACCAGTTTATTCCGAAGCTTCTTCTCCTGTCTGTCTAAGATTTGCACTGGTCTTTCTTCATAAGACAGGTTCGGAGTGAGCTGCAACGGTTCGAATCTCAATACATGCGAAAGGTTCACCATATACTTCCTCAGCATAGAGATGTGGAACACATTGTGTACTCCGGCCAGATTCGGCGGAAGATCAACACGATAAGCTAACGTCCCAACCCTGTCGAGGATCTCAAATGGTCCGATGAATCTCGGACTAAGCTTTCCTTTCTTCCCGAAACGCATGACACCTTTCATAGGTGCTATCTTCACGAAAACATAGGTCGCCAAAGGCAAACTCTAGATCTCTCCTCCTCTGATCCGCATAACTCTTATGTCGACTCTGAGCAGTTCTCAACCTATCACGGATCTTGACAACTACATCGACAGTCTGCTGAATAATCTCCGGACCCAATTCTGATCTCTCCCCTACTTCATCCCAATGAATAGGCGATCTGCACTTATGACCGTACAGTGCTTCATATAGAGCCATACCTATAGACGACTGAAAACTGTTGTTATAGGTGAACTCTACCAATGGCAACTTCGACTCCCAACTCCCTGAGAAAACGATGACACATGCACGGAGAAGATCCTCCAAAATCTGAATAACTCTCTCTGACTGCCCATCTGTCTGCAGGTGGAAAGCTGTACTAAACAACAACTTCGTACCCATAGCCGAATGCAAACTCTTCCAAAATGAGGAAGTGAATCTAGGATCTTGGTCAGATACTATAGAAACAGGAATACCATGAAGTCGGACTATCTCCCGGATATACAACTCTGCATACTGAAGCATGGTGAAAGTCGTCTTAATAGGCAAGAAGTGCGCTGATTTGATAAGACGATCAACAATCACCCAGATAGCATTTGATCCTCTGACTAACTTCGGCAAACCGACCACGAAGTCCATGGTAACATTCTCCCACTTCCACTCGGGAATAGGAAGAGGCTTGAGCAAGCCTGCTGGTCTCTAATGTTCCGCTTTCACTAGCTGACATGTCAGACACTCGGATACAAAACGTCTGATATCCTTCTTCATTCCGGGCCACCAATACAGTAACTGCAGATCTTTGTACATCTTCGTACTCCCAAGATGAATAGAGTACGGCGACATGTGGGCCTCAGATAAAATATCTGCTCGAATAGAATCGCTGCTAGGAACCCACATTCTGTCTCCATATCTCACAATACCGTCGCTAACTATATACAAAATACTGCCCTTGGCCTCATCTCTCTGCTTCCACTTTGCCAACTGTTCATCTGCTGACTGTCCACTGCGAATACGGTCTAGAAGAGAAGACTGAATCGTCAAAGTAGATAGACGGGGAACTCTACCTCGAGGATATGTCTCTAGATCAAACCTCTGCATCTCAAACTGAAGAGGTCTCAGAATCGCCATATGAGCCATCACTGCGACTTTCCTGGTCAGTGCATCTGCGACTACATTAGCCTTGCCCGGGTGGTAGCTAATGTCACAGTCATAGTCCTTTACTAGCTCCAACCAACGCCTGTGACGCATATTCAGCTCTTTCTGCGTAAAGAAGTACTTGAGGCTCTTATGGTCGATAAAGATCTGGCACTTCTCTCCGTACAAATAATGCCTCCAAATCTTCAAGGCAAAAACTACGGCTGCCAACTCTAGATCGTGGGTAGGGTAATTCTTCTCATGGATTTACAACTGACGAGAAGCATACGCTATCACCTTCCCATGCTGCATCAACGCTGCGCCTAGACCGAGCTTCGAAGCATCGGTATGCAAAACAAAGTCTCCGGGCCCTGACGACATGGCCAATACTAGTGCTGAGATAAGAGCTTGCTTCAAAGTATCGAAGCTCTTCTGATACTCATCGCTCTACACGTACTTAGAATTCTTCTTCGTCAACGACGTGAGTGGATATGCGATAGAGGAGAATCCCTGAATAAACTTCCGATAATATCCTGCTAGCCCAAGGAAACTACGGATCTCTGATGCATTCTGTGGCACAACATAATCTCTGACTGCTGCATTTTTCGCTGGGTCTACCTCGATACCGCTGATAGAAGCCGCCTTCTCTAACCAGAACTCGCACTTACTGAACTTCGCGAACAACTTGTGCTTTTGCAAGGTCTGCAATACTGCGGTCAGATGTCTGCTGTGCTCCTCGTGATTCTTTGAGTAGACGAGAATGTCGTCTTTGAATACTATCACGAACTGATCAAGATACGACTGAAATACTCGATTCATGAGATCCATGAAGATCGCTGGTGCATTCGTCAAACCGAACGGCATCACAAGGAACTCGAAGTGGCCATAACAAGTCCTAAAAGCAGTCTTGAGAACATCGGAATCTTTCACCCTCAACTGGTGATAACCAAAACGCAGATCAATCTTTAAGAATACTGAAGCTCCATGCAATTGATCAAATAAGTACTCAATCCACGAAAGTGGGTATTTGTTCTTCACTGTAACCCTGTTCAACTCTCGGTAGTCAATGCAAAGCCTCATCGTACCATCCTTCTTCTTCACAAACAAGACTGGCGCGCCCCATGGTGAAAAACTCAGACGAATGAACTCCTTGTCAAGAAGTTCCTGAATCTGCTTCTTGAGTTCTGTCATCTCTGTCGGTGCTAATCGGTACGGTGCTTTTGAGATCGGTGCGGTACCTGGCATAAGCTCAATAGAAAACTCCACTTCCTGCACAGGTGGCATATCAGAGACGTCATCAGGAAAAATATCTAGAAAGTCCCTAACAATAGGGACATCGGAAGTTGACTGACTGGGTGCTTCGGGAACAGATACAAAGGTTGCTAAAAATGCTCGACACCCTCTACGCATGAGCTTCCTAGCCTGGACACAAGGTATAATACGCGGTAAAGGAAAGTAACTGTCTGGCTCGAATAAGAACCGCTCTCTCCCAGGCGGTCGGACTAGAACAGATCTCCGCTGGAAGTCAATCAAAACTCTGTTCCTTAATAGCCAGTCCATACCCAGAATGATATCAAATTCTGGCATCGGCAATACGACGAGATCCGCATAAACAAGATTACCATGAAGCTTGAGGTCTATGTCTCGGATCACATTAGTGGCTGTCAGTTCCTCTCCAGAAGGTAGTACTACCGAATACGCTATATCTAGCCCGATGGTGTTGTCCTTGAGGAAATTCGCAAAGGTCTCTGAAATGAACGAATGGATAGCCCCTGAATCTATCAAGGCATTCGTAGCTGAACCAGCTATAAAGATTCTCCCTGAAAGGTTGGAACATCAAGCTGAACCCAATAGTTACAAGAACTAAACTTATAGACATGCGAAGGTCAAGGTTCTTCTAACCTAAATTCCCTAAATAACGCTGATTAAAGCATGCAATCCTATCACAAATTCTATGTTCAAAACCTTAACTCGAAACATTAAATTCCAATTACAAACTTAAAGCTTTAAGATACCTGTCATGAACATTGTCTCTGGGTTCGTCTCCGCTGCATGGAGGGCAAAAACTCTGCCTTGGGTAGGCAGACTCCCCTGAGGGCACTCCTTCAGTAAGTGGTCAGGACTACCACACTTGTAGCACTTCCCCAAACCATATCTACATACTCCAATATGGCGGCGTGAGCACTTGGCACAGACTGGATACTCCTGGGCTCTCGGGACTACACGTCCCTGCTGCTGTTGTCCTCTGTTCCTGGATGGGTCGTGGAAAGGTTTTTTACTCTGATGCTGCTGATGAGGAGGGCGGTGCGGCGCTTGGACTGGTCGCTTGCCCTGACGATCTCTCTCAATAACATTCAGATCCTGCTTTGCAGCTAGCGCTCTGGAGACAGCAACATCGTAGGTAGTAGGGCCAGCCACACTAACATCACGGCGCAAGATCGGCCGTAGGCTATCCTGAAAATGTCTCAACTTGGCTCCAGCATCATTGGCAATTAGTGGTACGAAATGGCAACCCCTCTCAAACTTACGGATAAATTCCATAACAGTCATGTCTCCCTGCCTCAGGGTCATAAACTCTCTGGTCAACCTGGAACGCACCTCTACAGTAAAATATTTAGAGTAGAATACCTCTGTAAAGCGCGTCCAGCTCAGAGTAGCCAAATTCAAGGCTACATATGCTCCTTCCCACCATAAGCGGGCGTCTCCTCCAAACAGATAGGTCGCACAACGAACTATGTCCTCGTCTCCAAGCTCCACGAACTCGAAGATAACCTCGAGGGACTTAATCCAGCCCTCGGCAATCATGGGATCTGTCGTCCCTGAGAACTCCTTCGGTCTCATATTCATGAACCGCTCATAGGTAGCCTCAGGCCCCGTCTGCTTGGCTACCCCAGCATTGTTCCTCGCAAACTGTGCGAAGAACTGCGTCATTCCGACCAGCATCTGGACGTTCATGTCCGGTGGAGGGGGTGGTGGTAAATCTCTCTCCTGCCTATGATCCTCACCGTCCTCATGACGATGCTCATCATCTCTCATGCGCTCAAATTTAAAAAAATACTGCATAATCATAATCTTGACATAAAACATTTCATGAAAACATGCTATTAAAATATTTCATGATTTAAACGAAATGCGTAAACGTAAAACTTACAGACCGAAGACGTGACTTCATGAGCTTCTCGAGGTCAGTAGTAGTACAACCCTTTACAAGAACATAGGCTCTGATACCAACTGTCGAGACCCGTATTTCGTATTTGTAAATTTGCGAAATTATTTAAAATTGTTCTCTTTAAGTAAATAACATGTCTCATTCATAAAATAAACTGATAAAAAGATTTAATGTTAAAGTAACAGCGGAAGAAATTATTGTTTTCAATGCAACCACTTAAAATAATTCAACATGATGAAAATGAGTTTTGAGCATAAAAAGATAAATAAACTGAAGCATGAGGTCCTCGGGTTCCTACTACTGCTGACCCAAGCTAGCTCACTGGTCCCCGCCCTCGGTCCCGACCTCATCAGCACCTACAACAATCAAGTCTAGTGAGTCTAAAGGCTCAACATGCATATATCGTGAATAACAAGTAAATATATCATAAAATTTCGTGTGACATAAAAATATCGTATCGTAAAGCGTAGGGTGAAAATTGTGTCATGGATAATTATAAATACATGCATATCTGAAAATCATACGTAAAAGTTTTGCTCGATAAAGCTCTGTCATAACATATCATATCGTAATTTTTTTGTAGAGATAATGTTTCTACGCAAGTGGCCCGTAACATAACATAACATGAACGTCTGATCAGACTCAACCACAGTATACTGGACGGTAGAGATCATCACAGCCCTTGGACTGGATATCCGTACCCATACATATGAAAGGGATCGATTTTAGAGTGTTAAAATGCGCAACGGAAGTTAAAAAATGTTTTAAGGGCAAGAAAACGAAAAATTTTAAAGAGAAATTTGAACACCTCATGTACTAGAATGTAACATATACAAAAACACAACTATGACATTCATAGGGTGTCAAGAAGGTTACCCATCAATCTCAAAGATTGATGTAATGGCTCCAACCAAGTTGTAAACAACTTGGCTCTTCAAAGGCAAGACAAATCTACAAGCTCTCCTTGTCCTTGAGTCCTTCCTTCAAAATCAAGCCCACCACCAAACTTAAAAGATCCACCTTACATTTGCACTAGAAAATGTAGGGCATTTTTCTTTGAGAAGAGAATTGTTTTTCAACAACTTGAAGAACAAAAATGAGGGAGAATTTTTTTCCCAAAAATTCGGCCATTGTGTCTAGCATGAGGGGGGAAGAGTTGCCTTGGTTGTGGGAAAAGTAGTCATCACTTTTTGCATGCCAAACAATTTTTTTTAATGAAAAAATATTCCCCAACTCTTAAGGGCCCATGGACTTTTTAATTTATTTGTCTCAAACATATTTGGGCCCAATTAAACTTTACTTGATTTTACTCAAGTCCACTAGTTTAATAATTATTTCTAATTGGGCTCTACAAGGCCCAATGTAGTTTAATTAATTCAACACTTGAATTAATTTAATTATTTGGACTCTACTAGGCTCACTAGTGTTTAATTAATTCAACACTTGAATTAATTTAATTTAGTCCATAATAATGATTATGAAAATCACAATTTTCAAATACATTAATTATTTGGCAAACTTTTAATTTAGGAACATTTCCACAAATTAAAAGTTACATTTCCCTCATAGAAGTCATACTTCTATTTTTCCTTACGCTTATAAACTCATTTATAAGCCGTTCAACACATTGAACTATTTTACTTCTCAACGGGATCTAGAAAGCTATTACTTGTGTGACCCTCAATGGTTCATTAATACAACTAGCCGTGGGTTCACATCTCCATGTGATTCGGACTAAACATGTCCTTATATGAGCATACCCCAATTGCTCCATTCTTACTTATCAACTCCTTGATAACAAGAACGTCAGAACTCAAGTCTGATAGTGCCCAACCAATCATGTTAAACGCCTGGCAGCATCTCTTACATGATTCCCTAGGTATCAAATGATAGTGCCTGCAAGAACCATTCAATTATGGTTAGCGTACAGTACGGTCCCTTCAACTGATATATCCCGACCGATTCGACAACCATTGGTATATCGAGAGCTGTCAATGAATCGATACTATGTGTCATGTTGTAGTTGCATCGATGGTGTAATCTATGAAACCCTTTCATAATTACCACCATACTCTGATCAGAGATTTCATACTACATACACAAAGGATATCCATACCCGAAGGTAAGCGGTGAATCCCCGACTACAATGTATCGACTCCTATATGTTTCGACAAAACACCCAACCTTGCCACCTGATGACCCCTTGAGAGTCGGTAAACAAGGCAAAATGTAATGCTAGCACATAGAGTCTCAATGTTGTCCCGGGTCATAAGGACTAATGGTGTACAACCATAAACTAGGACATTTCCACTCGATAAGTGAGAACCACTTGGAAAGTCCTTTATGGAGGGTTGTTCAGTGTACTCTACCAGGAGCACCTATCTGCATGCTCGGACATCACAATGTCCCCTACCAATGAAACATGGTAATCACATCGCAGATACTAGTCTCGAACTCGAGTGGCCTATATCCTTCTTAGCGGCGGCTGAATCGACTAGGAACGGTTTAGAATATACAGTATTCCAAATATGAGTTTCATGATACTCATCTTATGAGCATCTCATTTTCTTTCTACTATTTGTATCTTCAAGGTCTTTATCTATGCAACTAGCATGGGTATACAGATAAAGAAGTGCCAAAATAATAATTTCAAATATTATTAAAATAAAGACTGTTTATACATAGAGTTTCATTGTGAACACTCGGCCAACACTTGGCTTGACGTGCACCTACTCTAACAATCTCCCACTTGCACTAGAGCCAACTACCCATATGCTTCAAACCCATCGATTCGCGATGCTACTCGAATAATGGTCCAGGTAAAGGCTTAGTTAGCGGATCAGCAACATTATCTGCGGAGCCGATTTTGTCAATCGAGACATCTCCTCTTTCCACAATCTCTCAGAGGATGTGGTACTTTCTCAATACGTGTTTAGATTTCTGATGAGACCTTGGCTCCTTCGCCTGAGCAATGGCTCCCGTGTTGTCACAAAACACCGGAATAGGAGCAACTCCATTAGGAATGACGCCCAACTCTTGGACGAAATTCCTTATCCAAACAGCCTCCATTTGCTGCATCCGATGCAGCAATGTATTCGGCCTCAGTGGTGTAATCCGCAGTACTGTCTTGCTTGGAACTCTTCCAAGAGACAGCAGCACCATTGACCATGAATACGAACCCAGAGGTTGACTTCGAATCATCGATATCACTTTGGAAGCTAGAGTCGGTATAACCTTCCAAATTCAGTTCTCCACCCCCATAGACCAAGAACAATTTATTGGTCCTTCTCAAATACTTGAGGATGTCTTTCACAGCTTTCCAATGTGGAAGACCAGGGTTCGATTGATATCTACTCACTACACTTAGTGCGAAAGCCACGTCAGGACGTGTAGATATCATCTCATACATGATGCTACCAATTGCAGATGCATACGGAATGCGTGTCATCGCCACTATCTCTGCATCAGTCTTGGGAGACATAGACTTGGATAGGGACACGCCATGACACATTGGTAGATGTCTTCTCTTGGACTCATCCATCGAGAACCTCTTCACGATGGTATCAATGTATGTGGAATGGGTGAGACCAAGCAATCTTCTTGATCTATCTCTATAGATCTGTATTCCCAATACAAAATATGCTTCACCCAAGTTCTGCATCGAGAACTTACTCGCTAACCATATCTTATTTGATTGCAACATCCCTACATCATTCCCAATGAGTAGAATTTCATCAACATAAAGCACCAGGAATGTCACAGCACTCCCACTGACCTTCTTATACACACAGGGTTCCTCAAGATTCTTAGTAAAACCAAACTCTTCTATTGTACTATCGAATCTAAGGTTCCAACTCCTAGATGCCTGCTTTAGACCATAAATAGATCTTTGAAGTTTGCATACCATATGCTCACTTCCATGATGTAAACCCTTCGGGTTGAGACATGTAAATCTCTTCCTTAATATCCCCATTTAGAAAGGCTGTCTTGACATCCATCTGCCATATCTCATAGTCATACCATGAAGCTATGGCTAGCAATATCCTTATGGACTTGAACATTGCAACTGGAGAAAAGGTTTTCTCAAAGTCAACTCCTTGTCTTTGAGTATATCTTTTTGCCACCAATCGTGCCTTGAAGGTCAATACCTTCCCATCCGCCCCAAGTTTTCTCTTGTTAATCCATTTACACCTTGTGGGAACAATTCCCTCAGGTGGATCCACGAGATTCCACACTTGGTTCGAATGCATGGAATTCATCTCAGATTCCATTGCTTCAAGCCACTTGGATGAATCGGCATCAGATAACGCTTCCTTGAAGGTCCTTGGATCACATCCATGGTTAGGCTCATAATGGCCCTCTTCAAGAAGCAGACCATACCTTATAGGTGGTCTCGAGACTCTCTCGGATCTTCTAGGAGCTTGTATCTCCTCTCTTGGCTCTTCGGGTGTGGGTTCTATAATTGTGGGTGTCTCTCGAACCTCTTCGAGTTCTATCATCTCCCCTTTTCTATCCAATAGAAATTCCTTTTCCAAAAAGGTTGCATTCCTAGAAACAAACATCTTTGTTTCTTGGGGATGATAGAAGTAATATCCAACAGAATTCTTTGGATATCTCACAAAGTAACATAAAATGGATCGTCTATCCAATTTATCTTTCACTACCTGCTTCACATAAGCAGGGCACCCTCATATACTAAGATAAGAATATTTGGGAGGCTTACCCATCCATATCTCATATGGTATCTGTCTTTGAATGGAAATTTAGTGGAATATATTTCAATTTTAAGTTATAGAGATCGTTTTCAAGTTCACAAGTACCAATCAAACATTCATTCCTGTAAATGTTGCAAACACCTTTGCTAAAAAAACAAGAATATCCATTTTTATCAGCATAGAAATGGAAACAATGTTTTTTTTATAAAATTAAGTACAAACAAAACATCCCATAAAATTAACTTAAAACTATTGTTCTACAATAAGTAAACATCTTCAGCAGCCTTGGCAGCAACTCTTGCTCCATTGCTCATCCTCAAGAAGGTCACACCTTCCCTAAGCTTCCTACTTCTTCCCATCACCTGTAAATCATTACAGAGATGTGAGCCACAACCGGTATCTAATACCCAAGAAGTAGAGTTAATTGAAATGTTTACTTCAATTTAGAACATACCGTTTCCAGAACTCTTTTGGGCAAGATATTCCCTGCAATTACGCCTCCAATGTCCAGGCTTCTTGCAGTGATGACATTCATCAGCAGTCTTGTCAGCCTTAACTGGTCTGGCTGCCTCAACGGGATTCGGAGATTGCCTCATCAAGGGCACATTCTTCTTGGGACGTTGGAAAGAACGCTTCTTTCCCTTCCCATGTGGATCAATCTTCGTACCAAATGAAGAACCCACATAAAGAACCAGCTTCTCTTTCTTGATGGTCGACTCAAAGGTTACAAGCATGTTCACCAACTCCTCAAGGGTCGGCTCTAGCTTGTTCATGTTGAAATTCACCACAAAAGGATCAAATGAGCTAGGCAGCGATAAGAGCAACACGTCGGTGGTCAACTCCGAAGGCAACATGAGATCCATGCCAACGAGCTTGTCCACGAGCCCAATCAACTTCAGGCCATGCTCATAGACCGAGGCCCCATCTCGCATGCGCAAAGTGATCAGCTCCTTGATGGTAGCATGCCTAAGAGGTCGTGTTTGCTTACCAAAGAGCTCCTTGAGATGCAAATGAATGTCAGCAGCACTCTTTGCATCCTCAAAACTCCTCTGCAGCTCATCATTCATAGAAGCCTGCATATAACACCTGACTTTCAAGTCATGGTCACACCATTCCTTGTAAGTCTGCAATTCCTCAGGAGTGCAGTCAGTCGGAGCCTCAACAGGGGGCGACTCAGACAGTGTATATGCTATCATTTCCGAATTCAAGACAATTTTTAGGTTTCTTAGCCAATTGAGATAGTTTGGTCCGGTTAATACGTGTTTGTCGAGTATTGCAGATAACGGGTTGCGTATCGAAGACATTGTCAATTTGTACTGAAAAGTAAGAACAGATAAACGTTGATGACTATTTTAAAATATTTAGTAAGATATAAAGTATGGGACTTTTACTTTATAAATTTTCACTCCCACTGTTTTGACATTTTCACTACCCTCTGGTGAAAACGGGAAACTCCTTTCCTCAGTAGGTACGCAAGGTCCAATTAGCGAATTATGATCCCGAATAATATCAGCCAATCACAATCCCTAAAAGGTAGTTTCCAATTGCATCACAATGCAACCCTCTACGTAAACTTTTGACTCACGTTTGATTAGGACCTAATAATATGACGTCGTTCATCTTCACGTGTCAAGCCTTACCCATCGATGTTGAACCTTAATGGACGGTCGCCATGAGTTCTCTCAATAATATGAGCCGAAATCATGGGAGTTCCACGTAGTTCACATCACCATTTCAATGGATGTCACAGCTTTCCGGCACCCTAGGGCCCCCCCAATAATATGAGCCGAGCCCCGAGCACGGGTAGCGTTCATCATGCACCTATTGTCGATGGAAGACATGGAAATTATAAACAAATTTATAATTCTCCTTTTCGGGCTTGATATTAATTTTGAATCTTATTCAAAATGAGGGTTTTTTAATTTTGAAAGGTCTCACCATTAATTTTATTTAAAAGATCGCCATGTTTGATCGTATGTTTGCCGGATTCATGCAACTTTGTTATTATCATAATAATAACGCACATACTCATTATTTATAACATATCATGCATATATTATAAACAGTAAACAAAACAAGGATGATCAATCGCCCCAATACTAATGGCCCGTGTGAGCTAAACACGGGACTAGGTCCAATCCTAGGGAAATGCATGGGATGTAAATGCAACTATTACATTAGCTTCCAATATTTATATGTCTTCGATCTTCATAATTATCATGGCCACCATCTTCCAATCTTGATCATCCACTATACTAATTTTTACAAATAAATATCCATGGCAAATAGGGATACATCTCATGGGGGTGGGAACGGGCCATAAATCAAGCCCACTTTATAAATTGATAATTATTACAATCATTCAACATAAAATATCCTAGCATACACCTTGCAAATTGGGCTTGGGCTTTTGATCATCCTTCATGCATAATATCACATATCATACACCATCAATTAATTATCACAATAATTAATTGATCCAATATTATATATCTTGATCCAATCACTAACCGCCACGATTATAAACTAAATTAACAAAGTATACAAACACCTTTGTCTACTTTCTAATTAATTTATTTATAACCGAATTTCTTGCAAATCACAATTTACTATAAATAATTAAAGTCCAACTTCAATTATTTATTTCATGAGAAAATATTTGCAACTTTCGTAAATTTAAACTTAAGGGCCCAAAAAATCATTTTTCACCAAAAACATTTTGGCCCATTTAAATTTCACAAATATGTTAGCCATCCAATGGCCCAACAACATCAAGGCCCATGACACTTTGATAATCCAAAACACTTTTGGAAACCCTAGTCGTCATCGCCGTCGTCGGAGCTCCGTCACCGGATTTCGGCCAACAAAATTTTTTATTTTTTTATTTTTAAGGGGGACGTTCGGACAGCCCCTCGGGCTGCCCTTGCTGTCCGAAATGGGCAGCCCCTCGGGCAGCCCAAGCTGCCCGAAACGAGAAGCAACATGCTGCCCGAAATTCGCCCCCAAAATTCCTTGATTTTGTTGCAAAAATTTCATCTCATGCGGTTAAAAATCGACCTCAATATAATATTATGTATATGCTACCCAAACTAGTACCCTTAGCTCATGATACTACTTGAAAGGGATCGATTTTAGAGTGTTCAAATGCGCAACGGAAGTTCAAAATTGTTTTAAGGGCAAGAAAATCGAAAATTTTAAAGAGAAATTTGAACACCTCATGTACTAGAATGTAACATATACAAAAACACAACTATGATATTCATAAGGTGTCAAGAAGGTTACCTATCAATCTCAAAGATTGAGGTAATGGCTCCAACCAAGTTGTAAACAACTTGGCTCTTCAAAGGCAAGACAAATCTACAAGTTTTCCTTGTCCTTGAGTCCTTCCTTCAAAATCAAGCCCACCACCAAACTTAAAAGATCCACCTTACACTTGCACTAGAAAATGTAGGGCATTTTTCTTTGAGAAGAGAATTGTTTTTCAACAAATTGAAGAACAAAAATGAGGGAGAATTTTTTTCCCAAAAATTCGGCCATTGTGTCTAGCATGAGGGGGGAAGAGTTGCCTTGGTTGTGGGAAAAGTAGTCATCACTTTTTGCATGCCAAACAATTTTTTTTAATGAAAAAGTATTCTCCAACTCTTCACCTCCCAAGCATGCAAAACCTATTAGGGCTTGTAACAATTACAAAGGGCTCATGGACTTTTTAATTTAATCGTCTCAAACATATTTGGGTCCAATTAAACTTTACTTGATTTTACTCAAGCCCACTAGTTTTATAATTATTTCTAATTGGGCTCTACAAGGCCCAATGTAGTTTAATTAATTCAACACTTGAATTAATTTAATTATTTGGACTCTACTAGGCCCACTAGTGTTTAATTAATTCAACACTTGAATTAATTTAATTTAGTCCATAATAATGTTTATGAAAATCACAATTTTCAAATACATTATTTATTTGGCAAACTTTTAATTTAGGAACACTTCCACAAATTAAAAGTTACATTTCCCTAATAGAAGTCATACTTCTATTTTTACTTACGCTTATAAACTCATTTATAAGCCGTTCAACACATTGAACTATTTTACTTCTCAATGGGATCTAGAAAGCTAGTATGATAGGATCGATTGACGTGTCAAGAGTGTTTAGAAGGGGGGGTTGAATAAACACTCTCAATTAATATTGGTCTTATCGAATTTTTGAGTTCAGTTTGGTGACAAACTGATTCTCGGAATCTTGTTGGTCAATATCAATCAGTTAAACTGAGGTAGTTGCGGAAGGTAACTGACTGACAGATAGAATACAGAACTGAAATAAAATACACAAGGATTGTTTCTCGATGTTCGGAGAATTCAATTACTCCTACGTCACCCCTTCTATCACAAGGATAGGATTTCCACTAAAAGACTTTGATCCAATACAACACTTGTACAGACCCACTTCAGTTAGGACTTAACCACTGCCTAAACTGAAACTCTTAGTATTACAAAATGATCTATGTGCGTAACTGATCTTAGCACTATTGAATTAACAAATATTACAGAGTGCTAGTTTATTCAACTTGTAGCCTTGAATGCTACGAATAAATCAAGTAAGAGTGGGCTGAGATTTTGACAGAGTAATAGCAAGTTTTGAATGATGTATCTTTTCTTCTTTTTCTTCTGCCATATTTATACTCTTCTTTTCCAACGGTAATCTTGAGATAAATTTGAATCTTTGTATCCGTTGGTTTCCACTTGATTATTCCTTCGATATTGTTTGCTTCATTTATTGTAATTCGGCGTCTTCATTGCTTTGTCCGGAATACGTTGTTTTAAGTAGTCTTGGTTGTTGTGCGGTGCTCTTGTAATCTGTTATGTCTTCTTTGTTCTTTCCCGAGACATCTTCCGTTGAGAGACTTTGAGGCATTCGTCTGAATGTTTTAACTGATCAGTTCCAACTGATCAGTTTACTCTGTATCATTGTATCAGCTGATTTCAGTTGATAAGTTCAGTTGCCGAATTTGCTTGCGCGTATCAGTTGATTTATATTTTGTTGATCGATTGATTCATGTTTTGTCAAACTCCAGAATCTAGTTTCCAACAATTTTCCTCTTTATGGTGTTTGACAAAACCAAGTGATTTAAGATCGAATAACTGAGCTCTTTGTAGATAATAGATTACGCAACTGAATCATAAAATAACTGGATTCCTTGTAGATAACATAAAATTTGAGAATATTATATCAGTTGATTCTAATAATCTGATTAATTCTTCTTCAGCTGTTGTTCTTCCCCCTTTTTGTCAAACAACTCCATTTTGTCTGATAACTTTCGAACGTCAATGGAGAGAAGTTTTACATCTGATGAGATACTTGAGGCAACAGTTGTGAGGGAGGTCTGTAGCAATTCTATTTTATTTGAAACAGAGGTTTCCAGTCGCTCAACTCTCGGACTGATTACATCCTGAGTTGTAAAGAGTGAGTTAACTAGCCCATTCTTTATTTCATGCACAGTTATGCTAAGAGAGTCCATGTTGGCTAGGAGAGCGTTTAGTTTCGCCGAGTCAAATTCAGTCGAAGAATCTAATTTGACAGTATGAGACAGTTGTTCGAATTGAATTTTCTTGATTTCAGCGAGCATCTGCTGCATATTGTACTGTATGTTCTGGATTTCTTCAAGAACAACATCCATTTCTGTGGATTGAATTGGAGGTCGCTGGCTGGGCGTTTCTGAATGCTTCGATGTTTGTCCAAAAAGAACTAATGCTTGATTAGTTTCCATTGTTCCAGCCATAGGCTGAGCTGGAATGTTTTCTTGAATTTGAGATGATGAACGTTGGTTTTGATCAAGAAATGGACTGCCTGGCTGAATGATGGAGATGGATGGTTCATACATAGGGGCCTCCTGTGGAGAATAAACTGAAATTTGTTCTTGCTCCTTTGATTCAATGAGCAACTGACCTTCTACATGTTCAGCAGTTTCTTGTTCTGAAGGTTTTGCTTGTTCATCAGTTTGAATATCTTGTTCAGCAGAAATTTCTGGCTGAACTGGTGCTTCAGTTTGAGCTTTTTCTGATTCAGTTATTTCTTTTTCTGAAGTTTGGTTTGGCACTTCAGTTAGATCTTCAGTTTGAGCAAATATAAATTTTTCAGCAATAAGTGACTCAGCTGGTGCTTCAGATGATATCTTAATGTCTTGCTCTGGTTGTTCAGCTGAATGGGTAATTGAGTCATATTGTATTTCCTCTAGCTGAGCTTCCAAGGTAACAGCTTGAATGATTTCATCAATGTTTGCCAAGGATAGTTCTGCTTCAGAATATAGCTGATGTTCTGTCTGAGAGGATTGAGGTATTCCCTGAACTGGCTTTTCATTTGCCTGTTGTGGAGATGGTTTTTTTTGTGAAGAGGAGGATAAATCTTTTTCAATATTTGAGTTGGGGGGTTTTTCATGAAGAACTAGTTCCTGATCTTCTTCCCAAAATCTGATTTCTCTCTGCAGACTACTAAGATCTGTGTCCAGTTGAGTGAACACAGCTCTATCATTGTATGCAGTTGGACTTGTGGGATTGTAGTTGGACTTCAGCTTTGCTACCATTCTTGTTAGCTTTTTGACGCGAATCTGATTAAAGAAATATTTCTGCCTTTCTAATGCCTGTGGAATTGTAGCAGCTTTGACTACTTTCATCACAATTGCTTTTAGCTTGATGAACTTTTTCAGTTGAGATCTATGCTTCAGTTCTTTGGCAAAGATTTCTGTTCTGAAACTTTTCCAACAATCAAAAGATTTTAATTGTGATGTGGCAAATGCATTGAACTGTTCCCAAACTAGGTCAATGTGTGTTTGAATGACATTGGATGGCCGGGATTCTTCAACCAGCTTGCCTTTTCCTTTGTCAGTTGAGAGAATGTGAGGAAGATCCATTCCAAAATGTGTGGAGTGCACTGGTTCCCTTAATATTACACCTTTAGATCTGGCTCTAGGCAGGATGGTAGGGCGATTTACAAGAGTCAAGGGAGCTCTTACCTTAGCTGGTGTCTTTGCTTTGATAACTGAATCATCAGGTGAGACTACTTGCAAAGGGATAGCCTGAATGGGCTGTTGAGCAGCAGATTGAATAATTTTCTCAGGTGGAATGACTTCCACTGTGGTTATTGGTTTGGTTCTTTGAGTCCTTGGTCTCTTGACAAGCTTAGAGGAAGGAGTTTTCTCTGAATCTGATTCACTGAGAATCAGTTTCCTTTTTGCTGTTTTGACCTTCTTGACTGGTGATGGCTCAACCTCTATTTTGGTTTTTGATGGCAAGGTGTTTTGATAGTAAATACCTTGAATTTTGATGATGTTTCAGCATTTTCAGCTACCAAACCCTTCAGTTTTAATAGATAACTGATTTGGATGGCGAAGCCACATGACTGTTTGGATAACTTGAGCATATTCTTCAAGATGTTAAAAAGAATATATCTCCAATTTGCTTTCTTTTTACCCATGATTATGGTCATTACCTGGAATTTTTCGAGTGTAAGAGCAGCATAAGAACCGGCTTTTGCTAATATTCTCTTTGCCACGATACCATCTAACAACTAAATTTCTGGTTTCAGTTCCTTCTTTGGATCGGAAACCTTGATTTTCCGTCCATCAGCAGATAGTCGAGACTGCATTTCTTCAATGTCATGAGTTTTTACTTCAGAAAAGCTGACATAACCATCAGTTGGCAAAGAGAAGATTTCTCCGAAAGCTTCTTCAGAAAGGAGTAGCAACTGATCATTGATAGTCACAGAGATAGTGTCATTAGCAGTGATAAATCCCTTCCGATAGAATTCATTGACCTCCTTGAGGTATATCTTCTGAGAAGATTGTCCCAAGAACATCCTGAGACCTGCCGACTCAAGCTTTAGAAATACATTCTTAACGTCTGCTTCTTGAATCAATAGAACCGAGTTAAAATCGATGACCATCGCATTTAAGATATGAGCTGGGATCTGGTTTACCATTTCGGAAAGTGTAGTGATCTGCAAATTGAAGAGAATAAGTTCTGAAATTTGTATACTCTTAGAAACTGATTGTAATTGTGAAAGATAGAACTGAAATGAAGCGGGCAAAATGCTTTTGTTCGCGACTGTTCAAATTCTGGACACGTGTCAGCCCTGGAAAAATTTTGAATAAAAATGTGTGCACGTGTGCTGTAATCGTGTGTATATAATAATGAGCAATTTTAAAATATGCCACGTCATAAAAATTTAGTCACCTCATTTGATTTGGAGTATAATAAGTTTTTAATTGGTTAACTTATGTGAGAAGATTTGAAAAATTTTCAAGCTGAACGATCAGTTGGGAAACTGATTCAAGTCAGTTGAGAATTCACAAACGATTGTCTTCTCAGTTAACGTCTTAAAAACTGACATTCCCCCTAAATTGGTGCATATAATAATTAAAGTAGTGCTACAAAATAATTTTAAGAGTCAGAGAGGTTATTGGTTTTGCTGAAACGTTGACGACTCTTCAGCTTTCTTGATATTTGGGAGCGATTGCAGGAGCTTGAGCTCTTATGCAACTCTGGGGAGGCCACCACTCCTGAATTGGCGGCAGAACTAAATCAAGTGCGAAAGCACTTGAATATTGCTGTGTGGGTGGACGTCTTCAAGGATGGTCACATGTATCAGCTGATGCTCCGCAAGGAATTGAAGATCCTGAGGCGCATAGCTCATTCTCACAGCTTTCTCATGACTGCTTCTTCTTCTCTATCTGTTTGGCTGAAATTTTGGATAATTGTTGTGGAAGAGAAGTATGATGATGTAATTCAGACCAACATTTATAAGTAATGAAATATTTATCTGGTTTTAATTCTGTTTTTCTGCAAATGATATATTTCATCAGCTGTGATATGTAAACAAATGAACTGATGAGAGACTAACTGTCATAAGTTGATCATGAACTGGGACTATTTAAACAACTATTAATAGAATTCAAACTGTTGTCAGTTGACAATGAACAACTGATAACTTAAAGTCCTTGGTAAATGTGAAAGACGCATTGATTAACTTGAGACTCTTCGGCTTCTCCAACGTCATTTTCCTATAAATAAGATGATATTGATAAAAATGTGATGCAATATCAGTTCAAAAATATTTCAATATGTCTGATTCTGATGCATGCAGCAGCACTCATGTTCATGCTACTGAGCAGTCAACCCCTCGTTTAAAAGATATCAAGAGAAAGATGGAGATATATGTTTTTCAGAAGGTGATGTTAACATGGGAAAAGATTCATGAGTTGAAGAGGGTGAGTGGCAGTGGTGCTATTTCTACTCGTGCTCAGGAGGCAAGAGCACTGAAATACCTTGAACGTTTTGAAGTGAGGCATGTTAGGGATTTGGTTGAAGACAAATGTCTTTTGGAGGCGATGCTATGGAAGGAGTGGCATGTTATTGATAAGATTTCGAAATCTAGGGCATTTGCTAGAGTTCGAATTTATGAGTTAAATGATTGGGTTAGGGCGTGGCTAGATTCAGTTGATTCCATGATATCTTCTGTAAAATGGGAACGTTGGTATTCTTAATGAAGTGTTATTTTCAATTTGTTATGTTCTTATTTTCTGCATATAATTCTGTTAGTGAAGCAATATTACTAATAATTTCTAAGATAAATCAATTAAACAAAGAATATTTCGAAAGTAAGAAAACTTAGCCTCGGGTAATGGTTTTGTGAAGATGTCAGCTGCTTGCTGTTCAGTTGAAATATATTCTAGTCGAATATCCTTCTTTAACGCATGATCCCTAATGAAGTGATGTCTGACATCTATATGCTTGGTCCTTGAGTGAAGAACTGGATTATAAGTGATGGCAATTGTGCTGGTATTATCACAAAATATGGGCGATTCAGTTGACGTTACTCCATAATCCTTCAGTTGTTGCTGAATCCAGATCAGTTGTGCACAACAGCTACCAGCAGCAAGATATTCTGCTTCTGTTGTTGAGGTAGCTATGGATGTCTGCTTCTTGCTGAACCAAGAGATCAGTCTGTCTCCTAAGAACTGACAAGATCCACTTGTACTTTTGCGATCAAGCTTACATCCTGCATAATCTACGTCTGAATATCCAACTAAATTGAAGGTGGAGTCTTTGGAATACCATAGCCCAACATTTTGCGTGTCCTTAAGATATCTCAGAATTCTTTTAGCATCTGAGAAATGTGATTGCTTAGGATTTGCTTGAAATCTGGCACACATACAGACAGCAAAAACAATATCAGGTCGACTGGCTATTAGGTACAACAATGAACCTATTAATCCTCTATATAATGTCGCCTCTACTTATATTCCCCCTTCGTCAGTATCTAGTTTAACTGATGAGCTCATGGGAGTAGTTGCAGCTGAGCATGATTCCATACCAAATTTCTTTAGCAACTCCTTTGTATATTTTGTTTGACTAATGAATATACCAGTTTCCAGTTGCTTCACTTGCAGTCCAAGAAAAAATGTCAGTTCACCCATCATGCTCGTTTCAAACTTTTCCTGCACTAACTTAGCAAACTTTTCGAACAATTTGGGGTTAGTTGACCCAAATATTATATCATCAACATAAATTTGAACTAATAGAATATGATTATTTTTAGTAAATTTGAACAAGGTCTTATCAACTGATCCGACTATAAAGTCATGATCAGTTAGGAATTTTGAAAGAGTTTCGTACCAAGCCCTGGGAGCTTGTTTAAGACCATATAATGCTTTGTTCAAATAGTATACATGATCAGGAAGTTTGTGATTTACAAAACCTGGAGGTTGTTCAACATATACTTCTTCTTGTAACTGACCGTTTAGGAATGCACTCTTCACATCCATCTGATAAACTTTGAAGTTTTTGTGAGATGCATAAGCAAGAAATATTCTGATTGCTTCCAATCTTGCAACTGGAGCATACGTCTCATCGTAGTCAATTCCTTCTTCTTGCCTATATCCTTGTGCTACTAGTCTTGCTTTGTTGCGTATAACTGAACCGTCCTCGTTTAGTTTATTCCTGTACGCCCATTTTGTACCTATAATGGTTTTTGATGTTGGTCTTGGAACTAAGTTCCAGACGTTATTGTGAGTGAACTGATTCAGCTCTTCTTGCATAGCATTTACCCAGTTAGGATCAGCAAGAGCTTCATCAGTTTTCTTTGGTTCCATTTGTGAGACAAAGGCTGAATGAATAAATAAATTTAACATTTGATTGCGAGTTCTTACTGGATCAGATGGATTTCCTATTACCAATTCTGGTGGATGTGATTTTCTCCATCTGTACTCAGCATTCGTTGCATCTGCAATTTCTTCAGTTGGTAACTGAATGCAGTTTTCAGCTTCAGTTGATGCCTCGTCAGCTGATATTTGAATATTATCATTTTCCTTTAATAACTGATTGTCAGCATTGACTTCCTGCTCATTTAATTGATCCAATATCTCTGGTTCTGGTGTTTGAAGGATGTTTTGATTATTATGATTTTCATCTTTGTCATCATCTTCCAAACTGATATCTGAAAATCGATCAGTTGGCTTATCAGTTAGTGCAGTTTCATCAAAATCAACATGCGCAAATTCTTCAACATTTAAAGTTTTCTTATTAATGACTCTATAAGCTATACTAACTGATGAATATCCAAGGAATATTCCTTCTGCAGATTTGGCATCGAATGCTTTTAAGTAATTTTTACTATTATCATGCATAAAACATCTACAGCCGAATATTTTGAAATAAGTGATTATACTTTTTCTTCCATGCCAGATCTCATATGGTGTTTTCATATGATTCTTATTAATCATTGATCTGTTCTGAGTATAACATGCAGTGTTTACTGCCTCTGCCCAAAATCTTTGAGAAATACCAGAATCAGCAAGCATTGTTCTAGCAGCTTCTTTAAGGGTTCGATTTCTTCTCTCAGCTACACCGTTTTGCTGAGGAGTTCTTGCTGCTGATAGCTCGTGCTTGATTCCAGCATTTTCTAGAAAGCTTGAAAGTGTTTGATTGATGAATTCAGTTCCTCGATCAGATCTGATTCGATCAATCCCAACTGATTTTTCATTTAAAGTTCTTTTAAAGAGTTTAATCAGTTGTGCAGCCGTATGGTCTTTGGATTTGAGAAAGATAACCCAAGTAAATCTTGAAAAATCATCTACGACCACCAAGGTGTATTTCATTCCCCCTAAGCTCATGACTGGTATTGGACCGAATAGATCCATGTGCAATAGTTCTAAGCATCGGGATGAAGACTTACAGCCCTTGTTTTTGAAAGAAGATCGTACTTGTTTTCCATACTGACATGCTGAGCAAAGTTTTTCTTTTTAAAAATTTATTTTGGGCAAACCAGTTACAAGTTCATGTTTACTCAGATAGGCAATGGATTTAAAGTTTAAATGATTTAACCTTTTATGCCACAACCAGTTTTGAGATGATTTTGAAGCAATAAAGCAGACTGGTGCATGAGGTTGTTCATTCCAACTGACTTTATATGTGTTTCCACATCGTTTGCCAGTTAGTATGATTTCATCAGTTGATGTTTTAACTGAGCATGAGTTTTTATCAAATTGTACCGAGAATCCATTGTCGCATAACTGACTGATGCTAATCAAGTTATACTTCAGATTCTCTAATAATAAAACATCTTTAATAGTAAAGTTACCATGGATAAGCTTACCCTTACCCACGGTTTTACCTTTGGAATTATCTCCGAAACTGATGTTTGGACCACTATATTTGGTCAGTTGAGATAGCATACTTGCATCTCCTGTCATATGTCGTGAGCAACCGCTGTCCAAATACCATATTGAATTTTTATCTGTACCTGTTACCTGCAAGCACACACATAATATGATTTGGTACCCATATCTATTTGGGTCCAAAACTTATTAGTCCCTTTGGAACCCATACTTGGATTAGTCTAACTGACTTTCCAGTAGCTGTATTCCAAATGGTTTTTCTCGGCTTTTGTGTGCTTGGTGAGTAGTGTACAGTTGATACAGTATGTGTTTTAGTCTTATTCAACTGATTGTTCAATCTGTATCTCTTCTGAACTGGCTTGCAGTTATAGTAATTGACATGTCCATTCGAATAGTTTTTGTGAAATCTTTTTGATGACTCACTTTGTGAATCAGTTGAAAGCTTTTGGCTATAGCCAATCCCATATCTTCTAGCCTTGTTCAACTTCTCAGTAGGTTGTTCAATCAGTTTACTGGGCTCAATTTGTTCTTGTACCACTGCTGATTTGACAAAGTGAATGTACTTCCCTTTGTTCATTGTCAGCTTTGGTTGAGTATCATTTGAAAACGTTTCTCCTTGATTACTGAACCCTAAACCAGTTTTATCAGAAACTGATTTTTGTGAATTTTGCATCTCATTCAGTGCAGTAGACGATTTATTCCAAGATTGAATGAGTTCAGTCTGTTTTGAATTTTCAAGGATCAATTTCTGGATCAGTGACTGATCTTTCTTTCTCTCTGCTTTTAACTCAGCAATTTCCCTTTTTAGACTCAACCCATCAACTGATTCATCAGTTTTGGTTTTATTGTCCATGGGATCATTTTGCTTTGACTTTATTTCCTCAAATGATGATGCAAGTTTCTGGTACTCATTTACCATTTCATGCAATGTTAGAATGAGTTCTTCTCGTGTAAAATCAGTTGAACTAAAATCAAATACCTGTTGACTTGTAGATTCTGCTTCTGTATCATTTGCCATTAGACATTTGACTTCCTCTTCATCACTTGAGCTATATGAGCTTTCTGGTTCTGATTCGTCACTATCAGTTTCTGCCCATTTGGATTTGTTCTCTTCAGCTAATAGAACCTCATGTTTCTTTTTGTAGGTTTTCTTATCATCTCTGGATCTTCTCTTATGCTCATATGATTTCTTTCTTCTGTCAGTTGATCCTTGACTGTCCTTTTTAGGTTTAGGACAGTCAGCAATATAATGACCTGTTTTGCCACAATTGTAGCAAGCATTTATTTCTTCTTTGGAATTTTTTCTCTGGTATTGCTTCTGAAAGTTTCCTTGGTTCTTTCTCATGAACCTCCCAAACTTTTTGATGAATAATGACATAGCATCATTGCTTAACTGATCGGCAGATTTCTCGACTGAATTGGTTGATTCAGTTCTTACAGCTGCTAGAGCAGTTGTAGCTGTAGGAGTAAATGGTTCTCCTTCTCTGCTCTGCAATTCAAATTCATAAGCCTTTAAATCAGCAAATAGTTCATGAAGTTCGATCTGGTTCAAGTCTTTAGATTCTCTCATAGCTATAGTTTTGACATCCCATTCCTTTGGAAGACCTCTGATCACTTTTAGTGCAACCTCTTTGTTAGTATACACCTTTCCGAGTGCATTTAATTCATTTACAATGCTGCTCACCCTTTCATCATACTCATTCATTGATTCTCCAACCTTCATTTTGATATTGTCAAATTTCTGAACAGCAACAGAGAGTTTATTTTCTTTTGTTTGGTCATTTCCTTCATATAACTGAATCAACTTTTCCCAAATTTCTTTTGCTGTTTTGCACATCTTTATTTTGTTGAATGTTGCTTTGTCCAGTGTTTTGTATAGAGTATCTTTGGCCACATTGTCAAGATTGGCTTTTCTTTTGTCCTCAGTTGTCCACTCTTCTCTGGGCTTTTGAATTCTCTGTGGTGCCCCTTCAGTTATGGCAATTGCTGTATTTGCTTTTAGAATCTTCATGGGTCCGTCTGTTATGACATACCACATGTCATCATCTTGTGCAGCTAAGTGAGCATGCATTCTGATTTTCCAGTCATCGAAATCTTCTCTTGAGAACATAGGAATTTTATTGAATGAAGTCATGCTAGCAGATTTATAGATCAGAAGTATTAGAGAACAAGATTCAACCGCTCTGATACCACTTGATAGGATCGATTGACGTGTCAAGAGTGTTTAGAAGGGGGGGTTGAATAAACACTCTCAATTAATATTGGTCTTATCGAATTTTTGAGTTCAGTTTGGTGACAAACTGATTCTCGGAATCTTGTTGGTCAATATCAATCAGTTAAACTGAGGTAGTTGCGGAAGGTAACTGACTGACAGATAGAATACAGAACTGAAATAAAATACACAAGGACTGTTTCTCGATGTTCGGAGAATTCAATTACTCCTACGTCACCCCTTCTATCACAAGGATAGGATTTCCACTAAAAGACTTTGATCCAATACAACACTTGTACAGACCCACTTCAGTTAGGACTTAACCACTGCCTAAACTGAAACTCTTAGTATTACAAAATGATCTCTGTGCGTAACTGATCTTAGCACTATTGAATTAACAAATATTACAGAGTGCTAGTTTGTTCAACTTGTAGCCTTGAATGCTACGAATAAATCAAGTAAGAGTGAGCTGAGATTTTGACAGAGTAATAGCAAGTTTTGAATGATGTATCTTTTCTTCTTTTTCTTCTGCCATATTTATACTCTTCTTTTCCAACGGTAATCTTGAGATAAATTTGAATCTTTGTATCCGTTGGTTTCCACTTGATTATTCCTTCGATATTGTTTGCTTCATTTATTGTAATTCGGCGTCTTCATTGCTTTGTCCGGAATACGTTGTTTTAAGTAGTCATGGTTGTTGTGCGGTGCTCTTGTAATCTGTTATGTCTTCTTTGTTCTTTCCCGAGACATCTTCAGTTGAGAGACTTTGAGGCATTCGGCTGAATGTTTTAACTGATCAGTTCCAACTGATCAGTTTACTCTTTATCATTGTATCAGCTGATTTCAGTTGATAAGTTCAGTTGCCGAATTTGCTTGCGCGTATCAGTTGATTCATATTTTGTTAATCGATTGATTCATGTTTTGTCAAACTCCAGAATCTAGTTTCCAACATAGTACTTGTGTGGCCCTCAATGGTTCATTGATACAACTAGCCGTGGGTTCACATCTCCATGTGATTCGGACTAAACATGTCCTTATATGAGCATACCCCAATTGCTTCATTCTTACTTATCAACGACTTGATAACAAGAACGTCAGAACTCAAGTCTGATAGTACCCAACCAATCATGTTAAACGCCTAGCAGCATCGCTTACATGATTCCCTAGGTATCAAATGATAGTGCCTGCAAGAACCATTCAATTATGGTTAGCGTATAGTACGGTCCCTTCAACTCATATATCCCGACCGATTCGACAACCATTGGTATATCGAGAGCTGTCAATGAATCGATACTATGTGTCATGTTGTAGTTGCATCGATGGTGTAATCTATGAAACCCTTTCATAACTACCACCATACTCTGATCAGAGATTTCATACTACATACACATAGGATATCCATACCCGAAGATAAGCGGTGAATCCCTGACTACAATGCATCGACTCCTATATGTTTCGACAAAAACACCCAACCTTACCACCTGATGACCCCTTGAGAGTCGGTAAACAAGTCAAAGTGTAATCCTAGCACATAGAGTCTCAATGTTGTCCCGGGTCATAAGGACTAATGGTGTACAACCATAAACTAGGACGTTTCCACTCGATAAGTGAGAACCCCTTGAAAAGTCCTTTATGGAGGGTTGTTCAGTGCACTCTACCTGGAGCACCTATCTGCATGCTCGGACATCACAATGTTCCCTACCAATGAAACATGGTACTCATATCGCAGATACTAGTCTCGAACTCGAGCGGCCTATATCCTTCTTAGCGGCGGCTGAATCGACTAGGAACGGTTTAGAATATACAGTATTCCAAATATGAGTTTCATGATACCCATCTTATGAGCATCTCATTTTCTTTCTATTATTTGTATATTCAAGGTCTTTATCTATGCAACTAGCATGGGTATACATATAAAGAAGTGCCAAAATAATAATTTCAAATATTATTAAAATAAAGACTGTTTATACATAGAGTTTCATTATGAACACTCGGCCAACACTTGGCTCGACGTGCACCTACTCTAACAACATAATCATAAACCGGTCGTAAGTCACAGGGTGAAGCAATCCCATAAGCGTAAGGTGGCCACAAGACATATCGCATATATCTCAAAAATAAACATTTTATATTTTATGCACGTAATATAATTATAACCCTGTTTTACCGAATGATTTGGATCGTTCTCAGGCTCGCTGTGACCTAATTCTAACATGAGAAACATGCAAATAAACTTAACTTGACCAACCCTTCATAATCGAACTAAAAACGAGACAATTACGCCCAACAAACTTAGTATTCAACCATGGCTTCATACCAACCCGAGCCAACATTGAACCATCGTTTAACCATGATTAAAATACAACTGAAATACTGGAAAACATAACTCTAGGGCTGTAACACACGAAAATAGCGAATGGAGGCCAAAATCGTGAAACGCTCTTTCGAGAGTCACTTTGGCACATTGCACCGTAAATTCTCATACGACTTCTAAACTTAACCAAATCACAAACGGCCAAAAACATGACCTTCTTAACTCATTTGGGCATGTCTTAGTCCAGGGCTAATGGCCATAGGCCAGCCAAGAACCAAGAACGAGACCCGAGAGCCGAAGCTCAATACTGCCGAGAACATGTACTGGAGCAGCTTGACACTTCTGTCAAAATGACTATTAAAACTGACCATGGCTCAAACCAGTGGTCACAACACCTTCTTGACAGGTAGAGGCATTGGTTAGTCCATGGCTAATGGCCATTGGCCAACCAAGAACCAACCAAACCCATAGACCCAATGGAACACACACACCCGAACTTACTGCCTTCACCGAGACCTGCGCTGTTTTGGGTTGTTTGCTGTAAAATAATGGATCCAATGGATATGAGGCTAACCATGGTCCATGATAGACATGTTAAGGTGTTTTATGGGTCATGGCTAAGGGCCCTAGGCCAACCATGAACCAACCAATCACCTTAGAACAAAACAAGAACCACTCGAGAGCTTACTGTCATGTAACCGGGACCTTCCTAGTTTGATTGCTGTCCAAACGATTTGGGACATGGTTCAAGCCACTTAGGGCCGACTTGACCACGTCCTAGGCTTGCTAGGGAAGGGTCCTAGCCATGGCTACCGGCCCTAGGCCAGCCATGGCTCGAACACTATCCTACGCAACCCATTGACAGCAAATGAACCCCAAATGTGACACTTGTTTCTTACCTACTGATTTGGGCAATTAAATTACGGTTTTGGGGCTTGAACCCTTGATCAAACTTGACCCTAACACACCCTAGGACATGACCATAAGCAGCCTTGAACGCCTGGAACCTACCAACCCCCTATAATCATCAAAAACACATAACCCGTGAAGCATGAAAACGGCCGAGAGAAAAGCTGTCCATAATTTTCGAAAGCTGCTGTCAAGTTTCGGTTTTTCCTCATGAACCATGAACATATGATGTTTTAAAATGTTTATATGACTTGATTGAAGAGAAAAGGATAATATAAACATGTCTGGGAATTTAGGTTTGAATAACACAAATGATACGACGAACGCGGCGCGGCGGAGACGGAGTTTTCTTCTCTTTTCTCTCTTGTTTTTCTTGTTGATGGTTCACGTTTTTTTCTGCTGATTCCTACTGATATTTTCGAATGAGAGTGAGGGAGAATGGCTAGGTAATGGAGGGGGAAGGTTACTAATTAAATGAGGAGGTTGCATGGCAAATCAAATCATTCCATCCTAGTTGCTAGTGATATATGGAATGGGGTGTTATATTATAGGATAGAGGGGTGATTTAGGGGTAGTGATGGCCGAGATTCTTCATCAAAAACAAGGCAATAATATTGCTTAAATCATTAATTATTGGTGATTAAAATGAAGGGATTATCATACCAAGAAAGGATAAGGAAAAGAATCAAAAATGGAGAGTTGCCAAACATAATTAAATCTTTTAAGGGGGTGGCCGAATTTTGCTATCAAAGTGGGGTAAAATATTGTTTAATTATTGAATTTTAACTCTTTAAAGTTTTAAACACTTGTTATGTATTTTAGTGAAATAATTAAATTAATTTAGGATAGTAATTTCCTTGCATGCATGGCTAATTCTTATAATAAATTACTAACATGTTATGTTACAATTTCTTAAATAAAATAAACCTAGATTAATCTATCTCAATTGGTCACACAATTAAATTTAGGCTTTTAATTAATTATTGGTCAAAAAAGAACTTATTTACTACTTAACTCCAATTAATTAATTAAATCCTTAAACATTCTTTTACCTTAAAATAAATTATTCTTTGACTTAAATTAAGTTTAGGAATATTTTCTTATAATTAAATTTTATCTCGATACTCCAACTTCAGTCCGGCCTCGCTTATTTAACTGAAAAGATAAAACTAAACCTCTGCGATTTAAAATAAATAATTATAACTTAACGACTTTAAAATGAATTAAACACTTCATGAATGCATAAAAATCACTTTTAATTTAAATAATAGCAATTATGCATTGCTTATAAGTAATCTGGTTTTTGGGTTCTATATTAAACATTTATAGTGTTTAAAATTATTACATTTTGCGCATTTAATGATGGCTCCAAACTATTCCGTTTTTAAGCAGAGATAGTATTTCTTATATATCCTTTCGAGCAAATCTCCCTCCTTTTGATCTCCTAATCAATTTCACGATAGGAGACTGGATTCCTTGTTTTGATCGCACTAGAAATCCTAAACAAATTTTGCGTTGAGACTGAATCGTCGGAAATTCGGAGAACTTATGGTGATGATGACCATGAAAGTGACCGTGAAATTTTTCTTCAAAAACTAAGTGATGCCCGAAATTTTTTTGAGAAGGAGGAGAAGTGTGAAAAAATATTATTTCATATGACACCCAATAAAATATTTATAGAGGTTGATTTCTTATCATATCAGTAGTCATTCTCCTATTAGGTATCATAATCCTACTCCCTCCAGAATTCCTTATTTTCATTAAATAAAACTCTCATATTATTATTATTATTATGTATTAATCAACCTTTGAAATTGAAAATTTCGAAGATCAAAAGTTTCACTATTCATATTTGGCAGTTGCCAATTTTGTGAAATTCTTCACAAAACAGGCAATTCCACCCTTTTTACTCAATTAGTAGTTAAGCTAACTCCCACTTGTTTCATCCTATGGAATCAACTTATAAAATCTTTTGTAAGCATTCTGTTTGATCTTCGTCAAACTATATGTACTAAATTCAATTCCTTGAAATTTGATTTTTTGAATAGGAGTACAGAATCTGATACTTGTGTGACCCACAATAGTTCAGAGATACAGCTAGATGTGCGTTCACATCTCTATGTGATTCATAATAACATTTATTCTTATTCGGACTTATCCTCTAATTAGCCTCATTATTTTTATCAACCCCTTGATCAAGAATGTCAGAAGTCATTTCCGATTGCACCCATCGGATCATGGTAAGAGCATCTGGTAACATCGCCCCATAATTCCCTAAGTATCAATGATAGTGCCTGCAAAAACCATGACTAATTATATTTCGATCTGGTAATATCGCCCCATACTTAGTCATGGTTTTTTGCAGGCACTAACAAGATTGGTTGGGCAAAAACCTCAGAAGTCATGTCCTTATATGAGCATACCCCAATTGCTTCATTCTTAATTATCAACTCCTTGATAATAAGAACGTCAGAACTCAAGTCTGATAGTACCCAACCAATCTTGTTAAACGCCTAGCAACATCGCTTACATTATTCCTTGGGTATCAAATGATAGTGCCTGCAAGAACCATTTTATTATCGTTAGCGTACAGTACGGTCTCTTCAACTCATATATCCCGATCAAATATGCAATCATTGGTATATTCGATAGCAATGTGATGTATCTTTGAGTACTAATAGTGACATGGTATGTGAAATTGAGGAAACACCTTTCCAAAATACACATGTCTTATTTTGGCCAGAGATTCCTTGCACTATTAACTCATCAGATCACATAGGATATCTCTACTCGTAGGTAAACGATGAATCCTTGACTACAATGCATTTGTTCCTATATATTTCGAAACTACACCCAACCTCGCTAACTGATGACCCTCAATAGAGTAGGTAATCGAATCAAAGTGCATGCTAGTACGTAGAGCCTTTACATTGTCTCGGGTCAGAAGAATAATGGTGTACAACAATAACCGCATATTATTTCACTCGATAAGTAATAACCACTTGGACAGTCAAGGAGGGTTGTTCACTGAATAATCAAATGATCACTCAACTGTATGAATGGATATCTCCATGTCCTTACGAATTAAACATGTAATTTCATTATGGATGTTAGTCTCAAACTCAAACAATATTTATTCTTATTTTAGGAAGCTGATTCAACTATAAACCTCTTTGGAATATATGATAAACTTCTTAATGAATTTTATAGTTTTACGATGACGTACTCTAACAGCTATATCATTTTGTTACAAGTTGCCGCCAATATAGAAATAAGGACCACACAGTCTCCATCCTTGCATGATTTATGAAATCGACAGACTTGTTCGTGCAAGTATATTATTTAAAAGACATTTCAATCACAACAACTTTCAACTCAAGTTTTCTTTTTACCAATAGTAATATATTTATTTCAAGTTTCTACAACTTGGTCCAGGCAGGGGTTTGTTTCAACCTACCCGTGCAGGCACTGCCTGCACAGGCAATGAACGGCCCGGATCACTCCACATGAATGATCCGGACCCACCTCCCTGTAAAAAAAAAAAAAAATTGGCTCGAAAAAATCCGAGCCGTTGGATCGACCCCTGCAGGCAGTGCCCGCAAGGGTAGGGTCGACATGGGTCCAGGCAGGCAACCCTTATCCCAATCAGATGTTACATTTCATGTGTGTGTGGGGTCAACGTATCTGAATACAAACAATGCCAAATTGACATTGCCATTTTATCAGATAAAAGGAATCATAAGAGCCAATCACTGACCATTTCCCCACATTCATCATCAACAATATGAAAATATAACATGCTAAAAAAAAGACTTACGGTATCTATTCCCATGTTTAAGAAATATATATGATCATAATTAAATTTTGAGATTTACAGGTGATTATAAGATCAAGAAATAATAATAATAACCACCCTATAAAAATAAATAAGAAAAGGGTAAGAATTTAATTTGTGATCTAATTAGATACCATGTTAAAAACACTTTCAAAGCTCGAATTCATGGGATGCGACTGATTAATTTGTACCTATATACTATTAGTTTAATATTATTTAGAAAACAAGAGGGTTGGATTGTAACACATTTGGTAATGCCTCTTTCTATCATATTTTATTACTTACCATTTCAATTTCAAAAATTGACAAATTTTGTTTTTTTAAACAATATGCTACTTCAAATATTAAGAAAAATTAGTTAGATACATGTAAAAACTTATTTTTTTTGAAATGTTTTTCCCACGAATATCCATTTAAATCTATTGCATTTCTTTATCAATTTAAATATTTATCATGTATATAAATTTCATAATATTTATGTATCATCTAGTTAGTCAATTTCTAAACAAGCTTACCCTTATATTTAATTTATATATATATATATATATATATATATATATATATAAACACACACACACACACACACACAAAAACACATACATTAAAATTTTGATTCATAATATTTATGTATCATCTAGTTAGTCAATTTATAAACAAATTTACCCTTATGATTAATTTATATATATACACACACACATTAAAATTTTGATTTATTTTAACAAATCTAAATCCAGAACTTTTTCTACATCAACTAAGTAAAACAACCAAAAATTTAAAATTTTGCCATTATTTTTTTTGTTGTATACAAATAAAATATAAAATAATAAATAGTTTATCTCAAGTTTCAGTAGGGAGGTACATAGAATTTTAGTCAACTTGGGTTTTTTATACAAAATCATAAAAGATATAGAGGTGTGTGTGTGTGTGTGTGTGTGTGTGTGTTGATTGAGTTTTACTTGAGATCTCATGCAATGATGTGAAGCATGTACACACATGAAGAACGAGAAACAGCATATACCACTGGGAATAAGAGGTCACAATAGCAGGATTTTACATATATACACGGACAAGTTATTCAAATATGTACCATATATCGAGTACTACGTTTGATGATGATCATCCCAAGTCCTGACTCCTATTTTAATTCTTGCGTTGACTAAAAATTTCAAAAATAAAACCTAAGAAACCACAAATTTTTCTTGCATGCAAGCACTTATTTTGTTTCCACCTCCCAATCCAAGTACTGAAGAGGAAATCTCTCTGTCGTTCCTTCTCTATGGGTATATATATATATATATTTGCAGCTTTACCTTTCATAAGTTAGCAAGTTGACAGAAAACTTTGTTCTCCAATGGGCACCTCTATAGCGTCGAGTTAGTAACCTATATGACCGCCGGAATACTGTTAAGAGACTGCAGATGCAAAGGGGCTATCTGGGAGATTCAGTCCTTGGGCGCTGCATGAATGAAAAACATAATATGATCATTAAATATACAATGTACTCGTATAAATAATGAATGAGGGCGCGAATCTTCCCAACCTATCATGTTCACTGCAAATATTGACTGGATACTTGATATTATCATCGCTAGTTGAGCCAGTACTGTTCAGAACATCAAGCAGATAATTGTAGCATTCTGTAGAGGGGAAGTACTTGTGGTGCTGATCTGCAAAAGTTTGGCGAGTAAATTCTAATGTGAAATGATATGCTTTGCAGTAACATGACTTGTATATCAAGTTAGACACGAGGCTAAAAACCTTCTGGGAATTTTGGTTTATTTGTTGAATAACTCAACTGAGCTTGGTTGGCCATAGGCTTGTGAGAAAACTGAAGTTGTGAGAGTCGCATTGTCTCATGTTCAAGGGCATGTTCATGTTCTTCCATTAGCTGCTTCCTAAATAACCTTGAAGATTCCCATCCTGTCAACGAAAATCCATGAGCAAATCGTTTGAATTTCGATCCGGTACTGTACACTTATCGAGTGAATGGATGATCAAAAAAACAAAATGGTTTATCCATCAACAAAAGGTTTATCTCAAGATTATCTATCACAAATATCTTACTCGCTTGAAGTTCAGGGTCATAATCTATAGGGCGTGAGTGGTGATGGAACAGAGGGTCAAATTTGTCTATGTATTTCCTGCAATGATAATTAAACCTGAAGTGAGTTGGTAAATTTCCGAGATTTTGTAGCCGACAGATCATGTAAAGCAAAATATTAACAAACGATTAAAGAAGCAGATAGTCTGCATACCTCTCAACAAGCTTCGATTTTTCTCGATATGGTTTCACAAGGACACGAGCTCCACAGACATAATGTGGATTTCCCTTGGACAATATTAGCATAACCGTTTCCACATTTGAAAATGTCACAAAACCAAACATCCTTTTCTGCTGACAAGGAATCCTAACATCTTGAACAGGACCAAAGGTTCTAAAAAATTGAAACCAACTGACCATTAATTATATTTCAAATTACCAGTCAAAGACTATATACATCAAATTGCAGAATTTTAGATGCATTACTTAAAGTAACTCGAAACATCTTCCTCGGTGAAGGTGCTCTCAGCAGGAAACGTCATATAAATCTGTCGAGAACCAGAGACGATCTGGCCAGGGTCATGTCTAGGATCCATATATTTTGGAGCATCTTCTGCCAGAACAACAGCATGCTGTCCATGAGGCCTAAAACAAATCAAAGAAACCTAATATTAGTTTCTAGCATGAGGCAAATGCCAACTCATCAACAGAAATGATAACCGAATTGTACCTATCAATCACCCGAATACTATTCTTCAGCCGTGTGAGAAGTTTAGTTAGACTATAACCAGCTTTACCGTGTCTTTGGCTTTCAGTTAGATACCCTTCAGCTTGTAGAGTTTTTCCATAGTTCTCATAGTACATCATTGGCAGGGAAGCTATCGAAACAGGGTTGCCGTTCCGGGATCTCAGAAGTTCTGCAATTTCCAATTCAAGTTTCTCAAGCGACCCTGGTGAGAAAACTTGATCTTCACCAGGAACTTCATAAGGACTCGGACCAAACATATGCATATAGGTCTCGGGGAAAGACTCATCATGGACATACCTACAACTACTGCCATGTTTGCAAAATCCTTTGTTGAAATAATGACAAGTCTTAACCGGATAGTCCATAATACTATGAGAATTTCTACTACCTCTAATACTCAGATTGCCGAATGCACCTTCAGGACAATAGTAATCATGTAAAAAACTTGACATTCTTGTTCTTGCCTTGGCAACAGTTTCCGGGGCTTCCTCCAAACCTAACAACTGGTTTTGTAAACCATATTCTTCAGGTATGGAAACCGGGTATGGAACAACTTTCATCACCATATTGCGGATTGGCAGTTGCTCAGAAGCTAACTGAGGATCCCAACACCTTCGAAACGGAGCCGAAAATGGGTGCGGTGTAGGAGGCGAGAAAGCACTGAATTGAACATGAGAATCCGAAAAAGTGTTTGGACTCATAGTTGGAGAAATTGGGGGTGAAATTAGTGGTGCTGAGGCTATATGAAGTGCATTTTTTGCCGTATTTATTAAGTTGTGGATTAAGGTATCTGGTCCTAAAGCTAACCGGATCATTTCTTGATCAGGGAGGTCCTGCAAGTATACGTATCCAATGATTTTCCTAGCAACATGCTCTGGTTCCAACTTCAAGATTCTGTCGTGGACAACCTTTGCAGCTTCTGATGAATCCATAACGCATCTAATCATTGCACACCAAAAAGAAAAAGAAAAAGAAAAAAAATCAGTAAAAAAATAAACAATTTTCAAACAAGTAAATCGAGAAACAAGCAGTGCTTTCCTAACCAAAAATAGCGTAAGCACACATCAAAGATTGGGTTTTTTCGTTTAATTTCTTCTGTATTTGCTTTAGTCATATGATGTCATGTCTTGAAATTCTACAGTAACCATGAAAGGAGAAAAAGAACCAGAAGTTCATTAATCCAAAACCAGTAAATAACTGCAAATCAGATCTTCAACCACAAATCACATGCACACAAAAAAAGTAATCCAAAACAGGTTTCCCGTAGAGGAAATGCATTAAATTAAATCTCCATGTATTACGTTAGAACAATATAATTAGATTAAATAAAAAAACCCAACTAAATCTCTACGCAGTCTCCGCAAACAGAAACCAAATTTTTTTATGGAAAAATAACACCACAGATTATCATGTTACCACTACTCACTACTCTCAATTCAAAATCAAATATCCCAAATCACAAAGAAACCCTTCAGGAGGACTTTAATGAAAGAAAAAACTCAAACAAAAACAAGAGTTTACACCATAAACAAATAACACACAGAATTTAGAAGTGGTGACATGCAAATCCACCAAAACAAAAATTAATCTTGACATATAAAAACACACTTTTGGACACAACCCATGAGTGAAACATGGTCAACTATGGATAAATACAAGAATATTAGAACCAAGAATCCAACCCACCACTTGGAAACGTGAAAAATAGCTAGGTCACAAAAGAAGAAAAGATGATTCCATCTCCATCCCCAGTTCAAGAAAAACCTTGTTGTCTCTCTGTCCAAACATTTCTTTTTTCATACACTCTTTCCAACTCCATATGCAGAAACTTCACCCGTATAAAGAAAGAGACACAAAATATTAATCTCACAAAGCAAAATGACAAAATTTGATGCTTTTAAAGAAGCACTGTAGTTCCCCTCAACTCCTCGCTTGAATATTTATTTACTTTAATTTAATTTAATTAATCTCCTTTCATATTATATTAGGGGAAAAAAAAATAGTAAAGGTTGAAAAGGAAAATTCTTTTCAATTTCCAGCTGATGAGTGGTCAATTAATAATTGAGGATTAATGACAGCTCGAACATTGAGTTCCAAAACTACCCTTCTTAAACAAATTAATTCCCACCAGCACTAATTAGGTTGCAAATAAAGAATTCAAATTTCCAGAGTATTGAAATGCGTTTCAATTATTTTAAAACTGTTGTATTGATTTCATTTCAGAAAAGAATTGATGACTATGATTGGATATTTTTTAATCTTTTAAAAGGGCCAAGTCATTTGTATTGATAGTGTCATTTAACATTATTTTTCTTCTCAAAAAAGACATCATCTTACAGGCCCACCACAAATAATAATTGTTACAGCAACAATTATTATAGATTAAAATCTACGCACCTTAATTACGTGAAATAGATATAGGATAAAATATTTGTTTTGGAAAAAAAAAATTATGTAATTGGGTTTCGAATCGAGATCTCCTATAACTTACTATAAACCGTCTTTTATGACAAGAAACATACGAAGGATACATTTAATTAAAGCTATAATAATTAGTAAAAGATGAAAAATGGGATGAAATAATAAGGTAGGGGGGGCATGATGGTAAAATGAGTGATGCCGTTTCAAAGGGCAACAAGGTAGGGGAAAAGCAGTTTCCTGTTTTCCAATCAGTTTTAATTTTAACTTAAGTTTAGGAGGGAAATATATTTAAAAAATTGGGGGGTGAAAAAGGAAACGAGGTGAAGGGTAAAGTTGTTGTCAACAAAATAGTGCACTTCTGTCGCAGTTAAAATCTGTCCTATCCATTGGGCTTCGCTTTTTGCCGTTACGGAATATCAGTCTTTGACTATTTACTTTGTGTACGACTGGGTTGTGTATCTGATTCGGTGATTCATTCTCACTTTGAGTTGGACTAAAATCCAAATATTATTTTCAATTTTATATTCAAGTATTGAATGATAATTAATTTAAAAAAAAAATTATTTGAGACTGTTTCACGGTTCAATTTCATAAGATGAATATCTGATTCGATTCATAAAAAATTAATATTTTTAATATTAAAAATATTACTTTCATTTTAATTATGACTTGTCTCGCGAAATTATATCTACGAGACTCTGTGGTTAGATTCGTTATCAGATTAATCATTGAAGCTCGTGATAAGATTCAAAATCTATTGACACATAGGAATACCGAACTTGTAATTTCGTTTTAGTTACTTTTTGGATCGCGAAACTTCAAAAGGGCAAAGGTGGGAAATTCTCTGGAAATATATATTTTAACTATAAATTTTTTTATTTAGTCATAAAAAATTTCTAAGAATAACAAAAAAATTATATTTTCAGTGGCAAATTTATGGTGTCTCGGTAAGAGATTATGTTGCATTTAGGTACGTTTAAATTACTTAACTCAAAATTATGGATTTCAAATCAATAATATGAAATTAATTTGACTTGTCCGGAAGAATTTAATTTAGAGGAAAAATTTGAGTTAGAGAAAGTTTTGAAAATTGTATTTCAAATTGTACAAAGATGAATGTCACTTGAAGTCAGCCAATATTATTAATGAAAATGTTCTTAATCTGTGAGACGGGTCAACCCTACGGATATTCATGATAAAAAATAATACTCTTAGCATAAAAAGTAATATTTTTTCATGGATTACCCAAAAAAGAGATCCGTCTCACTAAATACGACCCGTGAGACCGTCTCACATAAAGTTTTTGCCTTTGAGAAATAATTTGATGAATAAATTTCAAATATCCCTCATTTCGGATACATTTGAAATTCATTCTAATTATTATATAAAATGTTTGACTTGACATATTTGAAATTTAATTAAATTTGTCACTTAAGCAAGTCAAAAGTTTGCAATACATCATTTCAAATCTATCCATCCATCCAAACATAGGTTTCATTTGATTTGAGGATTTGGATTCAACATAATATTCGAACAATGATTTGAAATGGCTCCATACTAAGATAAATTTAAAAGTCGTCATTGTCAAAAAATAACTAGTTGATGGCTTTTTGAATGGATTTGCTCAATTAATATATCAGTCTGAATACAGCCTAAAATTAAATTTCAAATTCAGTCTCTATCAACTTAATTGAACTAATTTTATAATTTTACTTTGACAAAAGAATTCTTTTTCTTTCTTGTCGTTTACAGATAGATGCATGTAAATTTATTCTTCAGTTGTTTGTTTTAGTTGCTACACATATGCTTGGAATTCCAGTCAGTCTTCCGTTATATGATACTTATAAATTAAATTTTCATTATATATGTAAGATTTTGCATGTACCTGTATTTCTGTGCTACAAATTATTTATTTATTTTTCTTTGGAGTAATGTACATTTTTGTGCAAAAGCTTTTATATAATTAATTTTTAGAACATGAAGATTTAGCCATTTATATTACAGAAGTATCGATCCGATGCCCTCAACCCTAATATAGTAATAGATATATAAGTGATTTAACATAGTAACAAATTTTACATTCAATAATAAAATTTGCAGAATGATTATATATATACACACACACACACACACACACACACACTAATCGGTCTTGCACACACAACCAACGGCGAAAGCATTCTGCTGGGCCGACACTAACATTGAGATACAAAAGATAGAGGTGCGAATGAGATTAGATACTCCAATAGTCCTAGTCGTAAGCGATGGATACTATGCGCTGTGCATATCGACTCATGCAGTGCTATAGCTAACACGTTAATTATCCTGTCTGAGGAGTACATTCACAAGAATGATCCATAAACCACTTTAATACACAACTTTAGCATAATGAAATCCTCTTATTCAACTTGTATTATGTATAATAATGTCATATTTACTTGCCAAAACAATAACCCATTATATCATTCATATTTTACGTAACAAGAAAGCATACAAATAGAGCAGCGAATTTATTTCGGTTTCATCATCTCCTTAAATAATGCTTAGTTTTTCTTTCCAAAAAGTTGCATTTTTATCACAAGTTAAAAACTCCTCTAAGATCGATACTCTAATATAACGTTTTATGCGTATATTTAACATGTATTTTAGTTAAAATCTATATTCTTAAGCCATATATTTCATCTAATGTATATTCAAGGTGATTCTTGATTTAAACACAGCCTCCATTCTCAAAATAGCATTGTGCAATACCACCATTTTTTCACACACGTTTTAGCTGGATTGGATGATTATTCACTTTCTTTTTCAGTTTTTAAATGGGAATCACGGAGGATGTATTTGTGTTGGGGCCAAAACCTTATCCAAACAGGATTAGATTAATTGGGTGGTGGGATTGGACAGAGAGCAACCTGCTTCTTTTTACATTACATCCAACAACAAAAATAACAACCAACTTTGTCGCCTCCCTATATTACATTCATATTTTTTTCCGCATAATCAGAACTATTAACAAAATGTTTGGCTGCATGGTTCGCAATCGCGGTCGAACAGAGATCGTTACGAAGGTCACCGTTACAGTTCTCATGACATTTCGCAGAACAATCATGGCGTGAATATTTTTTAAAAATTAATATAAATTGAAAATTTTGGAAAAATATTTAAAAATATGTAAATCAAAATAAATATCATTTAAATAGATTATTTGATTAAAACAATATAGTAAATGTATTTTTTAATTTTATTCATATCTTATTTGATACTCACGAGAAATTTAGGGTCCGCTTCCAACAAGTGTCACTAGTCCAGACGCAGATAATGGGCCCATCCATGGGGTATCATCAGTCTCCCCCTCCCGGGTCGAACTGAATCGCAGGTTTGAAGTTCGATTAATTGTGTTGTCCTCGATTTCCGGGGCGTGAGTTTTGCATTTTCTTATTGCCGCTCGTCAGTCTCCAAAACATTGGAAACAAATCAAGTCGCAATCCTGCTTTGCAGGGAAAGATTTGATTTGGGCTTCCTCTCTGCTCTGGTAACCTCCTTACTTCATTCTCAATTCTCCCATACAGAATTTCCACAGCAATTCATTCATCAGCTCTCTCCGCCTACGCTTCACCTGCGTGTTAACCCTAACGCCGATTCATCATCACCTCACCGTCACTGTCGTGCACAACCTATCCACCGCCTCGCTCGAGCCGCCGCCCGAGCTTCGCCAAGCCAACGTCGCCCAAGCGCGCAGCCACCGCCCGGCGCTTCGCCCCAGCCAACACATCACCCTTGCCCAAGCCATCACCCTACATCGCCCGAGCCACCGCCCCAAGCCTGGCCCAAGAGCCTCGCCTCGCCCAGACAGCGCCGAGCCACGCCCCCCGGCCCCTCCTTCTCCTCGCCTCGCCCGCCCTGCCTGCTCGCCGGAGCGCCGCTCGCCCCGCGCCTGCCTCGCGCTCCCCCGACAGCCAGCTCGCCCTGCCCGAGCGCCTCGCCCACGCCCCGGCGCCCCACGCTCGCCACGCCTGACGCTCGCCCGACAGCTAGCTCGCCCTGCCCGAGCGCCTCGCCCACGCCCCCGCGCCCCACGCTCGCCAAGCCTCACGCTCGCCCGAGCGCAGCTCGCCCCCGCGCTTGCCACGCGCTCGCCCGACAGCCAGCTCGCCCCTCGCCCACGCCCCTCGCTAGCCACGCCTCACGCTCGCCCGAGCGCAGCTCGCCCCCGCGCTTGCCCCGCGCTCGCCCGACAGCCAGCTCGCCCCTCGCCCGAGTGCTCACGCTCGCCTGGCACCCCTCGCCCAGCACGAGCGCCCCTGCCTCGCACACCCAGCCCGCACTCTCGCCTTGCACAGTGCCTTGCACTGTCCCTTCGCCCGTATCCCTTGGTTCCTGAAGAGCTTTTGGGGGCACCCACGACCTGACCAGGCAGGTCGATCCCCGCGACCTGACTGGGCAGGTCAATCCCCGTAATTTTCGCAGCAGCAAACATATTTCGTTATTGACAAACCAAATAAATTTTTCTCCTCCGCAACTCTGCTCCTCTGCAAGGCAATGCCTTAGCAGGAAAATAAAATTTATCCACCTTCACCCTCTAAATCCTCTGCTAGGCGACGCCTAAACAGGAAAATAAAAATTCTTCACCCTCACCCTCTAACTCCTCTATTAGGCGACGCCATAGCAGGAAAATAACATTTTTCTCCTCCCAAACTCCGATCCTCTGTTAGGCGATGCCTTAGTAGGAAAATAAAATTTTCCACCTCCTCAACTCTGCTGCTCTTCTAGGCGATGCCTTAGCAGGAAAAAAAAATTTTTCTCCTCCCCACATCTGCTCCTCTTCTATGCGATGCCTTAGCAGGAAAATAAAGATTTCACTTCGTCACCCTCTGACTCCTCTACTAGACGATGCCTTAGCAGGAAAATAAAGATTCTCCACCCTCACCCTCTAACTCCTCTGCTAGGCGACACCTTAGCAGGAAAATAAAATTTTTCTCCTTCTCAGCTCTACTCCTTTGCTAGGCGATGCCTTAGCAGGAAAATAAAGATTTAACTTCGTCACCCTCTGACTCCTCTACTAGGCGATGCCTTAGCAGGAAAATAAAGATTCTCCACCATCACCCTCTAACTCCTCTGCTAGGCGACGCCTTAGCAGGAAAATAAAGATTCTCCACCCTCACCCTCTAAATCCTCTGCTAGGCGACGCCTTAGTAGGAAAATAAAATTTTTCTCCTTCTCAACTCTGCTCCTCTGCTAGGCGACGCCTCAGCAGGAAAAATTTAACTTCTCCCAAACTCTACTCCTTTGCTGGTGTAAGGCCTGGGATTTATTAGTCTTCATTGATGCGATATTCAAAAATATGAGAATGCATGACATGTAAATGAGATGGGGGAAGGAGAGACATGGAAAAAAATTAGAATTTTGAATGAAGGGCAGACCGCACCCTCGGTCCAAGAAAGAGTGCACCCGCGGTTGATGGACAGAGAGTTGGAAATTATTTACAGAAATGACACCGCACCCGCGGTGCATAACTGACCGCACCCGTGGTCGACGTTTATGCAAATGTGGATGGACCGCCGAAGCTTGAGCGCAGCCGCGGTTCATGAACTACCGCACCCGCAGGTCATACATGTTACTTGAAAAATATGACACTTGCCCCTCAACATGCAAGATATATATATGACTTGTACGTCCTTTCTTCATTCTCCAGCTGCAAGGAACGAGAGCAAGGTTCAGAATTCCTCAACTCTCATTATAGCTTAGATTTTGAATTGCGAAAGATCGAGCCACCCGAATTTCGATCCGACTTTGATTCCGTACTCCTCTTGTTACCATCTACAAAAGGATGTAAGTATTTCTACATTTCAACATGTTTTGAAGTTGAGATATTGGAAGAAATCAGATATGATTATTATTAGATGTTCTTGAGATTATAAGCAACGTATATTCGCAACCAGATCAAAGAACGGACATCTCATGATATTGTTATTATTTTTCAGCACATATATGAATGAGATTTTACAGATTTTGAGGTTAAGGAACATATTAGTGATGATTATGAGTTATTGTTATGATTATTGATGTTTGAGATGACCGGTATCGCAAGATTACGCCGTTATGCCGTTGAAATGTACCGAGATTGAATATTGATCCGTATGTGTATTGAATTGAGTTAGAGATTGATAGAATGCATCTTGAATATGTCATTTCAGATTGATATTGACAGATTCGACATTGAGACTTCGACTACGACAGATTGTTCGAAAGGTATAATTCATGTGACTTTGGGGAGATATAACTCAAATGAGATTCAATTTGAGTTTCCCAACAAAAATCACATACTAGAATAGTTGTTTATCTTTTGATATGATTATGATTTGTTTATAGATTTATATTCAAATCTTTTGATATGATTATGCATATATAGAATTATATTCATGCATCTAAGATAGGAGATCATTGGCAGATTTGCTAAACTTCTAGATGTTCGGTGTATCGACGCATAGGAGCAGACTTTCTCCGATTGTAGACATTCGATACAGACATGACCGAAGTCTAGGAATAAGATGTACCGTCACCCCGATTGGGAGGGTAGGTGGCAGACAGTGACGTCTTATTCACACCGGGATCCCTAGAGCTAGAGTCGAGTCGAGTCAAGACATGATTTGATTTGAATTGCATGCTTATATTGATTTGGTTTCATAGACTATGGAACCAATTACTTTTGACTTTACTCATGACAGTATGCTTCATGATTTATATTTTGTATATGTGTGTATATCATGTTTTATACTGGGATTTGTTCTCACCGGAGTTTCCGGCTGTTGTTATGTATGTATGTGTGCATAACAACAGGTGGGGCAGGATCAGGGTCACGACAGAGATGAGAGATCGAGATAGCGTGGTGACTTCGGGCGCAGTAGATTACTAGTGGTTTCTTTTACTAGACATGTACTATATTTTGATTATGGTTGGGATTGAACACTAGTTTGTATATAAGTGTTGAAACAAGACATGTTTGTACTTATGGTTGTTGAAATAAAGTAGAGACATTTTGCTTTATTTATACATTTGATTTCATGTTAAAAGAAAAAATTTTGACCCCCCTGTTCTAACAAAAATTCAATTAATCCCAAAAAGAATGGAGTTAGAGCCCCGGTCCCCACAACAGGTGGTATCAGAGCAGTAGGTTCTGTAGAATGAGATAGAATAGAATGAGCGGGGTAGATCGAGTCTCCTTCCTTGCCTTTGAGGTGCTAGCATGATTTATTGCTTTCCCTATTACATGTTGTATTGTTATCTGAATTGATTTACATCATGTCCTTGTAAAGACTGAATCAGAACCTGATTCTAGATCAGAGGTATATGATCAGAGGAGGGCTGAGACAGATTGTATAGATTGTATACTAATCTGTTTGATAATCAGATTATGCCGCCTAGAAGGATACCACAACCAGCTGCAGGGCAAGTGCCAGAACAGGGTAGTACGTCAGGTACTCAGATGGATGTTACAGCTACACCTATGGAAACCTTATTGAAGAGATTTCAATCATTCCATCCACCTACCTTGAAGGGCACAGAAAATGCAGTGGATTGTGAGAGCTGGTTAGACGATATAGAGATGTTGTTTGAATCTCTGGCTTATACAGACGAACGGAGAGTGAAGTTGATTGGGCATCAATTACACGAAGTGGCAAAAAGTTGGTGGCTTACAACGAAACGAGCCCTGGAGCATAGAGGTATCGATATTACTTGGAAAGTATTTAAAGATGAATTTTATCAACGTTTCTTTCCAGTGTCGTATCGAAAAGACAAAGGGGCCGAATTTGCCAACTTGAGACAGGGGCAGTGGAACATAGAAGAGTATGTTGCCAAGTTTTCTTCTTTGCTCCAATTTGCGCCACACGTGGCAGGAAATGACGAAGCGGTCGCGGACCAGTTCATCAATGGTTTGAACCCGGATATTTTTACTTTGGTGAACACGAGACGACCTAACACCTTTTCTGATGCACTGAACCGAGCAAAAGGAGCAGAGGCTGGCTTGATCAGGCAGCGAGGAGCTTCTTATAGTGCTCAGAGTCAGAGACCGCCGCAGCCTACCGCCCAGTTTCCACCACCTCCTCCTCGATTTGACAGTGGAAGCAGTAGTAGTGGCAAGAAGGATTCTTTGAAAGTTAAGGGTAAGCAGTTTAAGAGATCAGGGAGCAGTTCGTCGAGCTCCAGTGGGTCACGACAGAGAGGTCCTAGCCAGAGTGCAGAGTATACTGGTGTTTATTGCAGTTCTTGTGGTGGCAGGCATGCCACTGAGCAGTGTCAGGGAGTTATGGGCCGATGCAATATTTGTAAACAGCAGGGACACTTTGCCAGAGTCTGTCCACAGAGAGGTGCACAGCAAGCTCAGAGTATTGGGGCGTCTGGTTCAGTATCTCAGCCGGAGCGGCACGTATCATCTGTTCATTCCTTCCAGCCGCCACCTGCACCGTCCCAGTCCCGAGCTAGAGGTAGCCAGACAGTGAGCCAACCTCCCAGACAGCAGGCTCGAGTGTTCGCACTGACAGAGGAGCAGGCCCAGGATGCGCCAGATGATGTGATTGCAGGTAACTGTTTTCTTTGCGGTTATCCTGCATATGTGTTGATAGACACAGGTGCATCCCGTACATTCATTTCTGAAAATTTTGCATTGACATATGCATTGCATGTCGAGTCATTGTCTACTGTAGTGTCTATTTCGTCTCTGTTGGGAAGTGGTCTGATATCTGTGACTTCAGTTAGACATTGTATACGACAGTTTGAAGGGCATGAAATCGATTTAGACTGTGTTGTACTTGGCTTAGCTGGTTTTGATTGTATTGTCGGGATTGACATGTTAACTAAGTACAGAGCCACCGTAGATTGTTTTCACAAGATTGTCAGATTCAGACCTGAAATGACAGAAGAGTGGAAATTCTACGGTAAGGGTTCCAGATCTCGGATTCCCTTAGTATCTGCTTTGACTATGAGTAGAATGTTGCAGAAAGGAGCAGAGGGATTCCTTATTTATTCTGTAGATCTACAGAAATCGAGCCCGGAATTGGCAGATTTGCTAGTAGTATGGTAGTTTGCAGATGTATTTCCTGACGAGATTCCAGGATTACCTCCAGTCCGAGAGGTAGATTTTAGCATTGATCTCATTCCGGGTACCGTTCCTATTTCGAGAGCTCCGTATAGGATGGCGCCGATAGAATTGAAAGAATTGAAAGCACAGTTAGAAGATCTTCTAGCCAAGGGATATATCAGACCCAGTGTATCTCCTTGGGGCGCTCCAGTACTTTTTGTACGAAAGAAATACGGTTCAATGAGATTGTGTATCGACTACCGGCAACTGAACAAGGCGACGGTAAAGAACAAATATCCATTGCCTCGTATCGATGATTTATTTGATCAGTTGCAGGGATCCTCTTTTTATTCCAAGATCGATTTGAGATCTGGATATCACCAGCTGAGAGTTAGAGATGTTGATATATCGAAGACAACATTCCGAACCAGGTATGGACATTATGAGTTCGTTGTCATGCCTTTTGGTTTAACGAATGCTCCAGCTGTGTTTATGGAGTTGATGAACCGTGTCTTTCAGAGGTATTTAGATGAGTTTGTGATTGTTTTTATCGATGATATTTTGGTGTATTCCAAGAGTATGACTGAGCACGCCGATCATTTGAGAATTGTGTTGCAAACGTTGAGAAATGAAAGATTATTTGCTAAACTGTCGAAGTGTGAGTTTTGGCTGAGACAGGTTGTCTTCTTGGGCCATATCATATCTGGAGACGGTACTTCTGTAGATCCGAGTAAAGTTGAAGCTGTGATTGGTTGGCCAAGACCGACTTCTGTGCCAGAGATACGCAGTTTCATGGGTCTGGCAGGGTACTATCGACGATTCATTAAAGATTTCTCCAGTATTGCGAAGCTGATTACCCAGTTGACACAGAAGAATGCGCCATTTGTGTGGTCTTCGGATTGTGAGTCTAGCTTTCTAGAGTTGAAGAAGAGGCTGACCAGTGCACCTGTCTTGATGATTCCTTCAGGTACTGGCGATTTCGTTGTATATTGTGTTGCATCCCACAGAGGGCTAGGATGTGTTCTTATGCAACGAGGTCATGTGATCGCATACGCCTCGAGACAGCTGAAGCCCCACGAGATTCGATACCCCATTCATGATCTTGAATTGGCGGCGATCGTATTTGCATTAAAGATTTGGCGTCATTATCTTTATGGCGAGAAATTTGAGATCTACTCTGATCACAAGAGCCTGAAGTATCTGTTTTCTCAATCAAAATTGAATATGAGACAGCGTAGATGGCTCGATTTATTAAAAGATTTTGATTGCGAGATCAAGTACTATCCAGGGAAGTCAAATGCCGCAGCAGATGCCTTGAGTCGAAAGGTATGTGCCCTATCCTTATCGACGATAGGTGTTTCGAATTTAGTTGAGGATTGTATTTGTCTGGTTTAGCATTTGACACAGATAGTAGACCGCTGAGACTTGCTTCGATTCAAGTTGAGCCGGATTTGATTTTGAGGATTAAAGAGGCACAAAGAACTGATCAGAATGTGCAGAAGTCGATTCAGATGGTCAGATCAGGACATCAGTCTGAATATCAGGTACATGATTTTGTTCTATATGTGAATAACCGTCTTGTAGTGCCAGATGTTTCAGACTTGAAACAACAGATTTTGTCAGAAGCGCACTGTAGTCGGTTCAGTATTCATCCTGGTGGCAGGAAGATGTACAATGATCTAAAGACACAGTTCTGGTGGAAACAGATGAAGTCAGACATTGCCGAATTTGTGTCTAAGTGTTTAAATTGCCAACAGGTGAAAGCTGAGAGAAAGAAGCCCGGAGGTTTACTTCAGAGTTTGTCTATTCTAGAGTGGAAATGGGATCACATTTCCATGGATTTCGTGACAAAGTTACCTCGATCATCCCGGGGCTGTGACGCGATTTGGGTCATTATTGACAGATTGACCAAATCGGCTTGTTTTATTCCATACAGAATGACATACAGACACGATCAGATGGTCGAGACCTATATCAGAGAAGTAGTCAGATTGCATGGTGTGCCGAAGTCTATCGTATCAGATCGTGACCCCCGATTCACTTCACATTTTGGCACAGTTTGCAGCAGGCCTTAGGTACAACATTACACCTGAGTATTGCTTATCATCCTCAGACCGACGGACAGTCAGAGCGGACTATCCAGACTTTAGAGGACATGTTGAGAGCTGTAGTGCTAGATTTCGGCACTAGTTGTCAAGATTCACTACCGTTGTGTGAATTCTCGTGCAACAACAGCTATCAAACGAGCATAGAGATGGCACCGTTTGAAGCATTATATGGCAAGAAGTGCAGATCTCCTCTATACTGGGATGATATATCTAAGGTACCAGAACTTGGGCCTGATATGATTCGTGAAATGACTGAGAAAATAAAGATAATTCAGAAGAGAATGAAGACAACACAGGATAGGCAAGCCAAGTATGCCAATATTAGACGTAGACCGCTAGTATTTGAACAAGGAGACAGAGTGTTTTTGAAGATTTCTCCTTTCAGAGGCGTTGTCAGATTTGGCAAACGCGGGAAATTGTCTCCTAGATACATCGGTCCTTATGAAATAATTGAAAAGATTGGCGATCGAGCCTATCGACTAGTTCTTCCTCCTTCTCTATCTGGAATACATGACGTATTTCATGTATCAATGCTGCGTAGATATATGCCTGATGCTTCTTATGTCATTCAGCCTGACGAAGCTGAGCTTGATCAGACTTTGAGTTATACTGAACAACCGATACAGATTCTCGATCGGAAAGAAAAATAGCTCAGAACGAAAACTATTCCGCTAGTGAAAGTCCAGTGGAGTCGTCATGGCACTAAAGAAGCGACTTGGGAGACAGAAGCAGATATGAGACAGAAATATCCCGAGTTGTTTACATGATGTGAGTATTTATTCAGCTTTTGATTATATTGTTTCATTTATGATATGATTGATGGCCTGCGATTTCGAGGACGAAATCATTTCTTAGAGGGGGAGAAATGTAAGGCCTGGGATTTATTAGTCTTCATTGATGCGATATTCAAAAATATGAGAATGCATGACATGTAATGAGATGGGGGAAGGAGAGACATGGAAAAAAATTAGAATTTTGAATGAAGGGCAGACCGCACCCGCGGTCCAAGAAAGAGTGCACCCGCGGTTGATGGACAGAGAGTTAGAAATTATTTACAGAAATGACACCGCACCCGCAGTGCATAACTGACCGCACTCGCGGTCGACGTTTATGCAAATGTGGATGGACCGCCGAAGCTTGAGCGCAGCCGCGGTTCATGAACTACCGCACCCGCGGTCATACGTGTTACTTGAAAAATATGACACTTGCCCCTCAACATGCAAGATATATATATGACTTGTATGTCCTTTCTTCATTCTCCAGCTGCAAGGAACGAGAGCAAGGTTCAGAATTCCTCAACTCTCATTATAGCTTAGATTTTGAATTGCGAAAGATCGAGCCACCCGAATTTCGATCCGAATTCGATTCCGTACTCCTCTTGTTACCATCTACAAAAGGATGTAAGTATTTCTACATTTCAACATGTTTTGAAGTTGAGATATTGGAAGAAATCAGATATGATTATTATAAGATGTTCTTGAGATTATAAGCAACGTATATTCGCAACCGGATCAAAGAACGGACATCTCATGATATTGTTATTATTTTTCAGCACATATATGAATGAGATTTTACAGATTTTGAGGTTAAGGAACATATTAGTGATGATTATGAGTTATTGTTATGATTATTGATGTTTGAGATGACCGGTATCGCAAGATTACGCCGTTATGCCGTTGAAATGTACCGAGATTGAATATTGATCTGTATGTGTATTGAATTGAGTTAGAGATTGATAGAATGCATCTTGAATATGTCATTTCAGATTGATATTGACAGATTCGACATCGAGACTTCGACTACGACAGATTGTTCGACGAAAGGTATAATTCATGTGACTTTGGGGAGATATAACTCAAATGAGATTCAATTTGAGTTTCCCAACAAAAATCACATACTAGAATAGTTTTTTATCTTTTGATATGATTACGATTTGTTTATAGATTTATATTCAAATCTTTTGATATGATTATGCATTTATAGAATTATATTCATGCATCTAAGATAGGAAAGTCATTGGCAGATTTGCCAAACTTCTAGATGTTCGGTGTATCGACGCATAGGAGCAGACTTTCTCCGATTGTAGACATTCGATACAGACATGACCGAAGTCTAGGAATAAGATGTACCGTCACCCCGATTGGGAGGGTAGGTGGCAGACAGTGACGTCTTATTCACACCGGGATCCCTAGAGCTAGAGTCGAGTCGAGTCAAGACATGATTTGATTTGAATTGCTTGCTTATATTGATTTGGTTTCATAGACTATGGAACCTATTACTTTTGACTTTACTCATGACAGTATGCTTCATGATTTATATTTTTTATATGCGTGTATATCATGTTTTATACTGGGATTTGTTCTCACCGGAGTTTCCGGCTGTTATTATGTCTGTATGTGTGCATAACAACAGGTGGGGCAGGATCAGGGTCACGACAGAGATGAGAGATCGAGATAGCGTGGTGACTTCGAGCGCAGCAGATTACTAGTGGTTTCTTTTACTAGACATGTACTATATTTTGATTATGGTTGGGATTGAACACTAGTTTGTATATAAGTGTTGAAACAAGACATGTTTGTACTTATGGTTGTTGAAATAAAGTAGAGACATTTTGCTTTATTTATACATTTGATTTCATGTTAAAAGAAAAAATTTTGACCCCCCTGTTCTAACAAAAATCCAATTAATCTCAAAAAGAATGGAGTTAGAGCCCGGGTCCCCACAACTAGGCGATGCCTTAGCAGGAAAATTTAATTCTCCTCCTCCACTCTACTCCTCTGCTAGGCGACGCCTTAGCAGGAAAATATTTAACTTCTCCCAAACTCTGCTCCTCTACTAGGCGATGCCTAAGTAGAAAAATTTAATTCTCATCCACTCTGCTCTTCTGCTAGGCGACGCCTTAACAGGAAAATTAAATTCTTCTCCCAAACTCGGCTCCTCTACTAGGCGTTGCCTTAGCAGGAAAATTTAATTATCCTCCTCCACTATGCTCCTCTGCTAGGCGGCGCCTTAGCAGGAAAATATTTAACTTCCCCCAAACTCTGCTCCTCTGCTAGGCGATGCCTTAGCAGGAAAATTTAATTTTCCTCCCCTACTCTGCTCCTCAGCTAGGCGATGCCTTACCAGGAAAATAAAATATTCTCCCAAACTCTGCTCCTCAGCTAGGCGATGCCTTAGCAAGAAAATTTAATTCTCCTCTTCCACTGTGCTCCTCTGCTAGGCGGTGCCTTAGCAGGAAAAATAAAAACTCTCCACCCGCACACTCTAACTCCTCTGCTAGGCGACGCCTTAGTAGGAAAATGAAATTTTTCTCTTCCCCACCTCTGCTAGGCGATGCCTTAGCAGAAACATAAAATTTTTCTCTTCCCTAACTCTGCTCCTCTGCTACGCGGTGCCTTAGCAGAAAATAAAAATTCTCCACCCTCACCCTCTAAATCCTCTGCTAGGCAATATCTTCGCAGGAAAATAAAATTTTCCTCCTCCTCAACTCTGCTCCTCTGCTAGGCGATGCCTTAGTAAGAAAATAAAATTTTTCTCCTCCCCACCTTTGCTCTTCTACTTGGCGATGCCTTAGCAGGAAAATAAAGATTTCACTTTGTCACCCTCTGACTCCTCTACTAGGCGATGCCTTTGCAGGAAAATAAAGATTCTCCACCCTCACCCTCTAACTTCTCTGCTAGGCGACGCCTTAGCAGGAAAATAAAATTTTTCTCCTTCTCAACTCTGCTCCTTTGCTAGGCGATGCCTTAGCAGGAAAATAAAATTTTTCTCCTCCCAACCTCTGCTCCTCTGCTAGGCGATGCCTTAGCAGGAAAATAAATATTTAACTTTGTCACCCTATGACTCCTCTACTAGGCGATGCCTTAGCAGGAAAATAAAGATTCTCCACCATCACCCTCTAACTCCTCTGCTAGGCGACGCCTTAGTAGGAAAATAAAGATTCTCCACCCTCACCATCTAACTCCTCTGCTAGGCGACGCCTTAGCAGGAAAATAAAATTTTTCTCCTTCTCAACTCTGCTTCTCTGCTAGGCGATGCCTTAGCAGGAAAATAAAATTTTTCTCCTCCCCACCTCTACTCCTCTGCTAGGCGATGCCTTAGCAGGAAAATAAAGATTTCACTTCGTCACCCTCTGACTCCTCTTCTAGGCGACGCCTTAGCAGAAAAATAAAGATTCTCCACCCTCACCCTCTAACTCCTCTGCTAGGCGACGCCTTAGCAAGAAATTAAAGTTTTCTCACTTTCATAGTACAACAACATTAATGAACTGAAAGAAGAACTTGATTTTATTAAATTTCAACCGATTAAGTAGGACAAATTCAGAAGCGAAATACATCAACAATAAATTCAAGAGTAATATTTTCTGAGGTGGTAAGCATTCCAGAGCCTCTTCAAAGCTTTGCCTTGCGCATCTTCCAAGTAGTAGGCTCTAGAATTAAGCTTATCGATCGCTCTGAAAACACCCTCCCACTTTGGGTCAACTTTCTCCTGTGCTCTTTTTTTACCTTCAACAGGACCAAGTCACACACTTCTTCCTTACCTAATCATGTTAACCTCCACACGCGCTCTTTTTCCCTCCTCCCTCACTACCCCTTCATAACATCGACACGCGACGTTTTGGTCCTCGACAAGACTCCAACTCCTTTTCCAACAGGAAACTTAAGCCTCTGATAATAAGTGGAAGCTACGGCTCTAAAATACTTTAGGGCTAGCCGTCCTAGAATCCCATTATACGCTGACGGGGTATCCACCACGGTGAAGGCTATCATTTTGTTTACACGCCGAGGATCGGTCCCCAAGGATATGGGAAAAACAATCTGAACCAAAGGCGGGATGACGTGTCCTGCAAACCCATACAGCGGGGTGGAGACAGGCTCAAACTCAACTCTTTCCACCTTCATTTGATCCAACAAGCTCTTGAACAAGACGTTTACGGATATTCCATTATCAATAAATATTCTCGCCACATCATAATTGGCAATGGTGGCCATCACCACCAAGGCATCGCTATGTGGAGTCACAATGCCTCGGAGGTCTTCCGGCCCAAACCTGATGACGGGGTCTTGTGGTAAATCTACGCCCCTAGATATCTCAAAGTTCTCCAACCTTCTCTCATGTGCCTTCCGAGCTCGCCCAAAGTCTCCATCAGTAGCACCCCTCGAGATCATATGAATCATTCCTCTCATAGGGTGGTTATCCAAATTCATTCCCCTCCTCGGTTCGATGGGCTCCTGAGGGACATCTCGACCTCGATCTTCCACTCTCTGCTCTCCGACCCTCTGATTTATCCATGGAGGGCCTTGACCACGCCTAGGGGACAGGCGAGGCCTCTGTCGACTCCCTGATGAGGATCCTTCTCGTCTGTCCCGTGAAGGCAATCTAGCACTGCTCTTAACCCTTTGCGACTTCTCACACCTCCTCTCGGGCTCCCTCACCTCCATCACCTTGTCACGACTCCTATCCAGAGGAAAATGGGATGAGAATTGTCCTCCTCTCCTAGCTTTATCATCATCCTCTCCCCAACACCTCTCTTCCGACCTCCTTTTTCCGCTCCTTCAACTCTACTTCCCCCAGGCCGCTGCTCCATCCTCTTATGCCGTTGGGCATCTTCTAGATTTACATACTTTTCCTCCCGAGCTAACAGATCATCATAGCTCGAAGGAGGCTTCTTGACAAACGATTTGAAAAACTCTCCTCCCCTCAATCCTTGTGTGAAGGCACTTATCATGATGTCAGGGGTAGATGCTGGTATTTCCAGCGCTGCACTGTTGAAACGCTGGACAAATTCTCGCAAAGTTTCAGCCTCTTGTTGTTTCACCACGAACAGGCTCAAATATTTTTTTTTGTTTTTTGCTGCTAGTGAATCTGTGCAAGAAAACAACGGAAAAATCCTCGAAAGATCGTATGGAGTTGGGCTGTAAGGTGTTAAACAATTGCTGGGCTGACCTCACCAACGCGCCCAGAAACACCATGTACCTGACACAATCTGAATATCGATGTAACAGGGCCGCATTCTCAAACCTCCCCAAGTGTTCCTCGGGGTCAGTATGTCCATCGTACTCTCCCACATTCGGCTGTCGAAAATTTGCAGGAAGCCCTTCTTCCAATATGGCTGAAGAGAAAGGACTTCCTCTCTTGGGTACCGGTGCTCGGCTTCCTACCTGCTGCCTCAACATCTGTATCTCCTTCCACATCTCCTCTATCTCACTAATCTCCCCACTTTGGTGGGGCTGTGTCTCTTCAACCCTGCTCTGGTGGCCCTCAGCATTTTCCTCTCGCTCCTGGCGAGTGGCCTGCTCTTCAGCAAAAATAGACTCTTGGTTCTTTTTCATGGCATCTTCTACTGTCCGGGTAATAAATTGGCCCAATTGTTCCAGAGTCAAGTTCCCCACATTCTCATCGTGACGGGGTTGCTCGACCCTTGTCTCGTGACGGGGCTGCTCGACTCTTGTCTCCTGACAGGGTTGTTCCTGCCTCGTCTCAAGACGCGGTTGTTCCTGTCTTGTCTCAACATGAGATTGTTCGGGTTCCCTCTGAGGATGCGATGATGTTGAGTTAGCTCTTATGCTCCCTCTCCTGCCTACCATCTCTATGTCTCAACTCAAATCATATCTTTATTATATATCGAAATTTTCACAACCCTCTCAAAATTGAAATATGTCATCGTATTCATCACTTATAAAAACAATGCATACACGTAAATTTCTTCAAACCAAGTATGCAACGTATTTTTTGTATTTTCATAAAAATTCATATTCATAATATCATATACATTTTAAACATGCAATTTTAGTGTTTTGGGCGCTTCCAGGACTGCTAACTTGACCCGGGTGCAAATTGACCATTTTGTCACTGGAAACCCTAATTGATCGTTTTACCCCCTGGACCTCAAAATTTCGACCCGAAGCCAACCAAACTTATTAAAAAACCTCAAAACACATTTATAACCATTTCCTAGACATAATCTCGAGCCCATGCACTGATTTTTATAATTCGTTTTAAAACTTGAACCGAAAACCTGGTTTTAACCTGAACTCAATTGAACCTAAACCATAGTTCGAAAACTCCTAATCAAGCACCGTATGACCTAGTTTAATTGTCAATAACCTCATTCATATCGACATATCAACACCCAAATGAGTCATAAGCGCTAAAACAACTACCCCCATCCACACTGGGCTTGCGCCTAAGCGCTGACACTGTGGCGCTGCGGCGCATGATTAGCGCCTAGGCGCCCGGCATCAGCGCTGCCAGCCCCGAAGATCGGACCCTGCGGATCTACCCCACTTCAACTAGCCCGGACCAGGCTAGAACCAACCCTTCCTAGTCCACCTTAAGACCCTTCTGGATCGACCTAGCCGTGGTCCCTATCTCCATGCACGTTGTCCTCAACCCTTCGCACAACCTAGCCGTCCCAAGCCCTAAATCGAGAAAACCCGATCGCACCATCACCAAACCGACTCATGATCTGATCCTAACATCTAAACACCATAAATCTGACGTTTTTTAGGTCCTCTAACTCCCTATCCAGGCATCTCCTTCAACCAATAGACAAAAAAGTGAGAATCAATTCATAAAAATCGGTTTCCTCTATGAAAATACATTCAAAACTCACATAAAACATTAGAACGACAATTAAACGTGCAAAATCAATCAAAAACTCGTATTATGGTGTGAAAGACGAGAAAATGGAGGTATCAGGCTTGCCTTTGCGATTAAATGCTCAGAAAACAGTGAAAGTGAGGCGAGAGACGGACACCGGAGGGACGTGACAACGTTTCTTAAGAAAAGTATTGAGGAATCTGATCACTCCTGCTGCTGGAACTCGTTGAGGCTGCTTGGAAAATGGGGAGGACCGGCAGAGAGAGGTGGGGTTGGAAATAGGGTTTTTTGTGCTAGGTTAGATTAAAATATTAAGTGTTAATGGGCCCTTAATTAAATTAATTATGAGGAGTAGGAGTTTAGGCCCAAAATATTTTAAAATAGGCCCATTAAGACCATAAACACTCCCGAAAAATATTTCGTTTAGGTACGTTTTTTGAAAATATTGTCTGAAGCCTAAAAAAGTCCCGCGACTTACTAATTTTTTGCGTACCAGTTAAAAATATGACTTGTCGAGTAAAAATACCCCACCAAGGTTCATTTTTGAATATCTCACTAAATTACACCATATATTAAATAATTATTTTATAAAAATATTTTTCCTTAATATCTCCGGTCTTCCTTCCTCGTTCGAGCGCGAAAAACTACTAAAAGCTCTTATACATGAAACTTTAATAAACCATGCAATTATCATTCATTAAATGCATAAAAATAATTAAAACATATTTTAGTAAAAACCCTATTTTCATGCAGTAATGTTACTTATTTCAAATTTTCTAGACCTTAAAATGTAAACTTACAGACTTGAGGCTTGACGACTGAGCTTCTGAAGCTGGCGGTGACACAAAGCCTCTACAAGAACCATTGATCTGAAAAACCTGAAACGTCTACTGCTTAAATACTAATAGAATTTTTTTTATATATATAAATGGAGCTATGACTGAAAACACCCATACACATACGTCCATGAAAATTTCGAGACAAGCATTAAAAACTACCATCCAACAACTCAATAAAATAACTACGGTTATAAAAACTTAAAAATGCAACCAAATCTCCTAGTCTACTGTTTTTCAAAGAACTCAACATCTATCAATATCATCAACATATAAACAGATGCAAAAACATTTAAATATTGTTTACACCCATGACTCATGATCATAATATGAAGAAGAATGCAAGGTCCTCTGGTTATCATTAGTTGTGACTTTCGTATCAGATCTAAGTCGATGGATCCATCTACGTATAACCGCGGTACCCGGCGACGGGGACATCAGCGACAGTTCTACCCATCCACTGAGCCTTGGCCTTAAATTTTCGTGTTTGTGTTCGTATTAGTCAGAACCAACTCACCTCCTTCAAAAACATGTCATCATATTCATCACTTGATAAATTCATGCATATACATACATTTTCTTAAAAACAAGCATGCAACGTATTTATCAGTATTTTCATAAAAATTCATATTTATAATTAACATATACATTTTAAACATGCATTTTCGTTATCAGGGCACTGCCAGGATTGCTAACTCGACCCACTCAAACGTATCAAACTCTTTAAACATACTTCTAACAATTTCCTTAAATGTATCCTGAGCCCCTACATTAACCATTATATTTCGTTTCATGGTTTAAACTGGACTCCTGTTTAACCCGAATTAACCCGAGACTTGATCAAATTTTAATCATTGTTCAACGACTCCTAACCAAACCCTTTATGACTCAACTTAAACCATCTATAACCACAGACATATAGGTATAACTTACTGGAAACCCCAAAACGAGCAATATCCACAAAAATCTCGAAAATACACGTACATTACTGGCACCTAGGCACTGGCAGTGTAGCGCTGTGACACTGGGTAAGTGCCTAGGCGCCACGTACCAGCGCCGAAGTTGCAGCACTGCAGCGCCAACACCGCGGGCAAAAATCCTAAAATCGAATTTCGAAGCCAAACTCTACCCCATGCCCAACCAGCCCGATCCAGGCTTGAACCAGCCTCTCCTAGACTAACACCGACTCTTACTGAACTGCCCTAGCAGTGGACCCTAGCCCCATGCACACGATGGTATGCGTTCCACCCGAAAGTCTCAAGGCCCAGCCCTAACCACACCTAGGTTCCTCGATTTACTCCTAGCCCATGATCAGTTGTGCTCGAGTCGCTCTAGGCCGCGTCTCAGACCCACCAGGGTCTAAATCACGTCCTGGAATGCCCCTTGCACTGCTGCAACCCTTGAAACAACCTATTGAACCAAAGCCCTAACCCGAAACATGAATGTTCGATCGATCCTTACATAAGAATGATCCCATTTCAATCTCACCACCTACAACACCTCAAAATATACTGTAAAGCCTCCTTCGAACACCAACTCTAGAATCCGCCTTGCAACCGAGACAAAAACATGGCATACATGTAAACAAAATACACATACAAGAAGAAAAACAAAAAAAAAAACAAACTGAAACATTAGATCGGATACATATCATACATAATCCATGCAAAACACGTATTATGGTGTGAAAGACGAGAAAATGAAGGTAAAGGACGTGCCTTTTCGTATATATGCTCGAAAATCTCGACAACAACGCGTAGAACGAAACCCGGAGGGACGGGGAAGACCTCAGAGCGTTTTATCTCACAAAATCGAACAAATGGCTGCTGAACTCGTGGAGGAGCTGCTGGATGTGAGTTAGGCGGGCAAAATTATGAAGGAGGGTTAGGGTTCGAGGGTTTTTTGAAGAATAAAATTAGTGTACATGGGCCCAGGGTTTGCAATGTTGAGGTGTAATGGGTTTGGCCCAAAAATTTAATAAACTAAGTCTGTTAGGCCAACTAACACTCCCAAAAAATATTTCGTTTTTTAGATGTTTCCAAAAATATTATCCGAACCCTTAAAAAGTTTCTCTGATTTGCTAAAATTGAATACCAGTTTAAAATATGGCTCGATGCATAAAAATACCTTAAAAGCTCACTTTCGAAAATCATCATAAGTTCATCTTATATTAAATAATTAAAAATAATTGTTTAATAAAAACATTTTTCCTTAACTAACCCCGGTCTCTGTTCCTCTTTCGAGCGTGAAATGCTGCTAAAATCCCAAATAATGGAATTCTAGTAATTCATGAAATAAAAATATATATGGATGTCATAAACATGAATTTAAAAACAATTAAATAAATATTTTAATAAAACCCTAGATTTTCATGCAGTCAGTTGTAACATTCGAGAAACCAAACCTACGTAAACCACATGCATACAAATTGTTTAAATTGATTAATTGTTTTATTTAATTGATTTTAAATGCTTACTTGATGCTTATTAAATGATTAAATGTATGATTACATGATTAAATAATTATATGACATGATTTCATGAAATTGAAGGATTTTTACCCGAATATTCGATAATAGGCAGGGGAAAGGAGACCGGGGATGACCAAGACAAGAATATTTATTTTTCATTAAATATTTTCAAGGCTTCCTAATATGATTACAAATGATTTAATGTTTCTAAAAATGTTGGAGTTCGAAGGGAAGCCGGTTTTGGGCAAACAAGGAGTTTTTGGGAAACAAATTTTATAAAATTTTATGTTTCAAATTAAATAAGAGTTATTAGGCCTAATTTAACTAAATTGAGTAGGCTCAATTTCTCTTAAGCTTGCAAGCTCAAAACTTAAGTCCATTAACATATTAATTAAATTTATAAAAGGACTCCTAGGCTTTCATAACACCTAATTCACCTCCATCAGCCGAAAACACACAGCACACACAATAGAAATTTCGAAATCAAGGGTGGGAAGAAAAGATAGGATTCTTCGTCGTTCGGTCGTCGAACTTCGTACCCTCGCCAACGATCGTTTATTCAAGCGTTACAAACGCAAAGACAAGTTTTCCAAACTCTTTTAAACAACACACAAATCATAATATGCATGAATTAATTGTATATGCATGAAAAAAATAGGTGATTGAATATTTTATAGTAGAATGTTTATTTAAAGAATACGTATATTTTACGCTCGTTTTGAAAAACTTTACAAACCCAACGTGCATGCTGCCAAATAAGGTTGATTTTTGAATGAAACATGAACAAAATATAAAGGAAATATAAGCTGGAAAACCGAAGGGAACAAGAGAGGAACCTTGGGTTTTGTATTGTTTGTACAAGATTCAAGGGGCTCGGCTACGGTGCATGGGTGTTGGGGCTCGACCAGGTCTTGAGGAGGGTTCATTTGGGATGTGGTTAGGTCCCAGGAAGGGTCCTAGCATGGCTAGGACTCGTACTAAGTGGCTGGAGAAGAGTCCTTGCGTGAAAAGGCTCTTCCCATGCAAATTCAGGGGCGGCCGAGAGGTTTCAGCGGGAGGCTAGGGAGAAAGCTTGGCTAGATGGTCTAGGTGATGGATCAAGGTTGTCTAGTGAGGGTCCATAATGCTTGGACTCAGTGGTGGCTCGGGCAAGGACTCCCACGCGAGAAGGAGACTCATTTGCACCTTGGTGGGACGCGCGGCTGCTGTGCTTAGGCAGGTGGCTTGGTGCGTGGGTTCAGGGGTCTGGGGTGGGCTTGGTTGGGTCTGGGCGTTGTCCAGGGTCGGTGAGGGTCCAAGGTGATCGCTGGTTAAGGGGCTAGAAGAGTCCTAAGCTAGCTAGGAGTCTTGGCCAAGGGAAGCTCACACGCAGATTTTTGGGGTCCTGGTTGCAGGGCTCGTGCGCCAGATATGGTCAAGATCTTAGGGTCAGGGATTGTCAAAAGGGTGCCTAGGTGGGTTGGCTTGGGTTTCGCTCGAGGTGGCTTGGGCGTGGCTCGAGTAAATAGGGAGATGGCTCGGTGTGTTTAGCTAAAGGTCATTATTTCAAATATAATAAGAAAAATTGGAACCATGGGTCCACGGGTGTGGTTCATGTCTCACAAGGGTAGATTAGGTATTAAAAAGATTATGTTTAAAACTTGGGAAAAAAATATTAAGTTTTCAATTTATTCGGCAATTAAACGACTCACGAATAGTTAACTAAATAATTAATCGAAAAGTCTCGAATTAAGATAAATAAAATTATGAAAATTTTGATTTAAGCTTAAATAATTATTTGAGATTAGTCCATGGCATTAAACGTAAGAAAAATGTAAAATTGAGAAATATTACGTCTAGAGACAAAACAGTCATTTTACACTTGGGTAATATGTAAAAGCTTGGCAGTGTTTCGAAGGATCATAACGCATGTTAAATGATGTTTTATTATTTTAAATGATGATTTTTATGAAAATATGAGATTTTATGAGTTATGGTAAAGCTGTGCAATTTTTAATGTTAAAATGCTATTTTGGGAAGTTATGATATTTTACGCTTTTAAAAGAAAATGAAAAATATTTTGAGAGATGTGAATTGGCTGTGACAAAAAATATGATATATGATTTTATGGGGATATCGTGAGAGCCAAGGCCCTAGAGGGACCCCGTTTACGGGACAAGGCCCAGAGGGACCCCGACGATCATATTTCCATATTGGAGCCTAGTGCCCACCCCCATGGGCCATGTGGAGCAGAAGACTGATCGGTCGACTAAAGGATAAAAGCTAATCACTTTCAAGGATCAAACTTCACGCAAAATGATAAAGTATTGAAAGCTTTACGATTAAAATGATTTTATGATATATGATTTATGCTTAAAGGATTTATAAATGATTTATTTATGCTTAAAACTATTTTAATGAGTTATTTATGTTTAAAAGCTATTTTAAATAAAAGTATGATTTTTAAATGCTTGTGATTGTATATGTATTACTTTCTATTCATGTTTATAACGTGCTGAGTCATTAGACTCACTAGGTTTTTATGATGCAGGATTTGATGATATTATGGGAGGCGCTGACGATTGAGTGGATCGAGTGTTGCAGTACACTCCCGAGGGACCTTTATGTTTCCACACTAGCTTGATAGATAAAAGATTTAAAAGATTATTGTTAATGATTTTATTAGGGAGTTTTTATGCTTTAATTTTATGTTAGTTTATCTTTTTAAAGGTCGACGTAGGACTTTTAGTGAGTTGACGATTCGGGATTTATTCTATGCACTTGAGATTCGAAATGTTAAATTATTATGAGTTATGGTATGATAAGTTATATTATCTAGTATTTTTTGAGTTTAAGATTTATGCTAAAAAAAAGTCTAGGTCGTTTCAGTTGGTATCAGAGCCGAGGTGTGGGGACACGGACGCTAATTATCTTCTTAATCATCTTTGGGATTTAATTATCAATTAAGATAAACAGGGTCTAAATTTTTTTTTTTAAATACGGAAGGTAATGGAATCTAACTAATATACATCTCAGTATACAAGTACACTAATGTACAATAATTATTCAAACTAGTCTAAGGTTCAACTACTAAATTTCAAGTACTAAACCAAGTCTACATCCAAGTCCGGAATCACCACTCTAATCTCGATCTCCCTCATCATCTTCTTGACCCTGATCCTGTCCCACCTGTTGTCATGCACACATACAAACAAGACAACAGCCGGATACTCCGGTGAGAATAAATCCCAGTGTAAATAATGTATACATGCAGTTAACTGAATTAACATAAAAGCATGAATTATATCTTATCACATGTAGCATAATCAAACAACATGTATCAATACTAGTCTGTAAATAAAACATGAATCGTAATCTACGAAACATAAATTGATACGGATCTGTAAATCAAATTCTAGTCTCAATATCTAAGACTCGACTCATCTCTCATTCTAATCTAGGGATCCCGGTGAATAAGAACGTAACAAGTCTCCAACCTACTACTACCAGTCGCGGTGGCGGTACGTTCTTATTTCTGGACTTTGGTCTAGCTGTATCGAATAATCTACAATAAGAGCAATGTCTGTATCTTAAGCACATCGATACACCAAACGTCCAGTGCCTTGGCGTATCTACCAAGACTAAGCCTAGTCTGACAATGTGCAATGGGTCAGTGACTATACTGTCAAAATCTAACCCCTCTGTCAGTGACTCTCACTCAATAGCTCTCTGCTTTCTACTTCTAATTCAATAGAATAAACATAATCAATAAAACACAAAGGTATAAAAACAATACCATACAAGTATGTGGTTTAGGGAAACTCGAGTAGAATCTAACTCAAGTCGATCTCCCAATTACATCAATTTATACATTTCTCTTCACGATCTGATGAAGACGAAGTCTTGTATGTCAATCTGTCCATACCCAGTCTGGCAATGACAATCGCATAAATACAATATCAGTATACAATTCAATTCAATACCTGTTCTGATCGATATTCAAATCGAAATATATATATATTCTGATCCATAACTGAACAAGATACAATCTAATTCATATCAACGATATCACGATACAATCGAAATCATTACTGAATCTGATCAATCTAAATCAACTGATGTTTTGACGGCATAGCGATACAATCTGAATAACCCCGTCAATCTGAACATCACAGATATAATACCCCAACTCATAATCGATATCAGTACAGCTCATACCCTGAATAATAACACAACTCTGATATAGAATCTCAACTAAATCAACTCCAAAAATCATAACAATTTCATAAACAGTCTATTCTTTAATCTGACTTCAGTTATACAATGCTTACTGTAGCAGAAACATCATATCTGATTCGTATTCAATTATGACAATATCATAAATTCAAATCATGTCTAAACCTAACAAAACTTACATCCAGATGAAGCCTGCATTGATAGGCACTCAGTACTGAAGTCAGATTCAAAATCGAATGGACGGATTTCACAAGATCACGAATCTATGCTTTAAAATCTGAAAATCTCTTTGGCCCTCGTTTCCTTTTCTTCTAAAGGAATTTGCATGCTGATATATATATATATACATATGTTGCATGATACAAGGGCAAGTGGCGTTGTGCATGTTCTGCACGTTGCGCGCATATGCGCGACCTTCTTCGCGCATATGCGCCGGTAGTTCGACCAGCATCTTCTGTTGGCTCGCGCATATGCGCCATCTATGTCGCGCATATGCGCTGATCATTCTGCCCAACCCGCGCATGTGCGCCATTTACGTCGCGCATATGCGCCGATCATTCTGGACATTCCGCGCATGTGCGCGCATTCAAGTCGCGCATGTGCGCGCATGGTTCTGTCTTCCTCGCGCATGTGCGCCGATACATGTCGCGCATGTGCGCGGGGACTTTTCTTTGCACCTCTTTTGATTTTCTTTCGTCTTTCCCAGTCCGATCCGTTCCGTCTATAATCGTATCAATTATCACCAATAAATTATAATAATTATCGCCAAATTTTTTCAGATTAACCGGATAAATTTCTTGGGCCTTACATTTCTCCCCCTCTTAGATCTGAGTTCGTCCTCGAACTCGCAAGTAATCAATTCAGATATATCAGAAGAAATGTATACAGAGTTTAAATAAGAAACTCATCTCAATGAATCCATTCTGAAATCTATATCTTATATTAGATTCTGGTCTTTCAGTTAGTCTCCTTGATATTTCAAAAATCTTACTGTGTTTTCAATAACAGAATAATCTTCATTTTCTTCTGAATCAGTTTCATTTTTCTTGCCCTATCTCTGACTGTATCAGATCTTATCTCAGATATCTTTGAGTCATTATCCTTATACGCAGGAAATCTGCAGTTCTCATTGTACCAGAATGCACAAAGTAATAATGCTTCGTTTTCACTAGTGCTAACATCCAGCACTACGGCTCTATAAATAACTTCCCATATCTGGATAGTATAGAAAAGAGTTCGTGGTATATTCTGCCACAAGCACAAATCAAGCAAAATCACAATTTGATATACTCTACTTCGGCATTCTAGTTATTCTGACCACTTTTCTAACATCGATCTGTGTCATTTAGTCATGTTTGTACGTTATCTGGTCAAACTAATAGATATAGATTGAACAATCTGTCAATCACAATCATATTACTTCACAATCTGGAAAGTATTGCAGTGATCTCATTACGAAATTCATCGAAATATACTCCCCATGTCTAGTCAGAAATATACAAATTCTGTAATAAATCTTTTGATTTCTATCTTTCTGTCTTCATTTATTGGCGATTCAGACATTTCAGTACAAGTTCTGCCAACATTTCAGTACCAATTCTGTCACAACTGATTTAATCTGTCTATATCAAAACTATCTGTTCGAATTATCATATACTTTCTGTTACCTGAACGACTACTGAATCCATTTCTGTGCGCTTCTGACCCTTATCTGTCATTTCCAATTCGAACTATTTGGTATAAACAATCAGTTAATAATATAAATTAAAGAAAAATACCTACCCGGTATTCGGTTTTGATTATCGATATCAAATTCTGTTGTACAATTCTGAAACATTTGACATCACAAGATAATCCTTCTCATACCGTAAAATCACATATCTGTCACTCTGATCGATAGCTCTGTTCTGATTATTGAATTTAAGCTCTGAACATTCTGATTACATTTCTGATCTACTGAAATTCTCGAATTCAACTCTGATTCGGATTGAACTGTATATAATCTCAACGGTTCACATTGATCTGTATCAAATACGGCTGTAGAAATATAACAATAGTCAGGCAGACACAAAACAACAATCGTATACGAAAATCTGTCAATTCAGACCAAACATAAATTTCTGACATTTCAGCTCTTTCTGATATCGGTATTATTCTTATCTACTGATCATGATCTCAACTGTGTCAAAATCAATCGGTATACTAACTTCAGATATCGGATATTCTGCATACAATCTGTTTCAAGCAGGATTCATATCTGAATAATATCTGTATACAATATTCACAGTTCTCAGAGTATTCAATACAATCTTCAGATATTCGATTCAATCAATCAGATGCTGTAAGTATATCAAGCTATCATAGATACAACAAGCATGAACTCAACAGAATATCTCGGAACATACTGAAACATGCCAAAGAGAAACACTAAATCAGATGTAACTCCTGGTCGGTACTCTTCTACTGATCTTTCAATTCTTTCAATTCATTTAGTGTCATTCTGTACATTTAATATCATTCTGTACTGAATTCTAAAGCACAAACAGTACCTGATCTCAATTCTGAAATTTATCTTTCTGATACAAAGCAAATCTGAAATCTTGCCTGGGCAAACATCAGCTAACTCGTACATCACTGGCAAATCTGCCAATGCTAGACTCGACTTCAGTACATCTACTGAATACATAAGGATACCATCTGTTCCTTTCTGTATCGATCGAGTCATAGACAACACACAGATATCAAAGGAATTCTAAATCTAGAATCCTTACCGTGAAATCTCTCTCATCAGCCATATCTGGTCTGAATCTTATACTCTCCTGAAAGGAATCTATAATAGTTATGTACTTGTTCAGCATATTAATATCAATAATGCAATCAAATCAGAAAATACAAGTACATCATAATTTAACTCGATCTCATTCTCATCTTACTGTAGTATACAATATGTCACAGAAATCTCTGATATCAATCTTTCTTTCCCAAAAGGTACAAAGATTAATACTACAGCAATACAGATCCAACAGATACCATATATGTCAATGCAACTCAGTCAAAGATAATCATAGGAAATTCATTAGTATATATCAATACATATGCAATACAATCATAAAGTAACAGTACCTGCCACTATATCATCAAGTGCCTCTTGGGTCTGTTCCTCGGTCACTACCACCAGATGGTCCTGATCCCTGAAATCTTCGGGAATCTCTCTGGGGACAAACTCTAGCAAAGTGTCCCGGCTGTCGGCAGATACGACAACTACCAGTCACTCCCTGGCATTGCTCTGTGGAATGTCTCCCTCCGCAAATCCTGTAATACACTCCAGTATAACTTGGGCTGGAACCACTGGAGCTAGTTGAACCGCTCAGTCCGCTCCCTAACTTCTTGAATGGTTTCTTTCGAGCTTTCAGCAAATCTTGCTTTCCACTCGTGCTGCCGCGATCAAATCGGAGAGGGGATTGCTGTGTCTGGGGTTGAATCACACACACCCTTTTTAGTTGTCTAATCAGACTCGCCTCCGCTCTCTTCGCTTTACTCAAGGCATCAGCAAAATGATAAGGTCGCTGCATATTACTCAATGCAACTATCTCCGAGTTCAATCCTCTGATGAACTGATCCGCTACAGGTTCATCATTCCCAATTATATTAGGATCGAAACGCAGTAGAGTAGAGAATTTAGCAACATATTCTTCAATATCCAGTTGACCTTGTCTCAAATTCTCAAACTCTGCTTTCTTGTTCTCTCGGTACGAAACTGAGAAAAATCTTCGATAAAATTCAGTTCTGAATATTTCCCACGAAATCACTGTACCTCTCTGTTCTAGCATTCTTTTACTTGTAATCCACCAACTCCTGGCAGTCTTTCGTAACTGGTGGAATATCAGTTTAATTCTCTGCTCATCTGAATAATCAAGTAAATCAAACAGTATTTCTATGTCATCAAACCAGTTCTCACAATCTTCAGACGTCTCGATACCTCTCAGAATTGGCGGCTGAAATAACTGAAACTCTTCCAACTGTATTTCCATCTGAGTTTCTGATACATCTATCTGTTTAGTCGAAGTACTACCCCTTTCTGGAATTCTCCGTGGAGGTATATCTACTTATCAAAACCATCTGTAACCCAATACTAAAAATCTGTTCCAATCTTTCTTTGATCATCTTACTGCTGATCAAGAATCAAATCTGATTCATACTCAATAATACATATTACCAATTCAAATCAGATAATTAGATAACATGTATTTCAAAGCAGTAAAGCATAATGTCATGCTAGCACACACAATGTAAGTCAACATTAAAATAAATCTCATGCTAGCAATCACATGCAAGGAAAGAATACTCAATCTACCCCGCCCATTCTCTTCTATCTCAATCTAAAGGATCTATCGCTCTGATACCACCTGTTGTGGGGACCCGGATGCTAATTATCTTCTTAATCATCTTTAAGATTTAATTATCAATTAAGATAAACAAGGTCTAATTTTTTTTTTTTTAAATGCGGAAGGTAATGGAATCTAACTAATATACATCTCAGTATACAAGTGGATCGAGTGTTGCAGTACACTCCCTAGGTTTTTATGATGCAGGATTTGATGATATTATGGGAGGCGCTGACGATTGAGTGGATCGAGTGTTGCAGTACACTCCTGAGGGACCTTTATGTTTCCACACTAGCTTGATAGATAAAAGATTTAAAAGATTATTGTTAATGATTTTATTAGGGAGTTTTTATGCTTTAATTTTATGTTAGTTTATCTTTTTAAAGGTCGACGTAGGACTTTTAGTGAGTTGACGATTCGGGATTTATTCTATGCACTTGAGATTCGAAATGTTAAATTATTATGAGTTATGGTATGATAAGTTATATTATATAGTATTTTTTGAGTTTAAGATTTATGCTAAAAAAAAGTCTAGGTCGTTTCAGTTGGTATCAGAGCCGAGGTGTGGGGACACGGACGCTAATTATCTTCTTAATCATCTTTGGGATTTAATTATCAATTAAGATAAACAGGATCTAATTTTTTTTTTTTTAAATACGGAAGGTAATGGAATCTAACTAATATACATCTCAGTATACAAGTACAATAATGTACAATAATTATTCAAACTAGTCTAAGGTTCAACTACTAAATTTCAAGTACTAAACCAAGTCTACATCCAAGTCCGGAATCACCACTCTAATCTCGATCTCCCTCATCATCTTCTTGACCCTGATCCTGTCCCACCTGTTGTCATGCACACATACAAACAAGACAACAGCCGGATACTCCGGTGAGAATAAATCCCAGTGTAAATAATGTATACATGCAGTTAACTGAATTAACATAAAAGCATGAATTATATCTTATCACATGTAGCATAATCAAACAACATGTATCAATACTAGTCTGTAAATAAAACATGAATCGTAATCTACGAAACATAAATTGATACGGATCTGTAAATCAAATTCTAGTCTCAATATCTAAGACTCGACTCATCTCTCATTCTAATATAGGGATCCCGGTGAATAAGAACGTAACAAGTCTCCAACCTACTACTACCAGTCGCGGTGGCGGTACGTTCTTATTTCTGGACTTTGGTCTAGCTGTATCGAATAATCTATAATAAGAACAATGTCTGTATCTTAAGCACATCGATACACCAAACGTCCAGTGCCTTGGCGTATCTACCAAGACTAAGCCTAGTCTGACAATGTGCAATGGGTCAGTAACTATACTGTCAAAAACTAACCCCTCTGTCAGTGACTCTCACTCAATAGCTCTCTGCTTTCTACTTCTAATTCAATAGAATAAACATAATCAATTAAACACAAAGGTATAAAAACAATACCATACAAGTATGTGGTTTAGGGAAACTCGAGTAGAATCTAATTCAAGTCGATCTCCCAATTACATCAATTTATACATTTCTCTTCACGATCTGATGAAGACGAAGTCTTGTATGTCAATCTGTCCATACCTAGTCTGGCAATGACAATCGCATAAATACAATATCACTATACAATTCAATTCAATACCTGTTCTGATCGATATTCAAATCGAAATATATATATTCTGATCCATAACTGAACAAGGTACAATCTAATTCATATCAACGATATCACGATACAATCGAAATCATTACTGAATCTGATCAATCTAAATCAACTGATGTTTTGACGGCATAGCGATACAATCTGAATAACCCCGTCAATCTGAACATCACAGATATAATACCCCAACTCATAATCGATATCAGTACAGCTCATACCTGAATAATAACACAACTCTGATATAGAATCTCAACTAAATCAACTCCAAAAATCATAACAATTTCATAAACAGTCTATACTTTAATCTGACTTCAGTTATACAATGCCTACTGTAGCAGAAACATCATATCTGATTCGTATCCAATTCTGACAATATCATAAATTCAAATCATGTCTAAACGTAACAAAACTTACGTCCATATGAAGCCTGCGTTTATAGGCACTCAGTACTGAAGTCGGATTCAAAATCGAACGGACGGATTTCACAAGATCACGAATCTATGCTTTAAAATCTGAAAATCTCTTTGGCCCTCGTTTCCTTTTCTTCTAAAGGAATTCGCATGCTGATATATATATATATATATATATACATATGTTTCATGATACAAGGGCAAGTGGCATTGTGCATGTTCTGCTTGTTGCGCGCATATGCGCGACCTTGTTCGCGCATATGCGCCGGTAGTTCGACCAGCATCTTCTGTTGGCTTGCGCATATGCGCCATCTATGTCGCGCATATGCGCCGATCATTTTGTCCAACCCGCACATTTGCGCCATTTACGTCGCGCATATGCGCCGATCATTCTGGACGTTCCGCGCATGTGCGCGCATTCAAGTCGCGCATGTGCGCGCATGGTTCTGTCTTCCTCGCGCATGTGCGCCGATACATGTCGCGCATGTGCGCGGGGACTTCTCTTTGCACCTCTTTTGATTTTCTTTCGTCTTTCCCAGTCCGATCCGTTCCGTCTATAATCGTATCAATTATCACCCATAAATTATAATAATTATCGCCAAATCTTTTCAGATTAACTGGATAAATTTCTCGGGCCTTACACGAGGTTTTTCCCCAAAAGGTTGTGTACTGTCACTCCGAGAAGCTCAAGAAGTCACGCCTCAAATAAGTGAGTTTTTACTGTTTTATATTTTATATGCTAATTTTTTTTAAAATGCTTTACAGAGATGTTTCGTAGAAGGATTTTGCATAGGAATGATGGGGATAGACATGAGGAGGAGATTCTACAGCCTCCACTTAATCAAGATGCTAGTGCCCGTGCACTAGCTGGTATGACACGTTTACTAGAGCAAGACGTAGGAAATGGAGCGAGGGTTATACCGGAAGCTGCATATGAACAATTTAAGAGGATGAACCCCGAGGATTTTCATGGCACTACTGATCTATTTGTGGCTCAGGGATGGATTCGATCTTTAGAGGTGATCTTTCGTTACATGGATATGGCGGACACTGGCCGAGTTCGTTGTACCATCTATCTACTGAAGGGCGAAGCTTCCTTATGGTGGTAGGGAGCGGAGCAAGTAGTGAATTGAGAGACTTTGACTTGGGAAGAATTCAAGAGGGTGTTCTATGACAAATATTTGACTTCTGAGTCAGGGAGATTGGTCTGTTGCTGAGTTTGTACAGAAGTTTGATAGGGGCTAGTCACTTTGTGCCCTTGACTTCCAATGATGCTGCTGAAAAATTAAGACACTTTCTAGATGATTTGAGGCCGAATATCCGTCGTGATGTGATGCTCAGCGATCCTACTGATTATATTATTGTCGTTGCCAAAGCTTTTAGAGCCGAGCAGTCACTTAAAGTTATAAATTGGGAGATGCAGCCAAAGAGGAATCGTGCTCAACAAGCTAGTCAGAGTAATAAGAAGCCTTATGTGGAACCACCAAAACCACAAGGACAACCACCTAGAGGGAACATTCCGAAGGCTAATGAGAAACCACTGTGCAAGGAGTGCAATCCTCCATACAATGGCAAGTGCATGTGGGGTACTTACAAGTGCTTCAAGTGTGGGGAGTTGGGACACAAGGCTAAGGATTGCCCAAAGTTCAAGCAACCCACTGCTGGAAGAGTCTATGTGATGCAAGCTAGGGAGGCTGAGGCAGAGCCGACACTACACTGATTTCTAAGTAACCTAGCTGCTTAAACATTTTTTTCGATGCTTTTATTGCATGAAATGTTAAAATGGGTTAATTTAATTTGATAGGGTTAATGAAGAACTTAGAGGAGATTAGGGTGCATACATTACTTGAGCTGGATTTAAGAGTCAACGTTTGGAAATTTTGGGATAGAATTTCAATTTTTGAGATTTGAGAATTAAGTTCTAGGTAGATGAGGGATCCTAAGCTATTCAACTATCAAGACAAAATAAATTTTGAGGACGAAATTCTTTTGAGGAGGGGATATTTGTAACGTCCGAAAAATCAAACCTATGTAAACCACATGCATGCAAATTGTTTAAATTGCTTAATTGTTTTATTTAATTGATTTTAAATTCTTAATTGATTCTTATTAAATGATTAAAGGTATGATTCTATTATTAAATGATTATATGACATGATTTCATGAAATTGAAGGATTTTTACCCAAATATTCGATAATAGACAGAGGAAAGGAGACCGCGGATGACTAAGACAAGAATATTTATTTTTCATTAAATGTTTTCAAGGCTTCCTAATATAATTAAAAATGATTTAATTTCCTAAAAATGTTGGAGTTCGAATTATTTTACGTGTCGAGCTAGATTTTTCCCGGGAAGCCGGTTTTGGGCAAACAAGTATTTTTTAAAAGATCAAAATATTATTTTTGCGAAACAAATTTTATAAAATTTTATGTTTTAAATTAAATAAGAGTTATTTGGCTCAATTTAACTAAATTGAGTAGGCCCAATTGCTCCTAAGCTTGCAAGCCCAAAACTCAAAACACCATAATTCACCTCCATCAGCCGAAAACATACAGCACACACACTAGAAATTTTGAAATCAAGGTTGGAAAAAAAACAAGGATTCTTCGTCGTCCGGTCATCCAAATTCGCACCCTCGCCAACGATCGTTTATTCGTGCGTTATAAATGCAAAGGAACGTTTTCTAAACTCTATTAAAAATCGTACAAATCATAATATGCATGATTTAATTTTTTATGCATGAAAAAATAGGTGTTTGAATATTTTTCGGTAGAACATTTATTTTCAAGAATATGATGATTTTACGCTCGTTGTGAAAAAACGTTATGGACCCAACGGACACACTGCCAACTAAGGTTAATTTTTGAATGAAACATGAACAAAATTTAAAGGAAGTATAAGCTGGAAAACCGAAGGAAACAAGAGAGGAACCGTGGGTTTTGTATGGTTTGTACAAGATTCAAGGGGCTCGGCTAGGGTGCATGGGGTGTTGGGGCTCGACCAGGTCTTGAAGAGGGTTCGTTCGGATGTGGTTAGGTCCTAGGAAGGGTCATAACAGGGCTAGGACTCGTACTAAGTGGCTGGAGAGGAGTCCTTGCGTGAAAAGGTTCTTCCCATGCAAATTCAGGAGCAGCCGAGAGGTTTCAGCGGGAGGCTTGGGAGAGGGCTTGGCTAGATGGTCTAGGTGATGGCTCAGGATGGTCTAGTGAGGGTCAGTAAGGCTTGGACTCGGTGGTGGCTCGGGCAAGGAGTCCCACGCGAGAAGGAGACTCATTTGCACCTTGGTGGGATGCGCGACTGGTGTGCTTAGGCAGGTGGCTTGCTATGTAAGTTCAGGGGTCTGGGATGGGCTTGGTTGGGTTTGGGTGTGCTCCAGGGTCGGTGAGGGTCTGAGGTGATCGCTGGTTAAGGGCCTAGAAGAGTCCTAAGCTAACTAGGAGTTTTGGCCGAGGGAAGCTCACGCGCAGATTTCGGGGGTCCTGGTTCCAGGGCTCGTGCACCAGCTAGGTTCAAGATCTTAGGGTCAGGGCTTGTCAAGAGGGTTCCTGGTGGGTTGGCTTGGGTTTGGCTCGAGGTGGTTTGGGCGTGGCTCGAGTAAATAGGGAGATGGCTCGGTGTGTTTAGCTAAGGCTCATTATTTCAAATATAATAAGAAAAATTGGAACCATGGATCCATGGGTGTGGTTCATGTCTCACAAGGGTAGATTAGGTTTTAAAAAGGTTATGTTTAAAACTTGGGAAGAAAATATTAAGTTTTCAATTTATTCGGGAATTAAACGCCTCACGAATGGTTAATTAAAGAATTAATCGAAAAGTCTCGAATTAAGATAAATAAAATTATGAAAATTTAGATTTAAGCTTAAATAATTATTTGGGATAAGCCAATGTATCAAACGTAAGAAAAAGATAAAATTGAGAAATATTACGTCTAGGGGCAAAACGGTCATTTTACACTTGAGTAATATGTAAAAGCTTGACAACATCCAGAAAGATAATAACGCATGTTAAATGATATTTTATGATTTTAAATGATGATTTTTATTAAAATATGAGATTTTATGATTTATGGTAAAGTTATGCAATTTTACTGTTAAAATGCTATTTTTGGGAAGTTATGATATTTTATACTTTTAAAAGAAAATGAAAAACATTTTGAGGGATGTCATTTGAATGTGACAAAAGATATGATATATGATTTTGTGCGGATATCGTGAGGGCCAAGGCTCTAGAGAGACCCCGTTTATGGGACAAGGCCCCAAAGAGACCCCGACGATCATATTTCCATGGTGAAGCCTAGTGCCCACACCCATGGGCCATATGGAGCTGAAGAATGATCAGTCGACCAAAGATAAAAGCTAGTCACTTTCAAGAATCAAACTTCACCCAAAATGATATAAATTGAAAGGTTTACGATTAAAATGATTTTATGATATATGATTTATGCTTAAAAGATTTTTAAATGATTTATTTATGCTTAAAACTATTTTAATTGGTTATTTATGTTTAAAAAAACTATTTTGAATAAAATTATGATTTTTAAATGCTTGTGATTGTATATGTATTACTTGCTATTGATGTTTAGAACATGCTGAGTAATTAGACTCACTAGGTTTATATGTTGCAGGAATTTGATGAAATTATGGGAGGCGCTGACGATTGAGTGGATCGAGTGCTGTAGTACACTCCCGAGGGACCTTTATGTTTCCGCACTAGCTTGATAGATAAAAGATTTAAAATTTTATTGTTAATGATTTTATTAAGGAGTTTTTATGCTTTAATTTTATGTTAGTTGATCTTTTTAAAGGTCGACGTAGGATTTTTGGTGAATTGACTATTTAGGATTTTTTTTATGCACTTGAGATTCGAAATGTTAAATTATTATGAGTTATGGTATGATAAGTTATGTTATTTAGTATTTTCGTGTTTAAAATTTATGCTGAAAAAAAAAGTCGAGGTCGTTTTATCAGTGATCGAGAAAAACTTGCACTGTAAAATCCTTAGTAAAAATTTAATAATATTCAAGCTCGAAATAATCGCAAGTGCATGATGTCAAGTAATAATATAGTGTACGAGAGTACGAGTATCATTCATCTAGAGACTGTATTTTGCAATTGTTATTCTCAGTTATTAAACCTTTAGCAACGATAATTCAGATGACTGATTACTACTACATGATTAAATAAAAGCTCAACGAAATGATTCACAAACTAAATGATGAAATAAATAAGCTAAAATGATTGATTACAGATTCAATGAGAAATGAATTTGTTGGGAATCTCGGTTCACCTACCACTCGCTAATTTACTTAATTCGTTCGACTGTAATATATGCTTTCGACGAGATTTCCTATCCAATTGAACACGCCCTCTCGAGCTATGCCAAACTAATTCAACGCATTGAAGTAATTAAATTTCTTTAATTATTTATCAAAGATGAATTGCATGTCGTTCTATGAAATCCCTAGCTTTCGACCTACTGGACTATGACTATCGATGTGTATCTGACATCATATTTCTATGTAAATTGTAAATCCATGGATTATGCTACTCGTTCCTATCACGGGCTATTTCTCGAACTCAATCTCAATATGAAATCGTTATTAAAGTTAGCTACGCTTCAACAACGCAATGAAAATAATAGCACAATCAATAATAAATCAAAAGTTGATAGAAGAATTAACTAAACTCGGTCTCGTTGTAGGATTTCCTTAAATTTCAACAAATAATGAAAATTAGCTACTAGAATTCATGATCAAACTAAGCAAAACAATATTTAAATAAGAAGAATTAAACTATAAATACTAGACGTGACGAAAACACGAAGAACGTTACTCGGAAAGCTTGAAATCTTCAACTCCAAGCCTTTTCTCTCTTCCTAACTTTGTGGCTGCTGAAAAGTGTGTTTATTTTCGTCCTTAGGGTTCCTTTGCGCCGCAATATCCCGCGGAAGGCAAGAAATTATCCTCAAAATCTTTTTCAAATTGAGTACCGCTCGGACGGTAAGATTATACCGCCCGAGCGCCAACTCCTTTGTAATTTTTCTCCCAATGTGCGGTACTCGCGCTCGAGCGGTAAGACTATACCGCCCAGCACCGAGTCCTTTGTAATCCAGTCTTCAAAAGGCACATATCGTACCTGAGCGATAAGATTCTACCGCCCGGGAGCCAACTCTTCGGTTCGGAAATCCATCTTCGCGCCCGAGCGGTAAGATTCTACAGCTCGGGTGCCAACCTTTCTGCCTCGTTCCTCTTTCTCGCGTGGCTTGTCTATTTCTCTCCCGATTTCAGCTCTCCGGCCATTTCACCTGCAAATTCATCACGTACGAGTGAGACATGATCATATGCATATGCTAATTCTAAAACGAACAAAATATATATGAAATGCACGCACACACAATGAAAATACACACGAAACTACTGCAATAAAATACGTAAAAATGACACACATCAACCCCCTCATATTGATCTTTTGCTTTCCCTCAAGCAAAATAGGTCATAGACCACAACTAAGCCACAAAATAAGACATAAAATATAAGTACCAAACAACTAACTCGATGGTGGAACAGTAAATTGGTATCTCATGACTCTGTGGGTTTTTGAAATACACCTCATTAGTCACATCACAACATCCATTAACACCCCTTTTCCAGCATCACATAGCATTTTATTTTGAATTGAAAATGTGTTTGTGTGTGTGTGTTGTGGGTTCTACTAGCTTGTGTTTCAGATAGTTTTACTCGCAAATCATGTGAGTCACCTAATAAACAATTCAACACAAGTTTTCACTCTCCTGAGTTCCGTTTCTATTCGTGACCGACCCATAAACACAATGTAGTAGAATTTCATGGTTGCACAATGATATTTAGGGGGTTAATGTCAATATGTGCTCAAGTGGTCCAAAAGGATTGGGAGTACACCGATCATTTTCATTATGCACTTTTCAGAATTTTCTTCCGACATTCGTCGGCGTCATACATCTCCATCTTTTCAGCCTAGGGATAGGATTTCATCCCTTTTTGGCTCCCCCACACCTTACATCCCCTTTTGTTTTTAACATTTTTTTGAATAAGTGCATAATTTTCTCATGTGTACTCCTTAGGCTCTGAATATAAGGCATGTTCATTTATTTGGTATATGGACGAATTTTCAGGTTCTATGTGTGATTGGGAAGAAGGTTATTTCAGGTTTACTAAGGTTTTCTACTCGAGTTCATGCTACTGTTCAGTCACTCCTTTCAATAGACATTCATTCAAGTTCTACTCGCATATCATGTCTCTCCAGTTTCCCCCACAAAATTTTAAACTCGACTATCATTCACACAACTACCAAAACCCACTATACAAATTCATAGTTCATGCTAAAGGAGTATTAATAACGAGTGACAATACTAAGAAACATGTAATTTATCAAGCCCAAAATCAACATCGGCTACCAACCTACTTGTTTCACCATCAATTGACAACACATGCAATACACAAATGACCCACGACCCTCTCATAATACATTGCACAAAAGACATAGACATATAAGAAAAACACAGATGCAGAACACAAAAACAAATGCAATGTAAATGAAGAATGCAACAATGATGATAACAAACTACACAATGTAACATAAAATAAAATGAAAAGAAGGGGAAACAGTGAATTTACTTGATCAATGCTCGTCCTCGTCGTGTTGCGGCAGTGGTATCCCTTGTGCATCTCCCTGCTGCTGATAGTCATACTGAAAGTGGAATGGGGGAATAAATTGCAGAGGTGGTGGTATGGACTCTAGGTCAGCGCCCCTTGGATGAGCATGATGTGCATCAGAGACTCAACGTAGGTGACGTGTTCAGTAAAGTTCGCGCTGACTTGGTCCTGATGCGCCATGAAGGCGAGCGACTTATCCATCTTATCATTCTGGGACTGCCTCCGGGTTGTGGCTGTAGGAAGCATGGGGCGGCGGGGCTCGATCCACGTTCACCTCCCTTGTGAGTGGGGAAGTCTATCTGTCGCCTAGCACACTTCCTCTATAAATCCTCCACACAAATATCCTTCATCGACTGCAGCCACTCCTTGTAATCATGGAGCACAACCCCTGCCGTCACACTTAACTCTGATATGATGGTGAGAAATAATAGACCGATGTAGCTGTTATGAACACTCACCATGATTTGCGAATTGGTGTGCTTTCCCACATTGATGTCGTAATCCTCAGACAAGGTAAACAACAGCACTGGCCGCTCTTTTTGCAACTCGCTCTTATGCGAGACCAGCATCATCCTTCGTACCACAAATAGATACCACATGGCAATTTTGGCTTTCAAATATTTCTCATCAGAACAACATGGTGGCCCTCCCAATGATTTCCAAGTCGTGCCCGGATGGAACAGTGCCTCGAGTATCATAGTATATTCGAGGTTAGCGACCAATGCCTCGAATCGAAAGGCATCAACCTCGGTCGTTTCTAATAGTGAGTTAATTAGGACAGAATCAAATGGCAAAAGTCTATCTCTAACAAAAGCCTTACCATTCGTCCCCTCCATCGCATTTGCATAAAATTCCCACCCAACAGATATAACAACGGCAGTGGGTTGATTTCCAAACTTTTCTCATCCTTGCCTACTCAAACTCGTTATAAGTACAAGATTTCTATTCTCAAATTGTATACGAAATCCCCTCTCAGCTATCAGGTTTCTATGAATTTTAGCATGATCGTACCATGCCCTAGCCGCATCATTCACAAATGGATTCCTATCAATTGAAGAAGATGATGAAGAGCAGGGATTACCTTTCAATTTATTGGGGGCCATGATAGAGGGTGTTGATGATCGGAGAGAGGAGGCCTCTTAATTCTTTCCGAGGTTCTCGAACCACGTCGATTGAAGTCGAAATGAAGCGATGCCTGCTGAGGAACCCGAGCGCGAACTGCTCTTTAATTTATGTTCGGCCAGAGATGTTCGCACTCGAGCGGTAAAGATTTACCGCTCAATTGCGAACACTCACATTTTTTTAAAATCAAAATAATAAATAAACATTCAAAATCTAATTTAAAAAACACAACTAAATAAATAAAAAAAATTAGTGGGAAGGGAAAGAAATTAGTTTTCAATTTATAGTCTAGAGCTAGACTGTATGTTCCTCTCTGCTCTGATTGTTTTGGAATCTAGTGATCCAGTTTGTCGCTCCACTGTGCCACCCAAATAGTGCTTCAATCGTTGAGCATTTACTGTGAATGGCTCATTTTTTCCATCTCTCAAAGTTATGGCTCTTGAGGGCAACACCTTGGTGATCATGTAAGGGCCCGTCTAGCTTGACTTTTGCTTGCCAGGAAATAAGCGCAACTTGGAGTTGTACAGTAGCACCACTTTTCCTTCTTTGAATTACCTCGGTGTAATACTCTTGTCGTGTGCTTGCTTTGTACGCTCTTTGTAGGTCAATGTCAGGTCATAGGCTTGACCCCTGAATTCTTCCAATGAGTCCAACTGCAGTAACATGTGTTCACCTACAAGAGCAAAATCAAGATTCAGTGCTTTTGTTGCCCAATAAGCTATATGTTCTAACTCAAAAGGTAAATGAAACGCTTTTAAAAAAAGTAGCTACGGTGTCGTGCCTATAGATGTCTTAAAACCAGAGTCCTTACGCCCAAAGCGCGTCATCTAACCTCAACGGCCAGTCCTTTTGATTTATCCCCACAACCTTCGATTCGACACCTCCACTTGGCCACTTGTTTGGGGGTGATAGGGAGTGGAGATTTTATGAGTGACCCCATATTTGCCCAAAAGTTTTTCAAAAATTTTATTGGAAAAATGGGTGCCACCATCACTAAGGAATTGCTCGTGGTGTTCCAAATCTGTTGAAAATGTTTTTCTTTAAACATTTCAGCACCACTTGAGCATCATTTATGGCATATGATTCCACTTCCATCCATTTGGAAACATAGTTAATCGCAACCAAAATGTATTTTTTCATAAAAGAAGTTGGAAACGGTCCCATGAAATCTATCCCCCAAACATCAAAGACTTCGCACTCGATAATATTATTTAAATGCAACTCATGGCGATTAGAAATGTTACATGTGCCCTGTAATATATTGTTAGAGTAGGTGCTCGTTGAGCCAAGTGTTGGCCGAGGATTCACATTGAAACTCTGTGTATAAACGATCTTTATTTTAAATTATTATTTTGACACATCTTTATCAGTATTCCCATGCTAGATGCATAGATAAAATCCTTGAATACACAAATAGTAGAAAGAATATGAGATGCTCATATGATGAGTATCATGAAACTCATATTTGGAATACTGTATATTATAAATATTTCCTAGTCGATTCAGTCACCAATAAGAAGGATAATGGCCGCTTGTGTTTGAGAGTAGTATCGGCGATGTGAGTACCATGTTTCACTGGTAGGGTACATTGTGATGTCCGAGCTTGCAGATAGGTGCTTCTTGTAGAGTGCACTGAATAACCTTCCATAAAGAACTTTCCAAGTGGTTCTCACTTATCGAGTGGAAACGTCCTAGTTTATGGTTCTACACCATTAGTCCCTATGACCCGGGACAACGTTGTGACGCTATATGCTAGCACTGCACTTTGATTTGTTTACCCGGGACAACGTTGTGACGCTATATGCTAGCACTGCACTTTAAATAACAATGGCTCTTGTAGAGCCCAATTGGAATTAATTATTCAACTAGTGTGCTTGAGTAAATTTAAGCAAAGTTTAGTTGGTCTCAAATGTGTTTGAGATATTTAAATAAAATTCATGGGCTTTGTAATTGTTACAAGCCCAAAAAAATTGCATGCTTGGGAGGTGAAGGATTTGAGGCAACTTTTTCAATAAACAAGGCATGGCATGCACATGCACTTTTTAACTTTTTCAAGCATCAAGAAAACTTTTCCTCCCCTTCTCTCCTAATGCAATGGCCAAAATTTTCATCCCTTTTTCTTCAATTTTTGCTTCTTCATTTTGTTGAGGATTGAATAAAATTCTCAATGTAAAATACTCTAATTTTTCTAGTGCAAAATTAGAGTGGATCTTCTTAGTTTGTGGTGGACCTAATTTGAAGGAAAGAATCCATAAGAGTAAGGTGTGTCCGTGGAAAGATTGTAGATTGTCTACCCTCAAGAGCTAATTTGTTTACAACTTAGTTGGAGCCAAAACATCGATCCTTGTGACTGATAGGTACATTTCTAAAACAATCTATGTATGACATTTGTTTGTTTTTCTTATTTGCTACACAATATAGTGGGGTGCTCGGTTTTCTTATGGTAAAACTATTTTTGAAATTCCGTTGCGCATCCGAGCACCGCATCCGAGCACCGTAACCGATCCTCTTTCAAGTTGTATCAGAGCTAAGGTTACTTTATTGTGTAAGCAAATACATGATATTATGTTGAGGACAATTTCTAACCACATGAGATAATCGATACAACGAATCGTTGGCCAGTTTGGGGAAACTTCGGCCCCATGTTGCTGCCCATTTCGGGCAGCAAGGTTTGGCTTTCCGAAATGTTCCCCTACTTTAATAACAAAAATAAAAAAATTTATGTGTTGGTCGGAATTCGACGACGGAGCTCCGGCAACGGCGATGACGACTAGAGTTTACAAAAGTGTTTTGGAATATCAAAGTGTCATGGGCCTTGAGTTGTTGGGACATTAGATGGTTAACATATTTTGTGAAATTTAAATGAGCCAAAATATTTTTGGTGAAAAATGTCTTTTTGGGCCCTTAAATTTAAATCTAAAAAATTTGTATATATTTTCTCATAAAATAAATAATTGTAGTTTGAATTTAATTATTTATAGTAAATTATGATTTACAAGAAATTCGGTTATAAATAAATTAATTAGAAATTAAACAAATGAGTTTGTTTAATTTGTTGATTTATTTATAATCGTGACGGTTAGTGATTGGATCAAGATATATAATATTGGATCAATTGATTATTGTGATAATTAATTGATGGTGTATGATATGTGATATTATGCATGAAGGTTGATCAAAAGCTCAAGCCCAATTTGCTAGGTGTATGTTAGGATATTTTGTGTTGAATGATTGTAATAATTATCAATTTATAAGTGGGCTTAGTTTATAGCCCGTTTTGACCCCATGAGATGTATCCCTATTTGCCTTGGATATTTATTTGTAAATATTAGTATATTGGAAGATCAAGATTGGAAGATGGTGGGCCTTGATGATTATAATGATCGAAGACATGTAAATATTGGAAGCTTATGTAATTATGCATTTGCATCCCATGCATTCCCTAGGATTGGACCTAGGCTCGTGTTTGGCTCACATGGGCCATTAGTGTTGGGGCGATTGATCATCCTTGTTAAGTTTACTGTTTATAATATATGCATGATATATTATAAATAATGAGTATTTGCGTTATTGTTATGATAATAACAAAGTTGCATGAATCCGGCAATCATACGATCAAACTTGGCGAGCTTTTAAATAAACTTAATGATGAGATCTTTCAAAATTCAAAAACCCTCATTTTGAATAAGATTCAAAATTAATATCAAGCCCATGAAGGGGAATTATAAAGGTGTTTATAATTTCCATGTCTTCCATTGACAATGGATGCATGATGAACGCTACGCGTGATCAGTGCTCGGCTCATATTATTAAGGGAGCCCTGGACACCGGAAAGCTGGGACATCCATTGACATGGTGATATGAACTACGTAGAACTCCCATGATTTCGGCTTATATTATTGAGGGAACTCATGGCGACCATCCATTAAGGTTCAACATCGATGGGTAAGGCTTGACACGTAAAGATGAACGACGCCATATTATTGGGTCCTAATCAAACGTGAGACAAAAGTTTACGTAAAGGGTTGCATGTAGATACAATTGAAAAATACCTTTTAGGAATTATGATTGACTGATATTATTCAGGATCATAATTTGCTAATTAGATCTTACGTACCAACTAAGAAAAGGAGTTTACCGTTTTCACTAGAGGGTAGTGGAAAATGTCAAAACAGTGGGAGTGAAAATTTATGAAGTAAAAGTCCATACTTTATATCTTACTAAATATTTTAAAATAGTCAATAACATTTATCTGTTTTTACTTTTCAGTACAAATTTGACAATGGCTTCGATTCGCAACTCGTTATCTGCAATACTTGATAAACACATTTTAACCTGACCTAATTCACTCAATTGGCTAAGAAACCTAAAAATCGTCTTGAATTCGGAAAGGATAGCATATACACTGACTGAGCCGCCCCCTGTTGAGGCTCCAACTAGCTGCACTCCCGAGGAATTGCAGACTTACAAGGATTGGTTTGACCATGACTTGAAAGCCAAGTATTATGTTCAGGCTTCTATGAATGATGAGCTGCAGAGACGTTTTGAGGATGCAAGAGTGCTGCTGACAATAATTTGCATCTCAAGGAGCTCTTTGGTGAGCAAACACGGCCTCTTAGGCATGCTACTATCAAGGAGCTGATAACTTTACGCATGTGAGATGGGGCCTCAGTCCATGAGCATGGCCTAAAGATTATTGGGCTTCTGGACAAGCTCGTTGACATGGATCTTACGTTGCCATCGGAGTTGACCACTGACGTGTTGCTCTTGTCACTGCCTGGCTCATTTGATCCTTTTGTGGTGAATTTCAACATGAACAAGCTAAAGCCTACCACTGAGGAGTTGGTGAATATGCTTGTTACCTTTGAGTCCACCATCAAGAAAGAGAAGTCGGTTCTTTATGTGAGTTCTTCATCTGGTACGAAGACTGGTTCACATGGGAAGGGAAAGAAGTGTTCTTTCCAACGTCCCAAGAAGAATGTGCCCTTGAAGAGGCAAGCTCCGAGTTCCACTGTGGTAGCCATACCAGTTAAGGATGACAAGACTTTTGATATCTGTCATCACTGCAAGAAGCCTAGATATTGGAGGCGTAACTGCAGAGAATATCTTGCCCAGAAAGGTTCTGGAAATGTTATGTTCTACATTGAAGTAAACATTTCAATTAACTCTACTTCATAGGTATTAGATACCGGCTGTGGCTCACATCTCTGTAATGATTTGTCGATAATGGGAAGAAGTAGAAGACTTAGGGAAGGTGAGACCTTCTTGAGGATGGGCAATGGAGCAAAAGTTGTTGCCAAGGCTATTGGAGATGTTTACTTACTTTTAAACAATAATTTTAAGTTAATTTTAAGATATGTTTTGTTTGTACCTGATTTGGTGAAAAACATTGTTTCCATTTCTATGCTTGATCAAGATGGATATTCTTGTTTCTTTAGCAAAGTTGTTTACAACATTTACAAGAATGAATGTTTAATTGGTACATGAGAACTTGAAAACGATCTATATAACTTAAAATTGAAAGATATTTTACTAAAAAATGTCCAAGCAATCACAACAACAAACAACCGAAAAAAAGATACTCTAAATTTTGCACAATTATGGCAGGCTCGATTAGGACATATTTCCCTAAGAAGGATGAACAAGCTAGTGGGAGTAGGCATGTTTGATATGTCTGATATTAATTCTCTCACGACTTGTGAATCCTGTCTAAATTGAAAGATGACCAAATTTCCCTTTAAGGGCCATGTGGAGCGAGCCAAATGATTATTGGATTTGATCCATACCGATTTGTGCGGTCCACTTAGCATCACCACTAAGCATGTACATGCCTACTTCATCACATTTACCGATGAATTTTCGAGGTATGGGTATGTGTATTTGATGAAATACAAATCTGAAGCCTTTAAAAGGTTCAAAGAATTCAGAAGTGAAGTAGAGAAACAGTTGGGACGAAGCATCAAGTCACCTCGATCGGATCGAGGTGGTGAATACTTGAGTGCTAAGTTCCAAGAGTATCTTAGGAAGAATGAGATTCTCTCGCAGTGGACTCCGTTTGCTACACCGTAGTTGAATGGTGTTTCGGAGCGTTGTAACCGGACTTTGATGGACATGGTTCGGTCTATGATGGGGTTCATGGAGTTGCCGCCATCCTTTTGGAGATATGTGCTTGAGACAGCGGCACTGTTGTTGAACAATGTCCATTCAAAAGCAGTTGATAAGACACCATATGAGATACGGATGGGTAAGCCTCCCAAATATTCATATCTTAGAATATGGGGATGCCCTGCTTATGTGAATCCAACAGTGGGAGATAAATTGGAGAGTCGATCCATTTTATGTTACTTTGTGGGATATCCAATGAATTCAGTTGGATATTATTTCTAGCATCCCGAAGAAACAAAGGTGTTTGTGTTTCTAGGAATGCAACCATTTTGGAAAAAGAATTTCTATTGGATAGAAAAGGGGAGATGATCGAACTCGAAGAGGTTCGAGAGACACTCACAATTGTAGAACCCACACCCGAAGTGCCAAGAGAGGAGATACAAGTTCCTAGAAGATCCGAGAGAGTCTCAAGACCACCTATGAGGTATGGTCTGCTTCTTGAAGAGGGCCATGATGAGCCTAACCATGGATGTGATCCAAGGACCTTCAAGAAAGCGTTATCTGATGCCGATTCATCCATGGATGTGATCCAAGGACCTTCAAGGCGCGATTGGTAGCAAAAGGTTATACATAAAGACAAGGAGTTGACTTTGAGGAAATCTTTTCCCCAGTTCAAGTGTATAGGGATATTGCTAGCCATAGATGCATGGTATGACTATGAGATATGACAGATGGATGTAAAGATAGCCTTTCTTAATGGAGATATTAATGAAGAGATTTACATGTCTCAACCTGAGGGGCTTACATCTATCGGAAGTGGGCATATGATATGCAAAATTCAGAGATCTATTTATGGTCTAAAGCAGGCATCTAGGACTTGGAACCTCAGATTCGATGGTACAATCAAAGAGTTTGGTTTTACTAAGAATCCTGAAGAACCATGTGTGTATAAGAAGGCCAGTGGGAGTGCTGTGACATTCTTGGTATTTTATGTTAATGACATTCTACTCATTAGGAATGATGTAGGGATGTTGCAATCAACTAAAATATGGTTAGCGTGTAAGTTCTCGATGCTGGACTTGGGTGAAACATCTTTCGTATTGGGAATACAGGTCTATAGAGATAGATCAAGAAGATTTCTTGGTCTCACCCAGTCCACATACATTGATACCATCGTTAAGCGGTTCTCGATGGATGAGTCCAAGAGAGGACATCTACCAATGTGTCATGGCGTGTCTCTATCAAAGTCTATTTTCTCCCAAGACTGATGCAGAGATAGCTGCGATGACACGCATTCCGTATGCATCCGAAATTGGTAGTATCATGTATGAGATGATATCTACACGTTCTGACGTGGTTTATGCACTAAGTGTAGTGAGTAGATATCAATCGAACCTTGGTTTTCCACACTGGAAAGCTGTGAAAGACATCATCAAGTATTTGAGAAGGACCAATAAGTTGTTCTTGGTCTATGTCGGTGGAGAACTGAAATTGGAAGGCTATACTGACTCTATCTTCCAAAGCGATATCGATGACTCAAAGTCAACATCTGGGTTCGTATTCATGATCAATGGTACTGCTGTCTGTTGGAAAAGTTCCAAGCAAGACAGTACAACGGATTCCACCACTGAGGTCGAATACATTGCTACATCAGCTGCAGCAAAGGAGGCTGTTTGGTTAAAGAATTTCGTCCAAGAGCTGGGTGTCATTCCTAACGGAGTTGCTCGGTGTTTTGTGACAACACGGGAGCCATTTTTCAGGTGGAAGAGCCAAGGTCTCATCAGAAATCCAAACATGTATTGAGAAAGTACCACATCCTCCGAGAGATTGTGGAAAGAGGAGAAGTGTAGATTGACAAAGTCGGCTCCGCAGATAATTTTGCTGATCCACTAACTAAGCCTTTACCTGGACCATTATTCGAGAAGCATCACAAATAGATGGGTTTGAGCATATGGGTATTTGGCTCTAGTGCAAGTAGGAGATTGTTAGAGTAGGTACCCGTCAAGCCAAGTGTTGGCCGATGGTTCACATTGAAACTCTATGTATAAACGATCTTTAATTTAATTATATTTGAATTTTTTTTTGCATATCTTTATTTGTATACCCATGCTAGATGCATAGATAAAGTCCTTGAATACACAAATTGTAGAGAGAATATGAGATGCTCATATTATGAGTATCATGAAACTCATATTTGGAATACTATAAATACTAAACAGTTCTTAGTCGATTCAGCCGCCATTAAGAAGGATAAAGGCCGCTTGAGTTTGAGACTAGTATCTGTGATATGAGTACTATGTTTCATTGGTAGGGGACATTGTGATGTCTGAGCATGCAGATAGGTGCTCCTTGTAGATTGCCTGAACAACCCTCCATAAAGGATTTTTCAAGTGGTTCTCACTTATCGAGTGGAAACGTCCTAGTTTATGGTTGTGCACCATTAGTTCTTATGAGCCGGGACAACATTGTGACTCTACGTAACGTACCGTACTTTATTTTTAAAATTTGCGAAAAAATTAAAATTTTTTTAAATACAAAATAAACTTTCAAATTTGCATTAACATAACTTAATCGTCTAAAAACATTTGCAATAAAAAAAACCACAACCAAGTTTGCCAAAAGTAATAATCGTTTAAACATCATAAACCACTTCATGAAAATGACAGTATTAAAATTGTCATGCATCAAATCTTAAAACATTGGTGGTCCTCGGGTTTGGCCTCCTGCGCAGTCCAAGCCGGCTTATTGGTCCCCACCCTTCGTCTCCTCAAAGTCATCCTCACCTGCATCGATCAAGTTTAGTGATTCTAAAGACTCAACATGTATAAACTGGAGATAACATGTACTACATAATAAAACCACATGCATCTTTAAAGTAGGGCTTTGATAAGTGAAATTTATTGTACTTTTATTACTTGTTTTTAACTTGGAATTTTGTGATTCTTGAGCAGGTTTTATGTGATTTGTTGTTGTTTTTTTGTTGTTGTAGTTTGGTAGCTTAGAATGAGAGTTTGGAGTAGTAAAGTGTTGAATTGGAAAGTGCAAAAGATCAAAATTACAGAAGGTGCAGCGCACCCGTGCTTATACATACACCGCGCCCCTGCGGTGAAGCACTGCACCTGTGTTAAAACATGCACCGCACCTGCGCTCACACACCAGTAGAAGCAGCGCACCCGCGGTAGGTTCTATACCGCACCCGCGGTCTTTGCACGACAGAATCCGAAAAATCTTTATTTTGGTGCGCTGCGCATGGAAGTCCAAGATTTTGGTGTGCTGCGGATTGAGGCTTGTCTGGGACTATAAATTACATCATTTACTTACCATCTAGGGTATTGGGGAGCCAAGGGAAGAGTGGAGGCTGCTGCTAGAAGATTGAAGACTCAAGTTCATCAATTTTTTGTGAAATCTTCTGCACAACTCCGGGGACGGAATCAGCACTTCAAACTCTTGTTCTAAGTTCTTCTTTCTTTTATTTTTCAGCTGATATTTCTTGTTTTAAAACCATGTTTTGTTGTTTTGTTTGTATTTTTATGAACTAATTTTCATTTCTAGAAGAAAGATGGAACAAAACTAGAAACCATGTGTTAGAATCTATGAGCTAATCTATTTAAGTTATTCATATTGTTTATTTGTATTGTTCTAATCTTAATACTTTCAATTTATTGGCCATAATTTGAATGATTTATATGTTTACAATTTATCACTCGGAAGAGGAAATTATAAACAAGAAAGGGGAAAAATACATCAATGGTATTTATAGAGTTCGGGAGTTCCTATAATGCTATCGAAGCCCATAAAGAATTTAGTGCTTGATGTGTTATTTAATTGTGGACTGTTGATGGGAACGTTGTAATCTATTTTTAGATAACTAATATCTACTTAACACTCGGGAGAGGGAGTAGATAATTATAGGATTCTTGGCTAATGAATAAAAAGGATTTTTATAACATAGCTACAAGAAAATACACATGGTGGATAGTTGCGTGAAATCGGACCTCTAGATCTTTTATTCCATTGTTATTTGTGACAATTTGGTGTTACATTTAAATCTCTTTTCAATTTAATTATTCTTGCAACCAAATCTTTTAATTGATTACTCTAAATAAAGTCGAGACTATTTTAATCACAAATACTAATATACATTTATATACACATTCCTCGTGGGATCGACACTTGTACTCAAAAATACATTTTACTATAACTTGACGTCGTGCGCTTGTGAGCAATCAAGAAAACACGCAACAAGTTTTTGGCGCCGTTGCCGGGGATGTTGATTTTAAATTTATATTTGTATTGTTACCAAAAATTAGTCTAGATTTTAATTTAGAGCTGCTTTTATTGTATTACATTAAACATTGATTTGTTTCTTATCTTTGTTTGACAGTGCATGCGCAGATCGCAAAATCTTGACTTGCTTATCTTTCATCCCGAGATCAAAAGAACCACAAGAAGATTAAGAAAGGCAAGAAGAGAAGCCATTCAAACAATGGTTGAAAACAGAGATAACGAAAATCCACCCCCTGCAATACCCATCAGAGATCATTTTAGGCCGGTACTAAATGCTCATTATTCGGGCATAGCACGAGGGACTATTAATGCAAACAACTTTGAGCTCAAGCCCGCATTGATAAATATGGTTCAACAAAACCAATTTGGGGGAGCCGCTACTGTAGATCCTCATCTACATCTCAGAACATTCCTTGAAATCACTGACACTGTAAAGATAAATGGTGTTCCTAATGATATAATTCGATTGCGCTTGTTTCTTTTTTCTCTTAGGGACCAAGCAAGATGATGGCTCCAATCGCTTCCTTTGAGGAGTATCACTACATGGCAGGAGTTAGCAACCAAGTTCCTTGCTAAATATTTTCCACCTGCGAAGTCTGCACAATTGAAGATTGAGATAAGTACTTTTAGGAAGACTGACTTTGAGCAATTATATAAGGCATGGGAACGGTATAAGGAGTTGCTGAGGAGGTCTCCAAACCATGGTTTTGAAGATTGGGTACAGATTGAATTGTTTTACAATGGTTTGAATGGACAAACAAGAGGCACTGTGGATACAGCAGCTAGTGGCACGATATTTGCCAAATCACCTGATCAAGCATATGATTTGCTTGAACAGATGACCATTAACAGTTATCAGTGGCCGTCTGAGAGGTCAGGAGTAAAGAAATCAGCTGGAATTTATGCCGTAGATCCTATTACATCACTGACCGCACAAGTTTCAGCTTTAACATTTCAAATTGCAGCTATGAATAAAGCTAGTACACTAGAGGTTGAAAATGCATCGGTAGTTATTGACGAACCACATATTCCTGATGAGGCTCATTATATCAACAATAGGAATTTTGGTGGATACAGAGGATATCGAGGTAACCCTTCCCCCTAACACTTATCATCCTTGTTTGAGAAATCTTGAGAATTTTTCATATGCTAATAATAAGAATGTGTTGAATCCTCCACCGGGGTTCAATACATCGAAGAGGGAAGGAAAACCTTCACTTGAGGATTTAGTTGGGACATTTGTTGCTGAATCTAGTAAAAGGATGGCTAGGACTGAATCTCGTCTGGATGGCATTGAAACTCACATGGGAAATATGAGTGCCACATTGAAATCATTGGAGACACAGATTGGACAGTTGGCTAATGAATTGAGAGATCAAAATAGAGGTCAATTCCCAAGTAATACTGAAGTGAATCCAAAGGAGCAATGCAAAGCTGTAACTTTGAGAAGTGGAAGAGAACTTGAGGTTAAAAAATCCAGAGAGAATGAGGAAAAAGAGAAGAGAGTTGAAGAAGATGAATGTGAAAATGGAAAGGAGAACAAGGTTGAGGAGTCTCGGATTGAAACTGAAGTTCAACGGATTCCTATACTGAAATCGACTCTTCCATACCCACAGAGATTTAGGAAGAAGATTATTGATGATCAATTTGCAAAATTTTTGGAGATTTTCAAGAAGATTCACATCAACATTCCATTTGCTGATACTTTAGAGCAAATGCCAAACTATGCAAAGTTCATCAAAGATGTGATGTCAAAGAAGAGGAAGTTGCAAGAGTTCGAGACAGTGAAGTTGACCGAAGAGTGCAGCGCCATTCTCCCAAAGAAGTTACCATAAAACTAAAAGATCCAGGGAGTTTTACTATTCCTTGTATTATTGGTAGTACTCATGTCAATAAAGCTTTATATGATCTTGGAGCGAGTATTAATCTTATGACATTTTCTGTTTATAGGGTCTTGGAGCTTGGGGAGGTAAAACCAACCACTATAACTTTGCAACTTGCAGATAGGTCACTCACCTATCCTCATGGAATTGTTGAAGATGTTTCGGTTAAAGTTGACAAGTTTATATTCCCTGCTGATTTTGTAATACTTGATATGAAGGAAGATCAAGATGCTCCATTGATTTTTGGGCGACCCTTTTTAGCCACTGGAAAAGCATTGATAGATGTACACAAAGGAGAACTCACCTTGAGAGTTGGTGGGGAAGCTGTGATATTCAACATCTATAAGGCTATTAAAGGTAACGAAGAGGTGAGTAATTGTAAAAGTATTGATATAATTAACTCTTGTGTTGCTGAGACTGGTATAGGTCATACAGTAGAAGATCCATTAGAAAGATGCCTTTCTAGTACTGTCAGTAGAGTTGATGATGATGATTGGGAATTGAGAGAGCAACTTTTAGCTCTTGAAGAGTTGCCAAAGGTGAAGGAAGCCGCACAGGAGAAGTTGGAAGAAGAAAAATGTTCAGAGATAATACCTTCATCACCTGTTTTGAAGGAATTGCCAAGCCATCTTTGCTATGCTTTCTTGGGTGAGAAGTCGACATATCCTGTAATTATCTCTTCCTCTCTTACTTTAGATGAAAAAGAGAAATTGTTGAGAGTGTTGAGGAAATTTAAAACTGCATTTGGGTGGTCGATTTCTGATATCAAGGGGAATTAGTCCTACCATATGCATGCATAGGATTTTAATGGAAGAGTACGTACGATCCTTATGTGGATCATCAGAGCAGGTTAAATCCAGCCATGAAAGAGGTAGTGAAAAATGAAGTGTTGAAATTGTTAAATGCTGAAGTTATATATGCTATTTCTGACAGCAGTTTGGTGTCTCCTGTGTAAGTAGTGCCTAAAAAGGGTGGAATGATTGTGGTAAAGAATGAAAATGATGAACTAATATCTACTCGTACTGTGACTGGATGGCGAGTATGTATTGATTATAGGAAGTTGAACAATGTTACACGTAAAGATCATTTTCCATTACCTTTTATTGATCAAATGCTTGATCGACTTGCTAGTTATTGTCACTACTGTTTTTTAGATGGTTATTCAGGTTATAACCAGATTGCTATAGCACCAGAGGATCAAGAGAAGACAACATTCACGTGCCCTGTGGAACGTTTGCTTTTAGGAGGATGCCTTTTGGGCTATGCAATGCACCTGCTACTTTTCAGAGGTGTATGATGGCCATATTTGCAGACATGGTGGAAGATATCATGGAAGTCTTCATGGATGATTTCTCGGTATTTAGCTCTTCATTTGATCACTGTTTACATAACATTTCCCTCGTTTTGCAGAGATGTCAAGAAAAGAACTTGGTTCTTAATTGGGAGAAGTGTCATTTTATGGTCCAAGAGGGTATTGTTCTTGGACATAAAGTGTCTTCAAAGGGATTAGAGTTAGACAGAGCCAAAGTAGTTGCAATTGAAAAATCTTCCACCACCGAAGAACATCAAAGGGATAAGGAGTTTCTTAGGACACGCCGGGTTTTATCGTAGATTGATCAAAGATTTTTCTAAGATTACTAAACCTTTGTGTAATTTGATTAAAAAAGAATCCACTTTTATTTTTGATGATGATTGTATGCAGGCATTTGAGAAGATCAAGAAGGTATTGGTGACATCACCAATCATGATAGTACCAGATTGGAAGGAGCCCTTCGAGTTGATGTGCGATGCTAGTGATTATGCAGTAGATGTGGTGTTGGGCCAAAGGCGTGATAAATTTTTTAGATCAATCTACTATGCAAGTCGAACCATGGATGCTGCATAGCAAAATTACGCAACTACTGAAAAGGAGATGCTTGCAGTAGTGTTTGCATTTGACAAGTTTAGACCCTACTTGGTCGGCACAAAGGTAATTGTTTTCACTGACCATGCATCTATTCGATACCTATTTGCCAAGAAGGATGCAAAACCACGCTTGATAAGGTGGATTTTATTGCTCCAAGAGTTTGATTTTGAAGTGAAGGATATGAAGGGTTGTGAAAATCAAGTGGCTGACCACTTGTCACGGCTCAAACTTGAAGATAAAATAGATGAAGGAACCATAAAAGAAGCATTCCCAGATGAACAAATGTTTGAGGTAAATACTATACTCCCTTGGTTTGCCGATATAGCTAATTTCTTGTCTTGTGGTACTCTCCCTCCAGATTTGAGTTATCACCAAAAGAAGAAATTCTTTCACGATGCAAAGTTTTACCTATGGGATGATCCATACGTCTTCAAGAGATGTGCTGATCATATGATTAGAAGATGCGTAGCGGAGGAAGAAGCGAAAGTTATTCTTGAACAATGCCACTCTTCATCATATGACGGCCACTTTGGAACATCGAGAACAGCAGCAAAGGTATTACAGTCTGGTTTTTATTGTCCTACTTTGTTCAAAGATAGTTATACCTTAGCCAAGTCATGTGACAGATGCCAAAGGGTTGGCAATATTTCTAGACGCCATGAGTTCACATTGACCAATAATTTGGAAGTTGAACTTTTTGATGTTTGGGGTATTGATTTCATGGGACCATTCCCATCTTTTTTGGTCAATAGTATATTTTGCTTGATGTGGATTATGTGTCAAAATGGGATGGAAGCAATTGCCACCAATACTAATGATGCTCGAGTGGTAGTTAAGTTTGTTCACAGGAACATCTTCATAAGATTTGGGACACCAAGAGCCATAATTAGTGATGAAAGTACACATTTTTGTAATAAAATCTTTAACTCACTTTTGGCTAAATATGATGTGAAGCATAAGGTGACCCTGGCATACCACCCACAAGCAAATGGACAAGCCGAAGTATCCAACCGGGAGATTAAGAAGATATTGGAGAAAACGGTGAAGACAAACCGGAAGGATTGAGCACTGAAGTTGGATGATGCTTTATGGGCGTACAGAACGGCATACAAGACACCTATTGGGATGTCACCTTATAGGTTGGTCTTTGGTAAGGCCTGTCACTTACCACTGGAATTGGAACACAGAGCTTTTTGGGCCGTGAAAAAGCTCAACTTTGACATGGAAGCATCTAGTGAGCAGCGACTATTGCAATTGAATGAGATGGAGGAGTTCAGAAATGAGGCTTATGAGAACGCAAAGATCTACAAAGAGAAGACCAAGAAGTGGCACGACAACCATATCTTGCATAGAAATTTCGAGCCCGGACAACAAGTATTGTTGTTCAATTCACACCTCAAATTATTTCCTGGTAAGCTAAAATCAAGATGGTCGGGGCCATTTATAATAGAATCAGTCCAACCATATGGAGCCATTGAGCTAAAGTGCAATGACGGAAGAACGTTTAAAGTAAATGGACAACGGATCAAGCATTATTATGGGACTGAAGTACGGCATCTTGACAACATTCCTTTGGGCAGATCAACTTGATGTAGACTGGTGGCAGTCGGGCTGACGACGTTAAACCAAACGCTTTTTGGAAGGTAACCCAAATTTTTGTTTCTTTATTTCATTTCGTTTTCAGTTTTACTTTTATTCTTATATTTTTAATTTTGTTGATTGTTTGTTTTTGTTTTAGAGTGTTCTTGTATTCCCCCCAAATCTTATGAATACCTATTGTGTTTTTCAGGACTAACAATTAGAGGAGAAAACAATTTCAAAGGGTGCTACCGCGCTGCAAAAATGATCGCCCCCGTGGTGGTTTAAGACAGAAAATCACAAAATTCCAGTAACCATACCGCACCCGCAGTCCTTTATTGAGCGCACCGGCATTAGTTTGACAGAGACAAGACCGCACCCACGGTATTTTGTACAGCGCACCTGCGGTGTTTGCTGAATGGAGAATGAAAATTTCCAGTAGGCCAAGCGCACCCGCGGTCTATTATTGAGCGCACCCGCGATAGTTTTCCAGAACGGTATGCTAAGCACCGCACCCATGGTCACTGAAGGTCGAAAATAAAAAAAATTCCAGTAGCTACACCGCATCCGCGGTATGTTCTAGACCGCACCCGCGGTCGATGTTTTTAAATTCTGAAACAGGCGAACATTGGACATAACCGAAGAACATTTCTCCTTCACTTCACAATATTCTCTCAAGAACACATTCCACACTCGATTTTGTTCTTCCAAGAACACATTTCCCACTCCACACATACATACCTTCAATTCATTTCATCCAATATCCCATCTTCATTCCACAAATTCAACACCAAACCTAGGGTGTGAAAAGGAGGGCTCGAAATTTGTACACCAAGGATTGATTGGAGCTTTGATTTTGTTCTTCCAAGACAAATTTCAACACTCAAGGTGAATAAATCCATACTACATTGGCTTTGAAATTCAAATTTATTGGTGCTATAGGCTATGAAAGAAATATTAAATTTTAGTGGAGTGCATTTTTGACATTGTTGATTGGAGTTGATTGAATTGGTATGTAAATTGTTGAGTTGTAGTTATTGTGCTTAACAAGTTTGGGGGAGTGAAAGAATCATCTAGTTTAGTGAATTGGATTGAAGGGGAAGTTGGTGATTTGAAGGTGTTTGAAAAAATGCCTCCAAGAAAGAAACAATCAAAGGGTGCATCCTCGTCTGCGAATTATGATGCACACAAGTTCTGGGACGAGAAGGCGGAGGAAAATTATGCTAAAATTCTGAACAAAAGCATTGTGAAAGAGAGGGGATTTGACTTGAGCTTCCAACGAACCGAGATTGGATTAATGCTTACTGCTAGGCATTGGGAGGAGTTTGGCAAGCCACCACAGGATGCGGTTATTTCGTTGGTACGAGAATTTTATGCTAACCTTAAGGTTAAGCATGATCACTTGAAAGTTTTGGTGCGAGGAAAGATGGTAGCTTTTGATGCTCATACCATCAACACTGATGTATGGTATCCCTCCAGTCATGCATGATGAATATGAAGAATATAGGACCGAGGAAGTTGATTATCATAACATTCTTCAGACTATTTGCATTGAGGGAGCGGAGTGGCGAATGAAAGACGATGTACATTTAAGCCTAGCTAAATCTGATCTGAAAAATGTTGCCAAAGATTGATATTCCTTCATTTCGGCTAGGATTATGCCCACTGACCATACTACTACCGTCATCAAGGAGAGGGCAATCTTGACTTTTTGCATCTTAACGGGAAAGACGATTGATTTAGGTCAATTGCTTCAGAACTCAATGTTAGATTATGCAAAATGTAACTCTCCTAGTAGACTCCTCCACCCTTCTCTTATCACAGACATATGCCATTATGCGGGAGTGACTTGGGCAGCAAATGAAGAATTTTTGAAATCAAAAAATGTCATTGTGGTAATTCAACCACATAGATCACTGACATCTGATCAACTGGATACACGTCAAGCTCAGAGAGAATTCAACAGAAGAGCTGCTGAAAGACGTGCACATGCTCAGGCCCAACAACAACAAACACAACCGCAACCCAGAAATGTGCGAGATCAATTAACTCATTTGAAAGAAGAGATGCGCCAACAACGCCAAGACATGGACGAGTTTCGATTTAGGACCGATACATTCATGGGTTATATGATGGATTTCACGTCCGTCTTGGCTCAACAATTTCCATCAGCTTCCACATCTGGTAATCCATTTCCACAACCTCCGCAATGGCTGCCCGCATATGATCCGACGGAGTACCACCCACCACAAGAAGGAGCAGATGATGAGGATGACAATGACCACTGACGGTCATTGCCCGAGGTATGTGTATTCCTCTAACTTTCACGATTATTTTCATCGAGGGCAATGCACATATTTAAGTTTGGGGGAGATGTTATTTTAGCTTGTGTGTTTGTAGTGTCATTTAGTTTTATTTGAGTGTTTTATTTACTTTTGAGTTATTTGCTTGTGTGTTTGTAGTGTCATAGTCATGAAAATTTTTGAAATGACCAATGATGAACAAAATTTGTGTATTGAGAAGAAAGATCATGTATTTCATTCATGTTCATCAATCAATTGGAAAAATTTAGAGAACAATCATGAGATTTGGTAAGTTTGAGACTTATAATTTCTAAACAACTATGTGATTTTCGTTTGACATTTAAATAAATTTTTGCGAACACATATATGATTGAGGCAATCTTTGATTTTATTTGGGCCTATTTATATTGTTTATAAATATTCATTTGAAGCCTTCCTGAGCTTATATGAGAAAAGAATCGTGTTCTTGAAATTTCTTAGAAGCCAAGCACTTTTCTTTTGAATATATATGTATTTGGTTGATGCATTGAGATACTATTTTTCACGATGATTAGATTCTACTCTGTGTTGGTGAATTGAGATTTTGTCTAGAACTATCCAAACAACATTCGAGGTGAAATACGGACAACTTATGATTTATGAATGATTTAGGTGATTTTTTGGATCGATTGAGCCTTTCAAGCCACCAAATAAAAATAATTTATCATTTGTCACCTCTTTGAGCTTATATGAATTCGAATGACACACATAAATATGTGTAAAAGACCCTCATTCGATATCTTTTCAAATATCCCACATTTACCACCCCGTTGAATATCTTAAACATTAATTTCCTACCTTATCAAGGGAAAAAGAATTCAAAGGATCAAAGAAATTGAAATTCTCCTACAAAAAAAAAAAGAAAAATGAATGATGTTTCATTGAAGAAGTTGGAGAAAAATGAGAGAAAAAGAGATGAAATGAATAAAAAATGGAGATAAAAGAAACAGTGGAGTTTGCAAAAGAGATAAAATTCAAATTACTCCCTTATTTGAATTCCTAATCTTTATTTGTAGCCATGAGCCAAGGCCTAACATTACAAGCATTGCAAATCCTATTGACCAAGTCATAGTTGTCCAATATACTAGTGGAGAGGGATTGGGAGGATCAAGCCTATGGACAATCGATAAATACTTACATTGAGTACGAATCTTGATCAACTTTACACACACCTCATTGCATCAAATATTTATTGGGTACTCTTTTTTTGAATGAATATTGCCTTGAACCCAATTTTTACCGAAAAAGACCTCTTGATTGTGTTTGTAAAAATTGAAATCAATTGAAAATGTTTTGAAACATGAGTTGAAGAGATTAGAAGATTAGAAAATTAACCGATTTCATGATTATATCCGGATGAAAAATTTGTTGGATTGATTTGAATTGTGAATGCATGAAGAGTTGGTTAAATTATCTTGAGGCCAAGTTCTTTAAAATATTTCATGACTTGTTTGTTCGTGTTGTTTTGTTTTGCTCAGGACTAGCAAAATCTTAAGTTTGGGGGAGATGATAAATGCAATTTATTGTACTTTTATTACTTGTTTTTAACTTGGAATTTTGTGATTCTTGAGCAGGTTTTATGTTATTTGTTGTTGTTTTTTTGTTGTTGTAGTTTGGTAGCTTAGAATCATAGTTTGGAGTAGTAAAGTGTTGAATTGGAAAATGCAAAAGATCAAAATTACAGAAGCTGCAGCGCACTCGCGCTTATATATACGCCGCCCCTGCGGTGAAGCACTGCACCTGCGTTAAAACATGCACCGCACCTGCGCTCACACACCAGTAGAAGCAGCGCACCCGCAGTAGGTTCTATACCGCACCTGCGGTCTTTGCACGACAGAATCCGAAAAATTTGTATTTTGGTGTGCTGCGCATGGAAGTCCAAGATTTTGGTGTGCTGCGGATTGAGGCTTGTCTGTGACTATAAATTACATCATTTACTTACCATCTAGGGTATTGGGGAGCCAAGGGAAGAGTGGATGCTGCTGCTAGAGGATTGAAGGCTCAAGTTCATCAAGTTTTTGTGAAATCTTCTGCACAACTCCGGGGACGGAATCAGCACTTCAAACTCTTGTTCTAAGTTCTTCTTTCTTTTATTTTTCAGTTGATATGTCTTGTTTTAAAACCATGTTTTGTTGTTTTGCTTGTATTTTTATGAACTAATTTTCATTTCTAGACGAAAGATGGAACAAAACTAGAAACCATGTGTTAGAATCTATGAGCTAATCTATTTAAGTTCTTCATATTGTTCATTTGTATTGTTCTAATCTTAATGCTTTCAATTTATTGGTCATAATTTGAATGATTTATATGTTTACAATTTATCACTCGGAAGAGGAAATTATAAACAAGAAAGGGGAAAAATACATCAATGGTATTTATAAAGTTCGGGAGTTCCTATAATGCTATTGAAGCCTATAAAGAATCTAGTGCTTGATGTGTTATTTAATTGTGGACTGTTGATGGGAACGTTGCAATCTATTTTTAGATAACTAATATCTACTTAACACTCGGGAGAGGAGAGTAGATAATTATAGGATTCTTGGCTAATGAATAAAAAGGATTTTTATAACATAGCTACAAGAAATTACACATGTTGGATAATTACGTGAAATCGGACCTCTAGATCTTTTATTCCATTGTTATTTGTGACAATTTGGTGTTACATTTAAATCCCTTTTCAATTTAATTATTCTTGCAACCAAATCTTTAATTGATTATTCTAAATAAAGTCGAGACTATTTTAATCACAAATACTAATATACATTTATATACACATTCTTCGTGGGATCGACACTTGCACTCAAAAATACATTTTACTATAACTTGACGTCGTGCGCTTGCGAGCAATCAAGAAAACACGCAACAGGCTTACATACTTGAAACTTGAAAGTAATAGCACAAACATACTTGAAACTTGAACGTAGTAGCATAAACGTAGACATGCCATCATCATAAATTTTTCTTAAACATACTTGCATCATACATACTTGAGCATATGTAACATCATTTTGCATATAGATATGTTTCAAAGCAAGTGACCCATACATAAATGTGCCTGATCAGACTAAACCACAGTACTGGACTGGCAGGGAAATTCCACTACCACATACACGAGATCCCCGGTCATGCTTGGAAAGTCCACTACCACATACATGAGATCCCCGGTCATGCTTTACCGGGTGGATTCGTCCCTGGTCATGCTTTACCTGCTTTCCAATTCTGATCTAAACCCGGCCATGCTTTACTAAGGTGAAGAGGTCTTCGGCCACATTCAACGACTTCCAAATCCGTTCATAATTTGGTCACAAGACATTTAGCATACCTTAAAAACATAAAAATATTTTCTTTTGCACGTCGAACATACTTACTTGGCGTTGGGGATTCGTTGGATCTTGTTTGGGGCAACTGCTGCACATGCTAACATGAGTTCGAATACCTATCTTGCATGACTTAGGCGCTATAGTCGTGCTCACACACAAAAATGACAAATTTCCTTATGACTTTTTAAATCTCTCGGGAGTTTATTCATCGTACTAAATCATGACATCAAACCCCAAAACAATCTCTAGAAAAAAGATTAATTTTTTTTTAAAAGGGGTACACGGACCCCGTGTAAGGGTCTAGGTAGGGGTCCGGGTAGGTGCTGGAAATTAACATTTCGAAGGAAAAAGGGCACGGAATCCGTGTAAGGGTCCGGCTTAGGGTCCGTGTAGGTGCTGGAATTGTGAACAAACGGAATTCCCTACACTTGTGACTTAATCCTACTCACTCGATCATAAGGGCCGTGAACCAACACCTCAAGACCCATCCTAGGATGTTAAGGAACTGATTCAAACTCAAACAAACACCCCAAATCAACTACACATCACAAAGAACGCAACCCAATCCGTGAACACGATATTTGACACCAAAACGCATAATACGACTTCTAATGCAGACAAGTGCCTATCGATGCGAACCGACACACCAAAAACCATCCCAACATCATACTCAACATACTTAAACGTAGAAGGGAACACCCGTCGATCCCCAACAAAGCCTGCAACAATAAAAATTCAAGAACGTATTTTTCAGAAAAAACGCAGTTTGGCAGTCCCACAAAAACAATCATAACGCACTCATTTCTTATTCAAATATTTCGAATTTACTGTCAAATCAAAAGTATCAAAAATTTATATGTTTTATATGTTGAAATTTTTTCCAGAAAATCGACAGAAAAGTCGCAGTAATTAAAATGACAGCGAATTTTGAGTTTTAGATCCAAAAACGTTTCAAAAATTGATCCAACAAATTTCTGATCAAACTTTGTGCATCATACATGGATTTGTACGCATCACAACACATAACATGACGAGATCGACGCAAGAATAATAGAATATACATGCCTTTAATCTTTAAAATTACCGAAACGACGACATCGAAGTGGGAAAGATGCGAAGGTTGATACAGAACAATTTGTGGCTCGATTTTCTTGAAGAAACCCAACGAAAACTGCTGGAAAAATTTGAAGGGGAGTGGCTGCTGATGTTTTCTCTATGAACCCTAGGTTTTCTTTTAAGAGAATAAAATGAAATGAGAAGGAAATGAAGTGTTTGTGTGTGTAGGCGTGAGTGAGTGTGTGAGATAGTGTGTGTGCGTGAGTTGTGTAGTTAAATTAGGGGAAATTATTACTTAATTACACAATTAAGAATGCTATTTAAAATACTAATTGAAATATTAACCCACCTTTAACTTTAATAAAAAAAACCCCAAATTAAAGTTTAAAATACAAACTTGATAAACTTTATAGGTTTTTGAAACGAACTCGATTTTTTTTCCTAATCTTAAATCATATTCTAAATTACTAAGTAAAATAATTTAATATAATGAGCCATCATAATAATTTAGCAAATGAAATCTCAAGTGCATAAAATAAATCCTAAATCATCTCCTAACGAAAATTCCTAAATCGATCTTTGAAAAGATCACTAACAATAAATTAAAACATAAAAATAACTCTAATAAAAATCATTAACATAAATATTTAAATCATAAATCTATCTAGCTAGCGCGGAAACATAAAGTCTCTCGGGTGTGTACAGCTGCACTCGATCCACTCAATCGTCAGCACCTCCCATAAAACATCAAATCCTGCATCATACAAACCTAGTGAGTCTAAAGACTCAACACGTTCTAAACATGGATTACAAATAATACATATACATCCACATGCATTTAAAAATCATATTTTTATTTAAAATATCTTTTGGACATAAATAAACCATTTAAAAATCATTTAAGCATAATTAAATCATAAATCGTAAAATCATTTTAAAATAACTTTAAGCATAATTAAATCCTTTAAAAAATATCATTTAAAGTAAGCTTTGAGAATAAATAAATCATTTTAAAAATTATTTTAAAATAGCTTTAATCATCATCATAATTCATGTATCATAAAAATCATTTTTATCATAAGCTTTCAATCATATATCATTTTGGGTGAAGTTTGATAATTGAAAGTGACTAGATTTTATCCTTTGGTCGACTGATCAGTCTTCAGCTCCACATGGCCCATGGGGGTGTGCACTAGGCTCCACCATGAAAATACGATCGTCAGGGCTCCCTCGGGGGCCTTTTCCTATAGACGGGGCTCCATCTGAGGCCCCGTAAATGGGCTCTCTTTGGGGCCTTTTCCCCTCACGACATCCCCATAATATCATATATCATAAATCGTATCTTTTGTCATAGTCAATTCATATCCCTCCAAATATTTTTCATTTTCTTTAAAAATCATATAATAAGACAGTTTTCCAAAAATAGCATTTTAAACAGTATAAATTGCACAGGTTTAACATAAATCATAAAAATACATATTATCATCCAAATCATCATTTTAAATCATATAATATCATTTAACATGCGTTATGATCCTTCAGGACGCTGCCAAGCGTTTTCGTATTTTCCTAAGTGTAAAATTACCGTTTTGCCCCTGGACGTAAAAATTCTCGAATTTATTTTTTTCTGAATGTTAATGACATGGGATTATTCTACCTTTCCAAGTCATGAGCCACACTCGTGGACCCATGGATTCAATTTTAGTTATTAAAATCTCGTTTTTGACCCTTAACCGTTCAACCCGAGCCATCTCCTGATTTACCCGAGCCACGCCCGAGCCGTTTGAGCCAAACCCTAGCCAACCCACCTAGGCACCCTACTGACCAAGCCCAACCCTTGACCAGCCCCTTAACTCCCGAAACAGCCTATTGCCCATGACCTTTTGTATGCGTGTGTGAGTTCTAGGTGAATTAGGACTCCTAGTTAGCTTAGGTCACCTCCAGCCGAGCCACCCCCGAGGCCAACCGACCCTGACCACCCCTGGACTACGCCCAGACCCTGAACAGACCAACCCAAGAACTTGACCCCGCTCACGAAGCACCCGAGTCAGGAAAGCAACCTGCGCACCCCTAGCTTCTTGCGTGCGTGCGTGAGTTGCTTCGCGTGGACTCTTGCTCGAGCCACCACGTGCCCTGACCCTTCCTACCCCTCTCTGGACCGTCCCAAGCCATCACCCAGACGACCTAGCCCAGCCCCTTACCAAGCCGCTGCCCCCTGGTACAGAAACCGTGCGCGAGAAGGCTTGGGGGAGAGTCCTAGCTTTCGTGGACTCTTCCCCAGCCTGAACCATGAGCCATAGCCCTCCTATGACTCTACGTAGGACCTAACCATGACCCCTAGGACCCAGCATCCACACCTGGTCGAGCCCCATGACTCCATGCAACTAGTAGCCGAAACTTGAAGACACACAAGCCATGCAACTCTCGGTCCCTTATCTTGTTAAAATCCCACGGTTCCAGCTTAGTTTTTTCTTTTATTTTATCATGTTTTGTCCCTAATTCATTCATATTTGATCAAGATTTGGCAGCGTGTCCGTTGGTATCAAAAACGTTTTTCAAATAAACGTAAAATCGTCGCATTTTTACAAATAAACGTTTTACCAAAAAAATTATTGAACCCACGTATTTTTCATGCATAATCAATTAAAACACATATATTATGATTTTTATGATGGTTGAAAGGGTTTATAAAACGTGCCTTTGCATTTAAAACGCTCGATTATTCGATCGTTGGCGAGGGTGCGACGTTGGATGACCTGACGACGAAAAACACAAGCTTTTTCTTTCTCCCAAATTTTAGAAAATATGAAGTGTGTGTGTGGTGGGTTTCACGGCTGACAGGTTAGTGATTTATGAGGTTTAAAACACCTAAAATACTTATTTATAAATTTAATTACATATTAATGGGTTTTGGTTTTGGGCTTGCAAGACTAAAGGTAATTGGGCCTACATAATTTAATAAAATTGGGCCCAATAACACTTAATTAATTAAATAATAGAAATTTATAAAATTAGTTTTCATAAAATAATATTTTTGATCTTTTAAACTTCTTGTTTGCCCAAAACCGCTTCCAGGGAAAAATCGAGCTCGACTCGTAAAATAATTCGAACTCCAACATTTTTAGAAAAATTAAATCATTTTTTTAATCATATTTGGAATCCTTGTAATTATTTAATGAAAAATAAGTATTCTTGTCTTGGTCGTCCCCGGTCTCTTTTTCCCTGCCTATTATCGAATATTCGATAAAAATCCTTAATTTCATGCAATCATGTCATATTATCAATTATCATGCAATTATACATTTAATCATATAATAAATATCATGCAAGCATTTAAAAACAATTAAGCAATTAAAATAATTTTGCATGCATGCGGTTTACGTAGACTGGATTTTCAGACGTTACAATTCTCCCCCCTTAAATAGAATTTCGTCCTCGAAATTTTCCTTGACTTGATGATTGTAAAGCTTAGATTCCCTTATTAATGTGAAACTAGCCCTCTAACTTAAATCTTGCCCTTCAATTCGATCCTCATAATCTTGAAAATTGCAATTCAAACCCAAAAAATTTCCAAATTCGACTCCTAAATCCAGCTCAAGTAGTGCATGCAGCCTATTTTTCTAATTTCTTCGATATCCCTATCAATTCCCATAACCCAATTTCCATTAATCATTTTACATGAAACATGCAACTAAAATTTATATCATATATCATATGAGCATTTAAAAGAATTTGAAGCATATAAAATATAAAGCAGTAAAAACTCACATATTTGAGGCACGACTTCTTGAGCTTCTCGAAGTGACAGTACACAACCTTTTGGGGAAAACCTTGGCTCTGATACCAACTGAAACGACCTCGATTTTTTTTGCCTAATCTTAAATCATATTTTCTAAATTACTAAGTAAAATAATTTAACATAATGAACCATTATAATAATTTAGCATATGAAATCTCAAGTGTATAAAATAAATCCTAAATCATCTCCTAACCAAAATTCCTAAATCGACCTTTGAAAAGATCACTAACAATAAATTAAAGCATAAAAATAACTCTAATAAAAATCATTAACATAAATCTTTAAATCATAAATCAATCTAGCTAGCGCGGAAACATAAAGTCTCTCGGGTGTGTACAGCTGCACTCGATCCACTCAATCGTCAGCACCTCCCATAAAACATCAAATCCTGCATCATACAAACCTAGTGAGTCTAAAGACTCAACACGTTCTAAACGTGGATTACAAATAATACATATACATCTACATGCATTTAAAAATCATATTTTTATTTAAAATATCTTTTGGACATAAATAAACCATTTAAAAATCATTTAAACATAATTAAATCATAAATCGTAAAATCATTTTAAAATAACTTTAAGCATAATTAAATCCTTTAAAAAATATCATTTAAAATAAGCTTTGAGAATAAATAAATCATTTTAAAAATTATTTTAAAATAGCTTTAATCATCATCATAATTCATGTATCATAAAAATCATTTTTATCATAAGCTTTCGATCATATATCATTTTGGGTGAAGTTTGATCATTGAAAGTGACTGGATTTTATCATTTGGTCGACTGATCAGTCTTCAGCTCCACATGGCCCATGGGGGTGTGCACTAGGCTCCACCATGAAAATACGATCGTCAGGGCTCCCTCGGGGGCCTTTTACCATAGACGGGGCTCCAGCTGAGGCCTTCTCCCGTAAATGGGCTCCCTTTGGGGCCTTTTCCCCTCACGACATCCCCATAAAATCATATATCATAAATCGTATCTTTTGTCATAGTCAATTCATATCCCTCAAAATATTTTTCATTTTCTTTAAAAATCATATAATAAGACAGTTTTCCAAAAATAGCATTTTAAACAGTATAAATTGCACATGTTTAACATAAATCATAAAAATACATATTATCATCAAAATCATCATTTTAAATCATATAGTATCATTTAACATGCGTTATGATCCTTCGGGACGCTGCCAAGCGTTTTCATAGTTTCCTAAGTGTAAAATTACCGTTTTGCCCCTAGACGTAAAAATTCTCGAATTTATCTTTTTCTCACTTTTAACGACATGGGATTATTATAAATAAGTATTTAAGCTTAAATATAATTTTTCATAATTTTATAAAGTTTAAAACTAGACGTTTCAATTAATTCTTTAACTGATATTTCGTGAGGCGATTAAATCCCGGAAAATTCCAAAACTCGTTATTTTGATCCCAAATTTTAAACATAACATATTTAAGTTTTATTCTACCCTTTCAAGTCATGAGCCACACTCGTGGACCCATGGATTCAATTTTAGTTATTAAAATCTCGTTTTTGACCCTTAACCGTTCAACCCGAGCCATCTCTTGATTTCCTCGAGCCACGCCCGAGCCACCTTGAGCCAAACCCTAGCCAACTCACCTAGGCACCCTACTGACCAAGTCCAAGCCCTTGACCAGCCCCTTAAATCCCGAAACAGCCTACTGCCCATGACCCTTTGTATGCGTGTGTGAGTTCTAGGTGAATTAGGACTCCTAGTTAGCTTAGGTCACCTCCAGCCGAGCCACCCCCGAGGCCGGCCGACCCTGACCACCTCTGGACCACGCCCAGATCCTGTCCAGACCAACCCAAGCACTGGACCCCGCTCACGAAGCACCCGAGTCTGGAAAGCAACCTGCGCACCCCTAGCTTCTTGCGTGCGTGCGTGAGTTGCTTCGCGTGGACTCTTGCTCGAGCCACCACGTGCCCTGACCCTTCCTACCCCTCTCTGGACCGTCCCAAGCCATCACCCAGACGACCTAGCCCAGCCCCTACCAAGCCGCTGCCCCCTGGTACAGAAACCGTGCGCGAGAAGGCTTGGGGGAGAGTCCTAGCTTTCGTGGACTCTTCCCCAGCCTGAACCACGAGCCCTAGCCCTCCTAGGACTCTTCCTAGGACCTAACCATGACCCCTAGAACCCAGCCTCCACACCTGGTCGAGCCCCATGACTCCATGCAACAGTAGCCGAAACTGGAAGACACACAAGCCATGCAACTCTCGGTCCGTTTTCTGGTTAAAATCCAACGGTTCCAGCTTAGTTTTTTCTTTTATTTATCATGTTTTGTCCCTAATTCATTCATATTTGATCAAGATTTGGCAGCGTGTTCGTTGGTATCAAAAACACTTTTTAAATAAACGTAAAATCGTCGCGTGTTTACAAATAAACTTTTCACCGTAAAAATAATCGAACCCATGTATTCTTCATGCATAATCAATTAAAACATGCATATTATGATTTGTATGATGGTTGAAGGGTTTATAAAACGTGACTTTGCATTTAAAACGCTCGATTATTCGATCGTTGACGAGGGTGCGACACGTTGGACGACCGGACGACGAAGAACACAAGCTTTTTCTTTCTCCCAAAATTTCGAAAATATGAAGTGTGTGTGGTGGGTTTCACGGGCTGACAGGTTAGTGATTGATGAGGTTTAAAACACCTAGAATACTTATTTATAAATTTAATTACATATTAATGGGCTTTGGTTTTGGGCTTGCAAGATTAAAGGTAATTGGGCCTACTTAATTTAATAAAATTGGACCCAATAACACTTAATTAATTAAATAATAGAAATTTATAAAATTAGTTTTCATAAAATAATATTTTTTATCTTTTAAAACTCCTTGTTCGTCCAGAACCGGCTTCCCGGAAAAAATTGAGCTCGACTCGTCGAACTCAAACATTTTTAGAAAAATTAAATCATTTTTTTAATCATATTAGGAAGCCTTGCCATTATTTAATGAAAAATAAATATTCTTGTCTTGGTCGTCCTCGGTCTCTATTTCCCTGTCTATTATCAAATATTCGAGAAAAATCCTTAATTTCATGCAATCATGTCATATTATCAATTTATCATGCAATTATACATTTAATCATATAATATATATCATGCAAGCATTTTAAAATAATTAAATAAAACAATTAAGCAATTAAAATAATTTTGCATGCATGCGGTTTACGTGGGCTGGATTTTCGGACGTTACAGTTTTAAATTCCTAAAATCACCAAATGAATAAGTTTGGATTTAAAATGCTAAAAAACTAAATAAATCATTTAAAATGCCCCTTTCTAACTTAAAATAAAATACCGCATTTTAAAATTGTAAAAATCGTCGCTGATCTCTATTCCTCGATCCCGCATCGAATAATCGCCTGATACACGAAGCTCGAGAAACATTTTAACGTACATCACATAAATATAAATAATTTAAAATAATAAAATTTCATAAATCATGCATCGCTAAACTCATTTTAAAATTAAATAAATGATTTAACAATTTAATTAAATGCATGGGTTTTACATGTACTGAATTTGGGCTCTACAGTTCCTCCCTCACTTAAATAAATTTCGTTCTCGAAATTAAATCTTACCAAACAGTTCTGGATAGCGACTTTTCATATCTGCTTCTGTCTCCCAATTGGTCTCCTCCACTGATTGATTCAGCCACCGGACTTTTACCAACTTGGTCACCTTGTTCCGAAGTCTACGCTCCTGTCTGTCTAGGATTGGACATGTCTTTCCTAATACGACAGATCCGGGGCAAGCTGTAACAGTTCATAGCTCAAAACATGCGAGGGATTTGCTAGGTACTTCCTCAGCATCGAAACGTGGAACACATTGTGTACACAGGCTAGATTCGGCGGTAGGGCTACACGATAAGCTAGTGTCCCAACTATGTCAAGAATCTCGAACGATCCAATAAATCTCGGACTGAGCTTGCCTCTCTTCCCAAACCTCATAACACCCTTCATGGGTGCTATCTTCACGAAGACGTGATCACCTACGGCAAATTCAAGATCTCTTCTTCTCTTGTTAGCATAACTCTTCTGGCGACTCTGGGCTGTCTTCATCCTGTCTCGGTTCTTGACCACCACATCTGCAGTCTGCTGAACGATATCTGGACCAAGTTCTGATCTCTCACCGACTTCATCTCAATGAATCGGCGATGTGCAGTTCCTTCCATACAATGCCTCGTAGGGAGCCATGCCTATAGATGATTGGAAGCTGTTGTTGTATGTAAACTCCACAAGTGGTAGCTTTGATTCCAAATTCCCATGGAAATCAATCACACAAGCTCTCAACAAATCTTCCAAAATCTGAATCACTCGCTCAGAATGGCCATATGTCTGAGGGTAGAAAGCTGTACTTAATAGCAACTTCGTCTCCATGCTGCGTGCAAACTCTTCCAGAAGGACGATGTAAACCTCGGGTCCTTGTCGGACACTATAGTAATTGGGATCCCGTGCAATCGAACTATCTCCCTGATATAGAGCTCCGCATACTGCGTCATGGAGAAAGCCGTCTTTACTGGCAAGAAGTGTGCCAACTTAGTAAGTCGATCCACTATAACCCAAATTGCATTGGATCCCATGACTGACTTCGGCAAACCAACAACAAAGTCCATGGTGATATTCTCCCACTTCTACTCGGTGATAGGGAGTGTCTTAAACATTCATGCTGGCCTCTGATGCTCTGCCTTCACCTGCTGACAAGTGAGGCTTTCAGACACATGGCGGATGTCTCTCATCATCCCTGGCCACCAATAAAAAATCTGCAAATCCTTGTACATCTTGGTACCTCCTGGATGGATGGAATATGGAGATGTATGTGCCTCTGTCAAAATATCCTCTCTGATTGAGACACTAGGCACCCACATCCTGCCTCTGTGCTTCACAATACCGTCAGACACAATGTAGAGTACACTGCCCTTGGCTTCATCCTTCAGTCTCCATTTCTGTAACTGTTCATCTGAAGACTGATCTCTACGGATCTAGTCTAGCAAGGAAGACTGGACTATCAGATTAGACAGCTTAGGGGCTCTGACATTAGGATTAACCTCTAAACCAAACCTCTGAATCTTTTACTGGAGAGATCTCTGCACTGACAGCTGTGCTACGACTGCAACTTTCCTGCTTAAGGCATCTGCCACAACATTAGCTTTCCCCAGGGTAGTAGCTAATTTTGCAATCGTAGTCTTTCACTAGCTCCAACCACCGTCTTTGTCTCATATTCAGCTCTTTCTGCGTGAAGAAATACTTGAGACTCTTGTGATCAGTAAATATTTGGCATTTCTCGCCATACAAATAATGTCTTCATATCTTCAACGCAAAGACGACGGCAGCTAACTCGAGATCATGAGTCGGATAATTCTTCTCATGCACTTTCAACTGTCTGGAGGCATAAGTTATAACCCAACCATGCCATCAAAACTGCGCCTAAACAAAGCTTAGAAGCATCTGTGTATAGTACGAAATTACCTTGCTCTGATGGCATGGCTAGCACTGGCGCTGAAATAAGAGCTTGCTTCAAAGTATCAAACCTCTTCTGACATTCATCACTCCATACGAATTTAACATTCTTTTTATTCAATGAAGTGAGTGGCACTGCTATCGAAGAAAATCCCTGAATGAATTTCCTGTAGTAGCCTGCTAATCCTAGGAAACTGCGGATCTCTGACGCATTATTCGGCTCAAACCATTCCTTAACCGCTGCTACCTTAGTTGGATCCACCTCAATGCCACTGCTAGAAATTACATGACCAAAAAACGCTACCTTCCACAACAAAAATTCACACTTACTGAATTTTGAAAACAACTTGCGACTCCGCAAAATCTGCAAAACTGTACCCAAATGCTGACGGTGCTGCTCATGGCTCTTCGAGTATATCAGAATGTCGTCAATCAACACCATGATGAACTGATCTAGGTAGAGCTGGAATACTCGGTTCATCAAGTGCATAAAAATTCCTGGAGAATTCGTCAGTCGGAATGTCATCACTAAGAACTCGTAATGGCCATATCTAGTCCTGAAGGCTGTCTTATGAAACATATGCATCCTTTACCTTCAGCTGTTGATACCCAGATCGTAGATCTATCTTAGATAACACAGTGGCTACCTGCAACTGATCGAACAAGTCATTGATCCTTGGTAGTGGGTATTTATTCTTGATCGTTACCTTGTTTAGTTCTCGGTAATCGATACACAACCTCATGCTTCCATCCTTCTTCTTTACAAAGAGTACTGGTGCGCCCCATGGTGAGAAACTAGGGCGGATGAATTCTTTATGTAGGAGTTCCTGAATCTGCTGCTTGAGTTCTAACATCTCAGCTGGAGCTAAACGATACGGTGCCTTTGAAATTGGCACAGTTCCTGGCATAAGGTCGATGGCGAACTCCACCTCTCTCTCTGGTGGAAGGCCTGTGACGTCTTCTGGAAAGACGTCAGGAAAATCTCTGACAATCGGTACATCAGATATCGACGGAGTGGGTGCGTCAGGTGCATAAATAATTCTGGCCAAGAAAGCCTGACACCCCTTGTGAATATGTCTCTGTGCTTGCATGCAAGAGATCATGCGAGGGAAACTCCTCCATCTATCTGGCTCAAGGAAAAACTGCTTCATGCCCAAAGGTCTTACCAACACTGACCTTTTCTGAAAGTCGATGAGAACTATGTTCTTCGTCAGCCACTCCATTCCCAAGATGATATCAAATTCTGGCATCAGCAGCACAATCAAATCGGCATACACTAGGTAGCCCTGCAGTTCAAGATCAACGTCTCTGACCACGCTATTAGCTAATAATTCTTCCCCTGATAGGACTGTCACCTGAATAGCTCACGTTGAGTCCAATAGACTTGACGTCCAGAAGATTAGCAAACGTCTCCGAAATAAAAGAGTGAGTGGCCCCTGAGTCTATCAAGGCCTTCGTGGCTACTCTCTTTATTAAAATATTTCCTGAGAGACGTTACCACAACACACAAAACTTATATCCCCAAAATTCTAATCTTAACCTCAATCATAGTAGAAATTTATATCTCAAGTCACCAAAATATTAACTAGCACACTAATAATCCCAAATAAAATTCAAAACATGCATAGCAAGAATAATGCGGTGCTGAATTAAATTAGTTTCCAGTCAGCAGGGTCTTGTCTGGGTTCGCCTCCTCTGCCTGCCTGGCGAACACTCTACCCTGGGTCGGCTACCTCCACCAGTGGGAAGTCCTTCAACATATGATCGCTGGCTCCGCACTTGAAGCATTTGCCAGATCCAAATAAACATTGTCTCGGATGCCGGCGGTTGCACTTCGGGCACATTGGGTACTCACCGGGCCGCTGAGGAGCCTTCTGCTGAGGGATAGAAACCCTTGCCTTTCGGAGGTCCCTGAAATGGTCTCTTCCCTTGCAGTCCCTGGAAAGGCCTCTTAAACCGAGGTCTCTGCTGGTGCTGATGAGGTGCCTGATAGGGCCTCTTGCCCTGCCTATCAACCTCTATGTCCCTCTGGTCCTGCTCTGCCGCCAAGGCTCTAGACACAGCAATGGCATAGGTGGTAGGACTAGCAACTCTCACATCACCGTGCAAGATCGGCCGCAAACCATCCATAAAATGCCTCAACATCTCCCGGGCATCGTTAGCAATTAGGGGCACGAAGTGACACCCCCTCTCGAACTTCCTCACGAACTCTGCAACGCTGCTATCTCCCCGACGCAACGTCATGAACTCCCTATTCAATCTGGATCGTACTTCCTCAGTGAAGTAATTTGAGTAGAAGACCTCCTTGAAACCATCCTAAGTAAGGGTCTGCAAATTTACCGATACAGAAGCACTCTCCCACCACAACCTCGCGTCTCTTGTCAGTAGAAAGGTGGCACATCTGACCCTGTCTGCGTCCTGGAGTTCCATAAATGCAAAAATGATTTCTATGGACTTAATCCATCCTTCAGCTATCATCAGGTCTGTCATCCCCGAGAACACTTTCGGGTCCATCCTCCTGAACCTCTCATAAATAGCTTCTGGTCTAGGCCTCGCCCCTTTTTCCACTGTAGTTTGGCTCCCCGCAAGCTGTGCAAAGAACTGGCTCATTCCTGCAAGCATCTGAGCCTGCATATCTGGCCGTGGACGAGGAGGAGTGATCCTCTCCCAATCCTAAGCTTCTCTGTCCTCTTCACCTACTCCAAGTGCCACCAAACGTCTGGGAGGCATACTGTTCCAAAATTTCCCCAACACATAAACCCAATATGCATGAACATCATAAGATGCACGTAATTTGATCGTAAACTTGTACATGCTGAAATCCTGAGTGGATACATATTACATGAATGAGTTTAAAACTTACAGACTTGAGGTGTGACTTCTGAGCTTCTCGCAACCGGTAGTAGGCATAAAACTTTACAAGAACACCACTCTGATACCAACTGTAACGTACTGTACTTTATTTTTAAAATTTGCGGAAAAATTAAAATTTACTTAGATACAAAATAAACTTTCAAATTTGCATTAACATAACTTGTTCGTCTAAAAACATTTGCAATAAAAACAACCACAACCAAGTTTGCCAAAAATAATAATCGTTTAAACTTCATAAACCACTTCATGAAAATGATAATATTAAAATTGTAATGCATCAAATCTTAAAACATTGACGGTCCTCGGGTTTAGCCTCCTACGCAGTCCAAGCTGGCTCATTGGTCCCCACCCCTCGTCTTCTCAAAGTCATCCTCACCTGCATCGATCAAGTCTAGTGAGTCTAAAGACTCAACATGTATAAACTGGATATAGCAAGTACTACATAATAAAACCACATGCATCTTTAAAGTAGGGTTTACATACTTGAAACTTGAACGTAATAGCATAAACATACTTGAAACTTTAACGTAGTAGCATAAATGTAGACGAGCCATCATCATAAAACTTTTCTTAAACATACTTGCATCATACATACTTGAGCATACATAACATCATTTTGCATAGAGATATGTTTCAAAGCAAGTGACACATACATAAATGCGCCTGATCAGACTAAACCACAATACTAGGCTGTCAGGGAAAGTCCACTACCAGATACATGAGATCCCCGGTCATGCTTTACCGGGTGGATTGGTCCCTGGTCATGCTTTATCGCTTTCCAATCTTGATCTAAACCCGGTCATGATTTACCGGGGTGGAGAGGTCCTCGGCCACGTTCAACGACTTCCAAAACCATTTATAATTTGGTCACAAAACATTTAGCATACATCAAAAACATAAAAATATTTTCTTTTGCACGTCGAACATACTTACTTGGTGTTGAGGGATTCGTTGGATCTCGCTGGCCAATGCTGCACATACTAACATGAGTTTGAATACCTATCTTGCATGACTTAGACGTATAGTCATGCTCACACCCAAAAATGACAAATTTTCTTATGACATTTTAAATCTCTCGGGACTCGAACTCGTTTAATTATCGTACTAAATCATGACATCAAACCCCAAAATAATCCTTAAAAAAAATAATTTTTTTTAAAAGGGGTACACGGACCCCATGTAAGGGTTCAGGTAGGTTCTAGAAATTCTTTTCGAAGGAAAAAGGGCACGGACCCCGTGTAAGGGTTCGGCTTCGGGTCCGTGTAGGTGCTGGAATTGTGAACAAACGGAATTCCCTACACTTGTGACTTAATCCTACTCACTCGATCATAAGGGCCGTAAACCAACACCTCAAGACCCGTCCTAGGATGCTAAGGCACTGATTCAAACTCAAACACACACCCCAAAACAACTACGCATCCCAAACAACGCAACCCAATCCGTGAACACGACATTTGACACCAAAACGCATCCTACGACTTCTAATGCAGACAAGTGTCTATCAATGCAAACTGACACACCAAAAACCATCCCAACATCGTACCCAACATACTTAAACCTAGTAGCAAACACCCGTCGATTCCCAACAAAGCCTGCAACAATAAAACTTCAAGAACACATCAAGAACGCATTTTTCAGAAAAAACGCAGTTTGGCAGTCCCGCAAAAATGATCATAACTCACTCATTTCTTATTCAAATATTTCGAATTTACTGTCAAATCGAAGGTATCAAAAATTTATATGTTTTATATGTTGAAATTTGTTCCAAAAATTGACCGAAAAGTTGTAGTAATTAAAATGACAGCAAATTTCGAGTTTTAGATCAAAAAACCATTCAAAAATCAATCCAACAAATTTATGCTCAAACTTTGTACATCATACATGGATTTTTACGCATAATAAACATCACAACACGTAACATGACGAGATCGACGTAGGAATAATAGAATATACATGCCTTTAATCTTTAAAGTTATTGAAATGGCAACACCGAAGCGGAGAAGATGCGAAGGTTGATCCGGAATGATTTGTGTCTCGATTTTCTTGAAGAAACCCAACGAAAATTGCTGGAAAAATTTGAAGAGAAGTGGCTGCTGATGTTTTCTCTATGAACCCTAGGTTTTCTTTTAAGAGAATAAAATGAAATGGGAAGGAAATGAAGTGTGTGTGTGTGTGTGTAGGTGTTAGTGAGTGTGTGAGATATTGTGTGTGCGTGAGTTGTGTAGTTAAATTAGGGGAAATTATTGCTTAATTACACAATTAAGAATGCTAATTAAAATACTAATTGAAATATTAACCCACCTTTAACTTTCCTAACAAACCTCTAATTAAAGTTTAAAATACAAACTTGATAAACTTTAAAGGTTTAAATTCCTAAAATCACCAAATGAATAAGTTTGGATTTAAAATGCTAAAAAACTAAATAAATCATTTAAAATGTCCCTTTACAACTTAAAATAAAATACCGCAATTTAAAATTGTCAAAATCGTCGCCGGTCTCTATTCAACGATCTCGCATCGAATAATCGTCTGATAAATGAAGCTCGAGAAACATTTTAACGTGCATCACATAAATATAAATAATTTAAAATAATGAATTTCATAAATCATGCATCCCTAAACTCATTTTAAAATTAAGTAAATGATTTAATAATTTAATTAAATGCATGAGTTTTACATGTACTGAATTTGGGCTCTACAGTAGTAGCTCAATTGGTACCAGGATTGCTGCCAAGATCTATACAAGTCCAGGAGGTATTGGGTTCTAATCCTAGGAAGGTAAAAACTCCAGTGCCTGGGCTGGATAAGTCCTATGCGTAATGGTGCGTGGGTATGGGCCGAGGCCAATGCTATGCCATGGCCCATGACCATTACAATAAAAGGCGCCTTTTGTTGTAACGGTCATGGGCCATGGCATAGCATGGGCCTCGGCCCATACCCACGCACCATTACGAATAGGACTTATCCAGCCCAGGACTAGAGTTTTTACTTTCCCAGGATTAGAGCCTTTTATTGTAACGGTCATGGGCCATGGCATAGCATGGGCCTCGGCCCATACCCACGCACCATTACACATAGGAGTTTTTACCTTCTCAAGATTAGAACCCAAGACCTCCTGGACTTATATAGAACTTGGCAGCAATCCTTGTACCAGTTGAGCTCAACTGGTACAAGGATTGCTGCCAAGATCTATATAAGTCCAGGAGATCTTGGGTTCTAATCCTGGGAAGGTAAAAACTCCAGTTCCTGTGCTGGATAAGTCTTATGCGTAATGGTGCGTGGGTATGGGCCGAGGCCCATGCTATGCCATGGCCTATGACCGTTACACTCTATATGCTAGCATTGCACTTTTACTTGTTTACCAACTCATTTGAGGTCATCAGGTGGCAAGGTCAGGTGTTTTGTTGAAACACATAGGAGTCGATGCATTGTAGTTGGAGATTCACCGCTTGCCTTCGGGTATTGATATCCTATGTTATATCATGTGTATGTAGTTTTAAATCTCTGGTCAGAGTGTTTGTGGTAATTAATAAAGGGGTTTCTTATATTACACCATCGATGCAACTACAACATGACATATAATATCGATTCTTTGGCAACTCTCGATATACCAATAGTTATCGAATCGGTCGGGATATATGAGATGAAGCGGCCGTACTGTACGCTAACCATAATGGAATGGTTCTTGCAGGCACTATCATTTGATACCTAGGGAATCATGTAAGCGATGCGGCTAGACATTTAACATGATTGGTTGGGTACTATCAGACTTGAGTTCTGACGTTCTTATTATCAAGGAGTTGATAAGTAAGAATGGAGCAACTGGGGTATGCTCGAATAAGGGCATGTTTAGTCCCGAATCACATTGAGATGTGAACCAACTACTAGTTGTATCATTGAACCATTGGGGATCACATGACTGCTAACTTTCTAGATCCCGTTGAGAAGAAAAATAGTTCAATGTGTAAAATGGCTTATAAAGGAGTTTATAAGCGCAAAGGAAAATAGAAGTATGACTTCTATAAGAGGATTATGAAGAATGTAACTTTTAATTTATGGAAATGTTCCTAAATTAAAAGATGTCTCAAATAATAATGTATTTGAAAATTGTGATTTTCATAAACATTATTACGGACTACAGTAAATTAATTCAAGTGTTGAATTAATTAAACACTAGTGGACCAAGTAGAGTCCAAATATTAAATTAATTCAAATGTTGAATTAATTAAAAACATTGGGTCTTCTAGAGCCCAATTGGAAATAATTACTCAACTAGTGGGCTTGAGTAAATTCAAGCAAAGTTTAATTGGTCTAAAAAAGTGTTAAACAAGGCATGACATGCACATGCAATTTTTAACTTTTTCAAGCAACAAGAAAACTTTTCCTCCCCTTCTCTCCTTGTGCAATGGCCGAAATTTTCATCAATTTTTGCTATTTCATTTTGTTGAGGATTGCATAAAATTCTAAATGCAAAATACTCTAATTTTCTAGTGCAAAATTTGAGTGGATCTTCCTAGTTGGTGGTGGACCTAATTTGAAGGAAAGAATCCATAAGAGTAAGGTGTGCTCTTGGAAATCTTGTAGATTGTCTACCCTCAAGAGCTAAGTTGATTACAACTTAGTTGGAGCCAAAAACATCAACAATTGTGATTGATAGGTGCATTTCTAAAACACTCTATGTATGACATTTTTTTGTTTTTCTTATTTGCTACACAGTGGGGTGCTCGGTTTTCTTATGGTAGTACTATTTTTGAAATTCCATTGCGCATCCGAGCACCGTAACCGATCCCCTTTCATCTATCACAAGAGAGGACAAATGATCGTGCATCTTTAAATAGAGTTGGCCAATAAAGGCTACATTCGAGTACCTTGGATACCATTCGTGCGGGTCCAAAATGACCACCTACCTCGCAGTCATGACAGTGGCTAAGAATCGATCTCATCTCTTCCTCCGCTACACATCTCCTTATCATGGCATCTGCACATATTTTGAAAAGGAAGGGTTCCTCCCAAAAATAATATTTCATGCCCGAAAAAAATTTCTTTCTTTGGTGAAATGTTAAATTGGGGCGGGGGGGGGGGGGGGGGGGGGGGGGTGGTGAGCATGTAACAAGAAAATTATCAAAATCAGCAAACCATGGACAATTTTTCACCTCTAACAGCTGTTCATCCAGAACCAATCATCTATCTCATCATTTTCACAATTTTTCCTGACATGCTCAAGCCTAGAAATATGATCAGCTACTACGTTCTCTACACATTTTTTTATCTTTTATTTGAAGGTCAAACTCTTGGAGAAGTAAGATCTACCTAAGAAATCGTGGTTTGACCTCTTTCTTAGCAAGAAAATATTTAAGTGCGGAGTGGTCAATAAACATAATGACTTTTGACAAAACAAGGTATGAATGGAATTTATCAAGTGCAAATACTACTACAGGTAATTCTTTTTCAGTTGTTGCATAATTTAATTGTGCTTCATCTAAAGTCTTACTCGCATAGTATATAGTGTGGAATACCTTGTTCCACCTTTGGCCTAGAGCAGCACCAACCGCTGTATCACTGGCGTCGCACATTACCTCGAAGGACATATCCTAATCCGGTGCCACCAACACATGAGCTGTCATCAAGCGCTCCTTTAGGTTCTCGTATGCCTGCAAACAGTCAGAAGTGAAATCAAATGGCACATCTTTCATGATTAGGGAAGATACGGGCTTAGGAATTTCAGAAAAATATCTAATGAAACGTCGATAAAACCTGCATTTCCTAAGAAACTTCTAACTCCCTTCACCGATGCTGGTGGTGGCAGGTTTTTAATGACTTCCACTTTAGCTTTTTCCACCTCAATCCATTGTTCAGAAATCTTGTGCCCTAGCACAATCGCCTCTTGTACCATGAAATGGCACTTCTCCCGATTTAGCACTAGGTTTGTCTCCTTGCACCTTTTCAACACTGCGTTTAGATTCGGAAAACACTCATCAAACGTTGCACCAAAGATAGAAAAGTCATCCTGTAATGCCCGAGATTTTATCTTGTTAATCCAAAATTATTAATTGATAAATTGATGTGATTATGGAAGGAAATACCCGAGAAAGACAAGAGGAAGACATGTTATAAGTGTGAGACCAGAAGGTCTTGCGCATATGCGCGGAGATGAGGCGCGCATATGCGCGAGAAGCACATGCCGAGACTGTAAGTCTCACGCATATGTGAGACGGGGCGCGCATATGCACGAGCAAGATGTTAGTAAAATCACAGAGACAGTAAGTCTCGCGCATATGCGCGAGCATGGGACGTGCATATGCGCTAGATGGTGAATTCATTATTGCTGGGACAGAGAGTCCCGCGCATATGCGCCGGTGATGGACGCGCATATGCGCGAGACGTGCAGTATGAAGAATTAGCCATTTGTCCTTGCCATCCATTATAATGTGTAATTATCATTTCTTTCCTACAGATTTGAAGGAAGAAACGGAGAGAAAAAGCCCACGGCCAACCTAAAGTTTCTTCATCTTATAGGAATTTGATTTTGTGCAAAATTCAACTGTCTGATTTTCGTTCCGTGAATAGTTTCAGGCTTCTCTCGACAAGAACTTCAAAATGACGTAAGTTTTACTACTTTCTTATATGGTTCGAAAACTTGACGTTGAAGGAATCATGATTTGATTGATATTATGTGTTCTTGAGATTTTAGTAATTGTATAATCAAAACTGGATCGAAGAACGGATACCGTATGAAATTATTATCAATTTCCAGCTATGTTTGATTGAGAATATACAGATTTGGTAATAGAATTGTATTTGTTGATTGATTATGAGTTGTGATTGGCATCTGTTGATGTTTGAGGTTCCGGGATATATCGAGATTGCGATGTTATGCTGTCAAAATAGAATTAGATTGAGTTCTGATCATATCCAGTATTGCCTTGAGTTGTATGTGATATTGTACTCTTCGAATATGTCATTCCAGATTTGGTATTGAAGGCTTCAAAGACAGAACAGAGCCAGATTGAGATTTGATTCAACCAGGAACTACGAAAAGAAAGGTATAAATCAATGTTAAACCGGGAGATACAACTCGAGTAAGAGATAACTTGAGTTTCCCAAAACCACATACTTAATTGTTATTGTTTTAATACCTTTGTATTCGTTGAATGTGTATGTTTATTCTATTGATTTATAGAAAAGCAGAGAGTAGAAGATAGATATCGAGAAAGAGTCTTTGGCAGAGATGCCATGTCTTTGGCAGAGGTGCCAAGTCACTGGACATTTGGTTTATATCGATGTGCTTAGGTGAAGATCGACTCCTATTGTAGAGATTCGATATAGTGGCCAAAGTCTGGGAATAAGAACGTACACCATCTAGCTGGGAAGAGTAGGTGGGAGATTGTTACGTTCTTATTCAAACAGAGATCCCTAGATAAGAGTCGAGTCAAAGATTAAGAGTTAAAGATTTTGATTACAGATTTGTATCGATTTATGTTTATCAGATTATGATACATGTTATTTGATAAATTTTTATGCTTTTATATATGCTTATATGAAATGCATGTATACATTGTTTATACTGGGAATATACTTCTCGCCGGAGTTATTCGGCTGTTGTTGTATTTGTATGTGTGCATGACAACAGGTGAGATAGGATCAGGGTCGAGAAGAGCATGACATGTCAAGATTAGAGTGGAGATCCGGGTCTAGAAGTAGAATTGGCTTTCAACACTTGATATGTAGTTGTTGAACTTTAGCTTGTTATGAATTGTATTTTGAACAGGTTGTATCTTGGATGTTGTTGTAGATATTGCACTTGATCTTGTGAATTAAATAAAATGGAGCATAACTTGTTATAGTATTTGTACACTTAATTATAAAGTGTTCAACTTTAAAAAAAAAATTCGACCTAGTTTATTTAATTGATCCATTAAATCCCAAAGACGATTGAAGAAATGAATTAGGTCTGGGTCCCCACACATCCATAAATATTTCAAGAAAAATTTCAATCATATCGTTGAATATAACAATCATGCATCGCTGAAAAGTAGCAAGGGCATTACAAAGACCAAAGAGCATACGTCGGAAAGCAAAAGTGTCATAAGGACAAGTGAAAGTGGTTTCCTTTTAGTCCTCAGGAGCAATAGTGATTTGGTTGTATCCCAAATACCCATCTAAAAAACAATAAAACTCATGTTCTGCTAGCCATTCTAACATCTGATCAATAAAGGGGAGAGGAAAAAGTGGTCCTTACGGGTGGCATCATTCAACTTCCTATAATCAATACACTCTCCACCCTATAACAGCCCTAGTGGGAAGAAGTTCATTATTTTAATTAGTGATCATAATAATCCCACCTTTCTTAGGCACACACTGAACATGACTTACCTATGCACTATCGGAGATAGGATAGATAATGCATGCATCGAGAATCTCGATAGTTTCAGCCTTCACTACCTCTTGCATCTTTGGATTGAGTCGTCTCTGAGGTTGCACGAGGGGTGAATACTTCTCTTCCATCGGGATTTTGCGCATGCAGATTGATGGACTTATTCCCTTGATGTCTGCCACCTTCCAGGCAAATTCATTTTTTTGCTGTTTAAGAACTTGCAGCAGTTTTCCTTCCATATCATCTGTCAAAGCAGCCAAAATAATGACAGATAGATTATTATTCTCACCTAGGTGTACGTAATTTAGGTGAGGAGGCAGTGGCTTGAGCTCAAGCATTGTTGGTTCCTCATTGTTTGACTTCGGAGAGGTCAAGTCTCTTCAATCTCCCAAATCCTCCAATCTCATCCTTATTGGCTTCCTCCATGGATGGTTGGCATTAAAGTATGCCATTATTTCCGCTTTTTAATCGTCCAAGTCATCCGCATTTAGTTCAGTTGTGAGGATGGCTTCCAATGGGTCCTTCACAATCCTACACAAAACTGTTCAAAAGTGAATCCAAAGCATCGATTCTAAAATAGTCATCAATGCGCAGTGTGTGCTTGAGAGCATTAAAGAAAAGTAATTTCTTCCCCCCCCCCCCCCTCCCCCCCCAACTCTTAATCTCAACTTACCTTCTTGCACATCAATCAGGGCCTTGCCAGATGCAAGGAATGGTCTCCCCATAATCAAGGACATTTCCATATCCTCCTCCACGTCTAGCACCACAAAATCTGTAGGGAATATAAATTTGTCCACCTTTACCAACACGTCCTCTATGACTCCTCATGGATATTTGACAGATCCTTTTACTAGGTGCAAGGACATCCTTGTTGGCTTAAACTCTCATAATCCGAGTTTTTTGAATACAGATAAAGGCATAAGATTTATACTCGCATCAAGATCACATAAAGCTTAATGAAAAACAACATCAACAATCATGCAAGGAATAAAAAAACTTCCCGGATCTTTTAGTTTCGGTGGGATCTCGTTTTACACTAATGTAGAGAAATTTTCGGTTAAGCTTATAGTCATGTGATTTTCTAACTTCCTCTTATTCGATAAGATGTCTTTCATAAATTTAGCATAGCTCGCATCAAAGCATCAACAAAGGGAATATTAATGTGAAATTTTTTGACTACTTCTAGGAACTTATCGAATTGCGCATCCATTTTTGCCTGTATTAATGTTGTAGGAAAGGTGGAGGGATAACAATTCTAGACTGTGTAGTGGGTGCGGGTGTAGAGTTAGAAGACTTACTTGTGGACGTGTCAGCCGCTTCCTCTCTTGGCTCCCCTTTTTCCTTCCCCTCTTGTTCAAGATATCCTCTCTGATCGAATCAACACTAGGCACCCACATTCTATATCTGTATCTCACAATACCATCAGACACTGAGTAGAGTACACTGACCTTGGCCTCATCCTTCAGTCTCCATTTATGTAACTACTCATCTGAAGACTGACCTGCACGGATTCGGTCTAGCAAAGAAGAATGGACTGTCAGATTAGACAGCTTAGGAGCTCTGCGCTTAGGATAAACCTCTAACCCAAATCTCTGAATCTTTGACTGAAGGGGTCTCTGTACTGACAGTTGTGCTACTACTACAACTTTACGGCTCAAGGCATCTGCCACAACATTAGCTTTCCCCGGATGGTAGCTAATTCGATGATCGTAGTCTTAGACTAACTCTAACCACCGTCTTTGTCTCTTATTCAATTCATTCTGCATACATAAATACTTGAGACTCTTGTGATCAGTGAATATCTGGCATTTCTCGCCGTACGAGTAATGTCTCCATATCTTCAACGCAAAGACAACGGCAGCTAACTCAAGATCATGAGTTTGGTAGTTCTTCTCATGCACCTTCAACTGTCTAGAGGCATAAGTTATAACCCGACCATGCTGCATCAACACTGCGCCTAACCCGAGCTTAGAAGCATCGGTGTACAACACAAAATTGCCTTGATCTGCTGGCATGGCTAACACTGACGCTGAAATAAGAGCTTGCTTCAAAGTGTCAAAGCTCTTCTGACACTTGCCACTCCCAAATGAATTTAGCATTCTTCTTGGTCAATGAAGTGAGTGGCACTGCTATCGAAGAAAATCCCTGAATAAATTTCATGTAGTAGCATGCTAGGCCTAGGAAACTGCGGATCTCTGATGCATTTTTCGTCTCAACCCATTACTTAACGGCTGCTACCTTCACTGGATCCACCTCGATGCCACTGCTAGATATTATGTGACCCAAAAACGCTACCTTCTCCAACCAAAATTCACACTTATTGAATTTTGCAAACAGCTTGCGACTCTGCAAGACCTGCAAAACTGTGCCCAAATGCTGACTATGCGACTCATGGCTCTTCGAGTATATGAGAATTTCGTCAATGAACACTATGAAGAACTGATCTAGGTCGGGCTGGAATACTCGGTTCATCAAGTCCATAAAAATCGTTGGAGCATTTCGTTAGTCCGAATGGCATCACTAAGAACTCGTAATGCCCGTATCTAGTTCTGAAGGTTGTCTTAGTTTTACTTTACTAAGATCTCAAATTCTGACTTTTCTCACAATTCCCAATATTAGAAATGGAGGTTCAAACTTATCGTATCTTACTTTCCTTATACTATACCCGTAATGTTCATCGATCTATTACATTAGCATTTATGCAGTTCAATCTAAGAAATCTCAGCACCAAAAATTACTGATCAACTTCTATCCTTGGTACTACGCTCAAAAGTTAAACTTTATCTTAAACCCGTAATAATATTGACCTACGATCCTTGAATCGAATCTTTACCTTACGACACCAAACTTACGTAACTTAGCTATTTGCAAGTACATCCCAAATAAAGATTGTTGCTAATCATAAATTTCGAGTAACACTAATCCATAAAACCCCAAAATATACAATATCGATATTCTGCTTAGATAATAAAACCTTCCTAGCATCAAACACATGCTTAAACTATTTCCTTTCCAATTACATTATAGTTGAGGCCTAAGGCACTTAAACCTTCCTCATTGGAACGAATGTCACACTTTGACGTATCCTCAATAATTAATTCATTCTAACGTATAAAGCTTAATAAGTTTCCCCGTGTTAATGATGGACTAATTCTAATAAATCAACTTCACTTATATCCCACAGAATTCTAGAATCCTCATATAAAGATTTTAGATTTCTTACTCTATAAAAATCTTAATATTGGACCATTGGTAACCTATGTTGAATACAACTAATTCTCTTTTGTTTTTATTTCACCTAATATCCCCGTATGATCACCTATTTCATAAAATTGAAATTAAAACTTACACAACCCAAGTAGTCTTAGATAACCTAATTCTAGTACTCATACCCACTTAATCCTAAGTTTTCATAATGACTTACAAAGATTCCTCAAAACAAGGTGCCTGATAGGGCCTCTTGCCACGCCTATCAACCTCAATGGCCCTCTGGTCCTTCCCTGCCACCAAAGCTCTCGACACGGAAACTGTATAAGTTGTAGGACCAGAAATCCTGACATCACGGCGCAATATCGACTGCAAATCATCCATAAAATGCCTCAGATTCTCCCGGGCACCGTTATAAATTAGGGGCACAAAGTGACACCCCTTCTCAAACTTCCTGACGAAGTCTACCACGCTATTGTCTCCCTGTCGTAGCGATATGAACTCCCTGGTCAAGCGGGAGCGTACTTCTTCAGTGAAGTACTTGGAGTAAAATAACTCCTTAAAGCCATCCCATGACAGAGTCTGCAGATTCACCGACACGGACGCGCTCTCCCACCATAGCCTGGCGTCCCATGTCAACAAAAAGATGGCACATTTAAATCTGTCTGCATCCTGCAGCTCCATGAAAGCGAAAATCACCTCGATGGACTTAATCCATCCTTCAGTTATCATCGGGTCAGTAGTCCCCGAGAACTCCTTAGGATCCATCCTTCTAAACCTTTCGTACACAGCCTCTGCTCTGGGCCTCGCCCCTGTATCCACCGAAGCCTGATTCCCCGCAAACTATGCAAAGAACTGAGTCATTCCTGAAAGCATCTGAGCTTGCATATCTGGGGGTGGACGAGGAGGAGTGACCCTCTCCCCATCCTGAGCTTACCTATTCTCATCCCTTGCTCCACGGTTAACCAAACGTCTAGGAGGCATACTGTTCCAAAATTTCCCCAACACATAAACCCAATATGCATGAACATCATACTAATATCATAAGATGCACGTAATTTAAACTTAAAACATGGACTTGCTGAAATAATGACTTGATGCTTACTACATGAAATAATTTAAAACTTTAAAACTTACAGACTTGAGGTGTGACTTCGTGAGCTTCTCGCAAGTGGCAGTAGGCACAACCATTTACAAGAACACCGCTCTGAACCAACTGTAACGTACCGTATTTTGAACTACTTGAAATTTGCGGAAAAATAAAAATTTTCTTAAATATAAAATAAACTTTCAAATTGTGATCATAAATAAACTGTCCAACCAAAAGTATTTGCAATAAGATAGATCACATATAAAGTTTGCTAGAGAAAAATACTTGTTTAAACATCATAAACCAAAACGTAAAATCAGAGTAGTTGAAGCATTGCATAAAAACTTAAAAACATGGGCGATCCTCGGGTTTAGCCTCTCCCTCAGTCCAAGCCAGCTCACTAGTCCTCACCTCTCGCCTCCTCAAATTAATCCTCACCTGCATCGATCAAGTCTAGTGAGTCTAAAGACTCAACATGTCTAAACTGGAAGTAACAAGTAATACGTAATAAAATCACATGCAACTTTAAAATAGAAAGTACATACTTGAAACTTGAACTTGCATACAAGAGCTTGAACACACATACATGAGATTGAACATACTTACATACTGATCGAGCAAAATTTGCACAGTGAAATCCTTAATAAAAATATGGTTTTATATGCTCAAAAATTAATCGCAAGTGCACGATGTCAAGTAATAGTATAATGTACCGGAGTACGAGTATCGTTCCACTGAAGACTGTATTTGACAATTATTATTTTCAGTTATTAACTCTTTAGCAACGAAAATTGATTGGTTGTTTTATTACTACTCTAATAAAATAAACATGCAAATGAAATTTTTCAAAATCAAGTAATGAAATATAATGTCTAAAATGGTTGAGTAAATTCAATAAGAAATGAATTTGTTGGGAATTTCGGTTCACCTACCCCTCGTTAATTAATTAATTCGTTCGATATTAATTATATGCTTCCGACAGGATTTCCTATTCAATTGAACACACCCTCTCGAGCTATGCCAAACTAATTCTACTCAATGAAGTAATTAAATGTCTTTAATTATTTATCAAGAGTGAATTGCATGTCGATTTATGAAATCCCCTAGTTTTCGACCCTTAGGACTATGACTATCGGCGCGTATCCAATTTCATATGTCTATATAAATTGTAGATCCACGGATTATACTACTCGTTCTTATCACAAGTTATTCTCTCGAACTCACTCGTAATATAAAGACGTTGTTAAAGTTAGTTACGCTCTAACAACACGATAAAACAATAGTATAATCAAGAATAAATCAAAATCGAGGTGTAAATTAATTATATCAAAGTTTGGGGTAGGATCCCCTTAAATCCCAACAATTAATAAAATTAGCTACTAGAATTCATAGCGAAAATAAACACATCAATGTTTAAGAGATAAAAACTAAATTAGAAATACTAGAATTGACGAAAATTGAGAAGAACGACGCCCGGAAAGCTTCGAATCTTCAATCCAAGCGCAAAAATCCTCTCCAAATCTTGCGGCCGCTGCTCAATGAAGTCTGAATGCCCTCAAAAAAACGTCCTCCCCCCTTTCCATATCATCCTCTCCTCCAAAATAAGGTAGGGAATCGGACAAGAAATCTTCCCAAAAATAAGTGGCGCTCGGGCGGTAGAATATTACCGCTCGAGCGCCACACCTTCTGTAATCTTGCTTGGGATATGCGGCATTCGCGCACGGGCGGTAGAATATTACCGCCCGAGCGCCGAGTCTTCTGTAAGTTGGCTTCGGAAATTAAATCTCGCGCCCCTACCGCTCGAGCGCCATACTTTCTGGACATCATCATTGGCATTCACCTCTCGTGCCCGGGCGGTAAATTTCTACCGCTCGGGCGCCACCTTTTCTGCTCATTTTCTTCTTCGATTGCATACTTTGCTCCAATTTTGGTTCTCTGGTCGTTTTACCTGCAAATTTGTCACGCACAAGTAAGAAATGATCAAATGCATATGCTTACTCTAAAACGAACAAAATGTGAATGAAATGGACGCATGCACAATGCAAACACACGCAAACTAATGCACTAAAACACGTAAAAACCACACCTATCAACCCCCTCATACTAACCTTTTGCTTGCCCTCAAGCAAAATAGGTTATAGACTATTACTAAAACGTGAAATAAACATGTACGGGAAAGAATTGAAATAACTAGATTGATGGTGAAGTAGCAACCTGACATCTCCTGCCTCAGCGGGTTTGTGAACTACATCCACCTAGTCAAATCACAACATACATTACTGCCCCTTTCAAAACCTCACAACACAATTGTATTTTTCCAAAATGTGTGGTCGTGTGTGCTGTGGATTTTTATAGTTGTGTTTTAGACAGTTTAATTCGCAAATCATGTGGGTCGCCGAAGCAACCAGTCAACGCAAGTGTCTCTTTTCTGAGTTCCTGTTTCTATTTAGGACCAACCAGTCAACACATAAAGTTGTAGAGTTTTATAGTTAAGCAACAAAATGTAGGGAGTCAATAGCCAATGTGCTCAAGTGGTTTAGAAATATGGGGAGTACGTAGATCATTTTCACTATGCACTTGTCAGAAATTTTCTCTGACATCCTCAACGCCTTACATCTCCATCTTTTTAGCCTTGGGATAGGATTTCATCCCTTTTTGGCTCCCCCTCACCTTACATCCCCTTTATTATTCCATTTTTTTTTTGTGCATAGTTTTCTAATGCGTACTCCCTATGCTTTGGATATAGGGTATGTTTTTTTATCTGGCATAGGGATGAATTTTTAGGTCCTATGCACGATTGGGATGAAGGATGTTTGAGGGATATTTTTGATTTTCTACTTGAGTTCATGCTACTGGTTAGTCATTCATTTCAACAGGTAATCATTCAAGTTCTACTCGCATCTTATGTTTCTCCAGTTCCCCTCACAGATTATTTTGAACTTAACTGTCATCGACACCACTATTAAAATCCAATATGTGTGCATAAAACGATTTCAATTCACCTGGGGATTCATAACGAGTGATAAGACTAAGTAACATGCAGTTCATTTATCCCATAATCATCATTGGCTACCAATTTACTAGTTTCACCATCATTTGACACTCATGCACGACAAATACGAAAAACGACCCCCTCATACTAAAAGAGTGCAAAGTCCCCATTGCACAAAACCAAAGCACAACGATGCAAACACTAATGCAGACACAGAGAAAATTAATGCAAAATGAATGCCAGGTAAGAAATAAAACATAAAGCAATAAAAGAAACTTAAATAAAAATGCGAAGAAAGGGGAAACAGTGAACTCCCCTGATCAAGGCTCCTCCTCATCGTGCTCCGGTGGTGGCACTCCGGCGGCATCCCCTTGCGGAAGGTAGTCATATTGAAACTGGTAGGGAGAAACGAACGGCGGAAGTGGTGGTATGGCCCCTGGATCTACGCCTCCGTGTTGGAGCATAGTGCGCATCATGGAGTCGAGGTGTGCAAGATGGGTCGTGACATTGGCGTTGACCTGCTCTTGATGAGCCATGAAGGTAAGGCTCTCGTCCATTTTGCCGATTTGGGTGCGCATGTGGGGGTGTGGGTGACGAGGGACGGCGGCGCTTGAACCTCCTACTTCCTCCTCCTGAGTGGGGAAGTCTATCTATCATTTCGCCTTCTTCCGCCGCTAGTCATCCACACAAATAGGCTTCATGGGTTGTAGCCATTCCTCATCGTCCCGAAAAATAACTCCCACCTGGGAACACAATTCGGATATGATGGTAGGGAAAAATAGGCCGATGTGGCTGTTATGTATGCTCATCATAATTTGAGAGTGTAATAGCTTGCCCACGTTAATGGCGTAGTCCTGAGATAACGCAAAAAGTACCACTGCCCGCTCTTTCTGCACCTCACTCTTGTGGGAAACTGGCATCATCCTTCTGGCCAAAAATTGATACCACATGGCAATGTCGGCCCGCAAGTATTTTTCGTCGAAGCAGCTCGGGGGTCTCCCTAATGGTTTCCAGGTTGCCCCGGGAAGGCACAAAGTCTCAATGATCATCGAGTAATTAGGGTCAGCAACTAATGCCTCGAATTCAGAGTCGTCAACGTCGGCCGTTTCTAATAGGGCGTTAATCGTGAATGAATCGAATGGCACAAGCTTTGCTCTAACAAATGCCCTACCATCTGTTCGTTCACCGGCATCCACATAAAATTCCATAACTACAGACACCACTGCAGCCTTAGGTTGCTCGCCAAATTTTACCCATCATCGTTTCTCCAATTCCCCAAGAGTGTCCAAGTGTCTATCCTCGAATAGACGATGAAATCCCCTTTCGGCAATGGGGTTTCTATGTATTTTAGTATGATAATATCTATCCCTAGCCGCCGCGTTCACAAAACGTGTTCTATCAAACGAGGAGGAAGAAGAAGAACCGGGAGTACCTTTCAATTTCTTTGGTGCCATGGTGGTGTTGATGGAGATGGTGGGTGACCGGAGAGAGGTGTTCTTGCTTCCTAAGGGAAATTGTGCCTTGTCGCCGGAAACTTGAGTGGAGATTGTTGTACATGCACAAGAAAATCGAGAGAGGGGAGTGAGGTAGAATTAGGGATTTGGGGAAAAGTTTTCGCAGAATGAAACGGGGAGAGTGAATTCGCGTTTTTAAACGCATGCGCGCTCGAGCGGTAAAACATTACCGCTCGGGCGCCGAATTCTCTGGAAAAAAAATTTCGGGAATAAGTGTTCGCGCTCGAGCGGTAAACAATTACCGCCCGAGCGCCGAGCTCTCTGGAAATTTTTTTGTTTGAAATAAGTTGTCGCGCTCGAGCGATAAATAATAACCGCCCGAGCGCCGAGCTCTCTCGAAATTTTCGTTCTTTTTTTTTTGAAATAAAAACAAAACAACAGTAAAATAAAATAAAACATACTAACAAGAAAGAAAAATCAAATTAAATGCAAGAGAAGGGAAAGAAAGGTAGTTCTCAATTTACAGTCGAGAGCTAGACTGTCGGCCGGTCTCAGTTTGAATTGTCTTGGAACCGGGTGATTACAAGTTGTGGCTCAATTATGCCACCCATGTAGTGCTTCAGTCGCTGGGCATTGACCGTGAATCTCCCATCCTTCCCATCGTGCAGTTCCACGGCTCCCGACGGGTATACTTTAGAAATCACGAATGGTCCAGACCATCGTGACTTCAATTTTCCAGGAAACAGTCGCAACCGGGAGTTGTAGAGTAGGACATTGTCACCTTCCTTGAATTCCCTCTCGATGATCCGCTTGTCATGGGCCTTCTTCGTCTTCTCCTTGTATGACAGTGCAAGATCATATGCCAGGTTCCGGAATTCCTCTAACTAATCCAGTTGCAGCAGACGTCGTTCACCTGCGTCAGTAAAATTAAAGTTCAATGTTTTTGTGGCCCAGTATGCTCGATGCTCCAACTCTACAGGTAAATGACATGCTTTACCAAACAACAACCTATATGGTGTAGTGCCTATAGGTGTTTTAAAAGCAGTCCTATATGCCCAAAGAGCATCATCTAATCTCATTGACCAGTCTTTCCGACTGACACCTACAACTTTCTCCAAAATCTGCTTTATCTCTCGGTTCGACACTTCCACTTGACCACTCGTTTGGGGGTGATATGGGGTAGAGATCTTGTGTGTGACACCGTATTTGCTCAAGAGTTTTTCAAATAATTTATTGCAAAAATGGGTGCCACCATCACTAATGATTGCTCTTGGTGTCCCAAACCTGTTAAAAAATGTTTTTCTTTAAAAATTTCAGGACCACTTGAGCATCATTAGTGGCATACGCTTCTGCCTCTACCCACTTAGACACATAATCAACCGCAACCAAGATATATTTTTTCGTGAATGAACTGGGAAACGGTCCCATGAAATCTATCCCCCATACATCAAAAACCTCACAATCCAGAATATTATTTAATGACATTTCATGACAGTTAGAGATGTTACCTGACCGCTGGCATTTATCACAGGATTAGCACATAAGCACGAGCATCTTTAAAGAGGGTTGGCCAATAAAAGCCACATTCAAGTACCTTAGATGCCGTCCTTGTTGGTCCAAAATGACCACCTACCTCACGGTTGGATTTGCCCAAACTCCTCCTCTGCAACACACCTTCTTATCATGGAATCTGCACAAATCTTAAACAAAAATGGTTCCTCCCAAAAATAGTATTTCACGTCAGAGAAGAATTTCTTTCGTTGGTGAAACGATAGATTTGGTGGCGGTGTGCCTGTGACAAGAAAGTTAGCAAAATTTGCATACCAAGGGCAGTGTTTCACCTCAAATAGCTGTTCGTCAGGAAACCAATCATTTATTGCTTGATCTACACAGTCATTACTAATCAGCTCCAACCTAGACAAGTGATCCGCTACCACATTCTCGACACCTTTCTTATCCTTTATTTCTAAATCAAATTCTTGCAACAATAAAATCCACCGAAGTAAGCGTGGCTTTGCATCTTTTTTAGCAAGTAAGTATTTCAATGCCGAGTGATCTGTGTAAACAATTACTTTGTACAAAACAAGGTAAGAATGAAATTTGTCAAGAGCAAATACTACTGCAAGTAATTCCTTTTCAGTTGTTGCATAATTCAATTGAGCCTCATCAAGGGTCTTACTTGCGTAGTAAATTGTATGAAATACCTTGTTTTGACACTGGCCAAGCAAAGCTCCCACCGCCGTATCACTGGCATCGCACATGATCTCGAAGGGCAAATCCCAATCCGGTGCCACCAAGACAGGAGCTATCACCAAGCGCCCCTTCAAATCCTCGTACGCCTGTAAACAGTCAGCATTGAAATCAAAAGGCACATCTTTCATAAGTAAGGAAGATAGAGGTTTGGCAACTTTTGAAAAGTCTTTGATAAACCGCCTATAAAAACCGGCGTGGCCTAGAAAACTTCTAACTCCCTTCACTGAGGATGGTGGTGGTAGGTTCTTTATGACTTCAATTTTAGCTTTGTCCACCTCAATTCCTTGTTCCGAAACCTTGTGCCCTAAAACAATTCCCTCTTGTACCATGAAATGGCACTTTTCCCAATTAAGCACCAAGTTCGTCTCCTCGCACCTTCTCAACACGGATCTCAAATTCTGCAAACACTCAACAAACGTTGCACCAAAGATAGAAAGTTCATCCATAAATATTTCAGGAAAGGTTTCAATCATATCATGGAATATAGCAGTCATGCAGCGCTAAAATGTAGCAGGTGCATTACAAAGACCAAAAGGCATACGGCGAAAAGCAAAAGTTCCATAAGGACAAGTGAAAGTGGTTTTCTCTTGGTCCTCAAGTGCAATAGTGATTTGATTATACCCCGAATACCCATCTAGAAAACAATAAAATTCATGCCCCGCTAATCTCTCCAACATTTGATCAATAAAGAGAAGGGGAAAATGGTCCTTACGGGTGGCATCATTCAACTTCCTATAGTCAATACACACTCTCCACCCCGTAACAGTTCTCGTGGGAATAAGTTCATTCTTTTCATTAGTGATCACCGTAATCCCACCTTTCTTTGGCACGCATTGAACAGGACTTACCCATGCACTATCAGATATAGGATAGATAATATCTGCATCAAGGAGTTTGATAGTCTCTGCTTTTACTACCTCTTGAATCTTTGGATTGAGTCGTCTTTGAGGTTGCACGAGAGGTGAGTACTTTTCTTCCATCAAGATTTTATGCATGCAGATCGATGGACTGATTCCCTTGATGTCTGCCACCTTCTACGCAAAAGCACTCTTGTGCGCTTTCAAAACTTCCAACAGTTTATCCTCCATCACATCTGTCAAAACAGCATAAATAATGACAGGTAAAGTGTTATTCTCACCTAAGTATACGTACTTTAGGTGTGGAGGCAATGGTTTGAGCTCAAGCGTCGGTGGCTCCTCCAGGCTTGACTTCTGAGGGATCAAATCTCTTCGATCTCCCATGTCCTCTAATCTAATCCTTATTAACCTCTTCCATGGTTGGTTGGCATTGAGGTATGATACTATTTTGGCTTTCTCTGCATCCAATTCATCTTCTCTCATTTCAGTAGTGAGAGTGGCCTCCAAAGGGATCCCTAAGAGCATCCTGCACATAGTTAGACACAAAAGCATCAAAAGCATCAATTCTATAACAACTATCAGAATGCAGTGTGTGCTTAAGTGCATTAAAAACATCAAAAGTAATCTCTTTCTCGCCCACTCTCAACCTCAACTTCCCTTCTTGAACATCAATCAGGGCCTTGCCAGTCGCAAGGAATGGTCTCCCCAAAATCAAGGGCATCTCCATATCCTCCTCCATGTCGAGCACCACAAAATCAGCAGGAAAAATAAACTTATCTATTTTCACTAGCACATCCTCAATAACTCCCCATGGATACTTGACAAATCTGTCTACTAGCTGTAAAGACATCCTCGTCGGTTTAGGTTCCCCCAACCCAAGTTTCCTAAACACAGACAAAGGCATATGATTAATACTTGCACCAAGATCACACAAAGCTTTGTGAAAAACAACATCACCAATCATGCAAGGAATAGAAAAACTCCATGGGTCTTTTAGTTTCGGTGGGATTTTGTTTTGCACCAAAGCAGAGCAATTTTCAGTTAAGTTCACCATCATGTGATCCTCCAACTTCTTCTTATTAGCTAATATGTCCTTCAAAAATTTAGCATAACTAGGCATTTGCATCAAAGCATCGGCAAAAGGAATATTGATATGCAATTTTTTGAATACCTCAAGAAACTTACCGAATTGTGCATCTAGTTTTGCTTTTTTCAGTGCTACAAGATAAGGGGGAGGTATAACAATTTTAGATTGTGCAATGGGTGCTGGTGTAGTGTTAGAAGACTTACCTTTACATGTCTCAGTCGCTCCTTCTCGTTGATCTTCTTTTTCTTTCTCTTCTTGTTCAAGCACTTTTCCGCTCCTCAATGCTATGGCTTTCACTTGCTCTTTCGGGTTAGTTTCTAGTGTTGCTTGGCAAGGTTCCCGGATCTCTGCTCGTGATCATTATCGCCAACTGACCTATCTGATTCTCTAAGCCCTTTATTGATGCATCATGGTTTCGCAATCTAGTCTCGGTGGCTGAAATGAACTTAGACATCATTTGCTCCAGACTAGATTTTTCATCTCGAGGCTCATGTCCATACATCGGTTGCTTACTATACTGCTGTCCCCCTTGGGGTCGAGTCTGACTGCCTTGACCACCCCATTAGAAATTGGGGTGTTGTCTCCATCCAGGATTATATGTATTTGAATAAGGATCATTCCTCGGACGATTTTGAATCCCCACTTGATTCACTGGTGCCTCCTCATTTGCATAGAAAGGACCACTGTCTTGATAGTCCTTAACATAGTGCTCTCCTCCGCATTTTTCACAAAATATCTCTTGCAGGCGCATCGCTGTCCCATTTACGTTCATGCTGTCTATTTTCCTGTTGAGTGCTTCTAATTGTGCAGTGACAGCTGAAAAGTCAGTTACCTGGTGTACTCCTGCATTCCTTCACTGAGTGTTCCTTTCAGATTGAGGGTGATAGCTGCTAGCAGCCATCTCCTCTAATAACTCATACCCCTTTTAGGCCGTTTTCCTCAACAGATTTCCGTAGGCCGCAGCATCTATCATGGTTCGGTTAGATGAAATTAAACCATAGTAAAAAGTTTGGACCACTAACCCAAGAAGCAACTCATGATGCGGGCATCTTCGCAATAAGTCTTTGTAGCGCTCCGAAGCCTCGTAGAGTGACTCCTGCTCAAATTGAGAAAAGGTGGTTATGTCCGCTTGCAGCTTCATGGTTTTTGATGGAGGAAAGTACTTCAAGAGGAATGCCTTGGCCATATCCTCCCAAGTTGTGATTGAACCTACAGGCAAACAATTCAACCAAGATTTAGCTTTATCACGCAAAGAGAACGGAAATAAACGTAGTCTAACAGCATCATCTGAAACTCCATTAAATTTAAAAGTATCGCAAATTTCTAAGAAGTCGGCGATGTGAGTGTTCGGATCATCTAGCGCATTTCCCCCGAATTGGACAGTGTTCTGGATCATTTGAATTATTGCTGGCTTGATCTCAAACTAGTTTGCCCTAACAGTTGGTCGCACTATGCTTGGACGTGCTCCATCAAGCGATGGTTGCGCATACTCAAGCATGGGTATGCGTCTTGGCTCTTCGATCCTTGGATCTTCGTGATGCTCCTCCTCACGTTCGTTCCTCTTCATTATGTCTCTTAGTCTCTGCTGTTGTCGTCTTCTACGTAAGGTTCTTTCAATCTCGGGATCGAATGTCTCTAGTTCAGACTCTAGAGACCTTGGCATGCACAAGAGAGATATCTGCGAACAAAATCGAAGGTGTGAACCAAAGTGAAATAGAGAATGCTAAAGTAAATAATTGAAAATAAAATTGTAGATTAACAGTCCCCGGCAACAGTGCCAAAAACTTGATCGAGCAAAACTTGCATTGTGAAATCCTTAATAAAAATATGGTTTTATATGCTCAAAAATTAATCGCAAGTGCACGATGTCAAGTAATAGTATAATGTACCGGAGTACGAGTATCGTTCCACTGAAGACTGTGTTCGACAATTATTATTTTCAGTTATTAACTCTTTAGCAACGAAAATTGATTGGTTGTTTTATTACTACTCTAATCAAATAAACATGCAAATGAAATTATTCAAAATCAAGTAATGAAATATAATGTCTAAAATCGTTGAGTAATATCAAATAAGAAATGAATTTGTTGGGAATTTCGGTTCACCTACCCCTCGTTAATTAATTAATTCGTTCGATATTGATTATATGCTTCCGACAGGATTTCTTATTCAATTGAACACACCCTCTCGAGCTATGCCAAACTAATTCTACTCAATGAAGTAATTAAATGTCTTTAATTATTTATCAAGAGTGAATTGCATGTCGATTTATGAAATCCCCTAGTTTTCGACCCTTAGGATTATGACTATAGGCGCGTATCCAATTTCATATGTCTATGTAAATAGTAGATCCACGGATTATACTACTCGTTCTTATCACAATTTATTCTCTCGAACTCACTCGTAATATAAAGACGTTGTTAAAGTTAGCTACGCTCTAACAACACGATAAAACAATAGTATAATCAAGAATAAATCAAAAATCGAGGTGTAAATTAATTATATCAAAGTTTGGGGTAGGATCCCCTTAAATCCAAACAATTAATAAAATTAGCTACTAGAATTCATAGCGAAAATAAACACATCAATGTTTAATAGATAAAAACTAAATTAAAAATACTAGAATTGACGAAAATTGTGAAGAACGACGCCCGGAAAGCTTCGAATCTTCAATCCAAGCGCAAAAATCCTCTCCAAAGCTTGCGGCCGCTGCTCAATGAAGTCTGAATGCCCTCAAAAAAACGTCCTCCCACCTTTCCATATCATCCTCTCCTCCAAAATAAGGTAGGGAATCGGACAAGAAATCTTCCCAAAAATAAGTGGCGCTCGGGCGGTAGAATATTACCGCTCAAGCGCCACACCTTCTGTAATCTTGCTTGGGATATGCGGCATTCGCGTTCGGGCGATAGAATATTACCGCCCGAGCGCCGAGTCTTCTGTAAGTTGGCTTCGGAAATTAAATCTCGCGCCCCTACCGCCCGAGCGCCATACTTTCTGTACATCATCATTGGCATTCACCTCTCGCGCCCCTACCGCCCGAGCGCCATACTTTCTGTACATCATCATTGGCATTCACCTCTCGCGCCCGGGCGGTAATTTTCTACCGCTCGAGCGCTACCTTTTCTGCTCATTTTCTTCTTCGATTGCATACTTTGCTCCAATTTTGGTTCTCCGGTCGTTTTACCTGCAAATTTGTCACGCACAAGTAAGAAATGATCAAATGCATATGCTTACTCTAAAACGAACAAAATGTGAATGAAATTGACGCATGAACAATGCAAACACACGCAAACTAATGCACTAAAACACGTAAAAAGCACACCTATCACATACATACATAGACGTGCCATCAACATAAAACTTTTCGTAAACATGCTTACTTCATACATACTTGAGCATACATAACATAATTTTGCGTCGAGGCATGTTTCAAAGCAAGTGACCCATACATAAATACGCTTGATCAGACTAAACCACAGTACTGGGCTGACAGAGAATATCCACTGCCACATACATGAGATCCCCGTTCATAATTTAACGGGTGGATTGGTCCTGGTCATACTTTACCGCTTTCCAATCCCATACATAATTTGGTCACAAGACATTTAGCATACCTCAAAAACTTAAAAGTATTTTCTTTTGCATGTCAAACATACTTACTTGGCGTTGAGGGATTCGTTGGATCTCGATTATGGCCATTGCTGCAACATACTAACATGAAATCAACCACTTATCCTTCATAGCCTAGACGTAGGTATTCGTGCTCACAACCGAATCAAGTAAATAGCTTATGACATTCTAGATCGCTCGGGACTTGACCTCGTTTAATCATCGTACTAAACCATGACATAAACCCCAAAACAATCAATAAAACTTTTTCCCAAAAATGGAGTACACGGATCCCGTGCCCAGGTCCGGTTACAGGTCCGTGTAGGTTCTATAAAAGTATACTCGAAAAAAAGTAAGGACACGGACCCCGTGCCTGGGTCCGTGTAGGCTCTGTATGTTGACACTTTGAAGGAAACAAGGGCACGGACCTTGTGTTTGGGTCCATGTAAGGGTCCGTGTTGCCTCGAGCAAGCAAACCTGCGGGAAAATTCTTACACTGTGCTTATTTCTCCCAACTCAACCGAATAGACTAAGAATCGTTACATCGAAACCCATCTTAGGACGCTACGGTATTGACTCCAACCCGTGCCAACAATCCAACAATCCCAACATCGGACAATCAACAACAAAACGAAAAATTCCAAAATTCGACACCATCATCTTCGTACGACTTCTATTGTCTCCCAAGCCAAGCCCGACTCGAAACGACACAACAAATGGTGCCTAAAAACATCCCACAACATGTCTAAACTCAGTACTACTGGCCCGGCGATGCCACCATCGTCTTCCTATGACTTCTATTGTCTCCCAAGCCAAGCCCGACTCGAAACGACACAACAAATGGTGCCTAAAAACATCCCACAACATGTCTAAACTCAGTACTACTGGTCCGACGATGCCCAACGAAGCCTGCAACTCAAACACTTCAAGAATTCATCAATAACATATTTTTCAGAAAAACGCAGTTTGAGAAGTCCCACCAAAACGGTCATAACTCACTCAATTTGTGTCCAATTATTTCAAAGTTTATATCAAATCGAAGGTATCAAAAAGTTCTACGTTTCATATGTTAAAATTTTTTCCAGAAAATCGACCAAAAAGCCGCCGTATTTAAAATGACAGCATGATTTGAGTTTCCAGATCTAAAAATCGTTCCAAAAGTTATTCAACCATAATTGCTCAAACTTCTACATAACATACTCATGGTATTCATACAATAAATATAAAAATTATTACTATGACTATATCGATGCAGAAACGAAAGAATATACATGATTTTTGATGTTAAAATTTACCAAACCAACGACACCGGGACAAACGTGGCACGATTTTCTTTGAAGAAAACTCAATGAAATCTTGCTGGAAAATCAGAGGAAGGGCGGCTGCTGTCTTGCTCTTAGAACCCTAATATTTTACTCTCAAAATTTGAAATATAGTGTAGAGTGTCACGCCCCGAGTCCGAAGCGTCGGTGACATCCGGCATTGTTTAACAATTACATTGAAAAACAATAAAGCCTCGTATCAAATCAAACCAGTCTTTTTCATAAATAGAGTATTGTCTTACAATGGCAAAAGAATAAACTTTTACATCAGAGTTGCAGAAGCTAAACAAAAGAAAAGGAGTACAATTCTCGATTTCCTGATCTCGAAATCTGATCACCATCCCCAGAACGCTTCTTGCTCCTCCTCGTTTACTTGCTCTTCATTTTTATCTGAAATTGTAAGGGTTGAGTGTTTTGGGAAAACACTCAGCAAGTGGGGATCGATTGATTCCAAAGATACATATAGAACTTAGTTTTTCTTAAAACGTTCTTTTAACAGACTTTCAAAACTTAATATTCTTAACTTATCAGGACAGAGACAAATCGAATAAATTACAGAATTCATCATATGATTCAGAACAATTCAGAAACCGATTAACTCAATTCAGAACAGAACATATCAGAACAGACAGAACACTGTTACTCATCTCATTTCCATGGTCAAATTGTCCCCAATATGTTAGTCCTCTAAGGGGTGAGGCCAGAATACGGTTTTATACCCACCGATGGGGGCCAGACAGAAATGGTTTTATACCCACCATTGGGGCCAGACAGAATCACAATTCTCGTCCCATTTCAAATCAATTTGTAACAGTGCAACACAAAATTCAGATTTACCAGACAGAACGTATCATAGTTTTCAGATATCAGAGTTTCAGACGGATTTAGCGGAACCAAAGAATTTCGAACAACAAACAGAGCACATAATCGATCGAAATTTTAAACGGACAGACTTCATATTTTCGAAAACGGAGACACACAATCATGCATGTCATAATATATATTCAAGTTTAAAAATACAAACGAATATATAACAAAATCCCACTTATCGTATTTGCAGATTTTGATACAACACGTCTTCTCAAAAATCGGGCAGCACTTCGGCGCAACTTTGGAAAATGCAGTCTTCAATCACATAGCACCTCGACATAGGAATTCCGCTCTGGACTGTACGAGCTTTCCTTTCTTCTTTTTCCTTGCTTGAATCGGCCGAAGGCTTGAAGGTGAGGAGAGGGCCGAAATTTTGTAGCTTTTTGAGGGATTATTTGAAGTGCATTTGGCATGAGGATTGTGGTACTATTTATAGAGAAATGCTAGCCCTTTCATCTAGCCCTTGGTCGACCACTTGGGCTCCAAGAAAATGTTAATTGTGTTTCAATTCTCCATGAATTCCTCAAGTTCAAGGCTATCCATAATTGTGGTCCAAAATCTCATGCACCCTTAATTGTCATCTTGATTTTCTAAAGGGTCATTCCTTGCATCAATAATGTGTCCTAACCCTTAGCTTAATCCCTTATCTCATTTATGGGTTTACTTAAAAGTCTTTTCTTGCATATTTAATTTGTTCAAACCTTTAGCTTAACTTTTAGCTCCCTTTTTGGCCTTGTTAGGACAAGCTTGATTGAGCTTCTTCGAGCTGAAGGTTCGCGTTCTTGAGCTGGGGTTTCACTCCTCTCGTGAAAATTCTTCGATGGATATGGTTATTTGCAGCTCGGCTTCCGGTTGAGCTCATTCCCGAGCTTTGAAGTTGCTTCCACGAGTTACTAGCTGAAAATCTTATTTACTTGGGATCGTAAAATCTCGGGTTCTCACATCCCTCCCTCCTTATTAAAAGTTTCGTCCTCGAAACTTGCATTAGCTTGATCTTTCGAACAGATGAGGGTATTGTGATCGCATTTTCTCTTCGAGTTCCCAAGTTGCCTCCCTTTCGGTATGATTTGACCACTGTACTTTGACATAAGGTATTGTCCGATTCCTCAACACTTGGTCTTTCGAGTCCACTATTTGGGTAGGGACTTCTTCATATTTGAGTTCTTCATTCAGGTTTCCTTCAATCATCAGTGGTGTAACCTTAAGTACATGACTCGGATCCGGGACATATTTCCGCAGTTGTGAGATATGGAAAACATTGTGTACTCTGGACATCTCAGGTGGCAAAGCTAGACGGTAAGTTAAGGTTCCCACTTTCTCCAGTATCTCGAACGGTCCCACATACCTTGGATTTAGCTTTCCGGATTTACTGAACCGACTACTCCCTTCATGGGAGAGACCTTAACGTAAGCTTTCTCACCAATTTCCAACTATAAGGGTCTTCTCTTCAGATCGGCCCAGCTCTTCTGCCTATCTTGGGCTGCCTTGAGTCTCTCCTTGATTATGACTACTTTATCAATGGTTAACTGAATAAGTTCTGGCCCGGTAACAGCTTTTTCTCCGACCTCATCCCAATATAGAGGCGACCTACACTTTCTTCCATACAAAGCTTCATACGGAGCCATCTCAATGCTACTATGATAGCTGTTGTTATAAGCGAATTCGATAAGGGGTAACTATTCACTCCAATTTCCAGAAAAGTCCAGTGCACATGCCCTCAGCATATCTTCGAGGGTTTGAATTGTCCTTTCGGTTTGGCCATCAGTCTGGGGATGATAGGCCGTGCTGAGAGTAAACTTGGTTCCCATAGCCTTCTGGAAATTTTTCCAAAATCTTGATACAAATCTTGGATCTATGTCAGACAGAATACTCGCTGGAACTCCATGTAGCCTCACTATGTTGTCCATATACAAAGTGGCTAATTTATCCAAATTATAATTCATCCGTACTGGCAAGAAATGGGCAGACTTGGTCAATCTGTCAATGATCACCCAGATCCCATCGTGACCCTGCCTTGATCGTGGTAGTCCTACTACGAAATCTATGGAGATGTTATCCCACTTCCACTCTGGTATTTCCAATGGTTGTAAAAGTCCTCCAGGCCTTTGATGTTCCGCCTTGACTTGTTGACAGACCAAACACTTTGCAACAAAGACAGCTACGTCTTTCTTCATACCGTTCCACCAGTAATTATTTTTTAGTCTCTGTACATTTTGGTACTCCCTGGATGTACTGAAAATCTCGATTTATGTGCCTCGGCCATTACTTCTTCTCGAATTCCATCGACGTTTGGCACATACAATCGTCCTTTCATCCAGACTATCCCATTTTCGTCAATTTGAAATTCTGGAACTTTTCCTTCTTGGATTTGTTCTTTAATTCTAAGGATGGATGTGTCTTGACTTTGCTTCAATTTGATGGTCTCTCGGAGACCTAGTTGTACCGATAATGAAGATAAGATCACCTTCCCAGGGTTCCTTCGGCTCAACGCATCTGCCACCTTATTTGCCTTACCCGGATGGTAATTAATTGACAAATCATAGTCCTTGAGAAGTTCCATCCACCTTCTTTGCCTCATATTTAATTCCTTTTGAGTGAAAATATTCTTGAGACTCTGGTGATCGGTAAACACCTCACATTTTACTCCATAAAGGTAGTGCCTCCAAATTTTGAGCGCAAATACTACTGCAGCTAATTCTAGATCATGTGTGGGGTAATTCTGCTCATATGGTTTTAATTGCCGTGAGGCATAAGCAATTACCTGACCCTCTTGCTTAAGCACACACCCTAATCCTCCCTTTGAAGCGTCACTGTAAGCAGTGAAATTCTTACCATCCTCTGGAAGAACTAATACTGGTGTGGATGCGAGTTTTGTCTTCAGGGTTTCGAAATTCTTTTCACAAGCTTCATTCCAAATGAATTTCGAATTTTTCTGAGTAAGTTTGGTGAGTGGAATGGCTATTGAAGAAAATCCTTCCACAAATTTTCTATAGTAGCCTGCTAATCCCAGAAAACTTCTTACTTCAGTCATTGTCTTTAGTTGTGGCCAATCCTTGATTGCCTCTACCTTCTTAGGATCTACTGACACTCCTAATTCAGAAATTATATGCCCTAATAACGCCACACTTTTTAACCAAAATTCACATTTCTTAAATTTGGCGTATAGTTCCTTTTCTCGAAGTGTCTGCAAAGTGAGACGCATATGCTCTTTGTGTTCTTCTTCACTTGGTGAGTACACAAGGATATCATCTATGAGGACAACTACAAACTTATCGAGATATGGTTTGAATACCCGATTCATAAGGTCCATGAATGCTGCAGGAGCATTTGTTAGGCCAAAAGGCATTACCGTGAATTCGTAATGTCCATATCTTGTCCTAAAAGCAGTTTTAGGGATGTCTTCCGCTTTGACCTTCAACTGATGATAACCAGATCTCAGATCTAGTTTTGAGAAAACCTTGGCTCCCTTTAACTGATCGAAAAGATCATCTATTCTTGGGAGTGGGTGCTTATTCTTTATGGTGATCTTGTTCAACTCCCGGTAGTCAATACATAGCCTCATGCTTCCGTCCTTTTCTTTACAAAAAGCATTGGGGCTCCCCATGGGGATGCACTGGGACGAATCTGCTACTTGTCTAATAATTCCTGCAGTTGCTCCTTTAGCTCCTTTAATTCAGCTAGAGTCATTCGGTATGGTGCCTTTGATATTGGTGCAGCACCAGGGACCAAATTGATTTCAAATTCTACTTCCCTATCTGGTATCTCTCCCGGTCGTTCCTCGGGGAAAACATCTGGAAATTCTTGAACAATTGAAATATACTCCAACCTTGGGACTTCTTCTTCTTTGATTTCATTGATCACTGCCAGATAAATTTCTTCTCCTCCTCTTATGGCTTTCCAGGCTTGTGAGGCAGATAACAGAGATTTTCTTTCTTTTGATTTTCCATGGAATAAAATCTCTTCTTCATGAGGAGTCTGGAGTCTAACATTTTTCTTTTGGCAGTCCACAATGGCATGGTATTTAGCTAACCAGTCCATTCCAAGAATGATGTCAAACTCAACCATATTGAGTTGAATCAATTCTGCTTCAAAAATTTGTTTGCTGATACAAATTTACAGTTTCGATACACTTTGTGTGTTTCAATTGTTTTGCTGGCTGATGTTGCTACTCTTAACGGTTCACTAAGAATATCATGTTCAAGTTTAAACTTCTTAGCAAATCTTCTAGACACGAATGAGTGTGTAGCACCACAATCAAATAAGGTATAAGCAGGCATTTCATTGAGTAAGATAGTACCTGCCACCACTTCATTGGTATCATCAGCTTCCTCTTGGGTGATTGCATATACCCGTGCATTGGTCTTGTTTTCATTTTTCTTGTTGGACCCCGTTCCTTTGTCCTTGTTGTCAAGACAATCTTTAATTCTCTGTCCCACCTTTCCGCACTTAAAACAAGCGTCCGTCTTCCGATAACATTCTCCAACATGTTTCTGTCGACATGTATCACACCACTTTCTTTCGGTGTTACCAGCACTGCCAGAATTTCCTTTGAAAGAACCACCTGAATAATTTGGTTTCTTAAACTTGGGACCATTCTGAGTAGATTGATTGACCATTGGTCTTTTGTTCTTGTTCTCTTCCTCACGTCGCTTTATATCAGTTTCTGCGCTCATTGCAGCGCCCATCAAATCCGCAAAGTTGTTTGGCTTGAATACTGCCAATGCCGACTGAATTCGACTGTTGAGTCCCTTCTTGAATCGATGCATTTTTAACGTTTCATCCGACATGATCGTTGGGACATAGGTTCCCAGATCGTTGAACCGTGAAGTGTATTCCATCACTGACATATCCGGAGCCTGTTTGAAGTTTTCGAAATCACCCAACTTCTGTAGTCAAAATTCAGCGGGATAGTATTGTTTCAAAAATTCTCTTTTAAAAATCTGCCATGTGATCTCTTCCACTTCTGCCAAAGATGGCGACACAGTTTCCCACCATTTCCTAGCTCGGTCTTCCAAAAACGGTGTTACATCCTACACTCTCAGTTCTTCAGGTATCTCCAGTAAATGTAGTTGTGTTTCGACGTTCTTGAGCCAGTTGTGGCTGACCTCTGGGTCTGGGTTCCCATCGAAAGTTGGAACTCGATTCCTTCTGAGAGATTTGTAATGATACTTAATCCCACGCGGTTGCGGTTCAGGTGGTGGTTGGATGGCGTTAGCCAATGGGTTCACGAATCCTTGCAACGTCGCAGCTACGATAGTGGCTATTGCCATCATATCCTCTTGACTAAGATTCACTCTTGGTGGTGGTGGTGGTGGTGGGTTTTCATCTTGGTTGGCGCCACGAGGGTTACGGTTGTTTCGGGGTGGTCTACCTGTCATTTCTTATAAACAGGTATTTTATTAATTCGTTTGCCACAATATTTAATCAAAGGAATAATTTCATTAAATTGTAAAAATTTTCGTACAACCAAATATTTTTCAAAACAAATGATTAATCAAATATTTCTAGATACAATCGAAGCCTATTCTAGAACTCTCTCTCCCTATTCGTTTATAACTTCTCCGTCCCCTACTGCTTCATTAATTTCTTCCTCCACAGGGTTCTCTTCCAGTTGTTCCATGAGTTCTTCCATATTGACCATCTCATTTTGTAGGTGCTCAATGTAATTCTGCAGTTGTGTGTTGTGGTGATCAAGATTGTTTAGTTGATCATGTAGTTCTTGTATTGTTGATTGGCTCACTTTTTCATTGATTTCTTGCTCTTCAATCCGCTCCTGAAGACGACGTTGGGTTTTGAGAAGACTATTTTCCCGAATTTCGAGCGTAAAAATCCTATCTTGCGCTTTCTTCAACTCTTGCTTGGTGATCTCATGCTGACGCTCTGACTCTAGATTATAAGCCGCGTAACGTCTAACGTCTTCGCGTAGTTTCTTCTCTTCCACTCTGGCCTCACGAAGATCCTCCACCATGCACACGTTATTTCCGTCTAACTGATAGTTATCTCTCTCAAGTTTATCATTCTTTTCTTTCAGTGTTTTAATTTCTGACTCATTTTCCTGAAGTTGTTTCTGAAGTTCATTTATAATGCTTTGAAAGTCCATGTTGGTTTCCTATAAAAACATTTAAATAAGATACTCATCCATTCTTAAATATGCAATAAGATAATAGAAAGTTTAAAATAGTTTGGTACACATATTATTTTCTTAGTCACAAGTTTACTACATTCCAGATACTTTATTATAATGCTAATCTAATCGAATATCTCTCCGTCGTCGCTGTCGCTGGCACTGTCGTCTTCGGCCACCTCCATCGGTGCTACCTCCTCTTCCTCCATGTTCTCTATCACCAAATGTAGGTAGTTATTCTGATCCTGAAGTCTTTTCTGTCCATAGCGCTGTGGAGCTTCGAAATGTACCGATCCTGCCTGGCGTTGTACTCCTCCTGGCGCTGACGGGCCTGAGCAGCACGTCCTCTTTTTGTTTCTACTCTCTCTAGCAATTCTCTGTTCAGCGAAGCCAGACGCGCAATGCGAGCTGAATCGGTGGGTATCTGAAGAAGTTGTCTCTCAGCCAAGTCCAGATGATGAGCAAGTCGATGTACGTCGGTCTCCAATATGTGCCTAATCTCACTAAGCTCCGGTTTTTCCAGCTTCTCCCTAGCCAGTTGCGCCCTCAAGGTTGCAATCTCCCTAGCTTGATTATCTATGGTAAGCTTACGCATACGAAGAGCAGCCTGAGCGCGAGTACGTGGAGCAGCCATTTCATAGGATAAAATGGAAGTAAAGCGTCAAAATCGTATAAAGGATAGAAAGACACAAATAAAGGGCACAATTAAAGTGGTCGTGGAAAAATTTTTGATTCTAAGAATTGCGAAGCGATTGAAGGGATAGATTTTTGAAATCTGTTCGAAATTTAGGAAACTGATGAAAGTTGATTTTCAAGAACAGATGAATGTTTGACTCAAATTGGGATGCACTAGGCTTTTGCCAAAATTTGACTTCGCCAAATTTTGTATATCAAAATCCCAGCGGGATTATGAACCTGGCGGCTCTGATACCACTTAAATGTCACGCCCCGAGTCCGAAGCGTCGGTGACATCCGGCATTGTTTAACAATTACATTGAAAAACAATAAAGCCTCGTATCAAATCAAACCAGTCTTTTTCATAAATAGAGTATTGTCTTACAATGACAAAAGAATAAACATTTACATCAGAGTTGCAGAAGCTAAACAAAAGAAAAGGAGTACAATTCTCGATTTCCTGATCTCGAAATCTGATCACCATCCCCAGAACGCTTCTTGCTCCTCCTCGTTTACTTGCTCTTCATTTTTATCTGAAATTGTAAGGGGTGAGTGTTTTGGGAAAACACTCAGCAATTGGGGGTCGATCGATTCCAAAGATACATATAGAACTTAGTTTTTCTTAAAACGTTCTTTTAACAGACTTTCAAAACTTAATATTCTTAACTTATCAGGACAGAGACAAATCGAATAAATGACAGAATTCATCAGATGATTCAGAACAATTCAGAAACCGATTAACTCAATTCAGAACAGAACATATCAGAACAGACAGAACACTGTTACTCATCTCATTTCCATGGTCAAATTGTCCCCAATATGTTAGTCCTCTAAGGGGTGAGGCCAGAACACGGTTTTATACCCACCGATGGGGGCCAAACAGAAATGATTTTATACCCACCATTGGGGGCCAGACAGAATCACAATTCTCGTCCCATTTCAAATCAATTTGTAACAGTGCAACACGAAATTCAGATTTACCAGACAGAACGTATCAGAGTTTTCAGATATCAGAGTTTCAGACGGATTCAGCGGAACCAAAGAATTTTGAACAACAAACAGAGCACATAATCGATCGAAATTTTAAACGGACAGACTTCATATTTTCGAAAACGGAGACACACAATCATGCATGTCATAATATATATTCAAGTTTAAAAATACAAACGGATATATAACAAAAGCCCACTTACCGTATTTGCAGATTTTGATACAACACGTCTTCTCAAAAATCGGGCAGCACTTCGGCGCAACTTTGGAAAATGCAGTCTTCAATCACACAGCACCTCGACGTAGGAATTCCGCTCTGGACTATACGAGCTTTCCTTTCTTCTTTTTCCTTGTTTGAATCGGCCGAAGGCTTGAAGGTGAGGAGAGGGCCGAAATTTTGTAGCTTTTTGAGGGATTATTTGAAGTGCATTTGGCATGAGGATTGTGGTACTATTTATAGGGAAATGCTAGCCCTTTCATCTAGCCCTTGGTCGACCACTTGGGCTCCAAGAAAAGGTTTAATTGTGTTTCAATTCTCCATGCAATCCTCAAGTCCAAGGCTATCCATAATTGTGGTCCAAAATCTCATGCACCCTTAATTGTCATCTTGATTTTCTAAAGGGTCATTCCTTGCATCAATAATGTGTCCTAACCCTTAGCTTAATCCCTTAGCTCATTTATGGGTTTACTTAAAAGTCTTTTCTTGCATATTTAATTTGTTCAAACCTTTAGCTTAACTTTTAGCTCCCTTTTTGGCCTTGTTAGGACAAGCTTGATTGAGCTTCTTCGAGCTGAAGGTTCGCGTTCTTGAGCTGGGGTTTCACTCCTCTCGTGAAAATTCTTCGATGGATATGGTTATTTGCAGCTCGGCTTCCGGTTGAGCTCATTCCCGAGCTTTGAAGTTACTTCCACGAGTTACTAGCTGAAAATCTTATTTACTTGGGATCGTAAAATCTCGGGTTCTCACATCGAGAATTGTGTGTGTATGTTTCATGTGTAGGTGTGAGTGAAGAAGTGTGTGCGCGTGTGTTTTAAAATAATTAAGGGGAAAGATTGCTTAATTTGGAATCAAAATGCTAAACAAAATGCTAACAAAATGCTAATTATAAATGTTAATTCTCACTACTAAACAAAGTCTACTTAAAATAAAATACCACGTTTTAAAATTGTCAAACTCGTCGCCGGTCTCTTTTCCTCGATCCCGCATCGAATAATCACCTGAAACATGAAACTCGAGAAAAATTTTAACGTGCATCACGTAAACATAATAACTAAAATAATGCAATTCATATAGGTCGTGCATTGCTATAAATCATTTTAAACTTAAATAAATGATTTAACAATTAAATAAATGCATGGGTTATACGTGTACTGAATTTGGGTTCTATAGTTACGCTTCAACAACTCAATGAAAATAATAGCACAATCAATAATAAATCAAAATCGATAAATGAATTAACTAAACTCGGTTTCGGGGTAGGATCCCTTTATATCCCAACAAATAATGAAAATTAGCTGCTAGAATTCATGATCAAACTAAGCAAAACAATATTTAAACAAGAAGAATTAAATTAGAAATACTAGACGTGACGAAAACGCGAAGAATGTTGCTCGGAAATCTTGAAATCTTCAACTCCAAGCTTTTCTCCAAGCCTTTTCTCTCTTCCACCTTTGTGGCTGCTGAAAAGCGTGTTAATTTTCGTCTCTTAGGGTTCCTTTGTGCAGCCTCCACTTGGCAACATCCCGCGGAACGCAAGAAATCATCCTCAAAAACTTTTCCAAATTGAGTACCGAGCGGTAAGATTATACCGCCCGAGCAACGAGTCCTCTATAATCCAGTATTCGAAAGGCACATCTCGTGCCCGAGCGGTAAGATTCTACCACCTGGGCGCCAATTATTCTACCTGGAAATCCAACTTCTACCACTCGGGCACCAACTTTTCTGCCTCGTTCCTCTCTTTCTCACCTGGTTTGTGTATTTTTCTCCCGATTTCAGCTCTCTGGCCATTTCACTTGCAAATTCATCACGTAAGAGTGATACACGATCATATGCATACTCTAATTCTAAAACGAACAAAATGTACATGAAATGCATGCACACACAATGCAAATACACACGAAACTAATTCAATAAAATACGTAAAAATGACACACATTAGTCAGGTTACGTCGTTCTAATTTATAGACCTTACAAATATAATAACAAGAATTGCATGAATCCGGCCAATATTCAAAAAACAAGACACGAGATTTTAAAACTAATGATGAAACAATTTTTTAAAATTAAAATCCCTAGTTTAAGATAAGATTCAAAATTTAAATCATGCATATTAAAAGAAATAAAAAAAAAGTTTAATATTTCATTGCCTTCCATCAACAGTGGTTTCATGATGAACGCTACTTGCAGTTAGACCTCCGCTTAGATAATTGGGGAGGCCTGGACGCTAGAAACCGATGACTTCCACTGACATGCTTGATGTGAATTACGTGGAACTCTCATTATTTTAGCCTACATAATTGGGGATCTCATGGCTATCGTCCACTAAGATTCAATATTTATGGGCCGAGCTCAACACGTAAAGGTAAAAAACACCATATTAGTGAGCCCTTATCAAACGTGAGGCAAAACTACGTAAAGGTTGCAAAGTGTTGCAATTGGGATCTATAATTTGAAAATAATGATTTGCCAAGATAATAAGGATCATAATTTAACAATTGGGAATTGCGTACTCACCGAGGAAATTAGATTTCATGTTTTCATCAGAGGGTGGTGAAAATTTCAAAATAGCGGGAAAAAAATTCATTTAAACAAAAGTCCAAAAGCTAACCGGACTGATGGGATCGGTTCTAGTCACCTGCGAGGGTGTTTCAAACACAATATTCTCAATTAGCTGTAATAACTCATGTTCTAAGAATGTAAACACCGATGAATTAAATCGAGTTTGGTTTTAAACCAAGCGAAAATACTCGAAGTAATCCTTCATTAAGAAAGCTGATCAATTTAAAGCTTTTAGCTGGTGTAAACTGATTAACTGAAATAAGGGGGATTAGTTGTTGCTTGTATCAATTCAATTATGGTAAAAATTGACCTGTTATATGCTCGAACTAATCAAATCAATTTAAAAACAAAATTTAAACAGTTAAATACACAAGATATATTTATGGATGTTCGGAGACTTCCACTGCTCCTACGTCACCCTTTCTACCACCTCGGGTAGGATCCACTAGAAGACTTTGGTTTATACAACACCTTGTACAAACCCACATAGCTTAGGACTTACGCTACTGCCTAACTGAACTCCTAGTCTAGACTAAAGGCAAAACCTTTCCAGCCAACACTTGTTTAACGTATATGTGTCAAAAGCTACATACCTTTGTGGAAGACTCACTAAGCTTTTCAATACGCTCAATTCTCTGTGTATATGTGAGTGATGGTGTGTGCATGTGTGAGAACTGATCTATGAATACAACGCGAAAATGTTCTCACACACTGAGGGAATTGTGCTTCAAATCTAAGCTGATAACACGTTGAAGTATTCCCTCAAATTTGGGTTGTTGCTTCTTGTAAGCTGATATGCACACTTGTTTTTCCACACCCTTTTATTTCAACACATTTCCTTATTGTTGGTAATGGTCTTGATCTTTTATTTATAGAGGCAATGTGACTGTACATCAAGATTCATCAAATATGTTCGTTGCAATTTGAATTCGTTTCCTCGAAATTTGTGTTTTGTACTATCTGACTGCCATTTTGAAACGTATTAAATTTAAGCTCTGATGCAACGTTAATTATTGTCCTTTGATTGGATAATTGCTTTTATACCATTGTGCACAGATGGATTCCACTTAGATAAGCTTGTCGTGTTCTGCAAACTGGTCGGGTCCTAACTGATGCTCTGAACTGGTTAGTTGAACTGGTCTTGAACTAGTGTGGTGAAATCAGTTGGCTCGTCAGTTGAACTGATTTCACTGATTCAGTTGAGCTGGTAAGTTGAGATCTTATCAATCGAACTCTTCATCAGCTGGTCGGGTTTCTAAAGGTCTTATGCTGAATCACCTATCAACTGAACTGGTCTTTGATATTTTAGTTGGACTAGTTCAGTTTGGGCAATAAGTTGGCACTTACAGTTTGCGTCTCGATAACTTCAGTTTTGGCTCGGAAACTGATCAGTTTGAATCCTTATCAGTTTCAGCTTTCTGCGCACTTAGGTCAAATCATTAGAAACAAAATAACAAGTTTTGTTAACATCAAAATCAAGATTACGAACATGAAATGTTCTAAAAATCTCTCCCTTTTTGATGATCATAAAATTTGATCAAATAAAGCGTTTTAAAAATAAAAACTTTAAAAATTTAATAATTCTCCCCCTTTGTGAGAATTAAAAACATTTAAACACATTTAAGCAAATAAAAAGAAATTTTCAGTTCGAGGGATAGCATATTTAAAAACAGTTAAAAACACCCCCTCAATAACTGAATTAAAAACTCAAGACATTTTTCAGTTCGAGGGATAGCATATTTAAAATTATTTTTTTAAAGAAAAGCTCCCTCAAGAACTTAATTAAAAACTCCCCCTTAAAAATATAATCATTTAGGCATTTTGAAAAGAAGTTTTAGCATTATTTAACATTCAAGCAGTTTAGGCAACAAATCCTGAGATAGCAGTTTAGTCACATAGAAACTAACTGGATATATTTAAGCACAAAAACTTGTGTAAGGAAAATTGCTACTACAATAGCAAATTTTAAACAACATCAAATATCAGTTAGTTTATACATAAAAGAACTAAATATACCAATAACTGATCGCCTTGAATATTTGGAATGCTACATCGATCTTGAGTTTCTTTGCCAGAAGAACAGCTAATTGCCTTTGGACTTGATCTATGTGCTGGCTAACTGGTCTAGCTGATGCAAACTGGACTCAACTGATGCTGAACCGCATTGATCATCTACTTTAATTTGATATGGCAATGAAGCGGTGGTATACTGCTGATTATTAAGCTCCTAATCATCCAACATTTCAGCTGGTAGTTGGCTTTCGTCTGTTGATCAGTTGAACTAGTAGACTGGCAACTGAAATCTGATCCGTTGAACAATTTAGCTATTCTACTGTCAATCTGAACTCAAAACCCTGCAAGCTGCTAAAACAACAAAAATTATCGAGTCGAGAGAAGTGGCTACAATGTTAGTTGCAGATCCAAAAATCTTCTCTCTTCCTACGACAAACACATATAAAATTTTTAAAATGATTTTGAATGTCATTTTAAATATAATTTTGAAACAAATTTTAAAATATCAATTTTCAGATGTTCTTCTTAGAACATCTAGCTCTGATGCCAATTGATGGGATCGGTTTTAGGCACTTGCGATGGTACTTCAAACACAATATTCTCAATGAGCTTCAATAGCTCGTGTTCTAAGAATGTAAACGCCGATTAATTAAATCGAGTTTGGTTTTAAACCAAGATGAAAATACTCAAAGTAATCCTTCGTTAAGAAATCTGATCAGTTTAAAAATTTTAGCTTATGTAAACTGATTAATTGAAAAAAAGGGAGATTAGTTTTTGCTTGTATCAATTCAAATTATGGTAAAAACTGAACTGTTATCAGCTCGAACTGATCAAATCAGTTTAAAAACAAAATTTAAACAGTTAAATACACAAGATATGTTTATGGATGTTCGAAAACTTCATCTGCTTCTGACAGGATCGATTAAGGGGGATCATCGTTGAGCTACAATTGCTCGGTTCTTGAAATATTTAACACCGATGAATTAATTCGAGTTTGGCTTTCAAACCAACCAGAAAACACTCGAAATAATTCTTTGTAAAAACCGATTAAACATTTTGTAAAGCATTTAAAATATATGCAAGTTGAATGAGTAAAAATATTTTTGTTGAAGTACTTGGTATACAATATTTTGATATTTGAAGAACACATAAAATACTTCAACAATACTTCTTTAAAGATAGTGTAAATGAACAGTAATGCAATAAACAAATAAACACGAATTTGTTAATGGATGTTCGGAGACTTCAAATGCTCATATGTCACCCTTTCTTCCACTTGGGAAGGATTCACTAGAAGATTTTGATTTATAAAACTCTTTGTACAAACCCACTCAGCTTAGGATTTACACTATTGCCTAACTAAACTCCTAGCACTCAAGATTGTAGGCAGCACCTCACAATCAGCATATTGTTTAATGTTTCATATGCAAAGACTACAAACACAGTGTTTTACGTCTTTGTGTAAAGACTCACTCAACTAATCTTTGAATTTCAGCTCTCTTGTATATGTGTGAGTGATTGTGTGTGGGAAATTTATTTTTTATAGTGTACATCTCAAATGTATCCTCGCACAAGAGCTTGTGCTCTCAACTAGCTGATTTCTTCATGCTAACTGCCAATGCTTTGAATTCTCTTCAAAAACTCTTGTTTGATCTTTAGGATGTTGTATTTATAAGCTCCAACAACGATATATACGTTAGACACAAGAATATGACCGTTTGGAAAGTTTTTGTACTGTTTCTAAAATTGCAACGGTCAAATTTGCCTTGTTGGACATTTTCCCGAGTGGTCAACTCTGGTCAACTGGTTCAGTTCAACTGGTCTGGTTCAGTTTCAGCTGGTTCAGTTCAACTGGTTCGGTTTAGTTTCAGCTGGTATGGTTTAGTTTCAGTTGGTCAGCTGCTGGTTCAGTTCAGTTCAGTTCAGTTCAGTTCAGTTGGTCAGCAGCCGGTTCAGTTCAGTTCAGTTCAGCTTGTGTGCTCAAATCAGCCTAGCTGATTTCAATTTGTACAGAACCAGTAGCTTCATCGTCATTTATAAGCATCTTAAACTTTGATTCAAACTTTAACTTCTGAAGATGATTTGTAGATCATCGTCTTATCTTTCCAATGCATACTGAATTGCTTCATTCCAATAACCAAGCTGAGAGATATGACTAAAATACTGCCACTGCTTATACCAAACTGATTGTTGTTTTCGTGCAATCAGTTCGGTAATTCAGCGATCAGTAAGACATTGATAACATCCGAATTTGCCCAAATGACGTGAAATACGACTTGTTAGAAATTTATTTTCTGATCATTCAAGCTTGCGGATTGTCATTTGAATCATCCAGTTGAGAGATATCATCAAAACATCGAATCATACCAGACATTCAGTTTGTGCAGAATTCAGTTTCAGTTTGCTTCTTGTGTTTTCAACTTAACATGTGAGTAAATATGTTAGAAATACACAAACAAGTTTTTTTAACATCAAAATCAAGATTTCCAACATGAAATGTTCAACAATCTCCCCCTTTTTTATGATTATGAAACTTGGATAAACAATCGATTCAGCTAACATATTTCTCCCCCTTTTTGGGTGAAACAAAAAAATCATATTTTCAAAACATTTTAAGCACAAAATTTTCTCCCCTCAATATTTAAAAATAATCTCTCTATTAAAATTATAATGAGTTCTCCCCCTGTATTTCTGAAATTTTGAACTTTATAAAACTAAAGGAGTGACTAACCAATTTTCTTCATGATTCATTTTCTGCTACAGCACATATGCTCTGCCTTCAACGAATAAATTGCTTTTTTCTCGAGCATAAATAGGCTGCAAATTTTATACCGCTGTAATCCTCTACGAGTCTAGTTTGCAATATAAAAAATGTTTTGTCATTTGGACACTCGAGCAAGGAGATATGACATTTTTCCTATGGTCGCTGCAAACTGCACGAAAATTCAGTTTTGCATATATATGTTTAAAAAATCTGAAATTTTCGAATTTAAATTTTAAAATCAGTTTCAATGTTCTTACAAGAACAACCCGCTCTGATACCAATTAAGATCGATTAAGGAGATCATCGTTGAGCAACAATAGCTCAGTTCTTGAAATATTGAACACTGATTAATTAAATTGAGTTTGGTTTTCAAACTAAGCGGAAGACACTCGAAATAATCATTCGTAGAAATTGATTAAATATTTTGTAAAGCATTTAAAATATATGCAAGTTGAATGAGTAAAAATATTTTGGTTGAAACATTTTATCAAACACTTGGTATTAAATATTTTGGTATTAGAAGAATATCTAAAATGCTTCAACAATGCTGCTTTAAAAACAGTGAAAATGAATAGTAATGCAATAAACAAATAGATACAAATTTTTTTATGGATATTCGGAGACTTCAAATTCTCCTACGTCACCCCTTCTTCCACTTGGGAAGGATTCCCTAAAAGACTTTGATTTATACAACTCTTTGTACAAACCCACTCAGCTTAGAACTTACACTACTGCCTAACTGAACTCCTAGCACTTAAGATTGTAAGCAACACCTCACAATCAACATATTGTTTAATGTCTCATATGCAAAGACTAAAAACACATTGTTTTACGTCTTTGTGTAAAGACTCACTCAACTAATCTTTGAATTTCAACTCTCTTGTATATGTGTGAGTTATTGTGTGTGAGGAATTTATCCTTTACAGTGTACATTTCAAATGTATCCTCACACAAGGGCTTGTGCTCTCAACTAGCTGATTTCTTCATGCTAACTGGTTGCTTTGAATCCTCTTCAAAAACTCTTGTTTGATCTTCAAGATGTTGTTTTTATAAGCTCCAACAATTATGTATATGTTAGACACAAGAATATGACCGTTTGGAAAGTTTTTGTACTGTTTCTAAAATTGCAACGGTCAAATTCGTCTTGCTGGACAATTTCCCGAGTGGTCAACTCTGGTCAACTAGTTCAGTTCAACTGGTTCGGTTCAGTTTCAGCTACTGTGGTTTAGTTCAGTTCAGTTGGTCAGCTGCTGGTTCAGTTCAGTTTGTCGACTACTTGTTCAGTTCAGTTCAGCTGGTGTGCTGAAATCAGCCTAGCTGATTTCAGTTTGTACAGAACTAGTAGCTTTATCGTCATTTATCAGCATCTTAAACTTCGATTCAGACTTTGACTTCTGAAGATGATTTGTAGATCATTGTCTTATATTTCCAACGCATACTGAATCGTTTCATTCCAATAACGAGGTGAGAGATATGACCAAAACACCACAACTGCTTATACCCAACTGATTGTTGTTTTCGTGCAATCAGTTCGGTGATTCAGCGATCAGTTAGACCTTGATACCATCCGAATTTGCCCAACTGACCTGAAGTACGACTTGTTAGAAATTGATATTTTTTATTATTCAAGTTGGCGGATTGTCATTTGAATCATCCAGTTGAGAGATATCATCAAAATACCGAAACTTGCCAAAAATTCAGTTTATACATAATTCAGTTTCAGTTTGCTTCTTGTGTTTGCAACTTCAAACGTGAGTAAATATGTTAGAAATACAATAACAAGTTTTGTTATCAAAATCAAGATTGCGAACATGAAATGTTCAACAGCTTTTATGTCACCCCTTCTACTACCTAGGTTAGGATCCACTAGAAGAATTTGGTTTATACAACACCTTGTACCAACCCACTCAGCTTAGGACTTAAACTACTGCCTAACTGAACTCCTAATCTAGGCTGAAAGCAGCACCTTTCCAGTCAACACTTGTTTAACTTCTATGTGTCAAAGACTACATACACAAGTTTAATGTCTTTGTGGAAGACTCACTCAGCTTTTCAATACGCTCAATTCTCTGTGTATATGTGAGTGATGGTGTGTGCGTTTGTGAGAACTGACATATGAATACAACACGAAAGTGTTCTCACACACTGATGGAATTGCGTTTCTAATATAAGCTCGTAACACGTTGAAGTGTTCCCTCAAATCTGGGCTGGTTGCTTCTTGTAAGCTGATATGAACACTTATTTTTCCACACCCTTTTATTTCCACACAATTCCTTATTGTTGTAGATGATCTTGATCTTGTATTTATAGAGGCAATGTGACCGTACATCAATACTCATCAAATAGATTTGTTGTAGTTTGAATTTTTTCCTCGAAATTTGTGTCTTGTACTATGACAGCCATTTTGGAACGTATTGACTTTAAGCTCTGCTGTAATGTTCATTATTGTCCTTTGATCGGACAATTTCCTTTCTACTGTTGTGCACAGATGGATTCCACTTAGATAAGCTTGACGTGCTTTGCAAACTGGTCGGCTCCTAACTGATGCTCTAAACTGGTTAGTTGAACTGGTCATGAACAGGTGTTGTGAAATGTTGCGAATTTTCACTACCGCAAGTGTACGGTGTCAAATTTTAGTACTGGTATAAGTACAGATATCGTTTCCACGAGGAGTAATTATTTAAAACTGTATATTAAGTACCATAATTGACTTAGTTCAACTTTATTTAGAGAAATCAATAAGATAGTTTATAATCAATTCAAAGAAAATAATGAATCATGTAATTCTTCACACACAGATGAAATTCAGTGAATAAATCAATCTAGAGATACGATTTCGCCTGGTCTCCCCTATGCTAAATTAAAATTGACTAACATATCATTAAATCGCACCATGTTTATTAACCAAGAACTCACCATTTTTCTATTCCCTTTTTCAAGTGATAAATAGAACTGTATTATCTATTACAGATTTTAATATATCTATTCAAAATCACGTAACAAATAATATATGCAAACAAGGTTCTTTTTACGGATTCACCAAAGTTATACGTCTTTTGCACGTTATAAACATCTGACGATATGATTTCTCCAGTCCTAATTTCAATCCCCTCTCTCGAGTGCTAGATCTTAATTATTTAATCAATCGAATTGTGGCCAGTAATCCAAAAGCATTAAAGACAAGAAATCACACATAAACATGATGAATTAATTCAATGAAAATTCAAAACTCCAATAACATAGGTTCGACCAAGACTACATCGATCTCTAGGAAATAAAATTAGTTCATACTCGAATCTGGATCACAACAAAACCTGTTTGTAATCATTAAAAGCGTAAAAGTAAAGAACCGAATTAGAAACGTGTTGAAAAGAGATGAAAATGCGTCTCCATATCCGGATTGAGCGTCTTCTCTCTCTGTTCTTCGCATTCCGTTCTCCGTTGGCTCTTACTTTCTGATCCTCGATCGTGATGTCAGCTGCTGAAAAATTAATTCCCATTTTATAAAGCCCACAATGAAACCTAATAATTCTTGCATCTGCGCCGCACGAATATGCGCGCCCAAGCCTCATGCATATGCGCGGAAATCGCTGTCTGTGTGTTGGGCAATTTTTCTCGCACGCACGTGCGCGCACTAGCTCCGCGCATATGCATGGTGTCCTTTGTTTCGTGCATCTGGAAATCCTTCATTCGCACATATGCATGCCTTGTCTAACGCATGTACGCGATAGCTTCTAATATGGCCAGTAAAATGAAAGCATTAAGATTGGAAAAATACAAATGAACAATAAGGAAAACTTATATAGCATAATTCATAAATCCCAACACATGGTTTCTAGTTTTGTTCCATCATTCCTCTAGAAATAAAAATTAGTTCATAATAATAAAAACAATACAACAAAACATGGTTTTAAAACAAGACATATCAAATGAAAAATAAAAGAAAGAAGACTTAGAACAAGATGTTGAAGTGCTGATTCCGTCCCCGGATTTGTGCAAAAGAATTCTCAAGAACTTGATGAACTTGATCTTCAATCTTTCTTCAGCAGCCTCCACTCCTTCCTTAGCTCTCCAATACCCTAGATGGTAAGTAAAAGATGCCTTTTTATAGTCCAGACAAGCTTCCCCACGCAGCACACCATTTTCATAGACTTTTATTCGAAGTCCACAAAGTTACAGATTTTTCGGACTCTGTTTTGCGAAGGACCGCGGGTGCGCTACAACACAGACCGCGGGTGCGGTGTTGTTTCGGGGAAACTTTCATTTTCGAACTACGAAGACCGCGGGTGCGCTTGAAATGTTACCGCGGGTGCGGTGTGCTTTCGGCATAAATTTCTGAAATTGATCTTCATAACCGCGGGTGCGCTGTAATGTAGACCGCGGGTGCGCTGGAGCTTCGGCCATTTTTTACCTTTTTCACTTTCCAATTCAACATTTTACTACTCCAAACTCTCATTCTAAGCTTCCAAACTACAACAACAAAAACAACAACAAATCACATAAAACCTGCTCAAAAATCACAAAATTCCAAGTTAAAAACAAGTAATAAAAGTACAATAAATTGCACTTATCACTTCTATTTTGTTGTCTTCAATGGGCATCTCTCGCGCATATGCACGTCGTACATCGCGCATGTGCGTCAAGCTCTCTGTCTCGCTTTGTGTTTTGCTTTGTGCTTCGTGCATATGCCTGCATCTGACTCGCGCATATGCGTGGGTCTCTCTGTGTGTTAAACTCACTATTTTCTTCCAAGCTTCATTTTTATTCCTTTTCACGCCCACGTAATACGCCTTACCTAGATTCTTGAAATCACACCAAAAACAACAAAAGATGCTTAATTCCGCCCGAGAAAACTAACAATCTATACGAATTATAAGGATAATTTAAGTGCATAAATTGCACTTATCAAATCCCCCCAAACTTGAACTTTTGCTAGTCCCGAGCAAAATAAAATAAGGAAAACATTAGCTAGACTAGACTCAACACATCCTAAAGAATGTAACTGAACGAATAAGAGTTGTGGAATAAAAGGATAACCATTAGCCTTAGAGTTTACAGTCCCATCATATTGAATCAAACACATGCCACATTATTCACAGTTCACGTGCGTGTGTGTTTTGCTATTCTCGTTTACCCACTCCAAATGCCAAAATAAGTTCATATCTTTTTATCTCATAAAATTCTGGGCTCCTTGACACACATGTAATTAACTAAATCATTGAGATACACATTTACCTTCACAAATAAACAGGACTTATATAGTATCATTTGACTAAACAGGACGGCAATCAAAAGGAAATAATTAACCAAACATAGTTCACTATCATGAGATGTGCACATGTACACAATCAAATTCCATGTCTATCGACGGCATTTTTCAAGTGTCCATAGGCTTAACTTTGGCAATTCTTTTCCACTAGTATATTGGGTATATGTGACTCGGTTAATAGGTCTTTTATGCTTATAACGTTAGGCTACGGCTAATCGCTACAAATAAAGATAGGGAATCAAAAGTCAGAGAGACAAACCAATTTATTTTTCAACACACTTCTCCCCGCCTTATCATATGTCACTTCCAATTGCATTGTCACAACATATTTACCATTGTTTCTTCCTTTTCTTCATATCAACACATCATACTCCTTTATTATTTTCTTTTTTTTTTCCGGCTGATATTCGTATCCGCGCACAAGGGAAAAAAACTTTTGTGGTGATAAAAAGATTCATTTTCTCTCAGTTTTTGGTCGGTACTAGTGTATATGCTCAAAGTTCCGTAGTTGACGTGTGGATTTAGGATTGATACGAATGGGGGCTCTAGTGTGCCTTGGCACACACCATTCAATTTTTATTAAGCTCAAACATGGGACACTAGCATCTAATACGATGTTATGGGTAGGCTTGAAAGGCTCAAACGTTCCAAAAATTGCCTAAATCATCCCGAAGTCACACAATACTCGTATCTCACCTCGAAGAGTGCCAAACCAAGTTCTAGACTAATGTCAATCTACCAATCAACAAACACAGATAGATCATGTTTTCGGGTATACTCAAACAGAACAAATCACATATCTCATTCTCATTTAGGCTCAATGGGCTGACAATTGACAATTATTCAAGGAAAACAGGCCCAATATAATTCAAAGACAGCCTATATCATCTTTGTGTTAGTGAACATGTAACTCAACAACAAGTAATCAACATGCGGGTTTTGGAGTCCATTCATAAATTCCAAATCACAAATCACATGAACACTCTCTTGACCTCGGATATATCAACAATCATGGTAATCATGAAATAAGGTGTAAATGTTTAAGTAAAGGTAGCATGTATTTAGATTCGTAATCATGGAGCAGCATCTATTTCGGGTCAAATCTCATCATTGGTTGGCTATTACCTAAATTCCACAGCTATGACAATTTAGACACTAAAAATGAACATATAAGTTACTTTTTTTTAATCGATACCAACTCAGTAAACAAAAAGAGATCAACTCACAATAAAGCATCAAAATGTCAACTCACCCCCCCAAACTTAAAGTATGCATTGTCCTCAATATATAAAGTGGAAAGAACGGAACAATCAAACCTCCCATAATGAGCGTCAGTGCTCGCTATCACCATCGTCGGCACCCTCATCCATGTGCTAGGTTGGTGCCTGTGAAGAAGGTCCCGGGTACTGGGGTGGCCATACAAGTGGCTGGGGAAACATCGGATCATCTGGACCTATAGGCGGAAATTGCTGAGCAAGCACGGAAGTGAAATCCATCATATAACCCATGAAATGGTCGGTGCGGAACTGAAGCGAATCCAACACCTGACGCTGCTCAACCATTAACCTCCTCTGGTCTTGCATCTCGGTCTCTAATCTCAGAAATCTGTCTCCCTTGCTTGGTCTAGCTGTTGCAGGTGGTGGTGGTGGCGGAATCTATTGTTGTTGCCTCTCCTCGCCGTCCGGATACTCATGGGGTATATAAGAAACGGCTCCAAGGTAGGCAACAATAGGGGCCTTTGGCTTTAGAACTTGTTCATCAGGTGTCCATGACACGCCGGCCTGTCGGCACAGCTCAGTAACAATATGAGGACATGGAATAGCAACCGTGGCTAACCCTGCGCCGGCTCTCATAATTGATCCATGAATGATTTTACCCAAATCAATAGATTTTCCCCTCATAATAGCAAAGACAAGTGCAACCTTGTCTTTGGTCACATCATAATAGTGCGAGGACGGGAGAATCCGGGCCAATACGAAGGAGGTTCAAGCATTTGCATTTGGTCCCATGTCGGATTTCTTTAGAGAGATAGGAGCACTCAAGCTCATTTTCCAAGAAGCGCCTGCTTGACATATGGTGTGAATGACTTCTGTATAAATGACCCCCTCTTCGAGAAATACATTGTACTCGTCACGGTCGAAGTTGGGCATCTGATAGATCATATTAATCGTTCGAGAATCAAACGACACCAATTTACCCCTCACCAAAACTTTAGACTCATAATGACGTATCCAAAGGTTTGCGTAGAACTCTCGCACAACCGAAATAACGGCATCCAAAGGGGGTTGAGAAAATTCAACCCATCCCCGTCGTTCTAGTTCCTCTACAATAAAACCACGTGGAATTGACAAGTTAAATCCTCGTTCCAGGATGATGGATCTTGTCATAGAACTCTCGTAGACTTGTTAAGCCTCCTCATTCCAAAACCTATGAGAATCAAAACTTGCGGAGGAAGAAACACCCTTTTTGGATTTCTTTTTCGGAGCCATGTAATTTAGTAATTCAAAGCTCACACTCATACACCAAATTCAAACAATCGAGGAGCCAAGGTCACTGATAATCGCACCCCAACGTGCGTCAGAGCAAATATAATCAACTCACCACACCAACCAATATATTTATCAATGCAACGTACAAACCCAGTCGCAAAGTGTTTTAGAGCAGTGAGAAATACACAATTCACAAAATCAAAAATTCCCCATATAGAAATTCTAACTAATCTCAAGATTTGAACAAAATCTGAGTATAACTCTTACTTGCACCAGAAAGCGACCTGTAATCGGAGTGTGGTCGGAAGTCACGGTGGTGAGCGAAGTTTCAGCGTTCACTTTCAGAGGAGTGCAGCGGCGGTCGGTTTTTTTTAGAGGAAGGAGCGGCGTTTTGCAGAGCAGGGAGTGGCTGTTTTTTTCTTTTCTGAAGGCAGGGTTCGCTTCCCCTTTTTTATATATATATATCAGATCACACACAAATGTGTGTCCTAAACCAGCGCATATGCGCAGAAGTTACTGTCGAATATTATCTGCCTTGTCATATCGCGCACATGCGCGCCTCTGTATGGCGCATATGTGCAAGGTCCTCTGCCTTCCGAGCTGTGGCATGCACATGTGCGCGAAAATAAATTGCGCATGTGCGCGATGCACTCTGTCAAAATTTTTTTTTCACACCTGCAAAAATAAAATAATTCAGATTAATACTCGAATGGAGAAAATTAAAATGAACAAATACAGGATTAAAATAAAATAATCTAAACCAAACGATTTCTAAAGATAATTGTTGGCTACCTCCCACACAGCGCTTGGTTTATATTCATCAGCCTGACTTTCTCCTTGCTACTTTGGTTCTCCAAGTGGAATGTTGTCCATGTTTTTCACTTCACTTCCAAAGTAATGCTCGACCCTCTGACCATTCACTTTGAATGTCTCACCGTTGTTGCACTTCAGCTCAATTGCCACATGTGGTACACTGTTTCCACTGTGAATGGTCCAGACCATCGTGATTTTAACTTACCAGGAAACAAACTCAGTCGAGAATTGAACAATAACACTTGTTGTCCTGGTTCGAAGTCTCGTCGAAGAATCTATCTGTCATGCCATCTCTTGGTCTTTTCTTTGTATATCTTTGCATTCTCGTATGCATCATTCCTAAATTCTTCCATCTCATTAAACTGCAACAGTCATTGCTTGCCAGATGCCCCCATATCAAAATTCAACTTTTTCACAGCCCAGAAGGCTTTGTGATCCAGTTTCAGATGTAGATGGCAAGCTTTCCCAAAGACCAACCTATAAGGTGACATCCCGATACGTGTCTTGTATGCAGACCTGTACGCCCATAAGGCACCATCTAGCTTAATCGCCCAATCCTTCCGGTTTGTCTTCACTGTTTTTTCTAATATCTGCTCGATCTCCCGGTTGGATATTTCTGCTTGCCCATTAGCTTGTGGGTGTTATGCCAGTGTCACCATGTGCTTCACATCATACTTAGCCAACAGTGAGTTAAAAACTTTGTTACAGAAATGTGTACCCTCATCACTGATTATGGCTCTAGGAGTTCCAAATCTTGTAAAGATGTTCCTGTGGACAAACTTAACAACAACTCGAGCATCATTAGTACTGATGGCAATTGCTTCCACCCATTTGGATACATAGTCAACAGCAAGTAAAATATAAGATTGACCAAAAGAGGATTGGAATGGACCCATGAAGTCAATACCTCAGACATCAAAAATTTCACCTCCAAAATATTTTTTAGTGGTAACTCGTGGCGTCTAGAAATATTGCCAACTCTTTGGCATTTATCACATGACTTTACTAAAGTATAACTGTCTTTAAATAGATTAGACCAATAGAAACCTGACTGCAATACCTTAGATACTGTTCTAGATGCTCCAAAGTGTCCACCATAGGGTGAGGAATGACACTGCTCTAGAATTGTACATGCTTCTTCCTCTGTTACACACCATCTAATTATCTGATCAGCGGCATCTCTTGAACATGAAGGGAACGTCCCACATATAAAACTTGGCATCATGAAGAAATTTATTCTTTAGGTGATTAGTTAAATCTGGTGGTAATTCACCTGCAGCAAGAAAATTAGCTATATCTGCAAACTAATGATGTGTAACATTTACCTTGAAGAGTTGTTCGTCTGGGAACAACTCATTGATAGTTCCGCCTTCAGTTCTTTCTTCCAACTCTAGGCGTGAAAAGTGATCGCCTTGTTCTCGCAGCCTTTCTTGTCATTGACTTCAAAGTCAAATTCTTGAAGTAGGAGTATCCATCGTATCAACCTGGGATTTGCCTCCTTTTTGGCAAACAAGTAACGAATAGCTGCATGGTAAGTAAAAACAGTTGCCTTGGTGCCAATGAGATATGTTCTGAACTTGTCGAATGCAAACACCATTGCTAGCATATCTTTTTCAGTGGTTGTGTAATTCTGTTGGGCTGCATTAAGTGTGCGACTTACGTAGTAGATGGCCTTGAACATCTTGTCTCGCCTTTGTCCCAATACTGCTCCCACGGCATAGTCGCTAGTATCGCACATGAGCTCAAAGGGCTCTTTCTAGTCAGGCACTATCATGATGGGTGCAGAAATCAGCGCTGTCTTGATCCTGTTAATTGCCAGCAAACAATCATTGTTAAAAATAAATGTAGAACCTTTCTCTAACAAATTACATAAAGTTCTAGTAATTTTAGAGAAATCTTTAATACAGCAACGATAAAACCCGGTATGTCCCAATCAACTTCTGATCGATTTCACATTTTTCGGCGGTGGAAGATTTTCAATTGCCACGACTTTGGCTTTGTCCACTTCCATTCCTCTGGCCGAAATCTTGTGCCCAAGCACAATACCTTCTTGAACCATGAAGTGACATTTCTCCCAATTCAAAACTAAATTCTTCGCCTGACATCTCTGTAAAACAAGTGTCAGATTCTGTAAACAATGATCAAATGATGAACCAAAGATAGATATATCATCCATGAAAACTTCCATGGTTTCCTCCACCATCTCAGAATATATGGCCATCATATATACACCGCTGAAACGTAGCCGGTGCATTGCAAAGTCCAAATGACATTCTCCTGAAAGCAAATGTACCGTAGGGACAAGTGAAGGTAGTCTTCTCTTGATCCTCCGATGCTACGACAATTTGATTATAACCTGAATAATCATCTACAAAGCAATAATAATGATAACCACCTAATCTATCAAGCATCTGGTCAATAAATGGAAGGGGGAAGTGATCTTTCCTAGTGGCATCATTCAATTTCTTGTAATCTATACACACTCGCCAACCAGTCACTGGACGAGTTGAAATCAATTCATTCCTCTCATTCCTCACCACAGTCACACCTCTCTTCTTAGGCACTACTTGCACTGGTGAAACCCAAGAACTGTCAGATATAGCATAAATAACACCAGTATTTAACAATTTTAATACCTCAGCTCTCACCACTTCTTTCATGGCCTGATTAAGCTTCCTCTGATGATCAACATAGGGGGAATAGGATTCCTGCATCAAGATTTTGTACATACAAACAGTAGGGATAATCCCCTTTATATCAAAAATTGTTCGTCCCAAAGCATTTTAAACTCTCGCAACACTCTCAACAATCTATCTTTCTCATCAATAGTAAGAGCAGAAGATAAAATTACAGGGTAGGACGAACTCTCGTCTAAGAATGCATAACACAAGTGACTCGGCAATTCCTTCAATTCAGGATATGATTTTGGTACCTCTTTACTCGCATCTTCGAGTAAATCTTCATGCTGGGCATCAATCTTTTCTTTAGGCAACATATTGAGAACAAGTAACTCCCCTCTCACGTCTCAGTCCTCTTCATCTACTGTAGACGCTTATTCCGATAAGCATCTCTCCAAGGAGTCTTTCGTCAACCTACATGCACCAACATGAGATACACATGAATCAATTATATCAATACTATTACAAGTACTTACCTCATTTGGTCCTCTGATGGTGTTGTAGATGTTGAACACAACTTCCTCTCCACCTACTCTCAGTGTGAGCTCGCCCTTGTGCACATCAATCAAGGATTTTCCGGTGGCCAAGAATGGCCTTCCAAAGATAAGTGGAGTCTCCTGGTCTTCCTCCACATCTAAAATGACAAAGTCAGCATGAAATATGAATTTTTCTACCTTTACCAGCACATCCTCTACTATCCCTCGTGGATATGTAAGTGATCTGTCCGCCAGCTGCAAAGTAATAGTGCTAGGCTTCACCTCGCCAAGCTCCAAGGTCCTGTAAATAGAAAAAAAGCATTAAATTAATAATGGCACCTAAATCACATAAAGCCCTATTTACTCTAGAACCACCAATAACACAATGAATAGTAAAACTCTCTGGATCTTTGAGTATTTGTGGTAGTTTCCTTTGGAGTATGGCACTTCACTCTTCGGTTAGCTTCACTGTCTCAAATTCTTGAAGTTTCCTCTTCTTAGACATCACATCCTTGATGAACTTAGCGTAATTGCTCCAATGCTTCCTCTTCTTAGACATCACATCCTTGATGAACTCAGCGTAATTGCTCCAATGCATCGGCAAATGGGATGTTAATGTGTATTTTCTTGAAAATTTCCAGGAACTTTGCAAACTGATCGTCTAACCCTTTCTTCTTGAACCTCTGTGGATATGGAAGATTCACCTTCGGTAAAGGCTGCTGTTCAAGCACTTTCTTGGGTTCCTCTACCTTCTCTTTCCAACACTTACACCATTTCCATCATCTTCCTCAACACGAATATCTACATTCTCTTCAGTAGGCTCTGGGATTCCAATTTCCTTGCCACTCCTCAGTGTGACGGCTTTCCATTGCTCCCTAGGACTCACATCTGTATTGCTTGGGAATTGTCCTCTATTCTGATCTTTCAAAGCGTTGGCTAGTTTCCCAATATGTGTTTCGAAAGATTTCATCGTGGCACCCATATTCCCCATGTGTGTCTCCATGCTATCAAGACGAGACTCAGTTCTAGTCATTCTTTTCCCAGACTCAGCCACCAACGTCCCAACTAGATCCTCAAAAGACGGATTTCCATCACCCTTCTGAGTATTGAACCCCGGTGGAGGATTCAACATGTTCTTGTTGTTCGCATAAGAGAAATTCTCGTGATTCCTCAAACCTGGATGATAAGTATTAGAGAGAGATTACCTCGATATCCTCCATAGCCACGATTGTTGTTGATGTACTGAGCTTCCTCCACAACAGGCTCTTCTTCAGCAGTCACCAGTGCTACATCAGACGTAGATTGGCCTGCCTTGTTCATCGCTGCAATCTGTATGGTCAACGTCGAAACCTGTGCAGTAATTGATGTGATCGAGTCTACGACATACACTTCCGCAGGTTTCTTTGATCCAGATGTCTCACTAGGCCACTGGTAAGTGTTAATGGTCATCTATTCAAGTAATTCATAAGCCTCATTAGGTGTTTTGGAGAAAATAGTACCTCTGGCGGCTGCATCCACATTTCCTCTAGTTGGTCCATCCAAACCATTGTAAAATAACACAATCTGCACCCAATCTGCATATCCATGATTCGGACACCTCCTGAGTATTTCTTTGTATCTATTCCAAGCCTCATATAACGCCTCGAATTCCTTCTGCCTGAAGTTGGTGATATCTATTTTCAGCTGAGCAGACTTGGCAGGAGGAAAATACTAAGACAGAAACTTCATAACCAAATCTTCCCATGTAGTAATACTCCCCAGAGGTAGAGATTGGAGCCAACTCCTTGCTTGATCCCTGAGAGAAAACGGAAACAGGTGCAATCGAATAATTTCATCAGAAACACCGTTAATTTTTACCGTATACGTGATCTCGAGAAAAATTCTTAGGTGAAGATGGGGATCTGCAGTGGCTGCTCCTCCAAATTGGTTCTGTTGAACCATGTTGATGAGTGCGGGCTTTAGCTCGAAGTTATTAGCAGCAATGGTTCCGCAAGCTATTCCAGAGTAGTGAGCGTTGACGACTGGGTGGAAATGCTCTCGGATTGGCACTTCTCTTGGGGGCTCATTCTGATTATCTCTGTTTTCAGCCATTGTTTTAATTTCCTCTCTTCTTGCTTTCCTTAATCTCCTGGCAGTTCTTTCGATTTCCGGATCAAAAATTAGCAAGTCGGGATTTTGATATCTTCGTATGCACTGCAAAACAGAAAAGATTACAAATTAACAAAATAAATAAATAAAATAAAATCTAAAAAAGTCAAGACTACTTAGTAACGATATTAATATGCAATTAAATAATTGACTCCCCGACAACGGTGCCAAAAACTTGTTGCGAATTTTCACTACCACAAGTGTACGGTGTCAAGTTTTAGTACTGGTATAAGTACAAATATCATTCCAACGAGGAGTAATTATTTAAGACTGTATATTAAGTACCATAATTGACTTAGTTCAACTTTATTTAGAGAAATCAATGAAATAGTTTATAATCAATTCAAAGAAAATAATGAATACAGTTGAAATTCAGTGAATAAATCAATCTAGAGATACGATTTCTCCTGGTCTCCCCTATGCTAAATTAAAATCGACTAACATGTCATTAAATCGCATCATGTTTATTAACCAAGAATTCACAATTTTTCTATTCCCTTTTTCAAGTGATAAATAGAATTGTATTATCTATTATTGATTTTAATATATCTATTCAAAATCACATAACAAATAATATATGCAAACAAGGTTCTTTTAATGGATTCACCGAGGTTATACGTCTTTTGCACGTTATAAACATCTGACGATGTGATTTCCCTAGTCCTAATTTCAATCCCCTCCCTCGAGTGCTAGATCTTAATTATTTAATCAGTTGAATTATGGCCAGTAATCCAAAAGCATTAAAGACAATAAATCATACATAAACATGATGAATTAATTCAATGAAAATTCAAAACTACAATAACATAGGTTCGACCAAGACTACATCGATCTCTAGGAAATAAAATTAGTTCATACTCGAATCTGGATCACAACAAAACCTGTTTGTAATCATTAAAAGCGTAAAAGTAAAGAACCGAATTAGAAACGTGTTTAAGAGAGATGAAAATACGTCTCTGTATACGGACTGAGCGTCTTCTCTCTCCGTTCTTCGCGTTCTGTTCTCCTTTGGCTCTTACTTTCTGCTCCTCAATCCTCATGTCGGCTGCTGAAAAATTAATTCCCCTTTTATAAAGCCCACGACGAAACCTAATAATTCTGGCATCTGTGCCGCGCGCATATGCGCGGAAGTCGCTGTCTGTGTGTTGGGAAATTTTTCTCGCACGCACGTGCGCGCACTAGCTCCGCTCATATGTGTGGAGTCCTCTGTTTTGTGCATCTGGAAAACCTTCATTCACGCATATGCGCCCCTCGTCTATCGCATGTGCGTGATAGCTTCTGTTTTGTTGTCTTCAATGGGCATCTCTCGCGCATATGCGCGTCATACATCGCGCATGTGCGACAAGCACTTTGTCTCGCTTTGTGTTTTGCTGTGTTTCGCGCATATGCGCGCATATGTGCGGGTCTCTCTGTGTGTTAAACTCACTATTTGATTCCAAGCGCCATTTTCATTCCTTTTCGCGCCCACCTAATACGCCTTAACTAGATTCCTGAAATCACACCAAAAACAACAAAAGACGCATAATTTTGCCCGAGAAAACTAACAATCTATACGAATTATAAGGATAATTTAAGTCCATAAATTGCACTTATCATGAAATCAGTTAGCTCGTCAGCTGAACTGATTTCACTGATTCAATTAAGCTGGTCATTTGGGCTCTTCATCAGTTGAATTCTTCATCAGGTGGCCGGGCTTCTGAAGGTTTTCTGCTGAATCACCTATCAACTGAACTGGTCTTTGATATTTCAGTTGGACTGGTTCAGTTTGGGCAATCATTTGGCACTTACAGGTTTCGTCTCGATAGCTTCATTTTTTGGCTCGGTAACTGATCAGTTCGAAGCTTGATCAGTTTCAGCTTTCTCGCACTTGGGTAAAACAAAATAACAAGTTTTGTTAACATCAAAATCAAGATTGCAAACATGAAATGTTCCAACACGGACCAAATTACAGACTTGCTGAAGAATTTAAAAATTGTTTTAAATTATTAGAAAATAGCATATGTGCTCACAAAAGTGTATCCGAAAACAACGGATGCCAATGCCCCTTCTGAGGAATTGGCTGAGCTTGAGAAATTATGGGACCATAATTTGCTAGCAAAGAGCTATATGTTGTCTTCTATGTCAAACGAGTTACAAAGGCGGTTTGAAGAAGATGTAAATATTGCTGAAATTTACGGTCTCCTGCAAGAGCTGTATGGTGAACAAACATGACAACTAAGGCATAATACTATCAAGGAGCTCATGATGTCACGCCTGTGAGAGAGACCTCGGTCCATGAGCATGGTGTAAGGATGATTGGGCTCATCGAGAAACCAGTGAGCCTGAACCTTGTTATTTCAAATGAAATTGTCCATGAACATTCTACTGTTGTCACTACCTCCGTCATTTGATGAGTTTGTGGTGAACTTCAAAATGAACAATCTGGAGAACAGCCTTGAAGAGCTGTCAACATGCTTATTAGCTATGAAGCCACCATCAAAAGGGAAAAATATGTTTTCCTAGTGGACCCTCCACCTGAGACAAAGAAATGCCCAAAAAGAATGGGAAAGAAACATTTTGTTCTTCCAATAAAAACAAGAAAAATGCAAGCTCCAAACACTTTTAAAGGACCCATAAAACCCAATAAGGTAGAAGATTTTTTATTTCACTGCAAGAACCCCAGACATTGGAAATGAAATTGCACGGAATATCTAGCGCAGAAGAGTAGTAACAAGAGTATGTTTTATATTGAAGTAAATGTCTTAATTAATTCAACTTCTTGGGTATTAGATACTGGATGTGGATCTCATTTATGTAATGATTTGCAGGTGATGAGAAGAAGTATAAGGTTAAGGAATGGTGAGACCTTGTTGAGGATGGACAATGGAGCAAAAGTTGTTGCAAGGATGTAGGAGACATTTGCTTAGCATTAAACAATAATTTCAGGTTACTTTTAAGATATGTTTTATATGTTCCTAACTTAGTTAAAAACATTGTTTTCATTTCTATTATTTATACAGATGGATTTTCTTGTTATTTGCTAAATGTGTTTGCAATATTTATAAGAATGAATGTTTAATTAGAACATGCGAATTACAAAATGATCTCAATAACTTATAAATTAAAGATATTCAAATTAGTGATGTCCAAGTAAACACGATATCAACAATTAACACAATAAAACAAGATAGTCTAAATCGAGCACACTTGTGGCATGCTATATTAAAATATATTTCCAAAATAATAATACACAAGCTTGTGGAAAAAAAAACATGTTCGATATGCCAGAGATTAACTCTCTTGAAACATGTGAGTCATATAAGAAAGGAAATATGACTGAAGCCCTTTTCCAAGGTAAAGTGGAACAGACACAAAAAATTTTGGATTTGATATGGTCTGCTAAGTATAAGCATAGAATATGTTCAATCCTACTTCATTATCTTTATTGATGAATTCTTGAGGTATGAGTATGTGTATGATAGGATCGGTTAGGGGGATCACCGTTGAACTACAATAGTTCGGTTCTTGAAATATTGAACACCGATGAATTAAATCAAGTTTGATATGAAATCAAGCGGAAAACACTCGAAATAATCCTTCGTAGAAACTAAATAAATATTTTGTAAACCATTTAAAATATATGCAAGTTGAATGAGTAAAAATATTTTAGTTGAAGTATTTTATCAAACACTTGGTATACAATATTTTGGTATTTGAAGAACACATAAAATGCTTTAACAATGCTTCTTTAAAACTATGAAAAAGATAAGTAAATGCAATAAACAAATAGACACGAATTTGTTTATGGATGTTCGGAGATTTCAAACACTCATACGTCACCCCTTCTTCCCCTTGAGAAGGATTTACTAGAAGACTTTGATTTATACAACTCTTTGTACAAACACATTCAGCTAGGACTTAACCACTGCCTAAACTGAACTCTTAGCACTCACGATTGTAGGCAGCACCTCACAATCAGCATATTGTTTAATGTCTCATATGCAAAGACTACATACACAAGTTTATTGTCTTTGTGCAAGACTCACTCAACTAATCTTTGAAGTTCAACTCTCTTGTATAAGTGTGAGTGATTGTGTGTAAGAAATTTATCCTTTACAGTGTACATCTCAAATGTATCCTCACACGAGGGCTTGTGCTCTCAACTAGCTGATATATTCATGCTAAGTGCTCATGTTTTGAATCCTCTTCAAAAGCTCTTGTTTGATCTTCAAGAAGTTGTATTTATAAGCCCCAACACTGATATATACGTTAGCCAGAAGAATATGACCGTTTGAAAAGTTTCTGTACTGTTTCTGGAATTGCAACGGTCAAATACAGCTTGCTGGGCATTTTCCCGACTGGTCAACTCTGGTCAACTCAACTGGTCGTTCAGTTCAGCTGGTCTGGTTCAGTTGGTCAGCAGCTGGTTCAGTTGGTGTGCTGAAATCAGCCTAGCTGATTTTAGTTTGTGCATAACCAGTAACTTCATCGTCATTTATCAACATCTTACGCTTCGATTCAGACTTTGACTTCTGAAGATGATTTGTAGATCTTCGTCTTATCTTTCCAACTCATACTGAATCGCTTCATTTCGATAACCGAGCTGGGAGATATGACCAAAATACCGCAACTGCTCAAACCCAACTGATTGTTGTTTTCGTGTGATCAGTTCGGTAATTGAGCGATCAGTTAGACCATGATAACATCCGATTTTGCCCAACTGACATGAAATACAACTTGTTCCAAATTGAGTTTTCAGATCAGTCTAGTTGGCGGGGATTGTCATTTGGATTATTCAGTTGGGAGATATCATCAAAACACCGAAGCTCGCCAGAAATTCAGTTTGTGCAGAATTCAGTTTTAGCTTGCTTATTGTGTTTGCAACTTCACACTTGAGTAAATATGTTAGAAACACAATAACAAGTTTTGTTAACATCAAAATCAAGATTTCGAACATGAAATGTTCCAATAGTGTAGTTAATAAAATACAAGTTGAAGCCTTTAAAAAGTTCAAAGAATTCAGAGCTGAAGCAGATAAACAATTAGGAAAGAGTATTAAAAAACTTCGATCTAATCGAGATGGAGAATACTTAAGTACTGAATTTCAAAACTAGCTTAAAGAGAATGAGATTCTCTCATAGTGATCCTCACATACTATACCGAGGTTGAATGGTGTGTTAGAACGATATAATCAATTATTGATGGACATGGTTCGATCTATGATGATATTCACTAAATTGTCATTATCCTATTAGGGATTTACGCTTGAAACGGTAGCCTCCAAATTGTTCTCCTTTTCTTTGCCCCTGTTGGGTTTTTCTGAGTCTTGAAATACTGCTTAATGTCATGATACCACGGTCTCCCATCATGCTCATCTTCTATATTTAAGCAATAAGCCGTGGAAATGTTTTTGAACCAAATCCATACAAAGACATTGAATAAAACTCCATATGAGATATAGTTGGGAAAGTCATCCCAAATATTCTTTCTTAAGAAAATGGGAATGTCATTCTTATGTGAAACATTCAGTGAGAGACAAATTTGATAGTAGAGTCAATGTGTGCTACTTTGTGAGATATCCAAAGAATTCATTTTGATATTATTTATATGATACCAATTAAACAAATATGTTTGTTTTAAGAAATGTCACCTTCTTGGAGAAGAAGTTTCTATTGGATAGAAATGGCGGAATGATAATGTAACAATCATGGGCCATTAGGCTGAACCAACATGGGCCTCGGCCTATACCCATGCACCACTACTGATTATGGGTCGTTAGGATGGTCCAGCATGTGCCGTAACACATGCTCATGCACAGTTACTTATAGAATATCCCACCCCTGGAAATTGGTTTCTTTCGCCTCTCCCAACACTTGAACTCAGGACCTCCAGACTTAAGTACATAGATTCTTAAAGTATTGGTACCAGTTTGGCTAATTTTTATCTCCTTAATCGTCTTCGGTCTCTTATCCCCGGCCAAGCATCAAATATTCACATGAAAAAACTTAAAATCAAGAAAATATTTAATTTTAATTATTTATGAAATATAGCATTTTAAGGTCAAATTTAATTTATTTGATGAATTAAAATATTTTTTAAGCATTTTATTTGCAATTTTCATAAACTAGGAGTTAATTCTTTAACTTATGGTTTATTATTTTATAAATTTTGTGGGCTTAATTATTTAACCTAATTATTAGTTTAGCCATTTAATTAAGTTGATTAAAAATTTAAAAAAAAACGTCTTTTTTGTAATGATCATGGGCCATTAGGTTGAACCAACATGAGTCTCGGGCCAAACCCATGCACCACTAATGGTCATGGGTCGTTAGGATGGTCCAGCATGAGCCGTAGCACATGTCCATGCACCGTCACTCATAGAATATCCTAACCCTGGAAAGTGGTTTTTTTTTCGCCTTCCCCAACACTTGAACCTATGACCTCCAAGCTTAAGTACCTAGATTCTTAAAGTGTTGATACTAATTGAGCCACTAGCCCAACTGGTACTAACAATTTAAGAATCTAGGTACTTAAGCATGGAGGTCCTATGTTCAAGTGTTGGGGAAGGCTAAAGAAACCATTTTCTAGGGGTGAGATATTCTATGAGTGACAGTGCTCATGCTGGATCATCCTAACGACCCACGACTAGTAGTGGTGCATGGGTATGGGCCGAGGCTCATGTTGGTTCCGTCTAATGGCCCATGATCGTTAGCCCAACTGGTACCACCACTTTCATAATCTTGGTACTTAGGAGGTCATGCGTTCAAGTGTTAGGGGAGACGAAAGAAACCACTTTCCAGATGTGGGATATTCTATGAGTGACGGTGCATGGACGTAGGCTACGGCTCATTCTGGACCATCATAACGACCCATGACCATTAGTGGTGCATGGGTATGGGCTGAGGCCCATGTTGGTTCAGCCTAATGGCCCATGATTGTCACTCATAGAATATCTCACCCCTGAAAAGTGGTTTCTTTCGCCTCCCCCAACACTTGAACCTAGAACTTCCAGGCTTAAGTACATAGATTCCTACAGTGTTGGTACCAGTTGGGCAGCGTGAAGGTCTTGGGTTCAAGTGTTGGGGGAGGCGAAAGAAACCACTTTCCAGGGGTGAGAAATTATATGAGTGACGGTGCATGGACATGGGCTACGGCTCATACTGGACCATCCTAACGACCCATGATCAGTAGTGGTTTCATGGGTATAGGTCGAGGCTCATGTTGGTTCAGCCTCATGGCCCATGATCTTTACAAAAATGTCCCCTTTTATCGTTACAGATAAAACTTGGAAAAATTCGGAAACCACCTACTTATGAATTAGTATAACCCACACTCTACAGCCAGTTGAAGAAACACAAGCTCCTAGGATATCCGAAAGAATCTCCTGGACACCTAAGAGGATAAGTCTACTTCTAGAAGAAGTCCAAGATGAGTTTATTCCTAGATGTGATCCAAGAAGCTTCAAAGAAGTATTGTCTAATGCCGATTCATCTAAATGGCTTGAAGCCATGCAATCTGAGATGGTCTCCATGTATTCAAGCCAACTATGGACCCTAGTAGATCCATCTGAGGGAATTGTTCCAAAGGAAGCAAATAGATTTCTAAAAGGAAACTTGGGGCAAATGAGAATGTAATGACATTCAAAGCAAGATTGTTAGCAAAATTATATACTCAAAGTCAAGGTATTGACTATGAGGAAACATTTTCTTTAGTCGCAATGTTTAAGTCCATTAGGATATTGCTAGTCGTAGCAGCATGATATGACTATGAATATGACAGATAGATGTGAAGACAACATTTCTTCATTGAGACATTAAGGAAGAGGGTTACATTTCTCAACCTGAAGGTTCACATTAGTATGAAGTGAGCATAAAGTATACAAATTTCAGAGATCAATCTATGGACTCAAACAGGCATTGAGGAGCATGAAGCTCAGATTTGACAACACTATCAAAGAGTTTAATTTTTGTTAAGAACAATGAGGAGCCATGTGTATACAAGAAGGCTAGTGGGAGTATAGTGACATTCCTAGTACTCTATATTGATGACACACTACTCATTAGAAATTATGTAGAGATGTTTTAGTTAATTAAACTATAGTTAGCTAATAAATTATCCACGAAGGATATGAGTGAGTCAGCCTATATACTAGGTATACAGATCTATAGGGATATATCAAAAAAAACTAGGGTCCACTCAATCCATTTATATCGATATCATACTGAGGAGATTCTTTATGAGGAGTCCAAGAAAGGATATTTACTAATGCGTCATGGTGTGACACTACAAGAAAATTTATCAATAGTGACGGGAAATATCATCATTAAATGTCCAAAACCATGAACCGCATTGTTGCGACTTTGATTGTTGCACTCCCAAGAGCAGGTTGTCAACAAGTAGTATAATTCGGTGAGTCCGATATCGTATCCACAGGGAAGCTAAGGTAATTACAAGTCCATTACAATGTCTTTTTGTTTTTGTTTTTCTTTTAATTGTTTGAATCTTTAACTAGTAATTTTTAATTGTTCAAATTTTAATTTAAGTAGTTGAGATTAAAGGATCCACTCTTGGTATTTTAATAAAGTTAACATTAATGAACATTATTGAGATCCACTTAATAAAATGGTTCCAATATATTAAACAATCATATTTATATTATATTATATATTATTATCTTATAAGTATATAATATATACCAAAACTTATAAATGTTGTCGAGTATTTATTGTGCTATATATATTTGTAAACACTAAATCAAGGTTCCCACTTTAAATGGTTGGTAAAACCAAACAAACTTTTAAATGGTACCAAGAAATTAATATTATAATATATTCATATATAATAAATCAAGGCATCCACTTTAAATGATTGGTAATACCAAACTAACATTTAAATGGTTCCAATAATTTAGTGTAACTATAGCAACAATAAATCAAAACTCCCACTTATAAGTAGGGTATAATAATACTTAAAGAAATAAATATAACATAAACAATAAATAATGATTAAATAATTTAAAACATAAATTATTACCTTTTAATAACCTTATTATCATACCAAGAGCTTCACCTTTTTATCTCAACCTTGGGAAGTTAGCTACTCATTATTCAAAGTATAAAACTTTGAATATGAAATTAACATGCTAATTATATTTAAATGAAGAAATAAAAGAAAAATAAAGAGATAAATATTATGAACTCAAAGATTTGTTCATAGAATGGGGGATATCTCAATACGTTACAATGCACCCCTATTTATAGCCAAATTTGAGGAGACAGCCACAAATAAAATATTATTTTTTTTACACATAGGTCTTCATTGGTGTTCAAGAAATTATATTTTAATACACATCACTTTTGAAAATCTTCCCATCCGAATTTTCTTTTCCACATAAAACAAAACATGTAGATATCTGAGTTGTTTGAATTGTGGTATTTTTTATTTACCATTTGACCAAGTAATTTGAGAGATATGGTCAAAATGCTAGAGCATGGTAAAACTGTCACTTCTTTGATAACTTTATTTGTTGCTTAATTTGATCCCTCTTGTGAGAAGATTTTTATCTCATGCTTGCCACCAATATTGTAGATATTAACATCAATTTTCTACAGGTTCAAGAATCATGTTAATCCTATTTGCAACGCCAAGGTTATTCTTGATTTATCGAACATGTAAAAATAGTAAAAACTTATAATTACACAGAAATTTATATTTTATACAATTTATTATAAAACATATAATATTTAAACATTTAATAAAACAAAATATATAAATTTATATTATAAAACATTTAATTAATATAAAATTTTTTATCTTTATCACGCATTCTATATGCGTCTGCTAGTAGACAATATAATGTATGGTATGATATTTACTTGACCTGATATTGCATTTGCATTGAGTGTTGCAAGAAGATATCAGTTGAATCTTGATCCATAGCATTAAAAAATCGTGAAGAACAATTTTATGTGCTTAAGAAGAACTATTAATTTGTTATTGGTTTATGAGAGTGGAGAATTAAAATCGGAAGGCTTACTTATTCTAACTTCCAATCAGATATGGATGATTCAAAATCAACCTCTGGATTTGTCTTCAAGCTCAATGATGGTGCTATCTCTTGGAAAAGTTCCAAGCAAGACACAGCATCAGATTCAACCACTGAGTCCGAATACATAACTACATCAGCTACAACAAAAGTGGCTGTTTGAATGAGGAACTTCGTTCAAAAGTTGGGTGTCATTCATCAAAAAGTTGATCTACTCCCGGTCTACTGCGACAAAACTGGCGTCGTTGTGCGAGCAAAGGAACCGAGGTCTCATCAGTTATCCAAACATATACTGAGGAAGTTCCACATAATCCGGAAGATCGTGGGAAGAGAAGAAATATAAGTGAAGAGAGTCGCCTCTGCAGATAACGTTGCTGATCCACTAACGAAACTCCTGCCAAGACCATTGTCTGATAAGCATCGTGAAACAATGGGTTTGTAATCTATAGGTAGTTGACTATATAACAAGTGAGAGATTGTTAGAGTACGTGCCTAACGAGCCAACTTGTGGATTGGACTTTATTAATTTTTATGTAAAAACAATCTTTATTTTAATAATATTTTATGGTTTTATCCAATTGTGGTATTTACTTTATCTGTATACAATTACAAGTTGCATATATAAAGCCCTTGTATATACAATAGGTACTACGAGTTATGTCTCGCAACGCAAGATCGTGAAATTTATTAGCAAGTGTATCATATATTCTAATCGACACATCGATTCTGTCTGATCGCCGATCAATGTTATAATGAGTTCAAAATTATTTATTTAGTAAATTTAGAATTTAATAATTAAATAATAATAATGACTATTGTATGTGCAAGATTCTCATGAAATAATCTATATGAATCTAGAATTAATTAATTAACTATTAATTAATAAAAAATAAATAAGTTATTTAATTTTATATACGCCTATGTATATGTATATACACAAAAACTCTCATGAGACGCTCTCACGAATCAATTTCTTGAGACGGATCTCCTATTTGGATCATCCATGAAAAAATATTACTTTTTATGCCAAGAGTATTACTTTTTATTGTGAATATCGTTAGGATTGATCTGTCTCACAGATAAAGATCTGTGAGAGCGTCTCACAAGAGACCTACTCATGTATGTATACATGTGTATATATAGATATATTAATATATATGTGTACGTATATGGAGATATATAAATATATATGCATTATCAATATTTGATTTGACATGGTATTTTCAAGAAGAAAATACTACATAAGAATTTTAAATAATAGAAACAAAGAATCCTGATTCAAGTGAAATTTTCATGTTATCGGTAATCAAAGTCTATAAATATTTAATTAAGAGCTATATGAAATAGGACAACTTTTGCACAAAAAATTTTGTCCACTAAAATTTTTCTTCTTCTCTCCTCCCTCGATCACCCCTTTATTTCACAAGGATTTTTCGGCCAACACCCCTCCCACCGTGCGCAGCCCTGACACCGCCACAACCCTGAAGGACTTGTAAAATTCCGGCGATCTAGTCTCGACGTCAAATCGTTTAGATCTCTAGTGCGTTCTAAACGAGGAACCCAGTCTCTGATCGTAAATTTGATTAGACTATCAAAATAAGGAGATCTGTTTGTAAGGATCTATAAGAATGACCAACTACATTAATCTCGGACTGGTTTGGTGTCCAGCGTTAAATATGTAAAGATAAACTGATATGAACACTCTATGAATGTTTTAAATCATATTACGTTCAAGAAAAGTTTTGAATCTCAAAAGAAAATTTTTAACTTCCGTTGCGCCTTGAGTGCGATAAAACGTCACTCCAACAGTTTTTACGGGTATGGTTCCCGACACGGCCGCAGCTGACTCCATGTAAACACCGAACATACAAAGATTCGAACAGTTTAGGATTAAATAAGTACATCTATCTGGGGTTCTGTACGAGGTTTGAGGAGGTGAAATGTAGCAGATGAGAAGGCCATCATCGTGTCCGAGAGTAGCTAGCTGTTGTTGAGCTGAAGGTGGTGTGTGTTTTGTGTTTGACCCTTTTGGAATTTGCAATTTAAAAATACAAAAAAAATATTTTAATTTCCCTTAATTTTATTTTAATAACAAAAATATTTGATAGAAGCATATATTCAACTCTTGTTTGGGTTCTCTTTCTAACGAACTTTGGTCACTAGCATATATAAATAGAAATTATAAAGAAATAGAAATAAACTTATAATAATAATAAATAAAAAAACTTAATCGAGAAAAGAAGATTTAATTATTTATAGAATTTGGTTCTGATGCTTCTGCATAATTAGATGCACTGCAGAGTCTACAGGGTACACTGCATTGCCCCTTTCTTGAATTGCCAAATCTACACTTCGAAAGTAAAACCGAATTTCAGTAACAATATATATAGATCTGCAAAGGATTTTTCCCATGATAATGTCACACCAGCAGCAACAAACTTGAATTCTTGCAAAAATATCTGAGAGATGCCAGTTTTCACCATCATCATTCACTTCCAAGGCTAAAGAATGCCACACCTTATTCCTGAACATTTGTAAGATCTTCATGACTGGAAGCTGATCTCATGCTATATTCTGCTACGAGCTTCGAAAATAAAGATGACTTGTCCTCGAGCAACTTTCCGGGAGTATCATATTCCTTTAAGAGTCCTGCAACAGAAAATTAGTGAGAAAACACCAAGAGGCTGCTGACAAAAGTTTGAAGCAATAGTAGCCTACCATGATCTAATAATGCAACACGATCACTGTCGAGAACGGATGTTATCCTATGAGCGATGGTTATCACAGTTGAGTTAGTAAAGTGCTGCTTGAGGGTTTGCTGAATCAGATTATCGGTTGCTGTGTCGACAGATGCTGTGGCCTCGTCGAGCACGAGGACCTGGCTTTTCTTCAGCAGAACACGCCCCAGACAAACTAGTTGCCTTTGGCCAACACTCCAGTTCTCTCCGTTTTCGGATACTGAAAATGGTGATCACAATTCAAGAAACATACAATTTATGAGTAAACACCATAGAGGATTTTAGCCACAACAAAACTGTCTTACGAACACTTCATATTTTCTGAGCTCAAGTTTTTCAGATAACATCTTTTAGAATCAGGTGGTCAAAATTTAAAGACACCTACTACACAATACCCTTTATATCACAAGCATTGGATTTCTATCGCAGGAACTTTGCAGCTCAATACCCGATACACACACGTATGGCTGAATATTATTAATTTTGTGCTTCCATTCCTTGACCTTCAGCTTATTCATGAGAGATGTGTTATATACAAATCTATTGTTTTTTTGCCTACCTCCCATAAAATCGAACTTTTGATGAAAATGATTTTTTAAACAGAATAGAAAAATTTGCAAGTAACGGTTAAATATGTAAACCTGAGGAATCGAGCTTCCCTTCCTTTCTCCGGACATCATCTCCAAGCTGGCACTTGTCTAAAGCCTATAGAGAGGAAGACAATTACTTAGCATAATCAATCCACGGAGAAATATTTCAACTTTTCTGTATACACCAACGCACCTCCCAAATCTGTTCATCAGTGTATTCTTCAAGGGGGTCTAAGTTACTTCGAATTGTTCCCTCAAACATTGTAGGATCTTGTGGTATTATGCTTAATCTTGATCGTAAGTCGTGCAATCCAATGGATGATATATCAATACCATCAATCAGTATTTGCCCACCGGTAGGATCAACAATGCGGAAGAGGGTCTGAATAAGAGTCGATTTACCACTTCCGGTCCTCCCAACTATGCCAGTCCTCTTTCTCCCAATGAAAGTACATGTAAGGCCTCTCAAAACAAGAGGCAGGTGTGGAGCATATCGAACCTACAAATAATAATAAGGTTATTTTTGGTCAATATAACTTCAGGATAATCGAGATAATGAACTTTCTACGGAAGAACAAAGGAAATTGACCTGAAGATCTTGGATATTAACTTCTCCATTTGTTGGCCATTGACTCAGTGGCCTATTTGATTCTATGACAAGCGGGGGCTCACTTGGGATGGAAATGTACTGAAGTATTCTTTCAACTGATATGATCCTATTCTCCAAAGTGCAAAAATTCCAAACTACCCATGATTGTAACATATTTAAATTAAGTCCATATGTTATTGCCAAACCAGCAACACCTGGAGAAGAAGAAGAAGAAGAAGAAGAAGAGTTAGCTGTGTATGCATATGCTAAATTTTCCATTTGATAAATTTGTAAACACTCACTAGGATCAATTGCTCCCTTGGGAATAGAAATCAAGAAAACCAACGAAAAAGCAAAAGTAACTAGAGACAATACATCCAATCGGATGCATAGCCACTCCATTGCACCAGCAGTGTGAAACTTTGGCCTAGAATATCCATCTATCAGTTTCATGCTAGTGTCCCGAAATCTGGGCTCCTGCTCGAAGCTTCTGATCGTGCTTGATCCTGAGAGTGTCTCTGAAAAGTGCTGTATAACTGGAGCCTTGCACACCCCACATAAACGAGCCAGTTCCCGTGCTGAAGCTATGTAATATTTCTACCGAAGGACAAAAATTTGGTAATATAAGCATTTTTACAAATTGCATTTACATATATGATAGCATAAATTACATTTGATTGCAACATGAAACTTGAAGGCTCGACAAATTACCTGTAACCATAGGCAAATAGCGATCATAGGAATAAAAATGATGAAGACCTGCCACGCGACTTGAGACATGACAAAGATAATTCCAAGAAGCTGTATTATAGCGAAAGCAAAGAGTCCAACCAGAGATGCCATGTTCAAATCCACCGTACTTTGGTCTGTTGATGCCTGTGAGAGAACAAAGCTAGGTTGATAAATTTATCGATGCTAGTAAACTCATCAATCTCAAAAAGATCAAAACAAAACTAATTCAAATATATTAATTCCTACTCGGTTTAGAATTCTCCCACTGGGGGTGGAATCAAAGAAAGACATGGGGGCGCGAAATATGCATTGATGCATAGTGTTAAATAGTATCGTTGCTGTTTTGTAACCGGCCGTCACAAGGAGCACGGCTCTTGCAAAAACACAGAAAGAGCTTCCAATCGACAAAGCAACATAGACAAGGATGAGTGTGGAACTCCCAACGGGAGAGACCACATCCTTGGAAACTGGGGTTGCCCAAGCCATCCAGTAATTACTTCCAATTTGAAGAGCCTGAAACAGAATCTGTGCCAGTAATATAAAGGGTACAAGAAGTCCACCATATGCGGTTGTAATATATTTCCAGTAAACAGCTAGTCCAACTCTTCCTTTCTCTCTTTCCTCTTCTTCCACAAGCTGTCCCCTAATCTCATCGCTACCATTGACTTTATCATTTCTATTATTCTGAGATTCTTGTTTCTGCAAAACTTTCTTGGCATTGTCAGAGATACCTTCTTCACCCTTGGATGTCGCCCAGGAATCAATGGCTGATAAAGCTTCTTCATGCGCGCCAACAAGTTCCATGAAGTCACTTCCCGATAAGAGAATATCATTGTACTTCCCAGCTTGTTTAATTTTTCCATCTTTCATAACCTAATGATAAAATAAATTCGGCTTTCATGTGATGCAGATGGAGAGTAAAATGCAATAAATAACAGATGAACATCTTACCACAATGATGTCCGCAGCAGGCAAGAACTCAACTTGATGTGTAACATAGATAACTGTTTTCAAACTCAAAAGTCCCAGTATACATTCCTATAATTACAAATAGCAAAAAAGATTAGAACTATTGGTCACATAAATACTAGAAACAAGGAAATGTGGTTCTTACATTGAACAGATGAGTTCCTGTGTGTGCATCAACAGCACTGAACGGGTCATCAAACAAATAGATGTCGGCATCCTGGTATAGAGCCCGAGCAATCTGTATCCTCTGCTTCTGTCCGCCACTCAAGTTGATTCCCCTCTCCCCAATAACAGTTTGATCGCCAAATGGAAGAATTTCCAGGTCTTTCTTCAATGAACACGCTTCCAGGACCTTATCATAAAGTTGTCTGTCCATGTCCTTGCCAAACAGTATGTTCTCTTCAATCTTTCCACTCTGTATCCAAGGCGACTGAGCAACATAGGCCTTTTTTCCTGCTAGCCTAACTATCCCAGATATTTTTGGCATTTCACCTAAAACACAGGAAAGTAAGCTCGACTTGCCGGAACCAACAGTGCCACAAATGGCTACCCTCATTCCACGGGACACACTTAAATTAATATCTTTCAATGTCAGGGTAGAAGATGATACATCCCAGGCAAAGTTCCCATCAATTATCTCTATTGCCATCTTCGAACTACTAAATGGAAGCTTCTCAATAACTTCATGCTGCAAGTCGTCGAGGGAAAGAAATGATGCAATTCGATCAAGCGAAACCTTGGTCTGAACAATCATGGATATTGTATCAGGAAGATTGTAAATAGGTTCTTGAAGTATTCTGAAGGTTGCGAGCGCAGATAGTATCTTCCCTGACTCAAGTGGGATCCCCATCACTATGCAAGCACCAAAAGTTATCACAGACACAAACGTAGGCGCACCCCAGAATACAAATGTTGTAACAGCTGAAGTATAAAGATATTTTCTCAACCACCCCGCTTCAATGTTCCTAAGATCAAGAATTCTAGACAGGAACTTCATCTCCCAGGCCTGAAGTTTGAGAATTCTCATGTTCCTCAATACCTCAGAAGTCGACTTCATCCTGGCATCTTTAGATTTCATCAATTTATCCTGAAATTTCTCTTGCAATTTCCCCAATGGGACATTTGCTAGCATCACCAAAACAGTCGCAACAAGTGCCGCTATTGAAGCAAGGCCAACATTTCTATACAAGATTGCCAAAGCCAAAACAACTTGTATAATAACCATCCAGGGATCATGCATATACCAACCAAAGTCACCAATTCTCTCAGCATCAACTGACATAATATTTATGATCTCCCCGGTGGTATGCCCCTGCTTTGATTGGCAAGAAAGAATCAATCCCTTATTATATACCTTTGCAACTAATGCTGCCCTGGCCCTGTATCCTGCCCGCTGCACGGTAAAGAACCAATGTCTCTGTGACACACACTCGAATACCTTTGCAATAAAAAAGGCAGAGACTAACAAATAGCCCTCGTTTTTGGAATCTCTATGGCCATTTAAGTACTGAACTAGATTATCAATTAGATATGGACCAACATATGAAGACAATGTGTAGACAAGAACATAAACAGCAGATACTGCAATTTCCTGTCGGGTGGTAAAAACCAATCCCTTTACTAGCATAAATGTGGTGACTTTAGTACTTCCTCCGCTCTCTGTCTCCAACTTACTGTTAAAGATAGGAAACGCTCCTTTAACAGTATCCAAAGGGGAAAGTTGAGGAACATCCTCAAGGTCCAGAGTTTTCTTATAGCCAAGAGCAATCAAAGGACCCATCCATGAGAAAGTAAAAAGACTAAAAGTTCCAGCTTTGGCGTAGGGGGTCACAGTTTCATCCCCTCTGGAAGGCTTTTTAGACTCTATACCGCGACTAGCACTACCATTCAGAAGGGGTTCATGAAGGGTTGTTCCTTCATTCCTTTTTTCACCAAAAAATCCTAAGTAACAGAAGTACACACTCGTTACAAAGGAAACAACGTCAGAGACCCAAAACAGACTTGACAGAAAATGTTGCCTTTTGTAATAAAGAACGTCTATCACGAGGCAATAACAAGACACAGAGAAGTTAACCCCCCACCAAAGCCTGAAAACAAGTGGGTACTTGGTCTCACTGTCCAAGATGCGGGTGCCGAAGAAAAGAGACAGTGATATCCAAGCAAGAGTTTTAACCCCCAAATCCAATAATGTCACAATCTTTTCTTCAGACCAACCATTTGTATACCAATAAAAATGGTTCAATATGCATAAAACAAGGTTAAACAACGAAAGACACAAACAAAAAAACAGGGTCGCTTTGTAATACAAGGGACCGGCATGTTTAACATTTTGTTTCTGCCTTTCACCACCATCACCGCTCCTTGATTTCTTACAAACCCATGAGACTGATACGAGCACAAATAATATTAGGTGCAAAGAGCCGGTGAAGACACGCAGGAAAACGGGATTGAGGAGAGAAGAACCCCCCATGTCAGCAAACGTAAACGGGCGTGCCTGAGAAAGAAAAACATGAATATCCGTCAAGGAGGATGATGATGTTTGTAGAAAACCCATCACACTAAGGCTTCCAGAGCCCGGCAATAGGGTTTATGGTGCAACACAAGGTTTATTTAGTCTGCCGCCGTAATGTGCCAATATCGAGCGCGCAAAACAGCAGGAAGTGGATGTGTTGTATTTTAGCACTCCGAAGTCAAAAGGGTATGCACGCTCATATTTCCCGTATTCTTGATTGATAGGGTATTTATTATTCCCAAAAAGTGTATCCATCCAAACATAATTGCTTCTCTGTACTTTGACGGGAAAAGGGGCGTGAAGGGTCAGAGTTCCTTGGGTGCTAGGTAACGTGGTTGGCAAGGCTTGGGAGACGGAGATAGCAAAGACCATATAGACACATGGCAATCAACATAAAGACGCTCGTCTCTCAAATATTTGTTAAATAACCTTATTACATATACAACTTATATATTATAAAAGAATATTTCTCTTGTGATATGATTTTACGAATTTTTATTTGTAAGACGGGTTAATCCTATCAATATTCATAATAAAAAGTAATACTCTTAGCATAAAGAGTAATATTTTTTCATGCATGACCCAAACAAAAAATATGTCTCATAAAATATGATATGTGAGACCGTATCACATTTTTTCCATTAAAAAAATCATAATGTGGCAAATCGGATCAAGATTTTAAATTTATAGATTTTTTTTTTTTAGATTTCTCCTTTTACTGTATGAAACCAGTATTATATGAATTAATTTATTATGATCAATAAATTACTATGTTACTATCGTATCAAATTTTAAAATGCATATCTGAATATGAATATACAGATATCATAATCGTAATAATTATTTAAAAAAAATTTATGTAAACCCATAGATTCCCAACCCAAAACTAGGTTATCGACCTAAAAACAATAGTATCGAAAATGTTCGATTGTCTATTTAGAATTATTTCAATGTATTTATTGTCTTTAACTAAGTTTCCATAAATTTAAAAATATATTATATCTATATTGTTTAGCATTCTATTAAGATACTATTGAAAATATATTCTTGATAAAAATATTTTTAAATTGTGGTTATGTGCTACTTAAAGGAAAATCTGAATTCGTATTCATTTTAAAGAAAATTATAATCATAGTTTTTTGTATTGAGATATTTAAGGAAAAATCAGAGTACACCTTAAGAAGAAATATCAGTAGGACTGAACTCAGAATGATCTAATACGGAACCAAAAGCAGTGGTCGGAAAGTTAATCTTTTACCATAATCTGTCAGACTATACTAGTGACATCCGTTTTGTTTGTATTATCTATCAGATAATGTCCTTATTTATTATAGTCGTTATGTACAATAGTACACTTTATTTAAATTCATTAAATGAATCGTAAAAATCCTTAATTGATCACTATTATTTTGGGTACAAAAACATATAGCAAGTATTTCTGGATTCATGTACTCGTAATAAAAGAACATTGTTCACATTTGAACGTTGAAGATGATTTATAAAAAAGTTTCATGAGGTGTTCCCAAACACCGACCTTTTTGCGAAATTACGAAATCACTCACACCTTCTAGCTTATCATATTGAAAGTATATTAAAAAACCAGCATATGCGATAAAGTTCTATCAGATTCAGAATATCATCTGTGATATCATTGTTCACATACTTTTTCATTGTATTTACTTACTGAAAAGTGTGAATGATTTTTAATATGTGGAAAGAGTCTTTGCCAAAATTAAAATTAAGTGTTAAATGTAATCCTAAGAGTTTTAGTAGGCAAAGGTAAGTCCTACCGAAGTGGTTTTGTACAAGTGTGTGTTGATCAGAGTTCTTTAGTGATACCTTCTGGAAACAGAAGAAATGGAAAGTAGAAGGGTTTTGTCCTTCGAACTTCAAAAAAAAAACTCATGTTATTTTACCTTCTAATGTCTTTAAGTTTCATCAAGTGTTGTTGACTGTTTTTGCACTTTTAACTAGTCCACTGCACTTTCAAATAGCGAGATCAACTTCTGACTCATAAGAAGGTTTGACACATATTTTAGAAGCAAAAGAAAGAAAAATTTTGGAGTGTTCATTCAACTCACCCCCTTCTAAACACTCAACGGATCCTAACAAGTGATATCAAGAGCAAGGTTTATCTAGTTCTGAAACATCTACTTCAAAAGCTATGGCATCTTTCATAAAGATTCTCATGTTCTCTAAAGAAGACTTCGACGACTAAAAAATCAGGATGAAAGCTTATCTTGCAGCACAAGACAATGACATGTAGTATGTCATCATTGATGGTCTCATTAAGATTATGAAAGTCAATACAGTAGTGGTTATAACAGAAGGAGCTCCACAAATGCTGGAAAAACACAAAAGTGAGTAGACCAGCGAAGATAAAAAGAAAGCTAACCTGGATAATGTAGCCATTGATATTATGCATTGTAATATTTCATGTTCGCAATCTTACTTGATTTTGATGTTAAACAAAACTTGTTATTTTGTTACTAATGAACTTACCTAAGTGTGCAGTTAGCTGAAGATAACTGAAGCTATCGAAGAATGCAAACTGAAAGTATCAATTGATTAATCAAACTGAACCAGTTCAACTGATGAATCGTAAACCAGTTCAACTGATTGTCCAGCCGATAAGTGGTTCAGCAGAAGACCTTCAGAAGCCCGGCCAGCTGATGAATAGTTCAACTGATGAAGAGCCCAGCTGACCAGTTCAACTGAATCAATGAAATCAGTTCAGCTGATGAGCCAACTGATTTCACCTCATCAGAACAAGACTAGTTCTGGACTGACCAATTCAGAACATCAGTTAGGAGCAAACTAGTTTGAAGAACACGACAAGCTTATCTAAATGGATTCCAGCTGTGCGCACTGAGGAAAAACTATTGTTCAGTCAAATGAAAATAATAGACGTTGCATCAATGTTTAAAGCCAAAACATTCCAGAATAGCTGTCGGAAAGTACATACATATTTCGAGGACATATTCAAAATGCAACAGATACAATAATTGAGTCTCATTGTACGATAAATTTTCGCGCCTATAAATAGAAGATGAATATCAGTGAAGAATATAACAAGTACCAGAACAACAAGAGTGTGTGATGAATAGTCTTTGACACACGACGTTAAACAAGTATTGGCTGGAATGTGTTGCATTCAGTCTAGGCTAGGATTTCAGTTAGGCAGTAGCGTAAGTCCTAATCTGAGTGGGTTTGTACAAGGTGTTGTATAAATCAAAGTCTTCGAGTGTATCCTACCCGAGGAGGTTGAAGGGGTGATGTAGGAGCAGTTGAAGTCTCCGAACATCCATAAACATATCTTGTCGAGTCAGAGATTATGAGTCAAGAGTTTGATTTACAGTTTTATATCGATTCATGTCTTTCAGATTATGATACATGTTATTGATAACTGTTCCATGCTTTTATATCTGTTTATATGATTGCATGTATACGTTGTTTATACTGGAAATATATTTCTCACCGGAGTTATCCGGCTGTTGTTGTGTTTGTATGTGTGCATGACAACAGGTGGGACAGGATCAGAGTCGAGAAGAGGATGAGAGATTGAGATTAGCGTGGAGATTCGGACCCAAAAGTAGATCTGTTTCATTACTTGATATGTAGTGGATAAACCCTAGTTTGTTATGATTTGTACTTTGTACAAGACTCGTACTTTTGATCTAGATTTTGATCTTGTAAATGAAATAAGATTTAATTCATATGTTGCGCACTCTTGTATTTAAAAAAAAATATATGACCCAGTTTACTTAATTGTTACATTTGATCCTAATACTGATTAAGAAGATGAATTAGCGTCCGGGTCCCCACGGTGTTCATGGTCGTGTTCGTATTAGTCACAACCAACTCTAATCCTTCAAAACATATCATCGTATTCATCATTTATAAAAATCATACATGTACGTAAATTTCCTTAAAATCAAGCATGCAATGTATTTTTTGTATTTCCATAAAAAGTCATTTTCGTGATTACATATACATTTAAAACATGTAAATTTGTGATCAGGGCGCTGTCAAGACTGCTAACTTGACCCGCGTGCAAAATGACCATTTTGCCCTTGGAAACCTAATTGACCAATTTACCCCTGGACATCAAAATTTCGACCCGAAGTCAACCAACTAATTATAACACCTCAAAACATAATTATAATTATTTCCTAGACATAAACTCGAGTCCAAACGAGTCATAAGCGCTAAAACCACTGCGCCTAAGCGCTGACACTTTGGTTCTGCGGCGCTTGGTGAGCGCCTAGGCGCCCGGCGTCGGCGCGGCATCGCTATCAGCCCCGACTTTGAACCCATCATTGAAGTGATGACGAAAGAAAATGAGTGTCTTTGCATGGTCCTTCTGAGACATTTCATTTCCTTCTTTGATTGTCGACTAAATTCATAGAGATAAGGTGGACCTCGATATCCAAAACCCATTATAAATAATTTTTTCCAGTCAAGACAAGTGCTTCAAGTTCAAATTTGGTGATGTTCGTTATTGCAACTTGAAAAAATATATATAATTAGAATTATAACAAAAACATATTAGAATGATAACATTTATTGAGTAATATTGTATTACTATTCTTGAAAATAAATAGTATAACAAATTATGCAAAGATAACACATGTTATCACTTTTAGTATGCAATTTTGAAATTTCGTTATTCTATTTGTTAAACTAGCATCAATGAACGTAAATGATGAATTGTTTTATCTAACTATTATCTAATCTTCATTTATGCATAGAAAATATAAATAAACATGGTATCATGTAGGCTATCGAATTTGGTGTACTTGGAGATATGTTCAATAAATAATTTATGTATCCATTTACGACTAAATCAAATTTCGAAAATCGACAAATAATTTACCTTGTTCTCCAAGTAAGCTACTAACATGGGAACCAATCAATTTCAAGGTGAAGAAAAGACATATCAGAAAATAGTAATAAAAAAAGAACATTTTTTCCAATTAATATCAATTATAGCATTGTGATCGACTCAAAACTCGTCATAAATCTATCAAATACTTGTATTGGTACGAAATATTTTAGCGACTAGTTAAGTCATCAAAATTAAAATAATACTAAACAAGCAAGCCATGATATGAAAAAAAAACTTAAATCAAAACAAGAATATATTTATATTGAATTAATATTCTTCAAGAATATTTTTGAAACATATAACATTTATCAAAATTCGTCAGAAATGTGATAATGTTATATTTTATATCAATATTATTCATAGATATTGATAGTTGATCTTTATGATCTTAGATCAATATTCTTCGAGAAAAATGAAAACTTTTTTATATTTTATTTATAGACCTGTCAATATTATCAACATAAAGTCGTGTTGTGCTACTTCAGGAGCTTCAACATAAAATTAAAAGTTGTGCTTCTTCAGGAGCATCAATATAAATATATAATTTGTGCTACTTCGAGAACATCAATACAATACTAAGAAAAATTATTTATGAATTTTACCTTGAACAGCACTCGTGCTGATAACGTGTTATGAATAGTGAAAATATAAAGATGAGATAATGAATTGAAATGGTTTATTTATCATTTGAGATCTCTATTTATATAACACATTTACAGAGTTTGAATAGTTAATAATATGAAAAAATAATTTTATCTCGATATTCATCTATAATTTTTTATCTATGACCAAATCTATGATATTTATTTTGGGGATGAAAAATTATATCCAGAAAGAGAAGATAAATATTGCGACTGGTACAAAGCTCGATTTAAAAAAAATATATATTAGGGGTGGAAAATAGTTTGTTGTCAATAGAATTTGACGTACGACCTTTCCTAAAATGGAAAGATAATTATGTCACTCAAACCAACAATAATAATGACTTAATAGTTCGATTTTAAACTTCTATTTCACGACTAAATAACAGATTTAAAAAATTTAATTAAATTGATATAATGTATGCATATTATTTATCTAATTCATTAAACAAAATTCTCAAATATACTCAAACCAATTTTTTTTAAAAATTGGATATCAACTCCATCTTCACATAACACTAATTTTGGTATTTTGCCTTTTATTTTTTGTGGCTCGAAAATTTCAAAAAAATAAATAAAAAATAAGGATAGCACTCGACGATCAGCTTTAAAAAAAAAATTTCCTGAGATAGCTTAGAATTTGGAATATAACTCAATTATATATCTTTCACATATTTATAATTTTAAAAAATATCTCATTTAATTACTTTAAACAGCAAATAAAACGTACAAGGAAAAAACAGGCAAAAGTTGATGTGTTTTTAAATAGGTTGGTATAAACTCTATGTTTTATATTAATTACTATTTTACACGGACGAGGCACAAAATGTTATTTTATTTAATTAATTATTAAAATTAACAAGTATAAATATTTGAAAATTTATTAGAAGTATTGATATATTATAATAAATATATTTAAATTTTAAATATTATTATACAAAAGTATTATATAAAAGTATTTATATTATTTGAATATCGTTTAAATAAAGATTAGTGCCGTTATCAATTGTTCCGAAATTACTAAAATTGAATAATCGTGTAGTATGAACTAAAATCCAATAAAAAGAAAGTTGATAGAAAGAGGAGTGGTCATTGTCAAAGCAACTTTTGTAATAGTCGTCCATTATTTTTTATATATTCCATGCATCATTATCGAGAAATTATTGCCCTTGCATATTTATATTTATATTTATTTGCCGTTGATATTGACTGCTACACAAATTCCGAGTATTATTTTGTCGCTCAAAATTAAATTAATTTGAAATCACAGTGGAAGGTGATTCAGCCAAATTTAAATCGAAACCACTCGCAGACAAGTTTTTAAAAAGGTTGAAGCGTCCCGAGCACGGACGTCGGGCTCTAAGTTTTTCAAACTTAAGTGAGATTAGCACATATTTAAGCGTGAAAAAGCTTTTTTTATTTTTAGTGTAATTGTAATTATCTCAAACCAATAAATAGATAAAATAATACATAAATATGATAAATTTAAGTCTGATGCATTAATTATCTTATTTATAAAAGCATAAAAATCACAAAATTGCAATTTTTATTTATTTTTCCAACTATACCACGTTAAAAAATGCTAAATATTTATCAAATCATTATCAGATATGCTTAATCATAATTAAAATTAAAAAATAAGCATCTAAATTATAAATCTAATTTATTATTTAAAATAAAAACATACCTTCAAAATAAAAGAATTTAAAAAATAAATAGATGCGATTAATTGTGCTTAAGCACACTTAAATAAACATCTTAATTACGTTTAATTCGATCAAACTACAGTTTAACCGTTTTTTTCCGTTTTTCTCTGAAGCGAGGCGTTTTTGTCGAGCTTTAAGCTTAAGCGAGAGCTTAAGCGGGCTTTTTAGAACACTGCTAGCAGGACTCCAAATTTTGAAATTGATTTGACTGATCTTTCATACATTTCGAATCAATCATAATAACGATATCAAAATAATTTAAATTGCGATGGTTAATAGATGAAAGAAAGCAACTTTTAATTTTGACGACTTGAATTGATTTACTACGATGAAATAAAATAGTATGAGCATAATGAGAAGACACAAAAAAAAAACATCATGTAAATTATTATCGGAGAAAATTGGGTTTTTTTTTTTAATAAATAAAGCTTCTTTTTTCCTCTTTTTTTTTGAAAAAAAAAATTCTCTAAAATTTAAATTGTTCAAAAGTCAAAAATGGCTCCTGTGAATGGTCATTGTGGAAAGAAGAATGACATCAACATTTTGTTGGTGCTTTTTAAGAGTGCTGAGCAAGTAAGACTAGAAATAAGAGTCATCGGATCCAATAACCTTGTGGGCTGGGGATGTATCTTATGGAGGGTACAACGAATTTATAAGTAAACAATATAAGATAGTTGAATCGATTCATATTCTGAATAAAAAACTATATTTGTAACATAAAAATAATATTTTTTCAGGTTGGACAATAGATTTGTTTCACAAAATTAAACTGTGATATGATTTCATAAAACTTTTTGTTGTTTTAAGGGTAAATTTCAGAAAAATATCTTTGTCAATGTTTCAATTAAGATTCAGTACATAGCCACAACTTTTTAGGAATCAGTACCTGACAATTATATACTTTTAGTTTTAACTCCTTGCAAACCAAAATTACATTTTTACCCTTTATTATTTAAATAAATATATTATTTTATCCATAAAAATTACATGTGTCTTCTCCATTTAAAATATAGTTTAAAAAAATATTGTTTCTCAATTATTATGTAATAAAAGTAAATACTTATTTTGACATACAAAGTACATATTATGGGATTTCAAATGCTTGATTTCGCTCTTTGAATACTACAAATATATAAGAAAATACTATATTTCGAGCATTCACCATAAATTCAGTCATTGTTAGTCCTTTCATGAAAAATGCATTAGAATGACTTATTCATGTCATTTTATTTTATTTTTTTTAAAAAAACAAAGTTCATCACTTATCATGAAATAAGATTTAGTATTTATTTTGACTTACAAAATAACTATTTTGGAGTTCCAAATGGATTTGACTCTTTGAATACCCCAAATGTGTAAGAAAATATTGGATCTTCGAGCTATCACAATAAATTCAATAATTATTGGTACTTTCATGGAAAATACATTAAGATGACTTATTCATGTCATCTAATTTTTGAAAAAACACAGTTTGTCACTTATTGTTGAATTAGAAAAAGTACTTATTTTGATCGATAACATACCTACTTGGGTTCCAAATATTTGATTTGTCTATTTGAACACTTCAAATGTATAAGAAAATACTTGGGTTTCAAGTAATATTAAGTGACTTTTGATGGTGTCATTTGTGAAGTTAAAATTTGATACTTAAATTAGTACAAAGAGTATCTAATTAGAGTCTATAAATACATTTACCCTTTAAATACTCATATCCAATTATTTGAGTATGCCAAAATTTAATTTGAAGTCAATATTAAGTGACACCGATGATGATATCCGTGAAGTAAAAATTGTGATACCTAAATTAATAAAAATAATACATAATTCGAATTCACAAATACTTGATTCTAAATTTCAAATACTCAAATTTGATTGAGTATGTCAAAATATATAGTTTGAAGATAATATCGAGTGTTTTTTGATGATGAGATTTGTGAATAAAAAACGTGTTACCTAAATTGGTACAAATAGTACCTAATTTGATTTCACATGTACTTAATTTTACCCTTTTAAGACTCGATTTTGATTATTTTGGGATTTTAAAAAATACTTTTGATGTGTAATTTGTGAAGTTAAAATGTGATACCTAAATTAGTACAAAAAGTATCTAATTCGAGTCTACTAATTGTAACGTCCCGAGAATTTGAAGGATCACGTAAACCACATGCATGCAAGTTATTAAATTTCTTTGGTATTTTATTAAATTGTTTTAAAGTTTTAAATGCATTTTATTTCATTAATTTGTGTTTAAATATTTTTATGCATTTTATGCATAATTCATGCATAGTAAAATTTAATTCATGAAATTTTGAAGGTTCATTCATTAAAGATTTTTAAGTTTCATTTCGATGCTCGAACGAGGAACGGAGACCGGAGAATTTTCAGGAAAATTATTTTAATTACATGATTTGTTTTTAAATATTAATATAAGATGTTTTTAAGTGTATTTTTCAAAAATGAGATTTTATTGTGTATTTTTACCGCATGATTTTAATTTTATCCGGTACGCAAATTTTATCGAATCGAGGACTTTTTGAGGGTTCGGTTAATATTTTCAAAATATTTCCAACACGAAATATTTTTCGAGAGTGTGTTTGGATTTAATAAGCCAACTTTTAAGCTCGTTGGGCTTAAAACTCTTTTAAACTTTTAATTAACCAATTAAAGACCATTATCTAGTTGATTAAAAAATTTATTTAAGATTACCCTACACCAACTACCCTTCCCACCAACCGACAACCCTTTTATTTCTGATTATCCCCTCTGCATTATCTTCTATAGCAGTATAGCCATCGGTTCCATCCATTTCCAACTTCATAAAGCTGAAGGTTTCCTCGGTCATTCCTTGATCTTGAAAAAGAAATCATTTTCGGCACTCGTCTTCGATCTTCTCGCGCCATTTCATCTAAGGCAGGCATTGTATCATTATTTCTGCATCATTCACGTCATATATGTGCTGTAATATGTGTTATGTTTATGCATTTTTCGGTATTGGCATGACAAAGCTTTCATGCTCTTGGTTTGACACGAAAACCGTATGTTGTTGCATACATCTCACATTTTGTTTTCTGTGGTGCAAGGGGCTGCTGTTTTTAGTTGTTTAAGGGCTGTATTTGATGTCAAGGAGTTGCCTTGTGAGTTAGATCAGTTGTTGGACGCTGCAAAGGAAGGGCCGAGAGTAAGGTTTTGAGAGATGGTGTTCTTGGGTGGTAAGGGTTTCGAGAGGTATGGTGCAAGGTAGAGTAGACTCGGCTGAAAGGGGGCTGAACCAGAACTAGGTGCTGTCCATGAGGGTCCAGTCAAGGTCTAGGAGAGGTGGGTTAAGGGCTGGAACAGCTGGTCTAGGTCCAGGAGCAGATCGAAGGGGGTTTAGTTGAAGAGATCGAGCTCGGGTAGTTGTTCTTGGAGAAGGCCCCCGAGGGAGCCCAAGGTCGTGATAGCCCATGGTCGTTACAATAAAAGGCGCCTTTTATTGTAACGACCCATTACAGGCCCAGTGGATCGCCCATACGGCCCACTGTCCCGATCAACCCAAGGCTATCCCGATCTTGGGCTCCCTCAAAGGGGTCTTTTCCCTCACGGGCTTTCCATAGGTGTGAGGACCCGGACGCTAATCATCTTCTTAATCATCTTTGGGATTTAATTATCAATTAAGATAAACAGGGTCTAAAAATTTTTCTTTTTAAAATATAAGTGCGGAACATAATGGAATTTAACTAATATACATCTCCGTATAAAAGTATAATAATGTACAACAATTATTCAAACTAGTCTAAGGTTCAACTACTAATTTTTAGTATTAAATCAAGTCTATATCCAAGTCCGGAATCACCACTCTAATCTCGATATCTCATCATCCTCTTGACCCTGATCCTGCCCCACCTGTTGTCATGCACACATACAAACAAGACAACAGCCGGATAACTCCGGTGAGAATAAATCCCAGTATAAATAATGTATACATGCAGTTAACTGAATTAACATAAAAGCATGAATTATATCTTATCACATGTCGCATAATCAAACAACATGTATCAATACCAGTCTGTAAATAAAACATGAATCGTAATCTACGAAACATAAATCAATACGGATCTGTAAGTCGAATTCTAGTCTCAATATCTAAGACTAGACTCATCTCTCATTCTAATCTAGGGATCCTAATCTAATTTAGACTTAGGTATGCTGTATTGAATGTCTACAATAGACGTCGATCTACATCTAAGCTCATCGATACACCGTAAGTCTAGAGTCTACGCGGTTCTGACAAAGACTCGGCGGTTTTGCCCTAGCTAGGCTGATCTGCCCTAGACTCAAATTCTGGCTCTGCTATAATTCAATAGACTAAACATATCAATCTGATAATCTGCAAATATCAATGAAATAAAATAAAGTATGTGATTTTGGGAAACTCAAGTCAAACCTAACTTGAGTTGTGCAATCCCGAATCAACATTCATTTATACCTTTCTCTTCACGATCTGATGAAGACGAAGTCTCGTATTCCAATCTGTCCATACCGAATCTAACAATGACGATCGCATAAATACAATATCAGTATATAACTCAGTTCAAAACATGCTCTGGTCAATACTCAAATCAAACACAATCTGATTAATGTCAATGACATAACAATACAATCTCAATCAATACTGAATCTGATCAATATCAATCAACTGATGTTTCGACGGCATAATAATACAGTCTTGATAACCCCGTCAATCTCAACATCACAGATATAATATCAGAATTCATAATCAGTATCAATACAATTCATAATCTGAATAATAACACCACTCTGATATAGAATCTCAACTAAATCAACTCTGAAATTCATAATAATTGTATAACCAGTCTATTCTTTAATCTGACTTCAATTATACAATGTCTACTGTAGCAGAAACATCATATCTGATTCGTATTCAATTCTGACAATATCATAAATTCAAATCATGTCTAAACGTAACAAAACTTACGTCCAGTTGTAGCCTGCGTCGATAGGAACACAGTACTGAAGTCGGATTCAAAAATAGACGGACGGATTTCTCACAAAAGGCGTAAGAATATTTCAATTCTTTCTTGTGCTTCCCTCGGCTCTTTCTTTCCTTCATTCTGATGGATTTGCATGTAGGTATATATATATATATATATACACGTTCCTTAGGTAGGAGGCAAGTGGCTTAATCTTTGTAGCACACGTCTCGCGCATATGCGCGACCCCAATCGGCGCATATGCACGAGACACTCGGTCTCCGCGCATACTCGGTACATCGCCTCGCGCATATGCGCGACTCATCTCCGCGCATATGCGCGAGAGTCTCTGGAGTTACTCGCATAGGCTTCACGCATATGCGCGACATCTTCCGCGCATATGCGCGAGGTATTCTGCCTGTTTGGCGCATGTGCGCGCATCCGGTCACGCATGTGCGCCGATGCTACTGTCCTCGCACATCAATTTTCACACGCGATCTCATTTCGTGTCTCGGTTAGCCCTTTCCTAATTATCTCGATTAAAAATCGATAATCGTAATTTAACACGGTATAAAATCTTGGGCATTACAATAGACGTCGTACGGGTTACTCATAGGATCTCCCCCTCCCTACCAAGGGGTTTCTTTCGCCTCCCCAGAACTCGATCCCATGACCTATAGGATAAGTACATTGATATCAAGAGTCCTGGTACCAGTTGAGCTTGGTACCAGGACTCTTGATATCAATGTACTTATCCTATAGGTCTTGGGATCGAGTCCTGGGGAGGCGAAAGAAACCCCTTGGTAGGGAGGGAGAGATCCTATGAGTAACCCGTACGACGTCTATGGAAAGCCCGTGAGGGAAAAGGACCCCTTTGAGGGAGCCCAAGATCGAGATAGCCTAGGGTCGATCGGGACAGTGGGCCTGTAATGGGACGTTACAATAAAATGAAATAAAATGCATTTAAAACTTTAAAACAATTTAATAAAATACCAAAAAATTTAATAACTTGCATGCATGTGGTTTACGTGACCCTTCAAATTCTCGGGACGTTACACTAATACTTAACTTTACTCCCTAAATGAGAAGTACTTAATTTGAATTTGCAAATATTTGATTTCGTAAATGAGATACTCACAATATATAATAAAATATTGGATATTCGAATAAGCAACGTAAGTTCACCAAGTGCTGATATTTTATGTAAGATATATTTGGATGAAATATTCATCTCATTTAATTTTTTTTAAAAAAACAAATTCTCAACTAAACATGAAAGTTTTAAAGTACTTAGTTTTCCTTGAGAAATACCTAATTTGAGTTTGAAAATACTTGATTTTTTAAATGAGATACTCACATTATGTATTAAAATACTGGATATTTAAATAGACAATGTAAGTTCACCAAGTATTGGTATTTCCATAGAATAAGCATTTGAATGACATATTCATCTCATTTAGTATTTTTTTGTAAAACACAAAAATCAAATTCCCAACTAAGCATATAAATATTAAATTATTTATTTTTATTTGAGAAGTACCTAATTTGAAATTGTAAATATTTGACTTTGTAAGACCAAGCGCTTGCCGCTTTACCAAAAGCTATAGCTAGTGGTAATCGTGCAACTCAAATCTTTTAAACCGCACAACAGCTCAAGCACCACGGTTCGATTGCTCTACCAAGCAGGGACAATTATTACACCCAACAATCTCCCTCCCAATAATTACACTCCTTGCAATCAATGAGAATCGAACAGGGGACCTTAGCTCTGATGCCAATTGTAAGACCGAGCGCTTGCCGCTTTATCAAAAGCTATAGCTAGTTGTAATGGTGCAACTCAAATCTTTAAAACCGTACAACAGCTCAAGCACCACTGTTCGATTATTCTATCAAGCAGAGACAATTATTGCACCTAACAGATTTGGTACATGAGATACTCATAATATGTAATAGAATACTGGATAATCGAATATGCAACGTAAGCTCACCAAGTGTTTATCTCCATGAAAGAAGCATTTGGATGACATATTCACCCCATTTAATATATTTTTTTTGTAAAAAAAAAACAAATTCTCAATTAAGTATTGAAATTTTAAAATATTTAATTTTACTTGAGAAGTATATATCTAATTTGAGTTTGTAAATATTTGACGACTTGAGTTGATTTGCTATGATGAAACAAATAGTACGAGCATACGAGAAGACACAAAAAAAAACATCATGTAAATTATTATCGGAGAAAATTGGGTTTTTTTTTTATATAAATAAAGCTTTTTTTTTCCTCTTTTTTTTTTAAAAAAAATCTCTGAAATTTAAATTGTTCACTTCAAAAGTCAAAAAGGGCTCCTGTGAATGGTCATTGAATGACATCGACATGTTGTTGGTGCTTTTAAGAGTGCTGAGCACAAGTAAGACTAATAATAAGAGATCGGATCCAATAACCTTGTGGGCTGGGGATGTATCTTATGGAGGGGACAACGAATTTATGAGTAAACAATAAAGGAAATGAGTTCAAGACCTAAAACCCCAATTCCAATTTCAAAAATAAAATAAAATTGAAATAGTCGAAAATATTGTAGTTATATCTGACAGTCTCAACTGAAGAAATTTCTTACGAGAAAGTTTCATGGATTTATAATCGTAAGATGAGTCGAATAGATTAATACTAAGAATAAAAAACCATATTTTTAACATAAAAATAATATTTTTCATAGATCGAGTTGGATAATAGATTTGCCTCACAAAATTAAACTGTGATATGATCTCATGTAAGTTTTTGTGTTGTTTTAATTGTATAAGATACTATAATTTTTAGAAAATGATAAAATATTTTATTTTTGACTAGTTTGTTTTTTTTTAAGAAATATAATATTTTAAATTAAGGAAATGTGCTAGAAAACAAAAAGTAATGATTCAAAAATTATGAGGAACTTCTAAGATTCTATGTATATTCGCTAATATATTCAATTATTATGATTTTTGTCATCCAAATTCATACATAATCTGTTAGGAACAGCCTGTTGGGGATGGATTTCCTCCCGCATGCGTAAGCTAACTCGACAGAAAAATGGGAAAAAGAAACATTAAGGTATCTCAACCCAAATCTTCATTTTTCTATTCTCCACACTCCAAAGTACAGATTTGTATTCTCTATTTCAATTTTTTTTTTTACAATTTATATTATTTAAATGTTATCAATTTCTCTATTTTTCTATTTTTTTCTCATGTTAAATATAAAAAATTAAATAATTACGTAATTTAATAATAAACAGAACTCAATCAAACATGTATTTCACTCTACGTTTATTTTGTCATCAAATTATTAGAAAACACTAACCAACTCAAATGGGACAAAAACACCCTAAAAATAAAATAAAAGGATTGAAAAGAACAAAAACATATATGAAATTGACCACAAAAAAATCCTCTCCAAAATGGAGGATGACTGGATGAGTGTAGAGAACGGTTTGAAAAAGTTTTGTTCAATGTCTTTAGACTATTTCCAATATATTGCACCATATTCTACGTTATATTTTGCGTTACATTAGTGCTACACTAAAATCATCTTCAACTCATTACACTACAATAGAATATTATCATAATATTATTTTTATTTCAACATTACTATTTTTGTTTTCTAATAACTATTTATACTTTGACAATACAATGATAATTAAATCTTATAATTTATATATTAAAATTTGAATTAATTATTTCGTATAAAAAAATTAATTGATCTATAGAATTTTTTTAATAAAAATATTCTTCTAATAAATAAATAAATCATTGGTAATAAAAGGAACTATAAAAAAAATAAAACAAAACAAAACCAAACTTTTTGAAGACCAATTGAAGTGAAGAAATCCAAATTAACGAAGAAAATAGATGAATATATTTCTCAGAGTCAACATTGTATAGAAGAACAACAACGCGAGCTTTTGAATGTTTTGAAACAAGAAACTGCCGACAGATAACAAAACTACGACCTTCAAAAAATTAGACTTGAATAAAAGGAAAGAAAAATAGATGAAAGAATTTTATACAAAGATATGAACAAAATTATTGATCCAACTCTGCATTGTACACTAGAACTCAACAACAAATTTTTTTGCAAGAATACTTGATGAAACTGAACTTCGAGATAATGACAACTTTAGATCTTATTTTGGAGATACTGGATTATCAATGTTTGGTTTACCTTATTACTAAAAAAATAAGTTTACGTAATTTTTTTTATGTTTTGTAATTTTATTGTTTGTTAATTGTTGTATTTGTTATTTGTTGTTCCGTAATGTTTGTTGTTCATAATTTCTACAATTTTAACGCACTAGTAATTTAATTTGTTTGTTTTTAAAATTTATATTTTTATACTTAATTAATTTCAAATCAAAGTATTAAATTTTTTGTAATTAATATTTCAAATTTTTTTTAAAATTAATTTAATATTTATTTAAAAAATAAAAAATAAGATCTATAAAATTTATTATTTAATTGAAATACTAAACAATTAAACTAATTTATATAAAAACTTTAAAAAAATTAGAAAAAAATAATGCATGTGGCGCAGCAACAGTGCTGCATCACATGTAGAGTGGGATATGGAGTTGATCAAATCCAGGTCGATTGTATTGCTGGATTGGAGAAAAAATTAACCACGGTATGATGTTAAGGTTGGAGTTACTCTTAAAGAAAGAAAGAGAACGCTGTTGCGTTTTTTTTTTAAAGTATCTATATTTCTGTAATATATTATTAAGTATATGACCTTTAAAATAACTAACTTTTTGTATCATAATCTGTTTTAATAATAAAATGTTAAATTTTTTAATGCAAATCACATGTAACATAGGCGCGTACATGTGATTTGAATTAAAAATTTTAGAGTATGAGACAACTAACTACGAAATGCACGCTTTTTTTGCGAGTTTCACTAACTCCAATGTCGAAAAGGAGAGATGCTCGTAATTATTACTACTGCAACCATCAGCAAAAGATATTAATGAAACACGCCTAGAAGAGAGCTTCACTGTTCTCAGAGAAGGTGCCGCAGTTGAGTTAGCCTTACTCATTCTATTCACTTTTTGGACAGCTGAACGAACGACTCATGAACACTGATGGGTTGGACAAGCCAATAACTCAAAAGCAATTCAGTCTTTTTTTAGCAAGCTTGTTAAGTTATCGCCCTTGGATTTTGCAAATAAGCTTCTCATACAATCTGACCTTTTTTTCATACACCATATGAGGATTGTCTGGGTTGTAGTAACTGAGGGGGGTTGAAGACCAAGAAGTGAGTTGTTTATACCAAGCAATCTTTTTACGGCTATATCCAATTTTCTGGTCCCTGCAAAAAGGAAGCGATAAGTGGACGTACAGAGAACAGAGGATGCAAAAATTCTACTAATTCCTAGCTTAGTAGATTCAGGCAACATGTGAAGAAGACATTAAGAAACATCTATGTGAAGGAAAACTATTGATTACACAGCACTAAGGTAGTATGTGAAAAAAAAATGAAACCAGACCAACAAAACATATGTGGCCAAAAACATCTCAACCCGAACAAACCAAAGTTACCCATCGATCTTCATCACGACCATCCACCTAAAGCATAATCCAAGCACAACAGAACCAATAACTAACACAAAACCAACCAAAACACCAGACCCTGCTCCCAAGTCCCGTTCGCCCATAAACAATCACAAGCCCGGCCGTTGAAAACGTCAAAGAAGAGGACGCAATGAAGTGATAACCTCCGAGGCGGTGGAGATATTTTTTAATGCTGACAATTCTGTTCTGTATTTTCACCAAGATCCAAAAATAAATAATTTGGTTCGATGGTAGATATATCAAGGGTAAATAATTGTTCATGTATAATCAACAATACCTTACCCGGAGAAACTATCAAACAAATATAAACAAGAATCAAGAAACAAGCTTTTTTTTTTAACTAACATAAATAAGAATAATGTATCATCCGGAAATAGTTTCGCAGGATACACACACTTAGCACAAAATTTTACATGCTCCAGAAATCTGTGCTCAGAAAGTGGCTCAAGGCCATCCATAGCATATGTCTATGAGATTTGAAAACGGATACAGAGAACGGAAATACAACAGCTCCTATGGTTAAAACCATAACAAAGCAAAAGTAACATCCAACAAAACTTGTGAAATCTAGTGGCTAATTTTATTAAATATCATCAATCGACTTGGGTTATTCTTTAACCTTTAGTGAAGCTGAAGGAGACGGGGAACCTTCTTGACCCATCTCGGTTCTAAGATCATTGATGCTCTGTTCCAACTCATCAATCCTGTTCCCCATCTTGTCAATTTTAGAAATGACGGATTCATAAATTATCCGAAACCAAGTTTGCATTTGATCTTAACAGGTTTTGAACAAACGCAGTCATGTCAGTAGTACTTTGTTTAGTATTCTCCGAAACATATTCGCTCACGAAGCAGGCTCAAAAGAAAACTGAAGCATTAATTTCTAGTTGTATCTAAACAGTTCAGCGACAGCAAACCATGGTAAGAAATATTTGATAAGACAATAACAAGTGCATAAAGCCTGTAAATAGCCGGAGTTTCTATTTCTTCAAAATATGATTACACATTGCTCCAGTTACCACAATACAGAACTAACAAGCCCGATTTAGGCTCATTTTGAGCAATTTAACAGCTTAGATACCCGGATAAATCTATGTTAATAGGAGCACTCAAGTTCTCTCATTAAAGCATAAAGAAATCATCTCACGGTTCTACAGTCTAAATAAGACAGATACAAATGTAGTCGCTCTAAATAACATAGTCAGACCACTCAGATATATGTGATGTGTGGTCCATTGTCAAGCTAGGTATTTTATCTAGCTTAATCGGATTCTTCTTCCCACCAATCAATCTAGCAGGATTTCCTACAGCAGTAGTTCTAGCAGGCACTTGCTTCAACACCACTGATCCTGCACCAATCTTAGCCCCGTCTTCAATTTTAACATTTCCCAAAACACAAGTCCCTGCACCAATTAAGACACCATCGCCAATCTTCGGGTGCCGATCACCAGAGGCCTTCCCAGTGCCACCTAATGTCACATTATGCAAGATTGATACATTATCCCCAATTACTGCGGTTTCTCCAATCACAACACCTGTCGCATGATCGAGTAAAATTCCTCTACCAATCTTGGCTCCTGGATGAATATCCACTGCAAAAACTTCGGACACTCTATTTTGTATCAACAGAGCCAAGATTTTTCTCCCCTCAGACCATAAATGATGCGCTATCCTGTGAGCCTGGCATGCCAAGAATCCTTTGAAATTTAAGAAGCAATGAACGTAGCTGATACAAGCCGGGTCCCTTTGCTTAACTGCCTTCAAATCATCATGAGCTGCTCTCACAATTTCTTGATCCCCCAAGAGAACCCCAAGGAAAAGATCATAAAGGGTACCGCTAGGCAAACTAGAATCGCTCAATTTCATAGAAAGATGATTCGCTAGGGCACTCTCCATGGATTCATGGTACAAAATTGAACAGAAATACCAATTTGACAAAATGGGCTCCTGCTCAACATCTGACTTAGCTTCGTCCTTCATCCGTAGCCATAAATCACCAATCTTTGCATCAGGGTCGACGTTAGCTTCTTCCAAAACAGTGTGTGTGCTCGTGCGGAGGATATTCGACGTTTTTCCCGGAATGGGCACGCAAGAAACAAGATCAGGGAAATTGGGTCTGCAGTATTTTACATAATTATTGAAATCACGGTCATCAATCTTGGGATTAGTCTGGGGAGTTTCCGTTCTGGAAGAGCGTAGACAAGTGGCCATGGTTTGAGAGGAGAGCTTCGTAGGCTTGAATAAGGGCTGATGCAGCAAAGATGGGTATCGAATAGGATTCGTGGACATAGAAACGACAGGCTGAAGAAGATAGAATGGGAATCGGACTTATATAGGCGGAGAAGTGTATAAAAAGAAGACATCTTTCTTGCAATTGCAGATTAATGCAGATTTTTGTTTCGCAGTGGAAGTGCTTAATGACACCAATTTTATCATATCTTAGCAATTTTATTTTAAAATTTTATATTGAGGAACAAATCTCACAAAATAAATTTGAATATTGAGGTAAAAAAATATATAATCAAATGTTAATACTTCAAAAAAAGTTTGATAAAATAAATAACCATTTTTTGAATCACGACTTTCAAAAGTATCAGAATGATTCAACACTAACTTTTGAAAATATTGGGGGATGGTATTTGTCACATTTTATGTTATGTTATATATTCAAGTAGAGTGTCATCTAAAAAAATTTGTTTATTAAATTGTATAATTTATAAGTTATTATTTATTAATTTAATACATTTCAATATTTGTAACATTTTATCATCGAACTAGACTACCCTATATTTTATTCCTAAATCCAAATTTATATTATATTATATTATTCGATGTTAAAAATGGTTCAATATTTTGAACACACACAAAGAAACTTAAATCAATAATTTTTTTTAATAATAAATGGGCAAACTCCTCAAAAATCCCCAAAAGCAAACAAAAATGTTTTTTCAGTCCCCGTGTCAGAAAAAATCGTTTTAAACTCCCTGACCCATTTTAATATATGTTTCAGGTACCTAAATCGCATGAAGTTACATTTTTGCCCTTGATATTTTTTGAAAACCCTTAAACAGCCTTTGTATTTCTTTTTTTCCCTTCCCTCTTGTATCTTCCCGACATCTCCTCAGAAATCCCAACGTCTCCCAAACTCTATCTACTTCAAACCACTGTGAATCGAAGGAAAACATTGGCAAAGAAAGCGAACAACAGAGAGACAAAATGGGTAAAACACTTGAGTACAAGAATCCGAAGAAGAGTATAGAAGCAAAGGAGAGAAGGACAAGTAAATCACCACAAAAGAAGATAGTGAAGAAAGTTGTGAAAGAGAGAAAGCAGAGAACGCGGAAATCAGGTCTGTATATTTCTTTTTTATTTTGTTTCGTAATTTTGGTTCTTGTTAGGACAGTGAGCGCTCGAATTGTTTTCCCATTGATTAGGCACATTTATCCCTAATTTCTAGGGTTCTCTTTTTCATATTGTTCTGAAATTGGTTATTTAATTATATTGCATTATTTCTGAAGATTACAGATGAAGTTTATAAATCATGTTAAAAAGTGATGGCTTTATGAACCAATTATCCCCAATGACCACGTTATTTTTATGGTAATAGTGATATGATTGATAGTTCATCGACTCTCTGTATTTGTGTATATATTTAGCCTAGATTCTTTGTAAAAAAAAAATTCAGGTTCTGATATATAAATATAGATATACATCAGAGATAGATGCCTTATCTTGTTCTCATTTTTTAATGTAGAGTTTGTTGTTGAGAAGAACCTTGTTGAATCTGGTGATGAGCAGAAGGATGAAAATGCATTATGTTCAAAGCTACTTTCACGTTGTTCTCCCCATTTCTTTAAATTCGTGATGAAAAAACTGAAGCCTGTCTTAGGTGAGCAACAAATTGGGAGGATAAAAGATACGCCTTTTGCGAAGTGGATCGATATTCCTGTCCTTGCGATAAGTAGTTCAAGAATTGATTATGTTCTCAATAGATTTCAGTTTGATTCGTGCTCGTTAGTTGTTGGTGAAGATATCTCAATACCTTTTACTTCAGCGGATTTCTCTCTTATTCTCGGGCTGCGTCATGTTGGATAACCTGTTGATTTGGACCTGAAAGTGGATTCCAAATTTTTGTCTCGTCATTTTGAAGGAAAAGTGACGAATGCCAGACGTGCAGATATTTTTAAAAAACTAAGTTCGCTTGCTGCCAGTGATGATAGCAGTGAAGTCGATGATTTTGTTCGTTTTTTTATCTTGTTTGTTTTCAACTGCATAATATTCCCAACTTGTAATTATTCAACTCCTGGTTTTATTTTCCCTTATCTCGATGACCTTTCGACTTTTTCCGAGTATGCTTGGGGAGATGCTGCCTTCCGATTTTTGTGCCGAGGTTTACGTGACGTCGGAAGTAAAACCTATTTAGACGGAAGCACTGTTGGTTTAATGGTTAGTATTGTGTTTTATTTTTATGAAACACAATTTTGTTCTTAATAATTTTTCGATTTTCTTATTTGTTTTAGGCGTGGGTATATGAGAGTGTTCCAGTCTTAGGAGTGTGCACCGGTTTACATGTTTTCCCTCGGTTGTTTCGATGGGTGGAAAGCAAGATTCCATTGAAGTTTGTTGGAGCTGAATCACTATTGAATTCCATAGATTCAACCCAAGTTGGTCTTATTTCATCCGAGTTCATTTTAAGTAATCTCGCTTTGTAAATATAATGGATGGATGAACTGACAGAAATATTTTTTTTTGTACTGTTGAACAGGTTCTACCAATTGCACCATTTTCTGAGGAGAGGGAGTTGTTGGACATAAAACATGCAACTGAGCTGGAAAATGGTAGATCTCAAGTGAGAAAATTTGTAAAAATTTTAAAAAAACAAAAGGATGAACTGAAAATGTTGAAAATGAAATGTGTTGAACTAGAGCGAGAAAGTATTTTACATGTAGTCACAAGATCATTGGTTTCTAAGAAGAACGATGAGATTATTGATTTAAAGTTGGAGGATGTTGAGCAGAGTGATAAAGCATTGGATGAGATTATTGAGGAACAGTGGGAGGAGGCTAGGCAGCTTGATAAAGAACGGGTTGCTGATTCTGCAAAATAGGTAGCTCATAATTTTGATGTTGCTGTTGACGTAATGGTGAAGAATGTTGTTGCTGATTTGCATAAACAAAACCATGAACCGAGGGCAGCTGATTCTATGAATTATTCAGGTAATAAAGAGCATAACGAAGTGAAAAGAACTGATTCTGGAAATCCTTCAGCTGATAATATTGCAATTGGACCTAACGCAAATTTGATGATGCATAATGTTGATGTTGATTTGGAGATAGAAAACAACAAAGTATTAGGCCCTGAATTTGCAACCGCTTCATTTGATGAAAACAATTATATGTTTGGTCGAAATAGCGGGAGTGGAACAGATGACGATGATGAGAATGATGCTGGCAGTGGCATTGGTACTTCAGAAGTGCCGAAGATCACCCTTTTTCAATCTTCAATTGTAGATACCGTGAGGACTAGGGATGATCGTGTGAAAAAGAGAAAACCCACGAGTTTTGTGACTCCACCCAGCTCTACACCAAAACGGAAGAGGCGTTCCAAAAAACAGGTTTGCCGATCAATGTTGCCCAATTTAATCCCCGAATAGTTACTTTTATCTCAATTATATGTCAATTTTCTTATTTATACCACGGCTAATCTTTTTTGCATCTTATATTAAAAATATATTGCAACATAGGAAAATTATGTCCAAGATGTTGACGAGGGAAGTAGTCCTCTTAAGACTTGCATGTTGAAATTCAAAGGTAGAAGCGATTTTTCTGGGAGTGAAGACATTTCTGTAGAACAGAGGAAGTTGTTGACAGAATTCCTGAATAGTGAAGAATTGGAGTATGTGTATCTTTGATATTTTTTTTTGTTCATAATATTTTTTTGTCAATGTTTGTAATGAATTTTGTATTCTATTCCTGTAGTGTTACAATTTGGATGGATGAGCATATTTGTTTGACTGGACCAGTGTTTTGTGACTTCTTGTTTGGTGAGCTCGTCAGTGGCATTATGGTAAATGTGTACATGAGAATAATGCAAAAGAAAAGTATGGATTATGGATTTGAGACTTACTGTATGAACACGTTGGTACAGGTGCGATTGAAATTGAATTCTTGTTCAACTTATTGAATTATAGAGAATGAGTACATTTTTTTTTGAATTTGTAGAAGAAAGTGCTGGAAGCTTTGGTACGATACGGTAAAAGGAGACGTATAAGCAAGACAGAGTATGAAAATTTCATTGGTAGGCTGACATCCGCGACGCGAGAGAAGTTGAATGAACTAAACAAAGATCTTTTTAGAAGATGCAAGTATATCATTTTCCAATTAATGACAGATTTCATTGGTATTTGCTAGTTTTCAAAGCATCTGAAGGGAAATTCCTACTTTTCAATTCACTTCACGATCCATTTTCAGTTGGGACTGCTAAAGTAATGGTAAGTCTGACAATATTATATTCCAACAATAGTAATGATTCCAGTGTCGATCAATTTTATTTATTGCAGGCACGTTTTTTGAGTGCTTGTGTGTCACATATATCCGGATTCACCATAGGCAGTGATGAGGTTTTGAGACAACGATGCCGTCAACAAGGTACATCTCTGGATTGTGGCGTTTACACATGCATGTGGATAGAGTGTCTCTGTTGTGATACTGAAGAAATTTGGGCATATGAACAAGATGTGAAGATGGACACTTATCGAGCCCGTGTTGCCGCCACTATAATTTCTGATGGTAATGGACTATTGAAAAATACATTTGTTTAGTACAGAAGATGTTTAAACTTGGGCTCCCTTTTGTGTTAATGTGAGGTTTTGTGTTGTTGCCTCTTTTGTACTGTTGACAAACATATGATGGTGAAAAATTAGTAATCTAAAGACCATGTCATCCTTTTCTAAAATATTGGCGCAAAGAAATAGAAATACAGTACACTTTGTTTATTAAGGAGCACCTCATTAACCAATTCGTGGTACCATTGTCCTAAAATTGAGCACCACGTCGACGACCATGGGTGCATGTACTAGTTGTGTGCCCATGTCCTCCTTTTCTAAAATATTGGCGCAAAGAAACAGAAATACAGTACACTTTGTTTATTAAGGAGCACCTCATTAACCAATTCGTGGTATCATTGCCCTAAAATTGAGCACCACGTCGACGACCATGGGTGCATGTACTAGTTGTGCGCCCATGTCCTCCTTTTCTAAAATATTGGCGCAAAGAAACAGAAATACAGTACACTTTGTTTATTAAGGAGCACCTCATTAACCAATTCGTGGTACCATTGTCCTAAAATTGAGCACCACGTCGACGACCATGGGTGCATGTACTAGTTGTGCGCCCATGTCCTCTTTTTCTAAAATATTGGCGCAAAGAAACAGAAATACAGTACACTTTGTTTATTAAGGAGCACCTCATTAACCAATTCGTGGTACCATGTCCTAAAATTGAGCACCACGTCGACGACCATGGGTGCATGTACTAGTTGTGCACCCATGTCCTCCTTTTCTAAAATATTGGCGCAAAGAAACAGAAATACAGTACATTTTGTTTATTAAGGAGCACCTCATTAACCAATTCGTGGTACCATTGTCCTAAAATTGAGCACCACGTCGACGACCATGGGTGCATGTACTAGTATGTAACATGAATGAATGTTAGATAACATGAATCAACATTTATGTAAATTGAATACATTTGTTTAATATGAATCAATATTGTGTAACATGAATCCCTATTATGAACCATGATTCCATATGTTTATAACTAATCAATGTTAGGTAACATGAATCAATGTTAAGTAACATGAATCAATGTTAGTCGATATGTTTATTGTCCATGAATGTTAGATAACATGAATAAACATTTATATAACATGATTCGATATGTTAGTATGACTAGATGCTAATTATATAATGATTTTTATAAATCTTTGCTAGTAGGTAGAAATTAAAATCAAATAAATATTTCTTTTATTATATCATATTATATAATATGATAATTATATAAAGGGCTCGAGATAATTATATAAATAATTTTAATAATAAATCTCAATAAAATTATTAGTATCACTCGATTAACCTCAAAAAATCAAAGGCTCAATTATCATATTATATAATATAAAAAATTAGTTAAATATAAATAAATCATGCAAGCATTGTCGGCTAAGTGTACACCATATCTATCCATATTTATCCTTGACTTATCCTTATAATATATATCACATGTTTATCATATCATGTTTACCAAACTATGCCTAAGTGTACACCATATTTATCTATATTTGTAAAACAAAGGTACATAATATCCGAATTACGGGATAATAATTCCTTTATGAAGCACTAAAGTGACTATTATCTAGTAATAAAGTTTAAAAATGGAGCACCATTCACAATGACCTAATTACACACACACGCTAGAGAAAAAAACAAAAACATCACCTTCATTCTACTATTTTGCCCGTAACAACAACTGTACACAAATTTGACTCTGAAAAGTTTTGAACATAGACCACAACATCAATTTTCGGTTCGATTCCCTTCTCAACTATCTTCACTTCACTTCTCTTCCTTCTGTAAGAAGACACGACCTCCATTGTTGCTGAATGGAGTTCAAGGATGCACCCGAATGCCAATGTGGCTATGGAAAAATGAATTTACGAGAAGCTGGGCCACGAGCTACCCGTCCGGGAAAGTATTACTACATTTGCCCTCGAGAGCTACGACACCCTAATCGGTTTTACTGGTGTGATGAATACCACAGCCAAGTACTTGAAGAAAATACATCAAAATCCAACATCAGTACACCTATGAAAACAACGTTCAGCTACTCGAAATCTGCCTCTTCAGCGACACATGGTTTGCCACCACATGATGATAACGTTCTCTCTGATAAGAACGAAAACATGGCCAACAATATGGAAGGAATTTGTTGTTGCATGTTTTTTAATTGCAAGTTTTCTCATGGTAGCTCTTGTGTTTGTTTTAATGTCCAAGTGAAATGGTCATCACGGACAATGTGTTATTATGCTTTGCATGCTTCAATAATGTTTGTATTAATGTCTAGGTGAATTGCGAAATATTTGTACCAAATTTTGCCAACTGTGTGCCATATCGCTATATATATGATACTAGATTCAACCTATTTAGTGCTACATTTTTTTTCCCATGTCATATAATCGGTGGCAATGAATACAAACCAGAAAATGGACAACAATCAACCACATGTACAAGTAGGTGTCCAGAACACAATAATATACACATATTATAGGAGCATCCAAATTCCAACTTCATGAAATATTTGTACCAGAATTTTGCCAACTGTGTGCCATATCGATATACATATGATACTAGATTCAGCCTATTTTGTGCTACATTTTTTTTCCCATGTCATATAATCGGTGGCAATGAATACAAACCAGAAAATGGACAACAAACAATCAACCATATGTACCAGTAGGTGTCCAGAACACAATAATATACACATATTATAGGAGCATCCAAATTCCAACTTCATGAAATATTTGTACCAGAATTTTGCCAACTGTGTGCCATATCGATATATATATGATACTAGATTCAGCCTATTTAGTGCTACATTTTTTTCCCATGTCATATAATCGGTGGCAATGAATACAAACCAGAAAATGGACAACAAACAATCAACCACATGTACCAGTAGGTGTCCAGAATACAATAATATACACATATTATAGGAGCATCCAAATTCCAACTTCATGAAATATTTGTACCAGAATTTTGCCAACTGTGTGCCATATCGATATATATATGATACTAGATTCAGCCTATTTAGTGCTACATTTTTTTTCCCATGTCATATAATCGGTGGCAATGAATACAAACCAGAAAATGGACAACAAACAATCAACCACATGTACCAGTAGGTGTCCAGAACACAATAATATACACATATTATAGAAGCATCCAAATTCCAACTTCATGAAATATTTGTACCAGAATTTTGCCAATTGTGTGCCATATCGATATATATATGATACTAGATTCAGCCTATTTTGTGCTACATTTTTTTTCACATGTGATATAATCGGCCCCAATGAATACAAACCAGAAAATGGACAACAAACAATCAACCACATGTACCAGTAGGTGTCCTGAACACAATAATATACACATATTATAGGAGCATCCAAATTCCAACTTCATGAAATATTTGTACCAGAATTTTGCCAATTGTGTGCCATATCGATATATATATGATACTAGATTCAGCCTATTTTGTGCTAAATTTTTTTTCACATGTGATATAATCGGCCCCAATGAATACAAACCAGAAAATGGACAACAAAAATCAACCACATGTACCAATAGGTCCAGAACAACATACACCAGTGGAAGAAAAATAATTCAGAAATAATATTGGATCATACAACAGTGGCACAACATCATTCTGAAACTGAACAACAAATTGTATACATTACAAAGACAACACATGAAATGTGACAACGGAATTCAGATTCAACAAATCATATAACACCTGACAACTCAACACAAACAGTATGCAAAAACACAATAATCAACTCAAGGCTACACTGCCAATGCTGCCTCTGGAACGGGTGTGTCTCCTCTTGTGCACGTCCAAAATTGAATCCACTGTTGTCCTTTTCCTGTAGAAATGAGCAAATTTGTATCAACTTCAAGAAAATAACAAATGAAAATGATATTGGAAATGGTCAACAAAAAGTGAACAAATTTCTACGAGCACCATTCAAAAAGACCAAAAAGACAAAATAAGCTAGTTTATAGCTTCTTTGCAGCTTCTTCGGTTGTGTCCTCGTACCTGACAACGACTACACTTTGACAGACGTGATTGAATTTTGGATGGTATTCTTTGAGACTTTCTACGCCTTGGCTGACTACGCACATCAGGAGCATTGATTACATATCCTTCATCGCCATTAAACTCATACATGTCAAATGTCGGTATGGGATTAATAATGCCCTTGTATGTTTGACGATACATATCAGTTTTGAAAAATTTATCACAGAAGGCGTATACCGACATTGACTTCGATTCTATGGCAGCACAAACATGTTTGCAAGGGAGCATATTGATCTGCCAGGCTCTACATGAACAAGTCCATTCATTCAAATCAACATCACATGTTTTATCACAATCAACTACTTCAAACTTCCAACCACATGAACGGTGCACTCTCAAGGTGTGAGATTCAATGTATGTGCTCAGAACAACCTTCTCCTTTGCTGGGCTTAATTCTTTCACCATCCTAATGTTGCTTCGCGTCGTCGGTGCATCATATTCATTATTTGCACACGTATATGGTCAACCATAGAAACAACAGGGAGATAAAGAGCTGGTTTAACCCAATTATTCCAACATTCAGCGATGTTATTATTTATAACACCCCAACGATTTCCACGAAACAAAGCATTAGCCCAACTTTCAGGCTCAGACTTTTGAATAAATGCTATTGCAAGTGGCATTGACTCAAAGATATTATTTATGTGCTGTGAAAACTCATGTTGTGATGGGGCATAGGCAACTTTTTTGAATACCGACGATCAATGTTTTTTGTTATGTAGAGGATAACTTCGCAACACCTGTAATGACAAAAAGACAAGTAATAATTTTTTTTTCTAATAACAGTACATAAATTATAACTATTTAATCATATAATACACACAGAAAACATTAATTAAGTACTAACCGTCTTCACAAAATTATCGACCAAGTGCCTCAAACAATACGCATGATGACTACCCGGAAACAAAAGTTGGATAGCCTTGATAATCCCAGGATGTCTGTCTGAGAAAAAAGTGAATCTGTCGAATCCCATGGTATGATGCGTAAGTATGACACATCTCAAATGATAACAAAACCATTCCCAATTAGAATCATTCTCCGCATCTACTACAGAATATGCTAAAGTGAAAAGATCGTCATTGGCATCCTTTGTCACAGCAAGTAGCATACTTCCTTTTTATTTATTTTTTATGTGAGTGCCATCCAAAAATATCAACGGTCTACAACCAGTAGCAAAACCAACTGCACAAGCATTAAAACAAATGAATAATTGTTTAAACTTATTGTTTATCGGATCTATCTCACATTCAGCAACACTACCAGGATTTGTTTCTCTAACAGCTTGGCAATACCATCTCAATCTATCGTAGCAGCCCTTTTCTGAACCGTGAATATCATGCATCGCTATTTCCTTGCCCTTCCACACCTTGCGATAACCTATCTCTACTCCATAGTCCCTATGTAAATCCCTCATCATTGAACAAGGACGATAAGAAGGCTCTCCCCTCAATTTATCCTTCAATACATTAGCAACCCAAGCTACATCAGCTCTAGGATGCCCTCTACTACGTAAATTATCCTTCCCACACGAGTGTTGTAAATTGCATTTTCTAATCCCAAATAGATTGTCTGTTTTATGTCGAGAAACATAAATCCTCCATTTACAACTTTTTACACTACAAATAGCGACAATCTTTTCTCGATCATTTTTTTTATACAAATATGAACGTCTGGTAGCAATCGAATACTTTTTAATATAGGTCCTACATTCTGCAGCATCCTTGTATTTGCCCCTCGCCTCGGATGCAATGAAACCAAGCGTCAATGGAATTTTGTGCGGGGGCATCTTCGAACTCGTTATCACTACTGGAATGTCTGTCATCTTCCTCAACCCTTACCAATATCATAACCATATATTCAGTAATAAATAGGTAAAAACTAAGTTTTCTAATGGAAAACAATAGTACTACAATAGATAGTGAAAATTTGGGCATCAATTAAATTACTCAAATGGAAATAATGACACAAAATAGACTACTGCTGCAATTAGTCGAACACATACACAACATAAAACCACTGTATTCTTATCTTCCAGGGTTATCACTATAAAAAAGTGCAATATGAACAAATAAAACATACCAATATAACACAACATACAAAATAGAACAAAATAACGACACTACCTCTCCACAGATTTTCCACCTCCAATCTGCTCTTTTCTCTCTGCCAACATTTCAATCAGTGTAAGCTTCATACACATATGAAGATGGATCATATTAAGCACATCATCATCATCGTTTAACGTCACGTACATCTTATGTTGGGGAGCTAGGTATCGCAGAGTAATAGATTCAGGATTAATCTCCTCGTTTTTTCCCAAGACTAGCAAAAATATCAAACAAACTACACCCACTGAAAATCGAAATCACAAAGAGTTGGTTATTGAACTTGCAGGTACCAAGAAACGCAAGATTCGATGATGACCCAACTCCAGCAAATTCCATTACACAGCAAGGTAAAAGGACAAAAGGGACGAGAGATTGCAGAAAACGAAGAGCTATTGGTGCAAAGTTTACTCTTGTTTAGTCGTTGAAAGGATTTTGTCACAATTTTTTCCAAACATTTTCATCGGCAATGGGAAGATCGGAGTGTTTAAGGGTTGAGGATAATGAGAGCCGACCAATTTGGGTTTCTTGGGAAAGATTTTCATTTTTTAAACTTGCCCATATAAGGGTATTTACGGTTTTCAAAAAAAATTTGAGGGTACAATGGTAACTTGTTACCAAGTAGAGATCTAAAACACACAAGGAAAGATGTCAGGGACTTGAAACATACTAATACTGACATGGGGAGTGGAAGCAAATGTATGTTTACTTTTAGGTATTTATGAGCAATTTACCGATAATAAATCCTATTTTGTTAAACGGTGCCTTGAATCTATATAATTGTACGGAGATGTGTGCACTTGTGGTCTGATTATGAGGGTCCACGTTGCCTTTGCAAAGACGATATAGTGGCATACACAAAAGTAGACAAAAACTTGGGACCATATTCCATTGAATCTTTAGTTTCTTGCCTAAAATTTTTTCTACCACCTTCTATTAAAATATTATAAAGTTTATCTATCCATATATACCTGGCTAAATGTAAAACTTCAACGTAACAAAATAACATAAGTTATTTGACCAAAATTTCGAATATTGAATATCCAAAACCATCGTATAAGACCTTTTAAAAAAAATCGCAGAAGGTAGTATTAGGTGTCAACGTAATATGGAACGTTTTCATATTTTTGAATTTTCATTCATCTAAATAATACAATACATATATATATATATATATATATATATATATATATATAGTTTTGATATCTTGCACACCTACCGTGCACACCTAAATAATACAAGCGCTCTGAAAGTTGTGCTGTAGTTTTTAGTTTAAACGGCAATAGTGTTTTACAATGAATAAATAACCAAACAAAGCAAGAAATCCGAAACTAGGTTTTGGAACAAAAAATATGTGCTACGGCGCGCGCGGCTGCGCAGAATCACGCACAGGGGCACGCATCGTTCTGTTCTGGACCAGCGCGGGGCGCGCGGTCGCGCCGGTTGTCGCGCTGGTGCGCGCCAGGCGCGCACGACCGCGCCACAATGGGTGCAGGTGCGTGCGCGGGGCTGCACTGCCTTGTTGCGCGGGTGTGCGCCAGCGGCTATCTCCTCGATTATTTTAGTGCACTCGCATGCTTGGTTGCTCAACACTCCTTCATTATATTCTTCTTTTAACTCCTTCAAAAAGTTGAACTTGTTTGATTCTTTATTATTAATCACAATCAAGCTTGAAAGTTCAAGGCAACCTTGCGTCTTAAATCTCCTTCCGACCATTAGGACGTAACGCCTGATCAGATTCATATCATACTCCCCTTCTTCAAAAAGATTTGTCCTCAAATCTTGTCTACCTACGCAAAAAGGAAGCAAGTTAGTAATAACAAGAATTAAATTATGAACATGCTTACCTTGAAACTCAAGTTTGTAGACGCTATCATTTACTCGCTCCATCAGCACTGGAAACCCCAACATCACCGTCTTCTTTCCTATAAACTCATCAACTTCACCATTTAACAAATAAAAATTGAAACCAAATGATAAAATATCACTAAGTATCACAAATATCAGATTTCTCCCCTTCTTAGACCTAGTCAATACCAAAATAATATTCATACACGTGTACGACCATAGCTCACTAGGAATAAGATATAACTGATGCACGACATATGAATACACTCGACATGTCATTCTTCTGTATGCAATGCATGTTTCACAATTCCACTCAATATACCTCCTCATATGCAACCATAGTAAAAATTCATGCATCATATCTATGGCTCTAGTTACTTCATGGCTACCAATCAAACAAATATCATGTGCCTCAATATCAAGCAACAACTCATGCAATGGGTGTAGGATGAAAAATTTATTCTCTTTAAACAGGTATTCATCATGAACAACGAAATAATCATAATCAACCATGCACTTTTCACCACCATCACCAGTCACATAATAATCATGCAAATAGAACACACTAAATGTACTACCCATGTAATCTTCACAATCATCACCAATCAAATATAAATCATGGAAATAAGACACGTCACATGTACTATCAATGCAATATCTTATCGCATCACAAAAATCTAAGTCTAATGCATATAAACCCTTGTGGCGAAAAAATCCCACCAACTTAGTAACTCGTGAGAAATCAAAATTCATAATAGATACATGCAATTCATCCCTGGTCTCAAACCCATAACATTCAATGAATAAGGATAAATTTACATCCGGCCCCTTAACCACCAAATTTGCAACACGTTCTCCAAGCTTTGAAAAACGATACCTCAAAGAATAAGGATAAGGACGAAAGTCATGCCTCATGGTTGTTGTGTTGGCAACTAACCTTACCTCATCTTGATTGCCTCCAACGTCATGTTGATCAACACATGGCATTCCTCCACCATCAGTTCTTGCTTGCCTCCTCATCATGACATCTCCATCATCCTGTAAGTGTGAAATAACAATTCTCGGGATTGAACCGGCGATATCATCACAGTGATAATAAACCTCTTTATACAAAGGTACTTTAAGGGATTTATACAAAATTAAATAACTCTCTACCTCACTCTTTTCACTCTTTTGGGCCTTTAATTTATTGTTAATTTTCTTTTCTTTGGCCTCTTTTTCTTTCTCATTTTCATCTTTTTCTTTTATATATATGGTCACCTCACTTTTTGGTTCACTCTTTCTTTCGACCACATCACATTTTTTCCGCTCATGTCAATAAATTTCAATTGATCAAAATAAATATGTTTTTCTTCAAATGATGTGCGCAATAAAGTTTCTTCTTGCCTACTCTCCTCCTCCTTAATAGACAAATCACATACTTCCCTCCCACATAATAATTCATTTTCCACAATGTTTTGTTCAACAGTACTCGTATAATAAACCAGTGAAGTACTATCATCTATCAATTCACCTTCCACCACATACTGCTCAACACTCGCGTCAAGAACCAGTGTATTATTATCATCATCAATCTCCCCAACCTCAACTTCAGATTCAGGTTCAACAACAACCTCAACATCCACTTGAAATTCAATCTCAACGGACGAATCTACTACTGTCAGCTCCTTACGTTGACATTGGCTAGTATCATGCCCAAATTTTAAATACCAACAACATATAATATCAAAAGTACTAGAATTTGAGTTTTTACTTGTACCTTGATATTCATATTTGGTAGCTTCACGTCTTGACTCCTTCATTGGCCTAGCAATGATTTTCTCGTCCTCCACGTGGATGCCAACGACTTCCTATGCACATCACGTTCACTTCTTCTGCCAACTCTTCTATTCTCCTCATATCGCCTATCATCATCACGAATCCCAATGCAACGCTCTACTCCCTCCAAACCTACTACCTTGCCTATTCTCATCTCCCTGCCTATCATACATCTTCTCTTCTTCACACCTCATATACCTCTAACGTAGAGGCTTAAACTCCTTCTCCCATATTCTATCCAACCTCCTTAACATTGTTTGAAATTGATAATCGTCAATCATTATACCTGCAAGAAAATGTTAGTAGAAAACAATAAAGAATAAATTTTCCTCACCATGAATCCTCATTGGTCACTCCAATGAAAATTCACTCGACTCTCTCTTTTTTTTTCTCACTACAAATACTCACCGGTCACTCCAAAGAAATAACGCTCGCACTCAAGTGTTTTCACTCGAATTTGATAGTTCTCTATAAGATGTGCTCAAGCTTTGTACTTGTATATCAAACCAATCAGACTCAACTCATGGACACTCGCCACTGTCTCACTTAGATTGCGCAAAGCCAAGAAATTTGAAAAATATTTTTTTTGATTGTGAGAGACACTTGAATATGGCTCTCACTAAGAGAATAGAATAAAACAACAAAACCAATTTACAACAATTTTTTTCAGAATTTTTGTACTCTTTTTTTTTTCTTTTTTTGCACAAGAAACTCGAAAATTCAAGGATAAAATAAAAAAAATGCACCAAATTTCGAGAATCACATATTCTCTCGAAAACGAAGAACGATAGGATAACGCAGATCTGAAAACAGAACGAAAGATTAAACAGATATGAAAATAACGACAAACTTACTTGAATCAAAAGGGAACATGAAGCTCTGATACAAAATGATACGATTCTTCAATCATGAAAGCAAACACACTCAAAACAGAGTCACGCCCTCGATTCGATGAACAAAGAACGTTGGGTTGTCTCGATCTTTTGAAACAAGCAATGATTTTGTGATATTCACCTTTAAGCGATGAAAACTTAGCAACAAATATTCACGATAGAACAATCGAATTTCAGACGAACTTTCAAAGAACTCGTCTTTGACAATCCGTGCGAAAACAATTGACAAACACCACAAAGATGAAATCTTTGATAAGTTTGATTTTAAGAACAAAGCAAAAGCCTTGAAAAGTTTGAGAGAAATCAAAATATTTTTATAAAAACTGAAAAAATTCTCTTGTTCATAGTGTTTTACAATGAATAAACAACCAAACAAAGCAAGAAATCCGAAACTAGGTTTTGGAACGAAAAATATGTGTTGCGGCGCGCGTGGCTGCGCAGAATCACCTGCAGGGGCACGCAACGTTTTGTTCTGGACCAGCGCGGGGTGCGCGGTCGCGCCGGTTGTGGCGCTGGTGCGCGCCAGGCGCGCGCAGCCGCGCCGATTGTGGCGTCGCGCGCTGTTCTGCCAAGCGCTCGCGCGGGTGTGCGCCAGCGGCTGTCTCCTCGATTATTTTAGTGCACTCACATGCTTGGTTTCTCAACACTCCTTCATTATATTCTTCTTTTAACTCCTTTAAAAGGTTGAACTTGTTTGATTCTTCATTATTAATCACAATCAAGCTTGAAAGTCCGAGACAACCTTGCGTCTTAAATCTCCTTCCGACCATTAACACGTAACGCCTGATCAGATTCATATCAAGTGATGATCGCATTTATTGGCAAGTGCTGATCCCGACACAAGATTCTTTCGAATGTCTGGAACATGTATCACATCAATAAAATTTAATTCCCTGTCAGATGTCATCTTGAGCACCACCTTTCCAAGTCCCACGATTTTTGACGTAGTAGAATTAACCATGAAGAGTTGTCGTCCACTAATCGGGGTATAGGTAGAGAACATTTCTTTTTCAGTGCAAACATTCCTTGTTGCTCCGATGTCGATGGACCATTCTTTTGGATTGTCCACTAGATTGGATTCAAACACAACACTGGAAAGCGTGAGATCCGTCATGTCATTTGACAATTTCTTTTGTTCGGTGATGTTTACTTGGTCCCTTGACTTTTTTCGATTACCTTTCTTTTCTCAGAAATCTAGTGCCAAATGATTTGGCTTGCCACAATTATAATAATTTCCTTTAAATTTTTGGCTTTTCTTTTTCTTTGGACCATTTCATTAGTGTTTTCTCTTCTTACTAGTGTTTTGTTCCACCAAATTTGCCATCGCCTCAAAATTGCTCTTTTCGGCCTTCCTTTTCGGATGCCTTATTGTCCTCCTAATTCTTAGGCACACAATCAAGTCTCCAAGATTCATCTCTTTGTGTTTATGATAATTCTTAAAATCTTTCCACATATGAGGCAATTTTCCAATCATGGCCGCCACTTGGAATGAATCACTAAGGGTCACTCTTTCCGAATGAATTTCTTACAGAATTACTTGTAACTCTTGCACTTGGGCCATAATCGATTTGGAGTCAATCATCTTGAAATCCAAAAATCGTCCGGCAATGAATTTCTTCAAGCCGACATCCTCAGATCTATACTTCTTGTCAAGTGACTCCCATAATTATTTTGCCGCTTTGACTCGACAATACATATTGTATAGTACATTGTTTAATCCATTGAAGATATAATTTTTGCATAGGAAGTCGCTATGATTCCATGCATCAATGGCTTCCCTCTTTTGATTATCTTGTTCTCTTTCATCAACAGTAGACGGATCTTCTTTAAGGAATTTCGCCAAAGCTAAGGTGGTTAAGTAGAAAAGCATCTTTTGTTGCCAAATTTTTTTAATTTTAAGCGTTAAAGCTTAAAAATTCACATGTAGGACTAAACTTAGAGAGAAAGGAGAAGTAGAGAAAATTGTGTGTGTCATACAAATGAATGTAATCTTATTTATAGAAGATGAAAAATCTTTAATGAAAAGACAGACATCTTCATAAAATGATGCACCATGTCACTTGAATCAATGGTTCAATTCGGCCAAGTCGCTAAAGTGATGCCTCAATTGAAGAGACGCCACCGATTGCCGTGTGATTGCGTATTAATAATATATAATTTTTTCGATTCAATCGTTTCATTAGATAAAGTTCGAACTCAATTAATTTCTCATTCACCATAATTGGTAATCGAGAAATAATTTCGTTCGTCGCATAACTCGTTCGAATTATTTTATCGATTCTAAATAGATACAAAACTTATTTTTCTTTAACAATATTCTATAAGGTGACACTCACAACATGACTATAAAGTTTTTTGCCTGGGTATTTATTTTCTGATTTTATATTAAGGTATAGTTTTGTACACTGAATAAGAGAGTGATTGATAAATAATACTTCTTATCCCAGGTTTGGTATCTTTTTAGAAAGCCCATGATAATATCATGGGTTCGTGATAAATAATTTTATACAAGGATAAAATAATCTTTTTATGAGATTTGATAATTTTAATTTAATGATAAAAAACATCACAAATGACTTAATTGCCCTCAATATATAAAAAATCCTAAACCCTATCGTTTGATATGAAAACCTGGTTTGGAACACGTTGGATTTTTAATTTGTTAATTGTAGTAATATTAGTTTTTTTAGAAAATAACCAATATTGATTTATTGTTTTTCCAATTTTTTGAGTACTTCGTTTGTTTTATAAGTGTCACATGTAGTTCAAAATTTAATAAATTACATAATTATTTTTTTGATTTTTCTTTCTTTTTTGCCATAAATTTATAAAAATAAAATGATATTTAAATTGTCAAATAAATTTTTAAAATTATATTTAAATTGTAACGTCGATTTTGAAATTATAAAATTTATTTTGAACAGATAATTATGAACTCAAGCAACAAATTTGAAATTTTTTTCATTACAATCTAATATATAAATTTAATTACTCTTATTAAAAGCATACCAAACATTAAATATAATATCTTATATCTTATTTATCAATAACTTATCCTTATATTATATATCACATGTTTATCCTATCATGTGTACCAAACTATGCCTAAGAGTAAAAATTTTATATCGTATAGTCTTGTGCTAGAATTTAGTATAATCAAATTATATTTCTTAGATAGATAAAAAGTTAAAAACAAAAGTAAAAATTATATTTGAAGCCGTTACTATTAGTTTTTATAACATACAAAACGATGAGAATAATACTATTTTTGTATTATAAAAAAATAAAAGAATGTTAGTTGAAAAAATTATAAGATCACTCACACTCTCTAAGTCTAATAATAAATTGGCAAGAATCGTGCAAACATATTTTAATTTTTTGAGAGTGTCATAATTCTTTTATACAAATAAATTATAGTAATCCAAATTAAATAATTATAATATATTTTTCCACTTCCGGAATAAACTAATTTAAATTATATTGCTTTTAATCTAAAGTAGTTACCAAACAAAATGTTTGGTTATGTGACGCACCTCCTCCATCGTTTGTGTTGTGATGCGAGTTTAGTGCAATACTAATACAGATTCTATTTGGACAACATTACCATTTTAATAGAATTAAAATAATATATTTAAATTCTTACATTGTAGTGAATTGGAGACTTTATTTTAAGGTGAATTCAAAGTCATGTCTTCTCGCTTTTGGAAACAATTTATATCACTACGTCACAAAAATATGAGGAAAAAAAAATTAAGTAAACAAATATTTATTTTCTAGATTCTGTTTGTCGACTTTATAAATATTTTATTTAACATTTGTCTTTCGAGTCTCGAAATTATCAAATATTTTCATAATATGTTCCTTTGGTATGTTAGTTATAACTGATAATATTAGTGCGACGAAATCTTCTAACAGTCCAAGTCTTTTTATAAAAGAGAATTATTGCTCACAATTTAGAAATTAAATGTAAAATTAAGTATTGTCTGATGAAATTTTATCGACACAAATTTACTGGTCATGAATAAATTATTTGGTACCCATTGACGAATGCGATGACGCAAGTCACTTTCATGTCCTACAATTGATGAATTTTAATTTGGATTGGATTCTTCCCCGAGACATCAGGAGCATTTCATTGCAGCCAGCAACCTTTTTTTTTTTTTAAAAAAATAATTAATTATAATTATTTGCTTTACATTTTTTGTATTTTTTATTTTCCCAAAACATATGCTTTTTTTATTTTTAAATGTACTTTGATTAAAAAAAATAAATCTAAAGTGTAATAAATGTACGATAAAATAAAGCGTAGAAATTATAGTACATTTAGTAACCTCACTAACTTATTAATTACGAATTTACACGCAATGAAAGCTTATTATTTCGATTTACAAGTTCATATAAATTGTAATTAGTAGTCCAGTGGATGATTATTATATATGCCAAATTTTCTCCTATCATTTAATTAATTTAACCCATTTTCAAGCTTAGTTGTTTTAATTTTTTTTACATCTTTTAGGCTATATTTTATAATAATTATTTTACACGACAAATAAATAATGCAACTTGCTTGGTCTACCACTTTAATTAAATGCGTCATTTTTAAAATTTTAAAAATAAAATATTTAACCAAGCAGTAGACAATATTAGCACTTTATTTTTTATTTAATTAATGGAAGTTGATTTTGTCAATGTAAATTATATTATTGTTTTAAAAATTAATAAGACTTAACGACATAATATCATGATGATCTATCATATATTTAAATTTATTTCATATGATTATATATATATTATTCCATGATGATAATAATAATATTATTATGTATGAGGAAGTAGTTAAATTGGCTTTTGTGTACAGCGAAAAAGCAACTGGTCAAACGATACATCACTCTCACCACCCGTTCAACTTCTTCATAAGCCGCCTATTCCAACCACACTTTTCATAATCATTACATTTTTTATTTATTTTTGAAAGAGACACTTCCATATGTGATTTCTATTAATTTTGTGTCTACAATTGCATAACCCATATGAATCGAATAAGTATAAATTTATATATATATATATATATATATATATACATATATATATTCCAGAAAATCGAGATATATAATACGTAACGTCTCAAAAATTTGAAGGTCCACGTGAACCATATGCATACAAGTTATCAAACTCCTTATGTGTTTTGTTAAATGGTTTTAATGGATTAAATGAATGTTTATGGCATAAATATGTGTTTTAATACATGGTTTATTAAAATTTCACGCATAAGGGCTCTTAGTAGATTTCGCGCTCGAACAAGGAACGGAGACAAGAGATAAGTAAGGAAAATGTTTTTTTATTAAATAATTCGTTTTTATTATTTAATATATGGTGTATTTAAGTGTGATTTTTTAAAATAGATCTTGGTGGAGTATTTTTACTTGTCGAGTCATATTTTTAACCGGTACGCAAATTTTAGCGAGTCAGAAAACTTTTTGAGGACTTGGGTAAGATTTTCAAAAACGTACCTAAACAAAATTTTTTTCGAGAGTGTTATTAGGCTTGATGAGTTTATTTTATTACTTAATGGGCCCAAAACCCTTTTTACTCTTTTAATTATTTTATTGGCCCATTAAGGTGTAATTATTTGACCTAAAACTCATTTATCAAACCCTAATCTCCTATTCAAGTTTAGGCCGCCCCTCCCCCATGGCAGCAGCTGCCATTTGAAGGTCCCTTCAGCAGCCACCACAAGTTTATCTCTAGATTTTCAAGAAAACTCTTCTCCAGTCTCTCCGGTGCTCGTCCTACGCGTTGATATCAAAGTTTTCGAGCATTTATGTAGAACCCGTTAAATCAGACTACGTATAAGCCATGCATAATTACTATTATTTAAATTAAAATGATTTTTATGCATGAGGATTTAATTTCTTTTCTTAAAAATTGTTGAGTTATTTTACACAGTAGTTTAGTTATTATCTTTTCAGTTAAATAAGTGAGGCCGGACCGGAGTTGGAGTACTGAGATAAAATTTAATATTAAGAAAACATTCCTAGAATTTATTTAAGATAAATAATAAGTTATTTTAATGTAAAAGAAGGTTTAAGGAATTATTTAAGTAATTTGATATAAGTAGTAAATGAGTTCTTTTAGGTTCAATAATTAATTTATTAATTCACTAAAATACTTAATGGGTAGATAAAACTTTAAAGATTTAAAATACAATATTTAAGCAATATTCCACCCCATTTACCTAGTAATTTTCGGCCACGTACTTTGAAAGATTTAATTAGTGTAACAACTCATTTTCTTTGATTCTTTTCCTTATCCATTCTTGGTAGATAATCCCTTCATTTTTAATCACCAATAATTATTGAATTAAGTAATATCCCACCCCATCTTAATAGTAATTTTCGGCCACCTCCCTTGTAGAAAGATTTGATATTTGTTTAACAACTCACCATTTTATTTCTTTCCTTATCTTTTCTTGGGAGATAATTCCATCACACTTAATCCTCAATAATTAAACAATTAAGCAATTTTTCTACCTTGTACCTAGACTAATAATCGGCCCCCTCACCTCCTAATTATCCCTCAAATCAAATCATATCATTATTATTTTCCTTGTCTCACAAACTCAAAAGATAGCAAGCTTCATTTCTCCCTTTTATCTTGCAAACTTCCCATTCTCTTCCCTAGACATTTCCCTCTCCATTTCCACCGAAATTTCAGAGTAAACAAGAGAGAAAAATCGTGAGTTCCTAGGGAGAAAATAAGAGAGAAAAGCAAGAAGCAAAGCAACTCCGTCTCCTCCGCGCCGTGTCGTCGTAATCGATTTGTTTTCATTTCAAACAAATCCAAGGCATGTTTATATTTTCTTTTGCTCTTCAATCAAGTCATATACATTTTTTAAACCATATTTGTTCATGATTTTTATTAGTCAAAAACCGAAATCATGAAGCCATTTTCGAAATTTATGTACAGATTTTTTTTCGGCCCTTCCTATGCCTTCACGGTTTGAATGTTTTTGATGGTTTCAGTGCTTGGTTCGATTTCCAGGGGCTCAAGGCTGCTATCTAGGATTGTACTAGGATATGTTAGGAAGGTGCTGATCCATCGGTTTGAGTCCCTTCGCCGCAAGCATGATGAAATGGACAGCAACTCCCATAGTGCAATTTTTGTGTGTTTCGATTTTTGTGTTGCTTGTCTAAGGAAAGTGTCCTGATCTTGGCTGCCCTATGGGCTATAGCCATGGTTAGAACCTTTCCTTGGCATGTCTAGGACGTGACCAAGATGCCCTTTCATGGCTTGGTTTATGGTCCTATCGGTTTTAAAAATAAAACAAGAACAGCGCCCCATCGGTATTCATTTTTCTTGTTTTGGTTGTGTGTGTTGAGTTTCGAATTTATGGTGTCAAGTGGGTTGTGGTTGGCTTCTAGCCCTTAGCCATGTCTCATGCAACACCTTAGCATATCTAGCATGGATTATGGTTAACCTCATAGCCATTGGATCCTTCAGTTGACATCAAAACAAGCAACACCCCCACGCGTGCCATGTGTGTGTTCTCGGGTGAACCTTGTATTGTCGTAGGTGTTGGCTTGAATTGTGGTTGGCCTAGGGCCCTTAGCCATGGTTCAGACCATACCTTAGGATGTTGGTAAGAGGCTCTGGTCGGTGGTTCAAGCCCCAATGACCGATAGTCTCGAAAACGAAGCACGGAAGCACAAGAGCTGCTGCTGTATTTTATTGGACAACAGCTTTGTCTTGGGTTCAGAGATGTCGTTTGAGTTCTTGGTTGGCTTTTAGCCTATGGCATTGGACTGGACAGTACCTCATTGAGTTAGGAAGGTCATGTTTTTGGCCGTTTGTGATTTGGTTAAGTTTAGAGGTCGTACGAGAATTTACGGTGCAATGTGCCAAAGTGACTCTCGAAAGAGCGTTTCATGATTTTGGCCTCCATGCACAATTTTCGTGAATTACAGCCCTATGGTCATGTTTTCCAGTATTTTAGGTGTATTTTAATTATGGCTAAATGATGGTTAAATGTTGGTTCGGGTTGGTACGAAGCCATGGTTGAATACTAAGTTAGTTGGGCGTAATTGTCTCGTTTTTGGGTACAATTACGAAGTTTTGGTCAAGTTAAGTTTATTTGCATGTTCTCATGTTAGAATTAGGTTGCAGCGAGCCTGGGAACGATACAACTCTATTGGTAAAATAAAACAGGATAATAATTATAATACGTGCATAAAATATAAAAGTTTATTTTTGAGATATATGCGATATGTCTTGTGGCCACCTCATGCTCATGGGATTGCAGCTTATGGGAATATTACTTCACCCGGTGACTCACGACCGGTTCATGTTCATGTATGGGTACGGATATCCAGTCCAAGAACTGTGATGATCTCTACCGCCCAGTATACTGTGGTATAGTCTGATCAGACGATTCAGTTCATGTTATGGGCCACTTGCATAGAACATAATCTCAACAAAAAATTTCGATATGCTATTTTATGACAGGGCTCTATCGAGCAAACATTTCGCTTACGATTTTTCAGCTATGCACGTATTTATAATTATTCATGACATGATATTTTCTCGTTACGCCTTATGATATGATATTTTTACTTTGCATGCGATTTTATGATTATTACTTGTTATTTATAATATATGCATGCTGAGTCTTTAGACTCACTAGACTTTATTGTTGTAGGTACTGATGAGGTCGGGGCCGAGGGTGGGGACCAGTGAGCTAGCTTGGGTTGGCAGTAGTAGGAACCCGTGGACCTCATTTTCAGCACTTACTATTTTTATTCCAAACTCAGTTTTTATTTTGTTGAATTATTTTAAGTTTTTATTTTGAAAACATTATTTACTTCCGCTGCTACTTTAAACATTGAATCTTTTTATCAGTATATTTTATGAATGAGGCAAGTTATTTACTTTTAAAGAAAATTTTAAATTATTCCGCAAATTTTTAAGTACGAATTTCAGGCCTCTACAGTTGGTATCAGAGCCTATGTTCTTGAAAGGGGTTGTACTACTACTGACCTCGAGGAGCTCATGAAGTCACGTCTTCGGTTTGTAAGTTTTACGTTTACGCATTTCGTTTAAAGCATGAATTATTTTAACAGCATGTTTTCATGAAATATTTTACGCTCGGATTTTTATTATTCAGTATTTATTTAAATTTAAAGAAATAATGGAATTATGCATGTTGGTTACGTATGGGTTATATGTATGGAACAGTATGCCTCCTAGACGCATTCCTGAGCGCGTGAGAGAGGATGAGCCACGCCAGGAGGGCGATGAGAACCAGAGGCAGGAGAGAGATCTACCTCCACCCCCTCCACCGGACATGAATGCCCAGATGCTAGCTGGGATGAATAGGTTCTTCGCACAGTTCGCAGGGAACAATACTGTGGCAGCCAGGCCGACAGGGCCCGAGGCTACCTATGAGCGGTTTATGAAGATGCGGCCGAAGGAGTTTCATCCCTTGATTGCCGAGGGCTGGATTAAGTCCCTCGAGGTTATCTTCGAGTTCATGGAGCTTGGAGACGAAGATAGGGTCCGTACTGCGACCTATCTGTTTGGAGGAGATGCGCGCTTATGGTGGGAAGGAGCATCCGTAGCCCTGAACTTGGCTACTCTGAGCTGGACGCGCTTCACCGATGCATTCTACTCGAAATATTTTACAGACGAGGTGCGTTCCTGGTTGACCAGGGAGTTCATGACCCTGAGGCAGGGATATCTGACGGTTACGGAGTTCATCCATAAGTTTGAGAGGGGTTGCCATTTTGTGCCCCTGATTGCCAACGATGCCGGAGAAAAGTTGAGACACTTTCTAGATGGTCTGCGTGCGCCGTGATGTTAGGGTGGCTGGCCCTACTACCTTTGAAGTCGCTGTTTCCAGAGCTCTTGCAGCAGAGCAAGATCAGATTGACATTGAGAGGGATCGCCAGGGTAAGCGACCAGTCCAAGTACCACACCACCCTCCTCCTCAGCAGCAGCATCAGAATAAGAGACCTTTCCACGGCCCACACAGAAACAGAGGACAGCAGCAGCAGGGACGCGCAGTCCCGAGGACCTTTGAGCACCCAGTCTGTCCTAGGTGCACACGCCGCCATGCTGGAGCATGTATGTATGGCTCAGGGAAGTGTTATAAGTGTGGTATTCTAGACCACTTGCTGCAGCAGTGCCCTCGGGGGAGTGTGCGTACCCAAGGCAGAGTGTTTGCTCTCCATGCAGCGGAGACGAACCCAGAGACCATGCTCATGACAGGTACCTTTAAGCTTTAAGTTTGTATTTGGGATTTATTGTTTTGGGTTGGAATCTTGAACTTAGAATTGGTGATAGGATTGCATGCTCTAATCAATGTTATTTTCGGGAATTAAGTTAGAAGAACTTTGACCTTCGCCTGTCTATAAGTTAGTTCTTGAGATTATTGGGTTCAGCTCGGTGTTCCAATCTTTCAGGGAGGATTTTTATAGCTGGTTCGGCTACAAAAGCCTTGATAGATTCAGGGGCTACTCATTCATTCATTTCGGAGACCTTTGCTAATTTCTCAAGGTCAAGACCATTGGGCTAGATATAGCCTATTAAGTAGTATTGCCTTCTGGTGAGGAGATGACAGCCACTAATGTGATCCGAGACATAGACCTCGAGCTTCATGGTAATCTTGTTTATGCGGATCTTGTCGTACTACCGATGCCAGAGTTTGACATCATTCTGGGGATGGACTGGCTATTACGGAACAGAGTTTTGATTGACTTACAACGGAGATCTGTGCTAGTCCGACCGTCGGGGAGAGAGCAGTTCTTATTCGAGCCATACATGTACTTTCCTTTACCGCGCATTATACCTTGTGTCCAGGCTAGGAAGCTCATGCATAGAGGGTGTCGGGCGTTTTTAGCGACTTTTGTATCAGCTCCCGAGGCACCCAGTCAGTCAGCCTCAGATGTTCCGATTGTTAGGGACTTCCTAGACGTTTTTCCTCAGGACGTCTCTGGTATGCCACCCGAGCGAGAGGTGGAGTTTTCTATTGAGCTTATGCCAGGTATGGCTCCGATCTCGAAAGCACCGTGCCGATTAGCACCGACAGAGATGGCAGAACTTAAGAAGCAGATTCATGAACTTCTCGACAAGGAGTTCTTTCGCCCGAGTTTTTCACCATGGGGCGCGCCAGTCTTGTTTGTGAAGAAGAAGGATGGTACAATGAGGCTCTGTATTGATTACCGGGAGTTGAACAGGGTTACAGTGAAGAACAAATACCCACTTTCAAGGATTGAAGATTTATTTGACCAGTTGCAGGGAGCCTCGGTATTCTCCGAGATTGATCTGCGTTCTGGTTATCACTAGTTGAGGGTGAAAGACGCCGATGTTCTCAAGACAGCTTCAGGACTCGTTATGGCCACTTCGAGTTCCTTGTGATGCCGTTTGGTTTGACGAATGCGCCAGCGATCTTCATGGATCTCATGAATCGCGTATTTCAGCCGTATCTTGATCATTTCGTGATAGTATTCATAGACGACATTCTCGTCTACTCAAAGAGTCAAGAGGATCACAACAGTCATCTGACCACAGTTTTGCAGACCTTTCAAAAGCTTAAGTTATTCGCGAAGTTCAGTAAATGCGAATTCTGGTTAGAGAAGGTGGCGTTCTTAGGCCACATCGTTTCTAGCAGCGGTATGGAGGTAGACCTAGTGAAAGTTGCAGCAGTCAGGGATTGGGTTGTGCCGCAGAATGCATCAGAGATCCGTAGTTTCCTTGGGCTAGCAGGATATTATCGGAAGTTTATTAAGGGATTCTCCTCTATCGCAGTTCCACTCACGTCATTGACAAAGAAGAATGTTAAATTTGTGTGGAGCGATGAGTGTCAGAAGAGCTTCGATACTTTGAAGCAAGCTCTTATCTCGGCACCAGTATTGGCAATGCGTCAGGGCCTGGTGAGTTTGTTTTGTATACCGATGCTTCAAAGCTCGGTCTAGGCGCAATGTTGATGCAGCATGGGAAGGTGATAGCGTATGCTTCTCGTCAGTTGAAAATCCATGAGAAGAATTACCCTACCCACGATCTAGAGTTGGCAGCCATAGTATTTACCTTGAAGATTTAGAGACATTATTTGTACGGAGAGAAGTGCCAGATCTTTACCGACCATAAGAGCCTCAAGTACTTCTTTACGCAGAAAGAGTTGAATATGCGTCAGAGACGTTGGTTGGAGCTAGTGAAGGACTATGACTGCGACATTAGCTACCACCCGGGCAAAGCTAATGTAGTTGCAGATGCATTGAGCAGGAAAGTCGCAGTGATGGCTCATTTAGCGATTTCGAGACCTCTTCAGTTTGAGATACAGAAGTTTGACCTAGAGACTTATCCTCGAGGTAGAGTTCTCCGTCTATCTACTTTGACGATTCAGTCTTCCCTTCTAGACCGTATTCGCAGTGGTCAGCCAGCAGATGAGCAGTTGGCAAAGTGGAAGCAGAGAGTTGAGGCCAAGGGCAGTATCTTGTATACAGTTAGCGACGGTATAGTGAGATATCGAGACAGGATGTGGGTTCCTAGCAGTGATTCTATTCGAGCAGATATTTTATCAGAGGCCCACATGTTGCCGTACTCTATTCACCTTGAGAGTACGAAGATGTACAAAGATCTGCAGTTGTTGTATTGGTGGCCCGGAATGAAGAAGGATATCAGACGTTTTGTATCCGAGTGTCTGACATGTCAGCTTGTGAAAGCAGGAGCATCAGAGACCAGCAGGTATGCTCAAGCCTTTTCCTATTCCCGAGTGGAAGTGGGAGAATGTCACCATGGACTTCGTGGTCGGTTTGGCGAAGTCAGTCAGAGGATCAAATGCTATTTGGGTGATTGTTGATCGTCTTACCAAATCAGCGCACTTCTTGCCTATTAAGACGACTTTCACCATGATTCAGTATGCAGAGTTGTATATCCGAGAGATAGTCAGGCTTCATGGTATTCCCGTTTTTATAGTGTCTGACAGAGATCCTAGGTTCACTTTCTCATTTTGGAAGAGTTTGCATTCGACCATGGGTACGAAGTTGTTGTTTAGCACAGCTTTCCACCCTCAGACAGATGGTCAGTCAGAGAGAGTTATCCAGATTTAGGAGGATCTTCTCTGTGCTTGTGTTATCGATTTCTCAGGGAGTTGGGAGTCGAAGTTGCCATTGGTAGAGTTCACCTATAACAACAGTTTTCAGTCGTCTACAGGTATGGCTCTGTATGAAGCACTGTATGGTCGTAAGTGTAGATCTCCTATTCATTGGGATGAAGTAGGAGAAAGATCAGAATTGGGTCCGGAGATTATTCAGCAGGCTGCCGATGTAGTAGTCAAGATCCGTGATAGGATGAGGACTGCTCAGAGTCGACAGAAGAGTTATGCGGATCAGAGGAGTAGAGATCTAGAATTTGCCGTCGGCGACCATGTTTTCGTGTAGGTAGCACCTATGAAAGGTGTCATGCGATTTGGGAAGAAAGGAAAGCTCAGTCCGAGATTCATCGGACCATTTGAGATGCTCGACAGGGTTGGGACGTTAGCTTTTGTGTTGCTCTTCCGCCGAATCTGGTCGGAGTACACAATGTGTTCCACGTCTCTATGTTGAGAAAGTATATGGCAAATCCTTTGCATGTCCTGAATTTTGAACCGTTGCAGCTCACTCCGAACCTATCTTATGAGAAGAGACCAGTGCAGATCTTAGACAGGAGAAGAAGCTTCGGAACAAGTTGGTTAAGCTAGTGAAAGTCAAATGGCTTAATCATTCAGAGGAGGAAGCTACGTGGGAATCTGAGCCAGAAATGAGGAGTCGGTATCCCGAGTTATTCGTTAAGTTTTAATTTCGAGGACGAAATTTCTTTTAAGGGGGGAGAGTTGTAGAACCCGTTAAATCAGACTACGTATAAGCCATGCATAATTACTATTATTTAGATTAAAATGATTTTTATGCATGAGGATTTAATTTCTTTTCTTAAAAATTGTTGAGTTATTTTACGCAGTAGTTTAGTTATTATCTTTTCAGTTAAATAAGTGAGGCCGGACCGGAGTTGGAGTACTGAGATAAAATTTAATATTAAGAAAACATTCCTAGAATTTATTTAAGATAAATAATAAGTTATTTTAATGTAAAAGAAGGTTTAAGGAATTATTTAAGTAATTTGATATAAGTAGTAAATGAGTTCTTTTAGGTTCAATAATTAATTTATTAATTCACTAAAATACTTAATGGGTAGATAAAACTTTAAAGATTTAAAATACAATATTTAAGCAATATTCCACCCCATTTACCTGGTAATTTTTGGCCACCTACTTTGAAAGATTTAATTAGTGTAACAACTCATTTTCTTTGATTCTTTTCCTTATCCATTCTTGTTAGATAATCCCTTCATTTTTAATCACCAATAATTATTGAATTAAGTAATATCCCACCCCATCTTAATAGTAATTTTCGGCCACCTCCCTTGTAGAAAGATTTGATATTTGTTTAACAACTCACAATTTTATTTCTTTCCTTATCTTTTCTTGGGAGATAATTCCATCACACTTAATCCTCAATAATTAAACAATTAAACAATTTTTCTACCTTGTACCTAGACTAATAATCGGCCCCCTCACCTCCTAATTATCCCTAAAATCAAATCATATCATTATTATTTTCCTTGTCTCACAAACTCAAAAGATAGCAAGATTCATTTCTCCCTTTTATCTTGCAAACTTCCCATTCTCTTCCCTAGAAATTTCCCTCTCCATTTCCACCGAAATTTCAGAGTAAACAAGAGAGAAAAATCGTGAGTTCCTAGGAAGAAAATAAGAGAGAAAAGCAAGAAGCAAAGCAACTCCGTCTCCTCCGCGCCGTGTCGTCGTAATCGATTTGTTTTCATTTCAAACAAATCCAAGGCATGTTTATATTTTCTTTTGCTCTTCAATCAAGTCATACATTTTTTAAACCATACTTGTTCATGATTTTTATTAGTCAAAAACCGAAATCATGAAGCCATTTTCGAAAGTTATGTACAGATTTTTTTTCGGCCCTTCCTATGCCTTCACGGTTTGAATGTTTTTGATGGTTTCAGCGTTTGGTTCAATTTCCAGGGGCTCAAGGCTGCATCTATGCTTGTACTAGGATGTGTTAGGGAGGTTCTGGTCCATCTGTTTGAGTCCCTTCTCCGCAAGAAAGATGAAATGGACAGCAACTCCCATAGTGCAATTTTTGTGTGTTTCGATTTTTGTGTTGCTTGTCTAAGGCAAGTGTTATGATCTTGTCTGCCCTAGGGGCTATAGCCATGGTTAGAACCTTTCCTTGGCATGTCTAGTACGTGACCAAGATGCCCTTTCATGGCTTGGTTCATGGTCCCATAGGTTTTAAAAATAAAACAAGAACAGCGCCCCATCGGTATTCATTTTTATGGTTTTGGTTGTGTGTGTTGAGTTTCGAATTTATGGTGTCAAGTGGGTTGTGGTTGGCTTCTAGCCCTTAGCCATGACTCATGCAACACCTTATCATATCTAGTATGGACCATGGTTAACCTCATAGCCATTGGATCCTTCAGTTGACATCAAAACAAGCAACACCCCCACGCGTGCCATGTGTGTGTTCTCGGGTGAACCTTGTATTGTCGTAGGTGTTGGCTTGAATTGTGGTTGGCCTAGGGCCCTTAGCCATGGTTCAGACCATACCTTAGGATGTTGGTAAGAGGCTCTGGTCGGTGGTTCAAGCCCCAATGACCGATAGTCTCGAAAACGAAGCACGGAAGCACAAGAGCTTCTGCTGTATTTTATTGGACAGCAGCTTTGTCTTCGGTTCAGAGGTGTCGTTTGAGTATTTGGTTGGCTTTTAGCCTATGGACTTGGACTGGACAGTACCTAATTGAGTTAGGAAGGTCATGTTTTTGGCCGTTTGTGATTTGGTTAAGTTTAGAGGTCGTACGAGAATTTACGGTGCAATGTGCCAAAGTGACTCTCGAAAGAGCGTTTCATGATTTTGGCCTCCATGCACAATTTTCGTGAATTACAGCCCTATGGTCATGTTTTCCAGTATTTTTGGTGTATTTTAATCATGGCTAAATGATGGTTAAATGTTGGTTCTGGTTGGTACGAAGCCATGGTTGAATACTAAGTTAGTTGGGCGTAATTGTCTCGTTTTTGGGTACAATTACGAAGTTTTGGTCAAGTTAAGTTTATTTGCATGTTCTCATGTTAGAATTAGGTTGCAGAGAGCCTGAGAACGATCCAACTCTATTGGTAAAATAAAACAGGATAATAATTATATTACGTGCATAAAATATAAAAGTTTATTTTTGAGATATATGCGATATGTCTTGTGACCACCTCACGCTAATGAGATTGCAGCTTATGGGATTATTATTTCACCCGGTGAATCACAACCGGTTCATGTTCATGTATGGGTACGGATATCCAGTCCAAGGGCTGTGATGATCTCTACCGCCCAGTATACTGTAGTTTAGTCTGATCAGACGATTCAGTTCATGTTATGGTCCACTTGCGTAGAACATAATCTCAACAAAAAATTTCGATATGCTATTTTATGACAGGGCTATATCGAGCAAATATTTCGCTTACGATTTTTAAGCTATGCACGTATTTATAATTATTCATGACACGATATTTTCACGTTACGCCTTATGATATGATATTTTTACTTTGCATGCGATTTTATGATTATTACTTGTTATTTATGATATATGCATGCTGAGTCTTTAGACTCACTAGACTTGATTGTTGTAGGTACTGATGAGGTCGGGGCCGAGGGCGGGGACCAGTGAACTAGCTTGGGTCGGCATTAGTAGGAACCCGAGGACCTCATTTTCAGCACTTACTATTCCAAACTCAGTTTTTATTTTGTTGAATTATTTTAAGTTGTTATTTTGAAAACATTATTTACTTCCGCTGCTACTTTAAACATTGAATCTTTTTATCAGTATATTTTATGAATGAGGCAAGTTATTTACTTTTAAAGAAAATTTTAAATTATTACGCAAATTTTCAAGTACGAATTTCGGGCCTCTACAGTTTAAACGAAAAGGCACGCCCAAAATCTTGTTTCTCTCTTCATTCACATCATAATACGCTGGTTTGTATGTTTATGCATGAGGAATATCATACCTATCAAGCTTGCATTGGTTTTATACGCATTTTGACACGAAATTATGCATATTCTTGACATGAGGCTCACGATTCCTTGCTTGTGTGTAGGGGGCTGCTAGGTCTCAGTGTACGGGCTGTGTTATATCATGATGGAAGGTGTTTAGGAGCGAAAGTCGGCTTTGAGGATCGAAAAATGCAAAGGCCGATGTGTTGTTCTAGGGTTAAGGCTCGTTTTGGTTAGATCAGATGAAAGGGACGGGTGCAGCATGGGTGGTGTAAGGTCCAAAATTAAGACGACATAATCCAACTGCATGCAAATATAGGGAATATAGAAAATACCTCATTAATTTTTTTTAATTTGTAAATTGATCATGTTGATATGTTTATATGATATTTTAGTAATTTTCTACTTGAATGCATTAAAATGTAATTTTAATAGGTTATTCGAGTTGCGATCGAGGAACGGAGATCGATGACTGAAAAATAGAAAATGTTTTTATTAAATAATTATTTTTAATTATTAAAAATAAGGGTGATGCTTTTTCTTATTTTGAAAATAAGGAGTTTTGAGGTGATTTTGTAACGCCCGAAAATTTAAAGTCCACGCGAATCACATGTATATAAGTTATTAAATTCCTTTGTATTTTAATTAATTGTTTTAATTGCATGGATTACTTTTGTTGTGCATAATTACATATTTAAAATATACTTTTCTACATGGTTGCATTAAAATGTATTTTTAAAGGTTATTCGAGTTGCGATTGAGGAACGGAGACCGAGGGCTGAAAAATAGAAAATGTTTTTATTAAAAAATTATTTTTGGTTATTTAAATTAAGGGTGATGCTTTTTCTTATTTTTCGAAAATATGGGGTTTTGAGGTGATTTTATACGCCGGGACGTAATTTTATCGGTGTTGGATTTTTTAACAAAAATGCGAACTTTTTGGCAACCCGGCTATTAAATTCACAAACTTATTTAATTAAAACTATTTTTAGTATTCTAATTAAAGACTAATGGGCCTAATTAAATCCTTAATATGCCTAAAGCCTTGTTAATGCTTTGTTTAATATTTAAAGAGCAAAAATCCCACCCCATGACACACAATATCACACGTCCATCTCCCCTAATCAAACCAAACTCTTCTCTCAAATTAAAAGTCACGGCACACACCTCTAAATTGATGAGAAGGTTTCAAAATTTCAAAGGAAAGAGCATCAAGTTGCTAGAGTTTTTCAAGCCGTCGTTCCTCGTCGTCGTTCTTCAATCGACATCATTTTTATCGTGCGTTAATTACGCAAAGGCACGCCATATTTCTTTCCTTCAAACATCTATCACACCATAGTATTTGTATGATCATGAATTACATGGAAAAACAAGCCACACTTCTTATATTTTCGTAACTATGCATGGGCATGTGTTAAACTCTTGGGTTTTGGTTCAAAAATCATGTTTAATATGTGTTAAGGGGCTGCCATGACTAGGGTATGGATTAAGGGTTGTTTTACACGAGTTTAGAGTCCAAGGGCACGCACGAAACAAGCTGCACACGATTTAGAAATACGCTGGAACAGAAATTGAATTGTTGTGTCATAGGTGTTTGGTTAAGGGGAAGTTGGATGCATGGCTTGGCTTTGGCTGGACCAGGGCTGGGCTAGGGTCACGTGTGGGTCAGGGGAAGAGTCCTAGCAATGCTAGTACTCGAGACAAGAGGTTGGGAAGGAGTCCTAGCTCCAACCTGTGAAGCTCCATGAAAGCTGCACAGGTACAGCAGCTGGTGCAGGGAAGAAGGGGCTTGGCCTGGGGGTTCTGGGCTGGGCTAGGTCGACTCTTTAGGGTCCTAAGAGGGTGCACAAGGGTCTGGGCAGGGGCTGGTGCGGCCTGGTTGGTTGCTGGTAGAGTAGGAACATGAGGAAGCATGGATAAGCATGAACGCGCAGGTTGCGCTTCAGAATTCTGGTGGCTTCGCTGCTGGGTTCTAAGGTCTGGGCTGGTCTGGGTTTGGGCTAGGCGTGGTCCACGGAAGGTTAGGGACAGGTGGGCTCGGTGGTGTCTCGGCTGGGAGAGTCCTATTTGGGTTAGGAGTCCTGGACATACAAGGAAGCAAACACACACACGTGCAGAATTTTAGGTTGACTTCCAGGAAGTTTTTGAGCGGGCCAGGGATGGTTTTACGGGCTGGGCTGGGTCAGGAGGGTCCCTAGATGGGTTGGCTAGGTTTTGGCTCAAGGTGGCTCGGGCGTGGCTCGAGTAAATTGGGAGATGGCTAGGGTGGCTCGGGCGTGGCTCGAGTAAATTGGGAGATGGCTAGGGTGGTTCGATAAAGTGTCTATTTAGAAAATTAAAAGGACAAAAATGAATCCATGGGTCCACGGGGGTGGTTCATGACTTGAAAGGGTAGAATAAATCTTAAAAATGTTATGTTTAAAATTTGGGGTCAAAATAACGAGTTTTGGATTTATTCGGGATTTAATTCGCACGAAACGCTAATTAACGAATTAATTGAAACGCCTAGTTTTATGATTTATAAAATTATGAAAAATTAGATTTAAGCTTAAATAATTATTATAAGTCTAAGATTTTAATTTGGGAATTTTATATTAAGGTTTGGTTTAATTCGGGATTAAAACACATTAATACGCCACATTTAAAGATTAATTTAAAAGTCCTTGATTTATGATAAATAAAAATATGAAAAAATTCATGTAAGCTTAAACAATTATTTGGGACATGTTAGAGTCAATGAAATTAAGAAAAAAACGAAACATGAAATGTTACGTCCAAGGGTAAAACGGTCTTTTTACACCTAAACATTAGTAAACGTCATGGCAGTGCCCTGAATACCGTTTTATGTGCTAATATGATTATTTTCAATGGTTATGGATGTTTATGGGATTTTATATGTTAAAATGATTATTTTAAATGTTGATGGAATTTTATATGTTTAGTGATTTTTATGACGAAAGATTTATTTTAAATGTTTATGACTTAAAATGCTAAAATGTTATGTTTGTAATGTTCAAATGTTTATGAATTTTTATATGTTAAAATGTTATTTTTTAAACGTTTATGGATTTTATGGTTTAATTATGAACATTTAAAAGACATGTTGCATTCTTGGTTTAAAAGAAAAACGTTGCATGCATGTTTAAATTTTATAAAGCGATGATAATATGAAACGTTGAAGGAAGTGAAGTAATTGTGACTAATACGATGATATGTTGGAGATATCGTGAGGGCTATGGTCCCAGTGGGAGCCCGACGATCGTGTTTCCTTGGATACGGATATGAATATGTATATGTATACGATGATATGTTAATACGTAAGGCCAGAGCCCAGTTGACCGGTGAGAGTGTTGCTGGTGTCCCCCACCGCCTAGTACTGTGGTTTACATGTAGATGGATCCATCGCCCAACACGTAGACGTAGATGAACACGAAAGTCACAATTAACGATCTGAATTCAACGAAAGAAAAAAGGAATACGTATATGTTGATGATAATATGAATATAAATATGTTGAGGATGACATGAATATGTTTATGAAAAAGGATCACGAAAATGTTTATATTTAAGGTTTATGCATCATGAAAATGTTTACGAAAATGTTCTTGTTTGAAGTTTATGCATGTCATGAAAATGGTATTTTTACGTAAAAGTATTTTCACTGTTGCTTGTGATTTTATACGTATTATTTGGTATCAAGAATATGATGTGTTGAGTTTTTAGACTCACTAGGTGTGATTGATGCAGGTGATTATGATAATAATGTTATGGGAGGTCTTGATGGTTGACTTTGCTGGACTGAAGGTGCACATAACCCGAGGACCGACGCTAGTTTTCCGCACTAGTTAATATTTATGATTTTAAGTTATGTTAAGAATATTTTTATGACTTTTAATTATTTATGAGTGGTTTTTGAGATGTTATAGTATGTGCTATTTCCTTTGGTTTTCAAATGATAGTTGATTGTTTATTTTTAAAATGATGTCAAAATATTTTATGGTTCGGCCAATGCTAAGTGAAGTTTAAAAAAAAAAAAAAATTCTAGCACGTTTTAAGAAAATGAGTAGCAGACGTTTCAGATTTTATACACCGGGACGTAATTTTTATCGGTATTCGATTTTCAACTAAAATACGAACGTTTTGATAACTCGGCTAATAATTTTACAAACTTTCCTACAAGAAATATTTTAAACATGCACAATTTGGCTTATTAGGCCTAGTATAGTTTACTAATGGGCCCTAGCTTGCACACTATTATTTTATCAAAAAATAAAAGCCCAAAACACTATCTTTTCTATATAATACTACACGCCTCCTTCACCCTAGCCGCACCCATGACTTCTTTTCTCTCTAAAACACACGACACACACCATATCCAGCAAGGAAGGCTTCGGTTTTTTAACGGGTTTTCAGCCAAGGTCCTCTCGTCGTCGTTCTTCGATTCGTCAATGTATATTCGTGCGTAAATTACGTAAAAGCACGCCATATTCTTTTTTTTTCCTCATCTATCACACCCTAATATTTATTTGATCATGAATTTCATGGAAAACAAGTTACACTTTTGTTTATTTTCGTTTTTGTGCAAAACATGAAATTTAAAACATGGTTTTTGATCTAAAACTTGTTGTATACATACATGAAGAGGCTTCCATGATTAGGGAACGTTTAAGGGTTGTTTTTACACGAGTTATAAGGTCCTAGAATCCACGAAAGACGCTGCACACAATAAATGAATTAGCTGGAACCGAATTTGCATGTTTTTGCACCAAGGTTCGGGTTTAAGGGGATAGGCCTTGCATGGTGATATATGTGGTTTTTATGTGTTTTATTGCATTAGTTTGTGCGTGTTTGCATTGTGCATGCGTACATTTCGTTTACATTTTGTTCGTTTTAGAGTAAGCATATGCATTTGATCATTTCTCACTTGTGCGTGACGAATTTGCAGGAAAAATGGCCGGAAAACTGAAATCGGAGCCAAGTGCCAAGCCAAGAAGATAATGTACAGAAGAAACGGTGTTCGGGCGGTAATTTTCTACCGCCCGGGCGCGAGAAAATACTCCGAAGAGCCAACATACAGAAAGTTTGGCGCTCGGGCGGTAATATTCTACCGCCCGAGCGCGAGAGGCCGCATGTCCCAAGTAGTTTACAGAAAGTGTGGCGCTCGAGCGGTAATATTCTACTGCCCGAGCGCCACCTATTTTTGGAAATAATCCCTAGCCGATTCCTTGTCTTATGTGCTGAATGAGGATGATATGGAAGGTGGGGTTGGACGTTTTTAGGGGCATTCAGACATAATTTCAGAGCCGTCACAAGCTTTGGAGAGAATTTTGCGCTTGGAGTGAAGATTTGATGATTTCCGGGCGTCGTTCCTTGCGATTTTCGTCACGACTAGTATTCCTAATCTAGTTTCTATCATTTAAACTTTGTTTGTTTAGTTTTAACATGACTTCGAGTAGCTAAAATTTCAATATTTGTTGGGATTTAAGGGGATCCTACCCCAAACTTTGTTCTAATTAATTTATATTTCAATAGTTGGTTTGTTCTTGATTGTACTATTTTTTTATCGTTTTGTTAGAGCGTAGCTAACTTTAACAACGTTTTTATATTGCGAGTGAGTTCGAGAGAATAACTTGTGATAGGAATGAGTAGTATAATCCAGGGATCTACAATTTACATAGATATATGAGATTGGATACGCGCCGATAGTCATAGTCCGGTAGGGCGAAAACTAGGGGATTTCATGAAACGATATGCGATTCACTCTTGATAAATAATTAAAGACATTTAATTACTTCATTGATTAGAATTAGTTTGACATAACTCGAGAGAGTGTGTTCAATTTAATAGGAAATCCTGTCGGAAGCATACAATTACTATCGAACGAATTAATTAATTAACGAGGAATAGGTGAACCGATATTCCCAACAAATTCATTTATCATTGAATTTTAATCAACCAATTTAGATATTATATTTCATTGTTCCATTCTTGAATTAATTTATTTGCATGTTTAATTAAAGTATAGTAGTAATAAACAATCCATAAATTTTCGTTGCTAAAGATTTAATAACTGAAATAATAATTGTCAAATACAGTCTTCAGTGGAACGATACTCGTACTCACATACATTATACTATTACTTGACATCGTGCACTTACGATTAATTTTGAGCATATAAAATCATATTTTTATTAAGGATTCCACATTGCAAGTTTTGCTCGATCACATGGCTCGGCTTGGGTCATGGATGGGTCATGGTAAGAGTCAGGGAAGGAGTCCTAGCCACGTTAGGACTCAAGAAAAGTGGCTAGGGAGGAGTCCTAGCAAGCTAAGACTCCACCTGAGAAGAGGCGCGTGAGTGCAGCACCACGCGCAGGGAAAATTGGCTCGGCCAGGGGGCTTAGGGCTAGGCTAGGCTAGGCTAAGTCCTTATGGTCCTAAGGGGATGCACAAGGGTCTGTGTGAGAACCCGGAATTTCCGAAGCAAATTATGTAAGAAATAAAACTCGAAACTAAACTCAAACTAAGCTCAAAGCTTTAATATTAACTATAAAACTCAAAACTAAACTTAAATTTTCAGCTAACATGACTCTAGGAAGTATCTCCAAAGCTCGGGGATTAGCTTAACGGGAAGCTATGCTATAAGAAACCGCAACAATTGAAGAATCGTCATCGGAGAAGTAAACTGAAACGTCAACTACTTGTTTTGCTTAAGAGTACTAGAATTTTTTTTTTTTAAAATGCTTCCAAGATTTCGGCCGAACCTTTTAACAAATATATAAAATATTTGTGCACCATCTTTAAAATAAAACAACCAACTAGTATTTGAAAATCAAAGAGAATAGTCAAAATATGAAATCGTCAAACGTTTTACCAAAGCTAAAAAATAATAATTTGAAAAGTATAGTCCATACTAAAACCTCTCAAAAACCACTCAAAGCATAAATAAAAAGTCGTAAAATCTTTTAACATAAATCATAAACTTAAATGCAGAAAGCTAGAAGCGCTGATGCTCGGGTTATGTGCACCTTTAGTCCAGTCAGGTCAACCATCAAGACCTCAATTAACATCATTATCATAACCAACTGCATCAATCACACCTAATGAGTCTAAAGACTCCACACACCATAATATTGATAACAAATAATACGTATATAGATCACATACAACAGTAAAAATACTTGTACTTAAAATAACATTTTTATCATGATGCATAAACTTTAAGCATAAGCCTTTTCATAAACTTTTTCATAAACATTTTTATAACAACATAAACATATTCATGTCATCATAAACATATTCATATTCATCATATTCATATCCATATTCATTTTCCTTTCATCATTCCATATCATTCATCATTTTATCATAAACATTTCCCTTTTCATCATAAGCATATACGTTTTTCTTTTATTGAATTTGGATCGTTCATTGTGACTTTCATATCATCATAAGGTCGATGGATCTATTTATCATGTAAGCACAGTACTAGGCGGCGGGGACATCAGCGACACTCTCACCCGTTAACTGAGCCTTGGCCTATCATCATCATATGAAAATACGATCTTCGGGTTCCCTCGAGGGCCTTCTCCCATAGACGGGCTCCCTCTGGGGCCTTCTCCCACGAATGGGCTCCCTCTGGGCCTTCTCCCGTAAATGGGCTCCGTCTGAGGCCTTTTCCCTCACGATATCCCCAATCATATCATCATAACATCATAATCGTCACAATTAGTTCACCTCCTGCAATGTTTCATATTATCACAACTTTACAAAAATCATGCATAAAATATCAATTTTCTTTTAAACCAAGCATGCAACATATCTTTTAATTGTCCATAATAAATTATAAAAATTTTAAAATAAACTTTTTAACATATGAAAATCCATAAATCTTTTAAATAAACATTTTAACATATAAAAATCCATGGACATTTAAAATAAACATTTTCACATATTAATTTCCATGAACATTTAAAATAAAATTTTAAAATATAAAATCCATAAACATTTAAAATAATATTTTAACATGTAAAAAATCATAAACATTTAAAATAATAATATAAGCATATAAAACAGCATTCAGGACACTGTTATGACGTTTACTAATTTTCAGGTGTAAAATTATCGTTTTACCCCTATACGTAAAATTCTTCATTTTTGATTTTTTCTTACTTTCATTGACTCCAAATAATTATTTAAGCTTAAATTACTTTTCTCATAATTTTATTTAGCTTAAATATTAGACTTTTAAATTAATCTTTAATTATTCGTTTTTAAGGCGTTTTAATCCCGAATAATTTCAAACTTTAATATAAAATTCCTAAATTTAAAACTTTGACTTTTTATATTATTTTAGCCCTCGTGAACCACGACTCGACCCACGTGAGCCATGTTTCGACTTATTTTTCAAAGAACAAACCCTAAGTTCACGTGTAGCCTTCCCCTCGAGCCATCTCTTATTTTTGTCGAGCCATGCTTGAACCATCATGAGCCAACCCCTTCCTAGACAACTTAGGAACCTATTGGACCAAAGCTAACCCATAGGACTTGAACCTAGTTGAAAACCGAAGCCAAGCAAACAGGAAGCTCTCGGCCGAGACTCCCTTTGTGCATGGACTCCAAGTTTGTGTGCCTAGGACTTTAGCCATCGACCCAGCCTGTGAACCAACCTCTAGTGCACCCACCTAGGACCCTAAGGAGTCACCCTAGACCAGCCCTGAGCCCCTTGCCAAGCCCCTTATCCCATGCACATCTGCGCAACCCTGCGCATTCCTTGATGGCCCTCGGGTGGGAGTACTAGCTTGCTAGGACTCCTCCCAGCCTCTGGTGTTCGAGTCCTAGCGTGGCTAGGACTCTTCCCTTGACCCCTCACATGACTCTAGCCCAGCCCTGGTCCAGCCAAACCCAAGCCAAGCAACCAAGTCGTGCAACCCGAGCCCTTGACACCCCTCAACCGATTTTGGTTTCCAGCTTGTTTCCTTCATTTTTGCAGCGTGTATGGTGTGTGTATAGGACCCTAACTCATGTAAAAACCATGCTTGATCATGTGTCCTAACCATGGCAGCCCTCTTAAACACATAAAATCATGAATTTGAAACAAAAATCATAAGTTTACCACATGTGTATGCCACATTACGAAAATATTCATAAGAACTTCATGCTTTTCATGCAAACGTAATTCAAAACAATAATACGATGTGATAGACGAGAAAAGGAGATGTATGGTGTGCCTTTGCGTATTTTACGCACGAATTAACGTTGACGATTGAAGAACGACGACGAGGAGGGCCTTGGTTTGAATTTTCCTTGAAGTTTTCGAAAGTTTCTCTTCAAAATATGTTGTGTGTGTCGTGAATTTCTTGGGGAGGGAATTTTCAATCGGATGAGGTGTGGGGCATGGGGTTTTAGGGTTTTAATGTGGTAGATTAGTATATTATATAGTTTAATTAATCATTATTTAAGCTTAGAACCATTAGTGTTTAATTAAAATATTAAAAATTATTTTGAGTAGAAAAGTTTGTGAATTTATTAGTCGGGTTGCCAACACGTACTCGTATTTTTGTTGAAAAACCAACACCAATAAAATTTACGTTCCGTCGTATAAAATCACCTCAAAACCTTTTATTTTCAAAAATATGAATAAGAATCAATCATATTTTAAATAATTAAAAATAATAATTTAATAAAAACATTTTCCATTTTTCAGCCCTCGGTCTCCGTTCCTCGATCGCAACTCAAATGACCTTTAAAAATATATTTTAAAGCAACCATGTAGAAAAGTATATTTTAAGCATGTAAACATGCACAACATAATTAATTATGCAATTAAAACAATTAGTTGAAATACATAAGGAATTTAGTAACTTGTATGCCTGTGGTTCGCGTGGACCTTAAAATTTTCGGGGTGTAACAATCTTCCCACTTAAACTGAATTTCGTCCTCAAAATTCGATTATCCTTGATAATCAAAAGTTTAGACTTAGTTCTAGTATCTCAAAAATCCACGCTTCCGCTGCGCTCCTCTGACAAAACCTAAGTTCTAGAATATCCTTACCCGGATCCCAATTAAATTTACTCCTAAATCCTCGTTTGTGAATCGCAACTTAAAAACGACCCACGATGATTTAGTGTTATGTTATTATAACCTCGAATTTCAACTTTTCTTACAATTCCCAATATAAAAATAATGGGCGACCATACTTATCGTATATTACTTTCCTTATTTTATACCCAAAATGTTCATCAACTTATCATATTTCAACATTAAAATCTCAAACGCATCTGCTAACGCTTAGATTTTCAAACCTAATATTGATTCATTCTACAAAACCTTTGATTACGATTCCTTATAGCGTTATAATCAAGATATCCCAATGTTCTAATTATTCTTTCAAGCCTAAATCATCGAAAATTCTTATTATTAAAACCATTTAATTCTCACTTATTGCTAAACTAGTCCCCAAATTCCTCAATTATTGTAAAATTATTTCTTAATTTCCTCAAAAATTACCCAATTATCAATTCCCATAACCAATCTTATCTTTCATCAAAACTTAAAAACCCAATTTATACATTTTTATACTCCTAAAGTCGTTACAATCTTCGAATCATTATTTCTTATGTCAAATTCCCAAAGTTAACTCAACTAGTACCCACGAGTCATCAGTATTTTCTTAGAAAAATCTACGTGTCCCAAAAGCATTCATAATATTCACGATTAACTTATGGCCCAAAAAGTAGAACATCAATACTAAAACCCAAAAATCAACATAGTCCAATTCCACCACAAAGCCAACATGCATTGAAATCATATAATTTCTCATTTCATATCGTATCATGTATAGAAATTCTAAAGCATATAAATCATATATAATCATAAAGCTATTAAACATGTGACGTAAACATATAATTCATGTACTTATGCAGGCAACATCGTAAAATCATATAAAACATGTAAACTTATAAATTTGAGGCTTGATGACTGAGCTTCCCGGCCTTGATGGTGGCACAACTGTTTACAGAACCATTGCTCTGATACCAAGTGAAACGTCCACTACTTGTTTTGCTTAAAAGTACTAGAATTTTTTTTAAATCCTTCCAAGATTTCGGCCGAACCCTTTAACAAATATATAAAATATTTGTGCACCATTTTAAAAATAAAACAACAAACTAGTATTTGAAAATCAAAGGGAATAGTCAAAACATGAAATCGTCAAACGTTTTACCAAACCTAAAAAGCAATAATTTGAAAAGTATAGCACATGCTAAAACCTCTCAAAAATCACTCAAAGCATAAATAAAAAGTCGTAAAATCTTTTAACATAAATCATAAAATTAAATGCGGAAAACTAGAAGCGCTGGTCCTCGGGTTATGTGCACCTTTAGTCCAGTTAGGTCAATTATCAAGACCTCCATTAACATCATTATCATAACCAACTGCATCAATCACACCTAGTGAGTCTAATGACTCAACACACCATAATCTTGATAACATATAATACGTATACAGATCACATGCAACAGTGAAAATACTTGTACTTAAAATAACCTTTTCATCATGATGCATAAACTTTAAACATAAACCTTTTCATAAACTTTTTCATGAACATATTCATGTCATCATAAACATATTCATGTCATCATAAACATATTCATATTCATCATATTCGTATCCATATTCATTTTCCATTTATCATTACATATCATTCATCATTTTATCATAAACATTTCTTTTTGCATCATTAGCATATACGTTTTCCTTTTATTGAATTTGGATCGTTAATTGTGACTTTCGTATCATCATAAGGTCGATGGATGCATCTATCATGTAACTACAGTACTGGGCGGCGAGGACATCAGCGACACTCTCACCCGTCAACTGAGCCTTGTCCTATCATCATCATATGGAAATACAATTGTCGGGTTCCCTCGAGGGCCTTCTCCCATAGACGGGCTCCCTCTGGGACCTTTTCCCTCACGATATCCCCAATCATATCATCATAACATCATAATAGTCACAATTAGTTCACCTCCTCCAATGTTTCATACTATCATAACTTTTCAAAAATCATGCATAAAATATCATTTTTCTTTTAAACCAAGCATGCAACATATCTTTTAATTGTCCATAATAAATCATAAACATTTTAAAATAAACTTTTTAACATATGAAAATCCATAAATATTTTAAATAAATATTTTAACATATAAAAATTCATGGACATTTAAAATAAACAATTGTACATATTAATTTCCAAAACATTTAAAATAACATTTTAACATATAAAATCCATAAACATTTAAAATAACATTTTAACATGTAAAAATTCATAAATATTTAAAATAATCATATTAACAAATAAAACAGCATTCAGGACACTACCATGACGTTTACTAATTTTCGGATGTCAAATTACCGTTTTACCCCTAGACGTAAAATTCTTCGTTTTTGACTTTTTCTTACTTTCATTGACTCTAACATGTCCCAAATAATTATTTAAGCTTAAATTAATTTTTCCATAATTTTATTTAGCTTAAATATTATACTTTTAAATTAATCTTTAATTATTCGTTTTTAAGGCGTTTTAATCCCGAATAATTTCAAACTTTAATATAAAATTCCTAAATTTAAAACTTTGAATTTTTGTATTATTTTAGCCCTCGTGAACCACGACTCAACCCCCGTGAGCCATGTTTCAACTTATTTTTCAAAGAACAAACCCTAAGTTCACGTGTAGCCTTCCCCTCGAGCCATCTCCTATTTTTGTCGAGCCATGCTCGAACCATCATGAGCCAACCCCTTCCTAGAGCACTTAGGAACCTACTGGACCCAAGCTAACCCCTAGGACTTGAACCTAGATAAAAACCGAAGCCAAGCAACCAGGAAGCTCTCGGTCGAGACTCCATTTGTGCATGGACTCCAAGTTTGTGTGCCTAGGACTCTAGCCATCGACCCAGCCCGTGAACTAGCCTCTAGTGCACCCACCTAGGACCCTAAGGAGTCACCCTAGCCCAGCCCTGAGCCCCCTGGCCAGGCCCCTTATCCCCTGCACGTCTGCGGAACCCTGCGCGTTCGTTGATGGCCCTTGGGTGGGAGTCCTAGCTTGCTAGGACTCCTCCCAGCCTCTGGTATTCGAGTCCTAGCTTGGCTAGGACTCTTCCCTTGACCCCTCATGTGACTCTAGCCCAGCCCTGGTCCAGTCGAACCCAAGCCAAGCAACCAAGTCGTGCAACCCGAGCCCTTGACACCCCACCGATTTTGGTTTCCAGCTTGTTTCCTTCATTTTTGCAGCGTGTATGGTGTGTGTCTAGGACCCTAACTCGTGTAAAAACCATGCTTGATAATGTCCTAACCATGGTAGCCCTCTTAGACACATAAAATCATGAATTTGAAACATAAAATCATAAGTTTACCACATGTGTATGCCATATTACGAAAATATTCATAAGAACTTCATGCTTTTCATGCAAACGTAATTCAAAACAATAATACGATGTGATAGACGAGAAAAGAGATGTATGGCGTGCCTTTGCGTATTTTATGCACGAATTAACGTTGACGATTGAAGAACTACGACGAGGAGGGTCTTGGCTTGAATTTCCCTTGAAGTTTTCAAAAGTTTCTCTTCAAAATATGTTGTGTGTGCCGTGAGTTGGTTGGGGAGGGAATTTTCAATCGGATGGGGTGTGGGGCGTGGGGTTTTAGGGTTTTAATGGGGTAGATTAGTATATTATATAGTTTAATTAATAACTAATTAATCTTAGACCCATTAGGAAGGTTAATTAGGCTCATTAATGTTTAATTAAAATATTAAAAATTATTTTGAGTAGAAAAGTTTGTGAATTTATTAGCCGGGTTGTCAACACGTTCGTATTTTTTTTGAAAAACCAACACCAATAAAATTTATGTTCCGGCGTATAAAATCACCTCAAAACCTCTTATTTTCAAAAATATGGAATATCATCAATGATATTTTAAATAATTAAAAATAATTATTTAATAAAAATATTTTCTATTTTTCAGCCCTCGGTCTCCGTTCCTCGATCACAACTCGAATGACCTTTAAAAATACATTTTAATGCAACCATGCAGAAAAGTATATTTTAAGCATGTAAACATGTACATCATAATTAATTTATGCAATTAAAACAATTAATTGAAATACACAAAGAATTTAGTAACTTGTATGCATGTGATTCGCGTGGACCTTAAAATTTTCAGGGCGTCAATGCTTGTCCTGGAAGGACCAAAAAGGAAGCCAAAGGAGGAGCTAAGGGATTGGACAAATTTATTATGCAAGAAACGTCCCTTTAGAAAACCTAGATGACTCTTGGTGCTTGGATGAAATTTGACCATAATAACTACCTTTCTTGGGGCTCAAGTGGTCGATCATGGCAAGGTGAAAAACCATTATTTTTCTATAAATGCCACCTCAACCTCACACAAAATATACTTCAAAAAAAAAAAAATCCCCAAAAGCTCCCAATATTTCGGCCCCCTACACTCACCTCTCGTCCGACACCAGAGTAGAAGAAAGAAGAATATTGTTCCAGCCATTTCAGTACAGTAAAGTGTTGCTGATATTGTTGTGAAGATTCTATCCCGGTTCGGTCATCATTTGGCCGAAATTCAGCAAGTTTCGTTCAACCAACTCTGCACATTTCGAACCGTAACTTCGAATTCAGTAAGTGGGTTTTTGTTACGTATCTTATTGTATTTTAAACTTTGCATATAAATATCATAACATGCATATATATGTGTCCATATTTTCGAAAAACAGTGTTTACATAATTTAAAATTTTGATCGATGATATGTTCTTTCTGTTTTCGACATTCTTTGATTTTGCTGTATTCGTTCGAAATTCTGATAAGTTCTATTCGATAAAAGATTGAATTCGGTTATACACTGTTACACATCAATTTGAAATGGAACGATAATTGTAATTCTGTCTGGCCCCCATCAGTGGGTATAAAACTGTGTTCTGGCCCCATTAGTGTGTATAAAACTGTGTTCCGGCCTCACCCCTTAGAGGACTAACATATTGGGGATAATTTGACCATAGAAATGAAATGAGTAACAATGTTGTGTTTGTTCTGATTTGCTTCCGATTTACTCTGAATCGTCTGATAATTTTTGTCTCATATTTGATTCGATTCTGTTATGATAAGTAAAAAGTAATAAGTTTTGAAAGTTTGTTAAATAAATGCTTTAAAGATTAAGTTCTATATGTATCTTTGGAAATTGATCGACCCCCACTTGCTGAGTGTCTCTCAAAACACTCACCCCTTACAACTTTCAGATAAGAACGGAGAGCAACTGAATGAGGAGGAACAAGAAGCTTTCTGGGGATGGTGATCGATTGACAAGATCCAAAATCAAGACTTCTACTTTTCTTTTTTTTAGTTTCCGCGAACTCTGATGTAATTTTTGCTTTTGTTGTCATTGTAAAGACAATAGCGTTGCATTTAAGTGGTATCAAAGCCGCCAGGTTCATAATCCCGCTGGGATTTTGACAGACAAAATTTGACGAGCTAGTGCATTCTGAAGGAAACTCTCATCCTTTCCAAAATTCTTCGAGAATTTCGAATTCTATCTCCTTCAATCATTCTGCAAAATCCTTAGTATCGAAATTTTCACGACAACTTTGTTTCCATTTTTGTGCCTTTCTGTCCTTTATACAGTCCTGATATTTTACCAAATGGCTGCTCCATGGACTCGTGCTCAAGCTGCCCTTCGCATGCGCCAGCTCACGATAGATAATCAAGCTAGGGAAATTGCGACTCTAAAGGCGCAACTTACTAAGGAGAAACAAGAGAAACAAAAGTTTATCGAGATCAGGAACATACTCGAGACAGATGTGCAGCAACTCGCTCTTTATCTAGACTTGGATGAGAGCCAACTTCTTCAGATACCTACTGGGTCAGCTCATATCGAGCGCCTAGCTACACTAAACATGGACTTGCTAGAGAGAGTAGAGACAGAAAGAGACCGTGCTACTCAGGCTCGTCAGCGTCAAGAAGAGTTCAACAACAAGCAAGAACGATACATCTCCAAGCTGCATTGCACCATGGATAGGCTTCAAGACCAGAATAACTATTTGCATCTAGTGGTAGAGAATATGGAAGAGGAAGAGGAAGCACCGATGGAAGTGGTTGACGACGACAGAGATAACGACGATGGAGATATGATAGACTAGGCTAGACTAGCATAATGATTGTAATAAAATATGCTTTGAAAAGCCAAGAGGTGTAATAACTTATTTTAAAAAAATAAAAATAAAAAAAATTCTATTATCTTTAAATTATTGCATATTTAAAAATTGATGAGTATTTTATCAATAAAAATGATTTTTCTTTGTAGGAAACAAACATGGATCCTTAAAGCGTTATAACCGAACTCCAAAAATAGCTCCAGAAAAGGAAGCAGAAATTAAAACATTGAAAGATAAAAATGACAAACTCGAGATGGATAACTATCAGTTAGATGGAAATAACGTATGCATGATAGATGACCTTCATCAGGCTAGAGAAAAAGAGAAAAGATTGCGCGATGACGTTAGACGCTATGCTTCTTATCACCTAGAATATGAACGTCAACACGATAGCACAAAGGAAAAGTTGGAAGCAATTCAAGGAAGGTTATTGGCAGCTAAGGATCGAGAAAAAAAACTTAACCAGGCTATTTACCAACTCCAAGTAAAGATAGAAGATCACGAACTCAATGAAGCAGTAAACCAATCAACAATACAAGAGCTTCAAGACCAAGTGAATAACCTCGATGACCACAACACAATGTTGCAAAACCACATTAATCAACTATAGAATGATATGATCAACATGGAAGATCTCATGGGATAACTCCAAGAAAACCAAGAAGAAAACCCCATAGAAGAAGAAGAAATTAACGAAGCTGTAGGGGATGGTGAAGTAATAGACGAGTAGAATGATCCCTAGTATAGGCATCGATTGTATTTAGATCCATTAGGCTAAAATTTTAATATTAAAAGACTGATTGTATGCCTTTCAAAAATTAATGAAAATATTTCTTTGATTATACATTGTTACAAACAAATTAATAAAATATATGTTTATAGAAAATGACAGGCAGACCACCTAGACACACCCGAAACCCCCGCGGAGTCAATCAAAACGAAAACGATAACCCACCATCACCACCGAGGGTGAATCTCAGCCGAGAAGACATGATGGCCATTGCTACCATAGTAGTCGCCAAATTACAAGGAATTGTGAATCCTATTGCCAACGCCATCCAGCCGCCACCAGAACCACAACCGATAGGAATCAAGTATCATTACAAATCCTTCCGAAAGAACCGCGTCCCAACTTTTGATGGAAAACCTGATCCAGAAGTCAGTCATAATTGGCTCAAGAATGTCGAAAATCAACTGCATCTATTGGAAGTACCCGAGGACTTAGAGTGGAGGTTGTGACACCGTTTCTGGAAGATCAAGCACGCAAGTGGTGGGAAACAGTGTCACCATATTTGGTTGATGTGGAGCAGATCACATGGCAAACCTTCAGGAGAGAATTTTTGAAGCAATATTACTCAGCAGAATTTCGTCCGCAAAAATTGAGCGAGTTTGAAAAATTTAAACAAACATCAGACATGACGGTGATGGAGTACATCTCAGGTTTCAATGATCTGGGAACCTATGTTCAAACTATCATGCTGGATGAGACCTTGAAAATGCACCGTTTCAAGAAAGGGCTGAACAGCCGGATTCAATCGGTATTTGCTGTTTCAGACCAAACAAATTTGCAGATTTAATGGGCGCGGCAATGAGCGCGGAAACTGATATCAAATGCCGAGAAAAAGAAACCAAGAACAAGAGACCTTTGGTCAATCAGTCTGCTCAGAGTGGCTCCAAATTCAAGAGGCAAAACTATTCAAGCGGCCCCTCAAAAGGAACCTTTAGCAATGCTGGAAATAAGGAAGGGAAGTGGTGCACTACTTGTCGACAGAATCACATTGGAGAATGTTATAGGAAGACGGGCGCTTGTTTCAAGTGTGGAAAGGTGGGTCATCGGATTAAATATTGTCCTGAAAACAAAGACAAAGGGACTTGACCCAACAAACAAAATAAAAACAAGACTAATGCTCGGGTGTACGCTATAACCTAGGAGGAAGCGGATAACACCAATGATGTGGTGGCAGGTACTGTTTTACTCCATGAAGTACCTGCTTATGCTTTGTTTGATTGTGGTGCCACACATTCATTCGTGTCTAGAAGATTTTCTAAGAAGCAAAAACTTGAGCATGAAACTCTTAGTGAACCGTTAAGAGTTGCAACACTTGCAAGTAAAACAATTGAAACTCATAGATTTATCGGAACTGCAAAATCAGCATCAGTAAACATATTTTTGAGGAGGAATTGATTCAACTCAATATGATTGAGTTCGACATCATTCTCAGGATGGACTGGTTAGCCAAACACCATGCCATAGTAGACTGCCAGGAGAAAAATGTTAGACTTCAGACTCCAAAAAAAGAGGAAATCATAAATCACGGAAAATCCAAAGAACGAAAATCCCTTCTATCTGCCTCACAAGCCTGGAAGGCCTTAAAAAGAGGCGAAGAAATTTATCTGGCAATTATCAATGAAGTCGGAGAAAAAAATGCCCCAAAGTTGGAAGATATTCCAGTCGTCCAAGAATTTTCGGATGTTTTTCCTGAGGACTAACAGGGTGCGACACCGGATAGAGAAGTGGAATTTGAAATTAATTTGGTCTCTGGTGCCGCATCAATTTCAAAGGCACCATGCCGAATGACTCCAGCTGAATTAAAGGAGTTAAAGGAGCAACTTCAGGAGTTATTGGACAGGAAACAAATCCAACCTAGTGCATCCCCGTGGGGAGCCCCAGCCAGTTTGTAAAGAAAAAGGACGAAAGCATGAGGCTATGCATTGATTATAGAGAATTAAACAAAATCACGATAAAGAATAAGTACTCTCTCCCAAGAATAGATGATCTTTTCGATCAGCTAAAAGGAGCCAAGGTCTTCTCAAAACTCGATCTAAGATCAGGTTACCATCAGCTGAAAGTCAAAGCAGAGGATATCCATAAAACAACTTTTAGGACAAGATATGGTCACTACGAATTAATGATAATGCCTTTTGGTCTAACAAATGATCCTGCAGCATTCATGGACCTTATGAACCTAGTATTCAAGCCATACCTTGATAGGTTTGTGGTGGTTTTCATAGATGATATCCTTGTATACTCACCATGTGAGAAAGACCATCGAGAACATCTGCGTCTCACCTTGCAGACACTGCGAGAAAAAGAACTCTATGCCAAATTGAAGAAATGTGAATTTTGGTTAAAAAGTGTTGCTTTCTTAGGACATATAATCTCTGAAGCAGAAGTGTCAGTGGACCCTAAGAAAGTAGAGGCAATCAAGGACTGGTCTCGACCAAAGACTGTAACCGAAATAAGAAGTTTTTTGGGTTTAGATGGCTACTATAGAAAATTTGTGGAAGGATTTTCTTCGATAGCCATTTTTCTCACCAAACTCACTCAGAAGAATTCAAAATTTATTTGGAATAAAGCATGTGAAAAAAGTTTCGAAACCCTTAAAACAAAGCTTGCATCTACACCAGTACTAGTTCTTCCCGAAGATGGCAAGAACTTTACGATATATAGTGACGCTTCAAAGGGAGGATTAGGGTGTGTGCTTATGCAGGAAGGTCAGGTAATTGCCTATGCATCAAGGAAATTTAAACCTTATGAGCAAAATTACCCAACTTATGATCTTGAATTAGCGGCAATCGTATTTGTGCTAAATATCTGAAGACATTACCTTTATGGGGTAAAATGTGAAGTATTTACTGATCACCATAGCCTCAAATACATATTCACCCAAAAGGAACTAAACATGAGGCAAAGAAGGTGGATTGAACTTCTGAAAGATTATGATTTATCAATCAATTACCATTCAGATAAGGCAAATAAAGTAGCAGATGCTTTGAGCAGAATGAACATTGGGAAAGTGAGCTTATCTTCTCTATCAGTGCAACCATGCCTTAGAGAAACAATTAAATTAAAACAAAGCCAATATTCTTATATCACAAAAATTAAGGAAAAAATTAAAGAAGGAAAAGCCCAAGAATTCCAGACTAATGAAAAAGGTGTTATCTGGATGAAAGGACGGTTGTGTGTGTCAGACGTCGACGGGATTCGGGAATAAGTAATGGCCGAGGCACATAAAATGAAATTTTCAGTCCATCCTGGAATCACCAAAATGTACCGAGATCTAAAAAATAATTACTGGTGGAATGAATGAAGAAAGACGTAGCTATCATTGTTTCCAAGTGCTTAACCTGTCAACAAGTCAAGGCAGAACATCAACGACCTAGAGGACTTCTGCAACCGTTAGAGATACCCAAGTGGAAGTGGGAACACATCTCCATGGACTTCGTAGTAGGATTACCAAAATCAAGACAGAGTCATGATGGGATTTGGGTAATCATTGACAGACTAACCAAATCGACACATTTCATACCGGTTCGAATGAATTACAACTTGGATAAACTAGCCACCCTATATATGGATAACATAGTGAGATTACACGGAGTTCTGGCGAGTAGATTGTCTGACAGAGATCCAAGATTCGTATCACGATTTTGGAAAATTTTTCAAAAAGCCATGGAAACAAAAGTAACTCTCTGCACGGCCTATCATCCATAGACTGATGGCCAAACTAAAAGGACAATTCAAATCGAGGACATGTTGAGGGCATGTGCTCTGGATTTTCATGGAAATTGGAGTGAGCAGTTACCTCTGATAGAATTTGCTTATAATAACAGCTATCACAACAGCATTGAAATGGCCCTGTATGAAGCACTGTATGGGCGAAAGTGTAGATCACCTCTGTACTGGGATGAAGTCGGAGAAAAAGCTATCACTGGATCTGAGATTGTCCAAATAACCATTGAAAAGGTCGCCATAATTAGAGAAAGACTCAAGACAGCTCAAGATAGACAAAAGAGTTGGGCAGATTTAAAGAGAAGACCGTTGGAGTTTGAGATCAGTTAAAAGGCGTATGTTAAAGTCTCTCCTATGAAAGGAGTAGTTCGGTTCGGCAAGTACAGGAAAGCTATATCCCAGATATGTAGGACCATTCGACATACTGGTGAAAGTGGGAACCCTAGCCTACCGACTAGCTTTGCCACCGGATATGTCCAGAATACACAACGTTTTCCACATATCACAATTGAGGAAATATATCCCAGACCCGAATCACATTCTCAAAGTTGCACCGCTGATGATTGAAGGACACCTGAACGAAGAACTGAAGTATGAATAAGTCTCTATTCGAATAGTGGACACCAAAGAACAAGTGCTGAGACACCAAACAATCCCATATGTCAAAGTACAGTGGTCAAATCATACTGAACGTGAAGCAACTTGGGAACTAGAAGAGAGGATACGCACACAATATCCTCATCTTTTCAAAAGATCGAGCTGATCCAAGTTTCGAGGACAAAACTTCCAATAAGGAGGGTGGGATGTGAGAACCCGGAATTTTCGAAGCTAATCATGTAAGAAATAAAACTCGAAACTAAGCTCAAAGCTTTAATCTTAACTTTAAAACTCAAAAATAAACTTAAATTTTCTGCTATCATGACTCGAGGAAGTAGCTCCAAAGCTCGGGGATTAGCTCAACGGGAAGCTATGCTATAAGAAACCGCAACAATCGAAGAATCATCATCGGAGAAGTAAACCCCAGCTCAAGGACTCAATCTTTTAACTTGATGAAGCTCAACCATGCTTGTCCTAAAAGGACCAAAAAAGGAGCTAAAGGAGGAGCTAAGGGATCGGAAAAATTTATTATGCAAGAAATGTCCCTATAGAAAACCTAGATTACTCTTGGTTCTTATATGGAATTTTGACCATAATAACTACCTTTCTTGGGGCTCAAGTGGTCGACCATGGAAAGGTGAAAAGCCATTATTTTTCTATAAATACCACCTCAACCTCACATAAAATATAATTAAAAAAAAAAAAACCTAAGATTTCGGCCCCCTACACTCACCTCTCGTCCGACACCATAGTAGAAGAAAGAAGAATATTGTTCCAGCCATTTCGTACAGTAAAGCTTTGTTGATACTGTCGTGAAGATCCTGTCCAGGTTCGGTCATCATTTGGCCGAAATTCAGCAAGTTTCGTTCAACCAAGTTCTGCACATTTCGAACCATAACATTGAATTCAGTAAGTGGTTTTTGTTACGTATCTTATTGTATTTTATAATTGGCGTATAAATATCATGACATGCATATATGTGTGTCCTTATTGTCGAAAATCAGTGTTTACATAATTTAAAATTTCGATCAATGATATGCTCTTTCTGGTTTTCGACATTCTTTGATTCCGCTGTATTCGTTCGAAATTCTGATAAGTTCTGTTTGATAAAAGATTGAATTCTGTGATACACTGTTACAAATCGATTTGAAATGGAACGATAATTGTAATTCTGTCTGGCCCCTATCAGTGGGTATAAAACTGTGTTCTGTCTGCCTCCCATCAGTGGGTATAAAACTGTGTTCTGGCCTCACCCCATAGAGAACTAACATATTGGGGACAATTTGACCATAGAAATGAAATGAGTAACAGTGTTGTGTTTGTTCTGATTTGCTCTGAATCGTCTGATAATCTTTGTCTCATATTTGATTCGATTATGTTATGATAAGTCAAAAGTAATAAGTTTTGAAAGTTTGTTAAAGAAATGCTTTAAAGATTAAGTTCTATATGTATCTTTGGAAATCGATCGACCCTCACTTGCTGAGTGTTTCCCAAAACACTCACCCTTACAACTTTCAGATAAGAATGAAGAGCAACTGAATGAGGAGGAACAAGAAACTTTCTGGGGATGGTGATCGATTGACAAGATCCAAAATCAAGACTTTTACTTTTCTTTTGTTTAGTTTCCGCGAACTCTGATGTAATTTTTTCTTTTGTTGTCATTGTAAAGACAATATTTTATTTATGAAAAGGACAGGTTTTGGCCATTTGCTACGAGGCTTAAATGTTTTCAAGAAATTGTTAAAAAATGCCAGATGTCATCGACTCCTCGATCTCATGGCGTGACAGTCTGGGTCAGGGGCTGGCTCGGTGGTTGGGGTTCTAGCGAGAAAAACGTTGAGTCCTAGTGCAGCTTGGTTTCTCGGCCGTTGCTTGCTACTGATGGGGAGGCTTCAGTTTGGGGCTAGGGTCAAGTCCTAGGGGTTATAATTCTCCAGTAGGGTCAACAGATGGTCTGGTTCGAAGTTGGCTCAGGGTGGTTCGGGTATGGCTCGGTGAAAAAGGAAGATGGTTCGAGGGTTAGGGCTTGGTTCGAATTTAGGGTTTTCTATGAACTAAAGTTTGAAACATGGCTCAACGGGGGGTCGAGTCATGATTCACGAGGGCTAATTAAATATAAAAAATCTAAGTTTTTAATTTGAAAAATTTATATTAAATTTTGGATTAATTCTGGATTTAAACGCTCTTTGAATTAATAATTATTGAATAATTAGAAATCCTAGAATTTAAGATAAATAAAATTGTGGTAAATTTAAGTTAAGCTTAAATAATTATTTGGGATGCTCTAGAGTCAATGAAATTAAGAAAAAGTCAAATTCGAGTAATTTTGCATCTAGTGATAAAACGGTCATTTTACACCTAGAAATTAGTAAATGTCATGGCAGTGCTCTGAATGTTGTTTTATATGTTAAAATGATTATTTTAAATTTTTATGGATTTTTATGATATATTATGGACACTAAAAGATATGTTGCATGCTTGATTTAAAAGAAAAATGATATTAATATGCATGATTTTATAAAGTGATGGAAATATGAAATGTTGAAGGATGTGAAGGGATTGTGACTAATACGAATACGATGATATGTTAATACGTAATGCCAATTCTTAGTTGACGGGTGAGAATGTCGCTGATGTCCCCACCGCCCAGTACTGTGGTTACATGTAGATGGATCCATCGAACCCGTAATATGAAAGTCACAATCAACGATCTGAATTCAATGGAAAGGAATATGTATATGTTTATGATGGATATGAATATGTTGATGATGATATGAATATGTTTAAGTTTATGCATGATTATGAAAATGTTATTTTAAGTAAAAGTATTTTCACTGTTGCATGTGATCTGTATACGTATTATGTTGTTATCAAGATTATGATGTGTTGAGTCTTTAGACTCACTAGGTGTGATCGATGGAGGTGAGTTTGATGTTGATGGTAGTGGAGGTCTTGATGGTTGATCTGACTTGACTGAAGGAGCACATAACCCAAGGACCATCACTAGTTTTCCACACTAGTGATTTTATGTTTATGATAAAGATTTTTACGACTGTTTATTTATGCTTTTTGAGAGGTTTTTGAGAGGTTGATAGTATTGGTTTTATTTTCAAATATTACTTTTAGGTTTGGCAAAACGTTTGACGATTTTTATGTTTTGAACTATTCCTTTGATTTTCAAATATAGTTGGTTGCTTTATTTTTAAAATGATATGAAAATATTTTTTATGCATGTGTATGCAAGTTTCGGCCGATCTATTAGTAAGGTTTTTGTTTTTTTTATAAAAAAAGCTAGTATTTTTAATGAAAACGAGTAGTGGACATTTCAGTTGGTATCAGAGTAATGTTCCTATAAAGGGTTGTGCCACCTTCAGTGCCGGGAAGCTCAGTCGTCAAGCTTCCATTGTAAGTTTATATGCTTTATATGATTTATATAATGTTACCTGCCTGATTACACATGTTTAGTAGCTTTTTGAGAATATATGTTTTATATGCTTAAATTACTAAATGGATTAGAATATGTTACATGATTAGAAAACTTAGATTTAAATGCATGTTGGTTACGTTTAGAATTTGGAAAACGTTCAGATATAATGCCTCGTAGACGCGCACCTAGTACTGATAGGCAGGCAGAGACTGTTGAGGATCGTCATGCTAATGCACCCCCCTCCTAATGGGGATGCTGCTACACGTGCATTGGAGGGTATGGCTCGTTTCTTTGAGCAGTTTCAGCAGGCTCCTAAGCCACAACACGATGTTTATGATCAGTTCCAGAGGCTAGCGTCGAAGGAATTTTTTGGCACCACTGATCCCTTTGCTGCTGAGGCATGGATTCGTGCACTCGAGGTGCACTTTCGCTATTTGAACATGGGAGATTCTGACCGTGTGAGGTGTGCCACTTACATGTTCAGGGATGATGCTTCTTTATGGTGGGAAGGAGCTGAGAATGATATTAACATCGCTACTCTTACTTGGGCTCGATTCAAGGAGATATTCTATGAGAATTATTTTACTGTTGATGTTAGAGGACGACTGAAGAGGGAATTTACGACTCTCCATCAGGGAGACACTTCTGTTGCTGAGTTTGTGAGGAAATTTGATAGGGGTTGTCACTTTCTACCCCTTATTGCGAGGGATGCTGCTGAGAAGATGAGACATTTTCTAGATGGTTTACGACCTACTATACGTCGTGACGTGATGATGATGCGTCCCTTGGATTATGCTACTGCGACTGCCTATGCATTTCAAGCTGAGCAAGTATTGAAAGATATTGATTTTGAGGCGCAGCGCAAGAGACAGCAACACCAACAGCACAATCAGCCAAACAAGAAGCCATATATGGGGCCTTCTAGATCTCAAGGGCAACAAAAGCCCCAAGGTCAAGTCAAGAAGCAAGGACAACCAAAGCCACCATTTCCTGGAGCACCAAAGCCTGCTGATAGGCAACCATGCAAGGAGTGAAATTGCTTACATTATGACAAGTGCATGTTGGGATCTTTTAGATGCTTCATATGCAAGGAGGAAGGGCATAAAGCTGCTGATTTCCCGAAGAATGATGCACCTACTGTGGGCAGAGCTTATGTCATGCATGCAGAGGAAGCTGAAGAGGAGCCAGACACGACTCTTATCATGGGTAACCTAGTTATTTAACATTTTTATATTGATTTTGTAACGCCCCGAAAATTTAAAGGTTTACGCGAACCACATGCATTTGAATTATTAAATTCCTTGTGTATTTTAATTCATTGTTTTATTTGCATAAATTAATTATGTTGTGCATATTGATATGTTTAAAATATACTTTTCTACATTGTTACATAAAAATGTATTTTTAAAGGTTATTCGAGTTGCGATCGAGGAACGGAGACCGTTTTGACAAAACTATTTTTATTTTAATTAAATCCTAATTAAGACTAATGAGCCTAAATTATGAGCTTAATAGGCCTAAGTTAACCAAGGATTTTACTAGTACAAAATATGTACAAACCCACCCCAAAACACACAAACTACACGCCTCAAAAATCAGAATTTTTCCCTCACCAATTCACTCAAAACACACGGCACTCACACACACAATTTGAAGAGGAAAATTGGAAAGAAGCTCAAGGAAAAATCAAGCCAAGGTTCTTGCCCCGTTCTTCACAAATCGTCAACGAATAATATTGCGTTTAAAACGCAAAGGCAAGCCATATTCTCCTTTTACTAATAATCACACCATAATATGTTTTTATGCATGAAAAAATATATGGAAAACAAGTGACACTTTGTGTATTTTCGTTTTTGTTTGTCACATGAAATTTCAAGCAAAGTTTTTTATTCCCAATTCATGTTTTTGTATGGTTTAAGGGCTTGCATGATATAGGTATTGATCAAGCATTGTTTCATGAAATATAGAGTACTAAAAACACCCTAAAAACGTTGAAAATCATGAAACATGAAAACCGGAACCATGCTTGGACTGTTGTGTCTTTTGGCGCACGATTTTGGGAGTGCTGGGTTGGGACCGGTTTGGCTGGGACCAGGGGCTAGCCAAGGCCGTGGGTTAGTCCAGGGTGGAGTCCTAGCCATGCTAGGACTCGAGTAAGTGGGCTGGGAGGAGTCCTTGCCAACAAGGACTCCTACCCGAGAGCCCTTTGTGCAGCGCGCATAGGTTGCGCAGGTTGTGCATGGGAAGGGGCTTGGCCTGGGTTCGAGGGCTGGGCTTGACTGAGTCCTTATGGTCCTAGGTTGTTGCACATGGGTCTGGTTCAAGGGCTGAGTCACGGTACATGGTCCTAAGTGCCAAAAAGAAGAGTCCTAACACTATGGGAGTTCTCGGCCAGCACATGGGTGGGGTTGAGGGCTTCGGTTTTTGATTTGGGGAGGTTTCTAAGGGATCCAAGGGTCCAGCAGGGTGCTCTAGTGGGTTGGTTAGAGTTTGGATCAACATGGTTCGAGGGTGGCTCGAGAAAATCGAAAGGTGGCTAAGGGTCGAAAAAAATAGGTCAAGTTAGGGTTTTTAAAAACTAAAATAATCAAAATGCGGCTCAAGGGGGTCGAGTCGTGGTTGGTTAGGGCTAAAATAATATAAAAAGACTAAGTTTAAATTTAGGAATTTTATATTAAAGTTTTGGATTTTTCGGGATTAGAACGCCTTCAAAACGACTAATTATAAATTAATTAAAAAGACTAGTATTTAATATAAATAAAATTATGAGAATTTTAATTTAGGCTTAAATAATTATTTGGGACGTGTTAGATTCAATGAAATTAAGAAAAAGTAAAAACGTGGAATTTTACGTCCAGGGACAAAACTGTCTTTTGCACAAAAAAATTAGTAAACATCATGGCAGTGTCCTAAATGCTATTTTATATGCTAATATGATTATTTTCAATGATTATGGATGTTTATGAATTTTTATATGTGAAATCATGATTTTTAAATGTCATTGATTTTTATGGAATAATTATTGGACATTTAAAAGAAATGTTACATGCTTGGTTTCAAAAATAAAAACGATACGTATATGCATGATTTTTTTAAGTGATGATAATATGTTGAAGGACGTGAAGGGATTGTGACTAATATGATGATATGTTGGAGATATCGTGAGGGTTATGGTCCTAGTGGGAGCCCGACGATCGTATTTCCTTGGATACGAATATGACCACGTTTATGATGATATGTTAATACGTAAGGCCAAGTCCCAGTTGACCGGTGAGAGTGTCGCTGGTGTCCCCGCCGCCCAGTACTGTGGTTACATGTAGATGGATCCATCGCCCAACACGTATATGAACACGAAAGTCACAATCAATGATATGAATTCAACAAAACACGAACATGAATATGGATATGTATATGTTGATGATGTTATTTATATGTTTATGATGATATGAAAATGTTTATGATTTTACATGTTTATGAAAATGTATAAGTTTAAAGTATGCATTAAGATGAAAATGTTATTTTAAGTACAAGTATTTTTCACTGTTGTATGTGAACTGTATTACGTATTACTTGTTATCAAGGATATGATGTCTTGAGTCTTTAGACTTACTAGTGTGTTTGATGCAGGTGAGTTTGATGGAGGTCTTGATGGTTGACCTGACTGGGCTGAAGGTGCACATAACCCGATGACCAGCGCTTCTATTTTCCGCATTTAAAATTTATGATTTACGTTAAAAATTTTACGATTATTTGTTTATGCTTTTGAGATATTTTTTGAGAGGTTTAGTATGGGCTATACTTTTCAAATTTATTGCTTTTTAGGTTTGGTAAAGTGTTAGTCGGTTTGACAAATTCACTATTTCCTTAAAATTTAAAATACTAGTTGGTTGGTTTAATTTAAAAATGGTGCAAAAATATTTTATGTGCATGTGTTTGTAGTTGGCCGAAATTTTGAGAGTTTTAAAAAAAAAATTTCTAGTACTTTTTAAGAAAACGAATAAGCAGACGTTTCAGTTGGTATCAGAGCAAAGGTTTTGTAAAGGGTTGTGCCACCATCAGCCGCCGGGAAGATCAGTCGTCAAGCCTCAATTTGTAAGTTTTACATGCTTTATATGATTTAATATGATGTTACCTGCTTGATGACATGAATAATATGTTTATGGTACATGTTTACTAGCTTTTTGAGTATATATGCTTTGTATGCTTAATTTGCTAAAATGATTAAGGATATGACACATGATTAGAAAACTTAGATTTAAATGCATGTTGGTTACGTTAGAATTTGGAAAACGTTCAGATAAAATGCCTCCTAGACGTGCCCCCGTAATGAGAATCAAGCCGAGAACAATGTGAACCGTCAAGGGAATGCACCACCACCCCCTCCTCCAGGGGATCCTGCTACTCGTGCGTTAGAGGGGATGGCTCGTCTCTTCGAGCAATAGATACAAAAGCAACAGTTACAGCAGTAGTTACAGTAGATGCAGCAGCAGCAGTTACAGCAGCCACCTAGGACACATCATGATATATATGATCAGTTCTGGAGGCTAGGGGCGAAGGAATTTTCTGTCACTACCGATCTTTTTGCTGCTGAGGGTTGGATTCTTTTGCTTGAGGTACACTTTCGCTATCTGGACATGGGAGATGCTGATCGTGTGAGGTGTACCACTTACATGTTTAGGGATGACGCTTCCTTATGGTGGGAAGGAGCCGAGCATGGCGTTAACCTTGCTACACTTACTTGGGCTCAATTCAAAACGATGTTCTACGAGAAATATTTTACTGCCGGTGTCAGAGGGCGATTAAAAAGGGAATTTATGACTCTCCGTCAGGGAGACACTACTGTTGCTGAGTTTGTTAAGAGGTTCGATAGGGGTTGTCACTTTGTACCCCTTATTGCCAGAGACGCGGAAGAAAAACTTAGACACTTTATGGATGGCCTACGACCTATTATACGGAACAATGCAATGATGATGTGTCCTTTGGATTATGCTACTGCCGTTACTTATGCATTCCAGTTTGAAAAATCCTTGAAGGACATTGAGTTTGAGTTACAGCGCAAGAGGCAGCAACATCAGAATAACAATCAGCCAAACAAGAAGACATATACGGGTCCTCCTAGACCTCAAGGGCCTCAAAAGCGCCAAGGTCCAGTCAAGAAGCCAGCACCACTAAAGCCACCACCTGCAACACCAAATCCTGCCGATAAGCAACCTTGCAAGGAGTGCAATCATTTTCATTTTGGCAAGTGTATGTGGGGATCTTATAAATGCTTCATCTGCAAGGATGAAGGGCATAAGGCTGCTGATTGCCCGAAGAAGAAAGCACCTACTGTTGGAAGAGCCTATGTGATGAATGCCGAGGAAGCTGAGTAGGAGGCAGACACTACGTTTATCACGGGTAACCTAGTCATTTAACATTTTTATATTGCTTAGTATTGCATGAAATGTTAAATTGGTTATTAGAATTGAATTGGGAACAAGATTTAACCTAGTAGAAATTAGGTTGCATGTTCTACTTAGTTGGAATTGAGATATGATTTTAGAAACCATAGAAATGGTATGTATTTTGTGCCTTAATTTTTGTGAAGGATGAAATATTTCCAATAAAAATTTTTAGGGCCAAAAATCTAAAGAAAATCATTATCATGGGATGATTGGAGTTTCGAGATTATAGAGGGGTCATCATATAATTTTTGAAATTTTAGGGGTCTAAAATGTAATTTTCGTCAATCAAAGGAGCATAATGCAATCAACCTAAAGATAAGGGACCAAAGTGCAATTTTTGAATTCTTAAGAGCCTCAAATCCAATTTTCGAAATTTAAGGGATTAAAATAAGAATTTTGAAAATATAAGGATTAAATTGAAATAATTTGAAAATTTAGGGGCTAAAATGAAAATTTCGAAAAAATGAAGTGCTAAAATGCAAATTCCGAAAAATCGAAGGGCTAAAATGCAATTTTTCAAGAAATGCTTAAGTTGAACACACAATATTCATATAATTTTGAGAAATTAATGATAGTAAATCCTTAAGCTTCAACATGAAAAGATTTAAAAGACGTTTTCGCCGCAGGAAGGATTATCATTCAAGGTGTAGCAACTTATGCACTCCTAGATTCAGGGGCTACACGTTCTTTCATATCTGAAACCTTCATCAAAAGACTGAATATTACTCCTCAAGAGATGTGTTTGGGTTTCAAAGTTACTATTCCTTCCGGTGATCTAATGCTCACATAAAAAATTGTCAAGAATTTGGAGCTTCGTTTGTTCAAGGATGTGATTCGGGCAGATTTTATTGTGCTTACTATGCCCGAATTCGATATTATACTTGGGATGGATTGGTTGTCAGCGAATGGAGCTTCGATTGATTTTCGTCAAAGATCAGTGTCCATTCGACCGCCTCGTGGTAAATCTTTTGTCTTTGAGGCGGTGAGAAACAAACAAATGCCGCACATCATCTCTTGTCTATGTGCGAGGAAACTTATTAAGCTTGGATGCCAAGCTTTTCTAGCATGTGTCACGACCACACATGCTCCTATCAGTCAGAAATTAGAGGATGTTGATATTGTTAGATATTTTCCTAGCGTCTTTCTCGAGGACGTTTCTGGCATTCCGCCCGATCGTGAAGTGGAATTCTCTATTGATCTAATGCCGGGCACAATTCCTATATCAAAAGCGCCTTATCGTCTAGCACCTGTTGAAACGAAAGAACTAAAAGATCACATTCAAGAATTGCTAGACAAGGGTTTTATTCGCCCTAGTTATTCTCCATGGGGCGCACCGGTATTATTTGTAAAGAAGAAAGATGGCAGTATCCGTCTATGCATTTATTATCGAGAGCTTAATAGGGTCACTATCAAGAATAAGTATCCACTGCCAAGAATTGAAGATTTATTTGATCAGTTGAAAGGAGCATCAATATTTTCTAAGATTGATCTGCCTTCGGGATACCATCAATTGAAAGTAAAAGAGTCAGATGTTCACAAGACATCATTTTGTACTAGATATGGGCACTATGAGTTTATGGTCATGCCGTTCGGGTTGACCAATGCGCCATCGATCTTCATGGATCTCATGAATCGCGTATTTCAGCCGTATCTGGATCCGTTTATTATAGTCTTCATTGATGATATCTTGATCTATTCAAGGAATAAAGAGGAGCATAGTCGTCATTTGAGGACAGCACTGCAAGTTCTGCAAGATAGGAAGCTATATGCAAAATTCAGTAAGTGCGAGTTTTGACTTGATAGAGTGGCGTTCCTTGGCCACATCATTTCTAGTAGTGGAGTGGAAGTTGATCCAAGTAAAGTTGAGGCAGTCAAAGAGTGGCCAGTACCGAAGAGCGTTACCGAGATTCGCAGTTTCTTAGGACTAACTGGCTATTATCGCAAGTTTATTCTGGGGTTCTCATTTATAGCGGTACCTATGATCGCCTTGACAAAGAAGAATGCAAAGTTTGTTTGGGGACCCGAGTGTCAAGACAGTTTTGAATGGTTGAAGCAAGCCTTGATATCAGCGCCAGTGCTATCTATGCCATCGGGGCAAGGGGAGTATGTTCTTTATACCAACGCTTCTAAACTTGGTTTGGGCGCAGTTCTGATGCAAAACGACCGAGTTATAGCCTATGCTAGGGGCGAAGCCCCTAATCTTGCCACATTATCAGTACAGTCGACTTTGAGAGACAGAATTCAGGATGGACAGTCTACTGATGAGCAATTACAAAAGTGGAGAGCTAGAAATGAAGCCAAGGGTCGGAAATTATATTCAGAGGGGGATGGTATAGTTCGTTATCGAGATCGGTTAAAGGTTCCTAGTGACGATTCTTTGAGAGATCTTATTATGAAGGAAGCCCATGAATCGCCTTATTCCATTCATCTGGGAAGTACGAAGATGTACAAGGATTTGCAATTGTTATATTGGTGGCCAGGCATGAAGAGAGACATTTTGAGATTTGTATCGAGTGTTTGACTTGCTAGCAAGTTAAAGCAGAGCATCAAAGACCAGCAGGGAAATTGAAGCCATTTCCTATTCCCGAGTGGAAATGGGAAAACATCACTATCGACTTTGTCGTGGGATTGCCAAAAACTATTAAGGGATTCAATGCTCTATGGGTGATAGTTGATCGTCTTACGAAATCAGCACATTTTCTACCTATTAAGACGACTTTCACCATGATTCAGTACGCCGACTTATATATTCGAGAGATAGTTTGTCTGCATGGGATTCCTGTATCTATTGTTTCTGACAGAGATCCGAGATTCACGTCATCTTTTTGGAAAAGTCTGCATGCAGCGATGGGGACCAAGTTATTATTCAGTACAACATTCCATCCTAAAACAGATGGTCAGTTCTGGTCAGTCCGAAAGAGTTATATTGTGAAGGCCCAAAAATCGTATTTGAAAATTTGTGGAAAAATTAAAAATTTTCTTTTTAAATAATTAAAATGTCTCATTCATAAGATAAACTGATAAATAAAGTTTAATATTCAAAATAGCAGCGGAAGAAATTAACGTTTGCAAAATAATAACTTAAAATAATTCAACAACATAAAAACTTGGTTTGAGTTAAAAATAACAAATGCTAAAATGAGGTCCTCGGGTTCCACTACTGCCGACCCAAGCTAGCTCACTGGTCCCCGCCCTCGATCCCGACATCATCAGTACCTACAACAATCAAGTCTAGTGAGTCTAAAGACTCAGCATGCATATATCGTAAATAACAAGTAAATAAATAATAAAATCGCATGCAAGTGAAAATATCATGTCATGAGGCATATCGTAAAATATCGTTTCATAAGTAATTATAATACGTGCATAACTGAACTGAAAATCATAAGTGAAAATTTTTGCTCCTTGGAGCCCTGAAATGAAATAGCATGTAATAATTTTCTGGTGAGATTATGGTCTACGCAAGTGGCCCCTGTACTGAACTGACCGGTAAGTGACCACCAGGTGAAGTAATAATCGTCTGATCAGACTAATGCCACAGTATACTGGGTGGTAGAGAACTGAACTGACCGGTAAGTGACCACCGGGTGAAGTAATAATCCCATGATAGTGAAGTGACCACGAGCGATATCGCATAAATCTCAAAAATGAATATTTTGCACGTAATATAATTAAATAACATCATTAAATATACTGTATTTATTTTACCAAAAGTTTTGGATCGTTCCCAGGATCACTGCGACCTAAATATAACATGAAAATATGCAAATGATTTAACTTGACCAAACTTTGTAATTGAATCCAAAAACGAGACAATTACACCCAATGGCTTGGTATTTAATAATGACTCCATGCCAACCCGAACCAACACCAAACCATCATTTAGTCATGATTAAAATACATCTAAAATGATGAAATAATTCTCCTAAAATTATAGTGCTCGAATTTTGGTGAATGGAGGCCAAAAACATGAAACGCTATTTCGAGAGTCATTTTAGCACATTGCACCGTAAATTCTCGTACGACCTCTAAACTTATCCGAATCACAAACAGCCAAAAACATGGCCTTCCAACTCGATGACGTACTGTCCAGTCCAAGGCCATAGGCTAAAAGCTAACCAAGAACCCGAAATTCACCTCTGAAACGCAGCACACATGCTGTCAAAAATTACAGCAGCAGCGCTTTGGTTTCCTTGCGTCGTTTGCGAGGCTAATGGACATTGGGGCTTGAACCACCGACCAGAACCTCTTACCAACACCCTAAGGAATGGTTTGAACCATGGATAAGGGCCCTAGGCCAGCCACAATTCGAACCACACCCGAAATCAAACCACACGTCCCTCCCGAACACCAAACCTGCGCGTGGGAGGTTGCTATGGTTCTTGCTGTCATGGATCATTCCAGTGGCCATTTGATTGACCATGGCACGATTCTAGACATCAAGAGGTATGGTGTGAACCAGGGCTAAGGGCCAGAGGCCAGCCAAGGTCCACCCCAAACCATCAAAACCGGGGGAACACATGCAGGAAAATAAAGGGCCGAAGGGGGGCTGTTCTTGTTTTGATTTAAAAACCTATTCCATCGTGGACCAAGCCTCGAAAGGGCGACTTGGTCACGTCTTAGACATGACAAGGAGGTGTTCTAACCATGGCTATAGCCCGTAGGGCAACCAAGATCAGTTTCATCTCCTTGACCGCAAGAACAGAATTTTTCGAACTCAAAATGGTTTTGTGGGAGAGTTGCTGTGTTTCTAGATTTCCAGCATGTATGGGGCTGGAACCAATGTTCTTACATGACCCTAACATGTCCTAGTACATGTATAGATGCAGCACCGAGCCCCTGGAATCGAGCTACCCACCCGAACCAACCAAAACCGCAGAAACATGTAGTGTACAAGGAAGGTTAAAAATATGTGCAGAATTTTTTTCACAAACTAGCTGTCATATTTCGGTTTTCATGATTCATGTTCACATAATGGTTTATAAAAATATAAATACAAATTGATTGAAGAGCAAGGGATGGTATATGCATGCCTGGATATTTTGTTTTTGAAAGAAAAACAAACGAGTGACGATGCGGCGCGGAGGAGACGGAGTGCTTCGCTTTCTTGTTTTCTTTCTAGTTTTCTCACAAATTTCCCTCTTCTTTTCCTCCCTAGAACTCACGGTTTTTCTCTCTACTTTTCCTATGAAATTTTTGAAAATGAGGTAGGGAGAATGCCTAGGGAAAATAGGGAAGATGGCAAGATAAAGGAATTAAATGGCAAGATCAAATCTTGCTTTCTTTGAATTTGTGAGATATGGAAATGATAATGATATTATTTGATTTGATTGAAGGGTTGATCAATTTTATCTTTCAAAATACAAGGGAGAAAATTGCTTAATTGTTTAATTATTGGAGATTAAAAAGAAGGGAATTATCTTACCAAGAAAAGGATTAGGAAAGAAATAAAATAGTGAGTTGTTAAAGAAATATCACATCTTAACATGAGGTAGCCGATTTTTATCTAGTTAAATGAGGATGAAATATTGCTAGATAAACATGGTAGAAATATTGCTTAAATATTAATTAGTGGGGAATAAATTTTAGGGAATTATCTAACAAGAAAAGGTAAAGAAAGATTTTAAAGAAATAGGTTGACAAATATTTTAAAATTAATTAAATGTGATGGCCGATTTTTATAAATAAAATAGGGTAGGGAAATTGCTTAAATATTAATTATTGATGATTAAGTGTGATAGAATTATCTCCCAAGAAAATGGATAAGTAAAGATACTAAATAATTGGATTGACAACCATTTTTAAATTAAATAAAGAGGGCCGAAAATCTTAAGTAAAATAAAGGGAAAATATTTCTTAATTATTGAATTTTAAATCTCTAGTGTTTTATCTACCCATTAAATATTTTAGTGAATTAAGAAATTGATTATTGAACTTTATTTACTACTTATCTCAAATTATTCGAATAATTCCTTAAACATTCTTTTACATTAAATTCACTTATTATTTATCTAAAATAAATTCTTGGAATGTTTTCTAAATTTTAAATCTATCTCTTTACTCCAACTCCAGTCCGACCTCACTTAAATAACTGAAAAGATAGCAACTAAACTACTGCATAAAATAATTAAATTTAAAGAAAAGAATTTAAATACTCCTGCAATAAAATCATTTTAATTTAAATACTAGAAATTATGCATGACTTATACGTTGTCTAATTTGCGGGTTCTACAACTCTCCCCCCTTAAAAGAAATTTCGTCCTCGAAATTCGCTTATCCTTGATAAACAAAAAGTTTAGACTTTAAATTCTAGAATCCTAATAATCCACGCTTCCGATGCGCTACTCTGATAAGATAAATATTAAGCTTGTCCTTACGTCTCCTCAATCCTAAATAAATTTGTCTACCAAAATCCTCGTTTGTGAATCGCAACTTAAAACAACTTATGGTGACTTTGTTCTATTCAACTATAGCCCCGGATTTTGACTTATCCCGCAATTTCTCATACTAGAGATGGATGTCCAAATTTAACGCACCTTACTTTACTTATAATATACCCAAGATGTTCATTGACCTATTATATCCCAATATTGAAATCTTAACAGTATCCCTTCTTAACTTTATTGAACTCAAGATATGTTAAAGCTTCAAGTCCAAGTATTGGCATTCATGCAGTTCGACTTAGGAGATTTTAGCACGAATTCGACCTTCTATCCTGGGGTAAAACACTTAAAAGTTATGCCTTATCTCAACTCCATAATAATATTAGACTAAGATCCTTGAATCGAATCTTTATCTTACCGTACCAAACTTACATAACCTAACTATTTTGAAGTACATCCCAATATAATCCATAAAACCCAAAATATACGATACCGATCTTCTACCTAAATAATAAAATCATTCTAGCACCAATTTCCTGCTTAAACTATCCTCTTCCCAATTATAATATAGTTGAGGCCTAGGACTCTGGACTTCCTCATTGGAACAAGTGTCGCATTCTTATGTATCCTTAATGCTTATTTAATTCTAGCATATAAACTTAATAAGTTGGCCCATGGTAGCATTAGACTAACTTTAATAAATCAATTTTACTTATAACCCATAGAATTCTAGAATCCCCATATCAAGCTTTTAGATTTCTTACTTGATAAAAATCTTAATATTCATCCATTGATAACTTATATTGAACACAACTAATTCCCTTTTGTTTTTATTTCACTCAAAATTTCCGTATGAACAAATATCCCATAAATTTGAAATTCAAACTTTCCTAATCCAAATAGCTTTGAATAAAATAATCCCAATACACATATCCGTTTAGTCCCAAGTTTGTTAATGACTTCCAAAATTTCTCAAGACAAGGTGTCTACCTCACCTCTTACGTGCGTCTATAATTTAAACTAACCATCATCGTACCCAACTTTCCTAAAAAAAAAATTTTTAAATTCTCACAAGGTAAATTTTAACTGTCAAGATCATGACTAAAACTTGTGACACATCAAACTTATGTTCCCAAAAATTTACTAACTAAATGTTTATTTTTATAACTTAACTAACCGATCAAATTTACCTTAGCTCGTCATCACTTTAAATTCTTAATTTGCCACAACATAATTTCACTAACGCTTAAATTTTCACGCCTAAGATTGATTCATCCTACAATGTCCTTGGTTACCATTCATTATAACATTATAACCCAAATATCTAAATATTCTATATTTTCTTCATGCCTAAATAACCGAAAATTTCTATCATTTAAACCGTTCAATTATCACTTACTACTAAATAAGTTCTCAAATTTCTTAAAATTTTAAAATTAATTCTTACTTTTCCCGAACATCATCCATTTTTTTTCCCTAAATCTCGAAAACTCCACAATTACCTAGGAGTCCTCAGTATTCCCAATTTCATTTTATAGATTTCACGTATCATAAGGTTCAATAGCCTTAAGTTTATTAAACCCAAAATTAATTCTCATAACACGTCTTACATTTCTATAAATACTTAATATCCCAAGTGTTCCTCAAAAGTTCGCATTTACTCCTTAAAAATTTAGAAAATTGCAATCTGGCCCTTACAGTTCTCCAAATTTATATTTTGGCCCTACAAATCTTCGAAATTTGCATTATTGTCCCCATAAAATTTTCCATCTTTACCTCATCAAACTTTTAAATTCTCGAACTCAAAATCTAATCCCAAAATTTGGTAAATTCGAAAATAGTCCCTTGGAATTTTGTTTCGCACTTAGGTCCTCAAATTATTAGTTATACAATTAGGTCCCTAAAATTCTCAATTCATGCAATTCTATCCTTAAATCTAACTAGGTAGAGCATGTATCTTAAATAAATTCTACATTTTATACTTCCAAATATCGTCGTAGTCTCCGAATCATGAATCCTTACATGGAATCCTCAAAAAATTAATTCAACTAGCAACCACGAACCATCATTAATTTCTTGCAAATTCTACAAGTCCCAAAAACATTCATAATTTTTAAGTTTAACTTATGGTCCATAAGAAGGACATCAGTACTACTGACCTAAAAATCAATATAGTCAAATCATTATCAACCTCTCCTAAAGTCCAATATTCGAATTCTTAGACACGTCTAATTCCAAACGTAACCAACATTGCATAATTCCAAAATTTATTTTAAATAAATACTGAAATAATTAAAGAGTCTGAACGTAAAATATTTCATGGAAACATGCTGTTAAAATAATTCAAGCTTTAAATAAAATGCGTAAATGTAAAACATACAGACCGAAGACGTGACTTCATGAGCTTCTCGAGGTCAGTAGTAGTACAACCCATTTAAAGAACATAGGCTCTGATACCAGCTGTGAAGGCCCGAAAATCATATTTGAAAATTTGCGGAAAAATTAAAAATTTTCTTTTTAAATAATTAAAATGTCTCATTCATAAGATAAACTGATAAATAAAGTTTAATATTCAAAATAGCAGCGGAAAAATTAACGTTTGCAAAATAATAACTTAAAATAATTCAACAACATAAAAACTTGGTTTGAGTTAAAAATAACAAATGCTAAAATGAGGTCCTCGGGTTCCACTACTGCCGACCCAAGCTAGCTCACTGGTCCCCGCCCTCGATCCCGACATCATCAGTACCTATAACAATCAAGTCTAGTGAGTCTAAAGACTCAGCATGCATATATCGTAAATAACAAGTAAATAAATAATAAAATCGCATGCAAGTGAAAATATCATGTCATGAGGCATATCGTAAAATATCAGTTTCATAAGTAATTATAATACTTGAATAACTGAACTGAAAATCATAAGTGAAAATTTTTGCTCCTTAGAGCCCTGAAATGAAATAGCATGTAATAATTTTCTGGTGAGATTATGGTCTACGCAATTGGCCCATGTACTGAACTGAACTGAACTGAATTGACCGGTAAGTGACCACCAGGTGAAGTAATAATCGTCTGATCAGACTAATGCCACAGTATACTGGGTGGTAGATAACTGAACTGACCGGTAAGTGACCACCGGGTGAAGTAATAATCCCATGATAGTGAAGTGATCACAAGCGATATCGCATAAATCTCAAAAATGAATATTTTGCACGTAATATAATTAAATAATATCATTAAATATCCTGTATTTATTTTACCAAATGGGTTGGATCGTTCCCAGGCTCGCTGCGATCTAAATATAACATGAAATTATGCAAATGATTTAACTTGACCAAACTTTGTAATTGAATCCAAAAACGAGACAATTACGCCCAATGACTTGGGATTTAATCATGACTCCGTGCCAACCCGAACCAACACCGAACCATCATTTAGTCATGACTAAAATACACCTAAAATGATGAAATAATGCTCCTAAAATTATAGTGCTCGAATTTTTGTGAATGGAGGCCAAAAACATGAAACGCTCTTTCGAGAGTCATTTTGGCACATTGCACCGTAAATTCTCGTACGACCTCTAAACTTATCCGAATCACAAACGGCCAAAAACATGGCCTTCCCAACTCGATGAGGTACTGTCCAGTCCAAGGCCATAGGCTAAAAGCTAACAAAGAACCCGAAATTCACCTCTGAAACGCAGGACACATGCTGTCAAAAATTACAGCAGCAGCGCTTTGGTTTCCTTGCGTCGTTTGCGAGGCTAATTGCCATTGGGGCTTGAACCACCGATCAGAACCTCTTACCAACACCCTAAGGAATGGTTTGAACCATGGATAAGGGCCCTAGGCCAGCCACAATTCGAACCACACCCGAAATCAAACCACACATCCCTCCCGAACACCAAACCTGCGCGTGGGAGGTTGCTATGGTTCTTGCTGTCATGGATCATTCCAGTGGCCATTTGATTGACCATGGCACGATTCTAGACATCAAGAGGTATGGTGTGAACCAGGGCTAATGGCCAGAGGCCAAACAAGGTCCACCCCAAACCATCAAAACCGGGGGAACACATGCAGGAAAATAAAGGGCCGAAGGGGGGCTGTTCTTGTTTTGATTTAAAAACCGATTCCATCGTGGACCAAGCCTCGAAATGGAGACTTGGTCACGTCTTAGACATGACAAGGAGGTGTTCTAACCATGGCTATAGCCCCTAGGGCAGCCAAGATCAGTTTCATCTCCCTTGACCGCAAGAACAGAATTTTTCGAACTCAAAATGGTTTTGTGGAAGAGTTGCTGTGTTTCTAGATTTCCAGCATGTATGGGGCTGGAACCAATGTTCTTACATGACCCTAACATGTCCTAGTACATGTCTAGACGCAGCGCCGAGCCCCTGGAATCGAGCCACCCACCTGAACCAACCAAAACCGCAGAAACGTGAAGTGTACAAGGAAGGTTAAAAATATGTGCAGAATTTTTTTCACAAACTAGCTGTCATATTACGGTTTTCATGATTCATGCTCACATAATGGTTTATAAAAATATAAATACAAATTGATTGAAGAGCAAGGGATGGTATATGTGTGAGAACCCGGATTTTTCGAAGAAAAGCACCTCAAAAAGCTCGGGAAGTAGCTAAAAAAGAAGCCGAGGCAATGCAAGACCTTGAGAATTGAGGGTACGTCGCTCGGAAGAGGAAACCCTCAGCTCACAAGCTAAAACCCTCAGCTCAAGGAAGCTCCAAGATTCTTGGAAAAGAAACCCTCAGCTCAAAAGCTAAAACCCTCAGCTCAAGGAAGTTCATTCATTCTTGGGGAGAAAGCCCCTAGCTCATGAGCTCGACCTTTCAGCTCAAAGAAGCTCAACCATGCTTGTCCTAAAATGGCCAAAAAGAGAGCTAAAGGAGGAGTTAAAGGTTTGGACAAACTTAGTATGCAAGAAATGACCATTGAGATAACCAATGAAGGAGCTAAGGGAGGAGCTAAGAGCCTAGGACATATTGATGATGCAGGAAATGACCCTTTAGAAAATCAAGGTGACAATTAAAGAGTGCATGAGATTTTGAGCCACATTCATGACTATTCTAGAACTTGAAGAATGCATGGGATTTTGGAGATTTATGCATGAAATTTTGGACCAACATATGATTACATTTAAGCCATTCTTGGTGACCAAGAATTCGGCCATGGGGTGGCTAGGTGGAAGGGTTTTTGTGCCTATAAATACCACTCATCTAGGTTGAGAGAAAGACACCCCAAAAGCAAGCAAGAAATTCGGTTTTCCCCTTTCCCCTCACCCTACAAGTTTCGGCCAAGTCAAGCAAGGGAAAAGAAGGAAAGTTCGTGCAGTCCAGTACAATAACCCCGTACCGAAGTGTTCCCCGATCGAAGACAGTATTTGTGAAGTTGCGCCGAAGTGCTGCCGAAATTTCAAAGAAGAGATTTGTATAAAAATTCAGGTAAGTGGGCTTTTGTTATATATTCGTTTGTATTTTTAAACTTGAATATATATTATGACATGCATGAGTGTGTGTCTCCATTTCGAAAATATGAAGTCTGTCCGTTTAAAATTTCGATCGATTATATGCTCAGTATGTTATTCGAAATTCTTTGGTTCCGCAGAATCCGTCTGAAACTTTGATATCTGAAAACTCTGATACGTTCTGTCTGGTAAATCTGAATTTTTTGTTGCACTGTTACAAATTGATTTGAAATGGGACGAGAATTGTGATTCTGTCTGGCCCCCAATGGTGGGTATAAAACCATTTCTGTTTGGCCCTCAATGGTGGGTATAAAACCATTTCCGTTTGGCCCCCAATGGTGGGTATAAAACCATTTCTGTTTGGTCCCCATTGGTGGGTATAAAATCGTGTTCTGGCCTCACCCCTTAGAGGACTAACATATTGGGGACAATTTGACCATGGAAATGAGATGAGTAACAGTGTTCTGTCTGTTCTGTTCTGAATTGAGTAATCGGTTTCTGAATTGTTCTGAATCATCTGATGAATTCTGTCATTTATTCGATTTGTCTCTGTCCTGATAAGTTAAGAATATTAAGTTTTGAAAGTCTGTTAAAAGAACGTTTTAAGAAAATTAAGTTCTATATGTATCTTTGGAATCGATCGACCCCCACTTGCTGAGTGTTTCCCAAAATACTCACCCCTTACAAATTTCAGATAAAAATGAGGAGCAACTGGATGAGGAAGAGCAAGATGCTTTCTGGGGTTGGTGAACCCGAGATCAAGATCAGAACTCAAGATTTTGCTTTTCTTTCGTTTCCGCTATTTGAAACTCTGATGTATTTTATTCCATTGTCATTGTAAGACAATACTTTATTTATGAAAAAGACTGGTTTGATTTGATACGAGGCTTTATTGTTTTCAATTTACTTGTTAAACAATGTCGGATGTCACCGATGCTTTGGACTCGGGACGTGACATTTAAGTAGTATTAGAGCCGGCATGTTCATAATCCTACTGGGATTTTGATAGAAAAAATTTGACAAAGTCAATTTTGGCAAAAGCCTAGTGCATTCCTATCTGAAGTAAACTCACCAATCGGATTCATTCATGTCTTATGTCGACGTTATTTCCTTCGAAAATTCAAAGTCTATCTCCTTCAATCATTATGAAATTTCTAGTATAGAAAGTTCCACGAAAACTTTGTTTCCATCAAAATTTTGTACCTTGCTATACCATTCTGAAATTTTAACTCAATTTATGGTCTTGTACTCGTGCTCAAGCCGCACTTCGCATGCCTCAACCTACTAGAGGAAAACAAGATAAACAATAACTCACGAAGATTAAAAATCTGCTTCAAACTGATATACAGCATCTCAACCATCACCTTAATCGAGCAGAGAGCCAGCTCGCCCTAACCCTATGTAACCCATCTCACGTGGTACGACTACTTTTCTCTAATCGAAAGTTGATAGTAAGGATTGAAACTGAGAAGGATTTTGTTAACCGCTCTCTTCATCAACATGAAGACCTTGCTAGCAAGCAAGAACGTTACATCGCTGAGCTTCATGGCGCTATGGATAGACTGCAAGAACAAAATAACTATATGCACCTTGTTGTGGAAAACGTGGAAGAAAAATAAGAAGAAACACCTATGGAAGTAGTGGAAAAAGAACAGTGATGATGAAAAGATGATAAGGTAGGCTGGACTGGTATTATGGTTATATGATACGATAAGAAAGAAGTGTAAAATTTCTTTGAGAATGTACAGAGATAAGTTGAATTATATTTTTTGGAACATACCTATCAGAGATAATTTGACTTATATTTTTGGGAATACAAATACTCTGATATAAGTTGACTTACATTTGGGAATTTACTTATCGAAGATAAGCTTCCGACTGCAGATGAAATGTTTGATTCGAGGATAATAAATTATTTATGAAAATATGAGATAAGAATTATAAATTTTGATATTCAGATATAAAAGTTGATTTTTATGTCAATAATTAACGGTATGGACATTTAAATTTTGGATATTAAGCGATAAATTTAAATATGTAAGATTTTGGAATATTTAATAAAGGTAAGAAACAATAACTTAAGTTAAGAAATTAAGGTCATTACCTTAGGTAAAAAAAAGATTTATGAGATATTGGTGGACATCGAGGGAAATGTAGCATGCATAATAGGTTCTGACTCTTCATATAGAAAAAAGAAAAATAGGGGAAAGATTTGTGGAGAAAGGCATCCAACGAAACTTGTTTGTATTAAAGCATGTTAGGCTCATAGTTTTGATTAAAGACAGATTTAGTAAAAGAAGAATTGTTTGAGGAATTAGTTTCTTCTGTACAAGGTTGAAAGAAATTTTAAGTAGGTTACTGGGACTTAAGTCAATAGGCTGATAAGGAGTTACGTTCTAAGATTCTATATTGGTTTTAAGTTTTGAGATATTAATCGTGATAATTTTAAGATAGAATAAAATGAGTATGGATACGCATATATTCAGTGCCGATTTTATTACGGTAAATTTCAACGTCATTCTGAGAATTGGTTGGTTGGACAAGAATCATGCAATGGTAAACGGTCGGGGTAAGAATGCCAAACTCCAATCCAAGAATAAATCATAATTTATGGCAAGGATAAGGAACAGAAATCCTTCCTTTCTGCTTCTCAGATCTAGAAAGGCATGGAGTATGGCGAAGAAGTCTAACTAGAAATAATGAGAGAAGCAAAAGAAGGAATTAAGCTCAAGATATAAAATATCCCTGTGGTAGGGAGCTTCGGAAAGGTTACTTTGAATTATCTCAGACTGTGAAGTAGAATTCGAAAGTAACTTGATAGCTCGTGCAACACTAAAATCTAAGGAACCCTAGCAAATGGCTTCATTTAAACTCAAGAAGCTAAAAGATCAATTCCAAGATTTGTTATTCAAAAACAAATCTGACGAAGTGCCTCTCCTTGGGAGCTTCAGTCTTATTGACACAAAAGAATGGTGAAAGCAAAAGATAGTGTGTCGATCTACAAAGAACTCAATAAGATCAAGAACAAATGTCATTTTTCAAGAATAGATGACCTTTTCTATCAGTTAAAAGGAGCTAAGATCTTTTCGAAGCTCTATCTAAGGTCAGACTACCACAATTGAAGACCAAGGCAGAGAATATTCCTAAAACAGCCTTAAAAAGAAAAGGGTATGGACACTATGAGTTCACGATAATACCTTTTGGCCTGACCAATGCTCCAGCAACATTCATAGAACTCATGAACAGAGTGTTCAAGAAAATTCCTCGACAAGTTTGTGGTAGCATTTATTGATGACATTCATGCATATTCAACAAGTGAGTAAGACCGCAAGGAAGATCTTCTTCTTTCTCTACCGATGCTCAGAGGAAAATAACTAAATACTAAATTTAAGAAATGTGAATTTTGATTAAAAATTGTCACATTCTTCGGTCATATAATCTCTGAAATGGGCATATCAGTGGATCATCAATAAGGTGGAGGCAATCATAGACTGGCCTTAATCGAATACTAGAAAAGAAATTTGAAGTTTTTGGGATTAGTTGGCTATTAAGAAAATGTGTTGAAGGATTTTCTTCCGCTCACGAAGCTCACTCAGAAGAACTCTAAATTCAATTAGAGTGAAGAATGTGAGAAGAGTTTATAGATCATGAAAAAGAAACTCGTTTCTATGCTAGTATTAGTAGTTCCCGAAGAAGGCGAGAATTTCACAATTTACAATGATGCATCAAAAGAGGATTGTGATGTGTTCTCATTCAAGAGGGCAAGTAATTGCCTATACATCGATGAAATTAAAACCATGTGAGCAAAATTATCCAACACATGACAGTGAATTAGCCACAATTATATTTGAGCCAAAGATCCATAGAATCAATTTCTTTGGTGTCAAACGTGTGAAATTTATCATAAAAGCCTCAAATACTGTTCACAAAAAAAAAAAGGAATTAAACATGAGTCAAAGACTGTAGATCGAACTGTTGAAGATATTTTAGGGCGTGTGCCATGGACCTCAGAGGAATTAAATAAACACCCCCCTTGATTGAATTTGCCGATAAAAATAATTATCATGGAAGTATTGAAATCAGAGAGAAAGCTATCATGGTACTTGAATTGTTGATAAAGTAGCTATTATCAAGGAAAAACGCAAGGCAGCTCATGATCTACAAAAGAGCTGGGCTGATTTAAGGTGAAAACCGTTGGGGTTTGAAATCGGTGAGAAATCTTACGATAAAGTTTCCCCTATGAAAAGAGTGGTTCGATTCAGCAATCTAGAAAGCTAACTCCAAGGTATGTTGAACCCTTCGAAATAATGGGAAAAGTGGGAAACCTAGCTTATCGGCTGGCTTTACCACCAGGCATGTCAAGGATTGACAACGTCTTCCACGTCTCACAGCTAAGGAAGTATGTCTCATATCCAATTCAGAATCTTAAAGTTTCATCGCTCCTAAATGAAGGGAAGAAGTCTCTATTCGAATAGTGGACACAAAAGACCAAGTGCTGAGACGCTAAACAATTTATATGTCAAGATACAATGGTCAAATAATATGGAACGAGAAACAATTTGGGAATTTGAAGAACGTATGCGCACTCGGCATCCTCACCTCTTTAAAGATTTACCTAACTCAAGTTTCGAGGACGAAACTTCCAATATGGAGGGTCGGATGTGAGAACCCGGATTTTTCGAAGCAAAGCACCTCAAAAAGCTCGGGAAGTAGCTCAAAAAGAAGCCGAGGCAATGCAAGACCTTGAGAATTGAGGGTACGTCGCTCGGAAGAGGAAACCCTCAGCTCACAAGCTAAAACCCTCAGCTCAAAGAAGCTCCAAGATTCTTGGAAAAGAAACCCTCAGCTCAAAAGCTAAAACCCTCAGCTCAAGGAAGTTCATTCATTCTTGGGGAGAAATCCCTTAGCTCATGAGCTCAACCTTTCAGCTCAAAGAAGCTCAACCATGCTTGTCCTAAAATGGCCAAAAAGAGAGCTAAAGGAGGAGTTAAAGGTTTGGACAAACTTAGTATGCAAGAAATGACCATTGAGATAACCAATGAAGGAGCTAAGGGAGGAGCTAAGAGGCTAGGACATATTGATGATGCAGGAAATGACCCTTTAGAAAATCAAGGTGACAATTAAAGAGTGCATGAGATTTTGAGCCACATTCATGACTATTCTAGAACTTGAAGAATGCATGGGATTTTGGAGATTTATGCATGAAATTTTGGACCAACATTATGATTACATTCATGCCTTTCTTGGTGACCAAGAATTCGCCATGGGGTGGCTAGGTGGAAGGGTTTTTGTGCCTATAAATACCACTCATCTAGATTGAGAGAAAGGCACCCCAAAAGCAAGCAAGAAATTCGATTTTCCCCTTTCCCCTCACCCTACAAGTTTCGGCCAAGTCAAGCAAGGGAAAAGAAGGAAAGTTCGTGCAGTCCAATACAATTACCCCATACCGAAGTGTTCCCCGATCGAAGACAGTATTTGTGAAGTTGCGCTGAAGTGCTGCCGAAATTTCAAAGAAGAGATTTGTATAAAAATTCAGTTAAGTGGGCTTTTGTTATATATTCGTTTGTATTTTTAAACTTGAATATATATTATGACATGCATGAGTGTGTGTCTCCATTTCGAAAATATGAAGTCTGTCCGTTTAAAATTTCGATCGATTATATGCTCAGTATGTTATTCGAAATTCTTTGGTTCCGCAGAATCCTTCTGAAACTCTGATATCTGAAAACTCTGATACGTTCTTTCTGGTAAATCTGAATTTTGTGTTGCACTGTTACAAATTGATTTGAAATGGGACGAGAATTGTGATTCTGTCTGGCCCCCAATGGTGGGTATAAAACCATTTCTGTTTGGCCTTCAATGGTGGGTATAAAACCATTTCTGTTTGGCCCCCAATGGTGGGTATAAAACCATTTCTGTCTGGTCCCCATCGGTGGGTATAAAATCGTGTTCTGGCCTCACCCCTTAGATGACTAACATATTGGGGACAATTTGACCATGGAAATGAGATGAGTAATAGTGTTCTGTCTGTTCTGATATGTTCTGTTCTGAATTGAGTAATCGGTTTCTGAATTGTTCTGAATCATCTGATGAATTCTGTCATTTATTCGATTTGTCTCTGTCCTGATAAGTTAAGAATATTAAGTTTTGAAAGTCTGTTAAAAGAACGTTTTAAGAAAATTAAGTTCTATATGTATCTTTGGAATCGATCGACCCCCACTTGCTGAGTGTTTCCCAAAACACTCACCCCTTACAAATTTCAGATAAAAATGAGGAGCAACTGGATTAGGAAAAGCAAGATGCTTTCTGGTGTTGGTGAACCGGAGATCAAGATCAGAACTCAAGATTTTGCTTTTCTTTCGTTTCCGCTATTTGAAACTCTGATGTATTTTATTCCATTGTCATTGTAAGACAATACTTTATTTATGAAAAAGACTGGTTTGATTTGATACGAGGCTTTATTGTTTTCAATTTAATTGTTAAACAATGCTGGATGTCACCGATGCTTCGGACTCGGGGCGTGACAATATGCATGCCTGGATATTTTGTTTTTGAAAGAAAAACAAACGAGTGACGATGCGGCACAGAGGAGACGGAGTGCTTCGCTTTCTTGTTTTCTCACAAATTTCCCTCTTCTTTTCCTCCCTAGAACTCACGGTTTTTCTCTCTATTTTTCCTCTGAAATTTTCGAAAATGAGGTAGGGAGAATGGCTAGGGAAAATAGGGAAGATGGCAAGATAAAGGAATTAAATGGAAAGATCAAATCTTGCTTTCTTTGAATTTGTGAGATATGGAAATGATAATGATATTATTTTATTTGATTAAAGGGGTGATCAATTTTATCTGTCAAAATACAAGGGAGAAAATTGCTTAATTGTTTAATTATTGGAGATTAAAAAGAAGGGAATTATCTTACCAAGAAAAGGATTAGGAAAGAAATAAAATGGTGAGTTGTTAAACAAATATCACATCTTAACATGAGGTGGCCGATTTTTATCTAGTTAAATGAGGATGAAATATTGCTAGATAAACATCGTAGAAATATTGCTCAAATATTAATTAGTGGGGAATAAATTTTAGGGAATTATCTAACAAGAAAAGGTAAGGAAAGATTTTAAAGAAATAGGTTGACAAATATTTTTAAATTAATTAAAGGTGATGGCCGATTTTTATAAATAAAGTAGGGTAGGAAAATTGCTTAAATATTAATTATTGATGATTAAGTGTGATAGAAGTATCTCTCAAAAAAATGGATAAGGAAAGATACTAAATAATTGTATTGACAACCATTTTTAAATTAAATAAAGAGGGCCGAAAATCTTAAGTAAAATAAAGGAAAAATATTTCTTAATTATTGAATTTTAAATCTCTAGTGTTTTATCTACCCATTAAATATTTTAGTGAATTAAGAAATTGATTATTGAACTTTATTTACTACTTATCTCAAATTATTCGAATAATACTTAAACATTCTTTTACATTAAATTCACTTATTATTTATCTAAAGTAAATTCTTGGAATGTTTTCTAAATTTTAAATCTATCTCTTTACTCCAACTCCAGTCCGGCCTCACTTAAATAACTGAAAAGATAGCAACTAAACTACTGCATAAAATAATTAAATTTAAAGAAAAGAATTTAAATACTCCTGCAATAAAATCATTTTAATTTAAATACTTGAAATTATGCATGGCTTATACGTAGTCTAATTTGCGGCTTCTACATATATAGATTTTGGAAGGTCTACTGCGAGCATGTGTTATTGATTTCCAAGGCAGTTGGGAACCAAAATTACCTCTAGTGGAGTTCACCTACAGTAATAGCTACCAATCATCAATCGGGATGGCTCCTTTTGAGGCACTTTATGGAAGGAAATGTAGATCTTCTATTCATTGGGACGAGGTTGGTGAAAGAAGAGATATTGGTTCGGATGTGATTGAAGAGACTGCCGAACTTGTAGTCAAAATTCGTGTGAGAATGAAGACTGCGCGAAGCCATCAAAAGAGTTATGCGGACAAAAGACGAAGGGACTTAGAGTTTGCAGTGGGCGACCATGTATTTGTAAATATAGCACCTATGAAGGGTGTTATACGTTTTGGCAAGAAAAGAAAGCTTAGTCCAAGATTTATTGGTCTGTTTGGGATATTGGAGATGATTGGGACACTAGCTTATAGAGTGACATTGCCACCAATGCTTTCTGGAGTTCATAACGTGTTCCATATTTCGATGCTGCGGAAATACATGTCGAATCCATCTGTCGAGGCCCGAAATTCGTATTTGAAAATTTGCGGAAAAATTAAAAATTTTCTTTTAAAATAAGTAACATGCCTCAATCATAAATTAAACTGATAAAAATGTTTAATGTTCAACATAGCAGCGGAAGTAAATGTCTGTTTTGAAACAACAACTTAAAATAAGCAATCGCGATAAAAATTTTTGAGCATAAAAATGGTAAATGAACTGAAGCATGAGGTCCTCGGGTTCCTACTACTGCCGACCCAAGATGGCTCACTGGTCCCCGCCCTCAGTCCCGACCTCATCAGTACCTACAACAATCAAGTCTAGTGAGTCTAAAGACTCAACATGCATATATCGTAAATAACAAGTAATTATATTAAAATCGCATGCAAAGTAAAAATATCGTGTCATGAATAAATATTATAAATACGTGCATAACTGAACTGAAAATCGTAAGTGAAAATGTTGCTCGATAGAGCCCTGTCTTGAAATAGAATATCATAATTTTCTGTTGAGAATATGTTCTACGCGAGTGGCCCATAAAATGAACTGAATTGTCTGATCAGACTAAACCACAGTATACTGGGCGGTAGAGATCATCACAGCCCTTGGACTGGATATCCGTACCAATACATGAACATGAACCGGTCAGTGATCACCGGGTGAAGTAATAATCCCATGATAAGCTGCTATCCCATGAAGTGAGGTGGCCACAAGCAATATCGCATATATCTAAAAAATGAACATTTTATATTTTTATGCACGTAATATAATTAAATATCCTGTTTTATTACCGAATGGGTTGGATCGTTCTCAGGCTCGCTGCGACCTAATCTTAATATGAAAAATATGCAAATGATTTTTTCTTGAAAATAACTTAGTCATTGAACCCAAAAACGGGGCCAACTAGACCAACGACTTAGATTTTAACCATGACTCCGTACCAACCCGAACCAACATCAAACCATCATTTAGTCATGATTAAAATATACCTAAAATGATGAAATAATGCTCCTAAATTTGTACAACTCGAAATTTGGTGAATGGAGGCCAAAAACATGAAACGCTCTTTCGAGAGTCACTTTGGCACATTGCACCGTAAATTCTCGTATGACCTCTAAACTTAAACGAATCACAAACGGCCAAAAACATGACCTTCCTAACTTGATTAGGTACTGTTTAGTCCAAGGCCATAGGCTAAAAACAAACCAAGAATTTGAAACACACCTCTGAACCGAAGGCAATGTTGCTGTCCAGAAAATTACAGCAGCACTTGTTGCACTTCCTTGCGTCGTTTGCAAGGCTAATGGCCATTGGGGCTTGAACCACCAACCAGAGCCTCTTACCAACATCCTAAGGTGTGGTTTGAACCATGGATAAGGGCCCTAGGCCAGCCATAATCCAAGCCAACACCTACGACAAACCCGAAGCCCCACCCGAGAACACATGCTGAACCGTGGGGGGTGTAGCTTGTTATTGCTGTCATATGAAGGATCCAATGGTTATGAGGTTAACCATGGTCCATGCTAGACATTCTAAGGTGTTGTATGAGTCATGGATAAGGGCTATAAGCCAACCACAACCCATCTAGCACCTAAAAACCGAAACACCACACACACAACAACAACCAGAATTTTAAAACCGAAGGGACGCTATTCTTGTTTGTTTTAAAAACCGGTGGGGACATGAACCAAGCCATGAAAGGGCATCTTGGTCACGTCCTAGACATGTCAAGGAGGGATTGTAACCATGGCTACAGCCCATAGGGCAGCCAGGATCAGAAACCACACCTTAGGCAAGAAAAACAAGAATCGAAACACAAAAATCTGCACTATGGGAGTTGCTGTCCATTTCGTCTTGAATGCGGAGAAGGGATTCAAACTGATGGACCAGCACCTCCCTAACACATCCTAGTTCATGTCTAAAATCAGCCTTGAGCCCCTGGAAATCGAGCCAACCCTGAAATCATCAAAAACAACAAAACCGTGAAGGCACAAGAGGGAGAGCCGAAAATTCTGCACAATGTTTTTCGAAAATGCTAACATGATTTCGGTTTTTGCTTCAAGTTTCATGCACATATGATGTTTTAAAATAATAATATGACTTGATGGAAGAGCAAGGGAAAAATATACACATGCCTTGGATTTTTGTTTTGAAAGAAAACAAATGATTACGACGACCGCGCGGAGGAGACGGAGTGCTTCACTTTCTTGTTTTCTCTCTTAATTTCTCTTGAGGCTCACTATTTTGAGAGGTTTTTCTTCTGAAATTTCGAGATTATGGAGAGGAGGGTGGCTAGGGAAAAATGAGGGAAGGTTGCAAGATAAAAGTGAATTAAATGGCAAGATCAAATCTTGCTTTCTTTGAATTTGTTAGATAAGGAAATGGTTTGATATCAAAAGATTTTTGAGGGATAATTGAGGGGTGTACATGGCCGATTTTTTTGTCTAGGTACAAGGGAGAAAATTGCTTAATTATTTAATTGTTGGTGATTTAAAAGTGGGAGAAATTATATACTAAGAAAAGGTTAAGGAAATGAATCACATGGTGAGTTGCCAAATCAAAAATTAAATCTTTTAAAATGAGGCGGCCGAAATCTATATGTCTAATAAGGGTAGAAAATTGCCTAATTAATAAATTACTTGGTGATTAAAAGGTAAGGGATTATCTATAAAAAAAAAATGGATAAGGAAAAAATCAAGGGAAATGAGTTGTCAAACTTTTTAAATCTTCAATGGTGATGGCCGAATTTTTCAAATAAAATGAGGGTAGGGAATTGCTTAATTAATACTTTTTGTTGATTTAAAGTTGAAGGAATTATCTATGCCATGAAAGGATAAGGAAAGATATCAAAATGGAGAGTTGACAAATTAATTAAATCTTAGAAGGGTAATGGCCGAATTTTGAAATAAAAATGGGGGGGAAAATATTGCTTAAATATTGTATTTTAAATCTTTAGAGTTTTATCTACCCATTAAATATTTTAGTGAATTAATAAATTAATTATTGAACCTAAAAGAACTTATTTACTACTTATCTCAAATTACTTTAATAAATTCTTAAACATTCTTTTATATTGAAACAACTTAGTATTTATCTTAAATAAATTCTAGGAATGTTTTCTTAATATTAAATTTTATCTCAGTACTCCAACTCCAGTCCGGCCTCATTTATTTAACTGAAAAGATAACAACTAAACTACTGCATAAAATAATTAAATTTAAAGGAAAGAATTCAAATCCTCATGCATAAAAAACATTTTAATTTAAATACTAAAAAATTATGCATGGCTAATACGTAGTCTGATTTAACGGGTTCTACACCATCACATGTGCTAAATTATGAACCTCTTCAATTAACTCCAAATATGATCTATGAAGAAAGACTTGTCCAAATCTTGGGAAGGCAAGAAAGAAGATTGCGAAATAAAGTCATTCCAATGGTCAATGTCAAGTGGCTGAATCACTCGAAAGAAAAAGCTACTTGGGAAACCGAGAGGGAATTGAAGAATCGCTATCCAGATTTATCCGGTAAGTTCTAATTTTGAGGACAAAATTTTATTGAAGAGGGGGAGGAATTGTAAGGTCCAAAAATTAAGACGAAGTAATCCAACTGCATGCAAATCTAGGAAATATGAAAAAGAACTAATTAAATGATTTTAATTGCTTAAATTATTATGTGACATGCATGATTTTATGTTAAATATGATTTAATTGTCATTATGCATAAAATTGTAATTTTAAAAGATTATTCAAGTTGCAATCGAAGAACGGAGACCGATGGCTGAAAAACGTAAAATGCTTTTATTAAATAATTATTTTTAATTGTTTAAAATATGGTTGATAGCTTTTCATATTTTTGAAAATAAGGGGTTTTGAGGTGATTTTATACGCCGGGACGTAAATTTTATCGGTGTTGGTTTTTCAACAAAATATGAACTTTTTGGTAACCCGGCTAATAAATTCACAAACTTATTTTTTTGACAAAACTATTTTTATTTTAATTAAATTCTACTTAAGACTAATGGGCCTAAATTATGAGCTTAATAGGCCTAAGTTAACCAAGGATTTTACTAGTATAAAATATGTACAAACTCACCCCAAAACACACAAACTACACGCCTCAAAAATCAGAATTTTTCCCTCACCAATTCACTCAAAACACACGGCACTCACACACACAATTTGAAGAGGAAAATTGGAAAGAAGCTCAAGGAAAAATCAAGCCAAGGTTCTTGCCCCGTTCTTCGCAAATCGTCAACGAATAATCGTGCGTTTAAAACGCAAAGGCACGCCATATTCTCTTTTTACTCATCATCACACCATAATAGGTTTTTATGCATGAAAAAAATATGGAAAACAAGTGAAACTTTGTGTATTTTCGTTTTTGTTTGTCACATGAAATTTCAAGCAAAGTTTTTGATTCTCAATTCATGCTGTTTTTGGTTTAAGGGCTGCCATTTTATAGGTATTGATCAAGCATTGTTTCATAAAATATAGAGTCCTAGAAACACCCTAAAAACGTTGCAAATCATGAAACAAGAAAACTGGAACCATGCTTGGACTGTTGTGTCTTTTGGCTAACGGTTTAGGGAGTGCAGGGCTGGGACCAGGGGCTAGCCAGGGCCGTGGGTTAGTACAAGGTGGAGTCCTAGCCATGCTAGGACTCGAGTAAGTGGGCTGGGAGGAGTCCTTGCCAACAAGGACTTTTACCCGAGAGCCCTTTGTGCAACGCTCACAGGTTGCGCAGGTTGTGCATGGGAAGGGGCTCAGCCTGGGTTCGAGGGCTGGGCTTGACTGAGTCCTTAGGGTCCTAGGTGAGTGCGCATGGGTCTTGTTCAAGGGCTGGGTCACGGTACATGGTCCTAAGCGTCAAAAAGAAGAGTCCTAACACTATGGGAGTTCTCGGCCGGCGCATGGGTGTGGTTTGGGGCTTCGGTTTTTGATTTGGGGAGGTTTCTAAGGGATCCAAGGGTCCAGTAGGGTGCTATAGTGGGTTGGTCAGAGTTTGGATCAACATGGTTAGAGGGTGACTCGAGAAAATCGAAAGGTGGCTCGGGGTAAAAACAATAGGTCAAGTTAGGGTTTTTAAAAACTAAAATAATCAAAACGCGGCTCACGGGGGTCGAGTTGTGGTTTGTGAGTGCTAAAATAATATTAAAAGACTAAGTTTAAATTTAGGAATTTTATATTAAAGTTTGGGATTTTTCGGGATTAAAACGCCTTCAAAACGACTAATTACGAATTATTAAAAAAGCCTAGTATTTAAGCTAAATAAAATTATGAAAATTTTAATTTACGCTTAAATAATTATTTGGGACATGTTAGAGTCAATTAAGTTAAGAAAAAGTCAAAACGTGGAATTTTACGTCCAAGGGCAAAACGATCTTTTTACACCAAAAAATTAGTAAACATCATGGCAGTATCCTAAATGTTATTTTATATTCTAATATGATTATTTTCAATGATTATTGATGTTTATGAATTTTTATATGTGAAATCATGATTTTTAAATGTTCATGGATTTTTATGGAATAATTATTGGACATTTAAAAGAAATGTTGCATGCTTGGTTTCAAAAATAAAAACGATACATATATGCATTATTTTTTTAATTGATGATAATATGTTGAAGGGCGTGAAGGGATTGTGATTAATACGATGATATGTTGGAGATATCGTGAGGGTTATGATCCTAGTGGGAGCCCGACGATCGTATTTCCTTGGATACGGATATGAACACGTTTATGATGATATGTTAATACGTAAGGACAAGGCCCAGTTGACCGGTGAGAGTGTTGCTGGTGTCCCCACCGCCCAGTACTGTGGTTACATGTAGATGGATCCATCACCCAACATGTATATGAACACGAAAGTAACAATCAACGATCTGAATTCAACAAAACACGAACATGAATATGGATATGTATATGTTGATGATGTTATGTATATGTTTATGATGATATGAAAATGCTTATGATTTTACATGTTTATGAAAATTTATAAGTTTAAAGTTTATGCATTAAGATGAAAATGTTATTTTAAGTACAAGTATTTTTCACTATTGTATGTGAACTGTGTTACGTATTACTTGTTATCAAGAATATGATGTGTTGAGTCTTTAGACTCACTAGGTGTGTTTGATGCAGGTGAGTTTGTTGGAGGTCTTGATGGTTGACCTGACTGGACTGAAGGTGCACATAACCCGAAGACCAGCGCTTCTATTTTCCGCATTTAAAGTTTATGATTTACGTTAAAAATTTTGCGACTATTTATTTATACTTTTGAGAGATTTTTTGAGAGGTTTAGTATGGGCTACACTTTTCAAATTTATTGCTTTTTAGGTTTAGTAAAATGTTAGTCGGTTTGACGAATTCACTATTTCCTTAAAATTTTAAATACTAGTTGGTTGGTTTTATTTTAAAATGGTGCAAAAATATTTTATGTGAATGTGTTTGTAGTTGGCCGAAATTTTGAGAGTTTTAAAAAAAAATTCCAGTACTTTTTAAGAAAACGAATAAGCAGACGTTTCGATCAAAGCCCATACAAGTTTTATCTCTAACTGGTTTTTGCAACCCTTGCATTTCAGTCAGTTGTTCCAAGACTGAATTATTTCAGTTAGTTTATAGATTCAGCTATAAGCTGCTGAATTAACACATTACTTTCATCCCTTTTATCTTTCAGCTTAGCAATCTCCTCTTAGACATTTAAGCTTTCAACTGATTTAAGACTATCACTGCTGTGTCAGTTGAGGGATCATTTTGCCTTGCTTTAGCTTCCTCAAAGGAGATATCTAGTTTTTCGTACTCATTTACCTTGTCATGAAGTATAGGGATAAGATATTCTCGTGTAAAATCGGTTGAGCTAAAATCAAATACCTGATCACTGCTTGACTCCAGTTCAACATCATCAGCCATGAGGCATTTCACCTCTTCTTCATCGCTTGAGCTGCTTGAGCTCTTAGTCTCAGATGCTTAACTATCAGAGTCAGCCCACTTTGACTTGTTTTCTTCTGCTACTAGGGCTTCATGCTTCTTCTTGGATGATTTCTTTCCATCCCTTCTGTGCTCGAAGGGCTTTTTACCTTTCTAAACATCTCCTACTGTCCTTTTTGGGCTTTGGAAAGTCAGCGATAAAATGGCCGATTTTACACAGTTGAAGCACGCGTTAGGTTCCTCCTTGGGTTCATTCCTTTGATAGTTCCTTTGAAAGAGCCTTGATTCTTCCTCATGAACTTTCCGAAGTTTCTTACAAACAATTACATTGCATCATTGCTTAACTGTTCTGCTGACTTTTTAGTTGAAACTGATGGTTCCAGTTTCATTGCGCTTAAAGCAGTTGTAACTTGTGGAACAGTGGTTCGCCTTCTTTGATTTGCATCTCAAACTCGTAGGCTTTCAGATCTACAAATAGATCATGTAATTACACTCTATTCAAATCCTTAGATTCTCTCATGGACAATGTTTTAACATCCCATTCCCTGGGAAGACCAAACATAACTTTCAGGACAATCTCTTTATTTGAAGGCACTCTTCCAAGTGCCTTAGCTCACAAGCTAAAACCCTCAGCTCAAGGAAGCTCATTGATTGTCAGGGAGGAAACCCCTAGCTCATGGGCTTAAACCCTCAGCTCAAGGAAGCTCATTGATGCTTGTCCAAAAGAAGACAAAAATTCGGCCATGAGAGGAGCTAATAATGGGACATAATCAATGTGTAAGGAGTGACCATTGAGTACACCAAAGTGACCCTTGGTTTTGGATAAACTTTGACCATTTGGAGGCTACTTGGACCATCATTTGTGGGCATTTGGAAGGTAAACTTCGGTTGCTATATAGGGGGAGGATCTACCATTTTTCACCTATAAATACCCCATCATGTGTTGAGAAATGACACACCAAAAACTCCCACAAAAATCCTCCAAATTTCGTCCACTCTCAAACAAGGAAGGAGCTGCTGTTCTAGTCCGTTTTAGGCAAAACCTAAGGGATACCCAAGGGGTTATTCTGCTCAAGAATTTCATCCAAAACCTACTCAAGACGGTACTCAATTCACGCCCAAGAGTTGTCCTTGTTCGGCCAAGTTTTCGTTCAAGAATCAAGCTAGTTTCGAACCACAACTTCCAATTTCAATAAGTGGGTTTTTGCTAAGTATTCTTTTGTAAGTTAAAATTTTTGTAAGTATATTATGACATGCATGCTTGTGTGTCTAACTCTTTTCAAAAAATGCTATTCATTTTTATAAAAATCTCGATCGATTTACAATATGGTTCCTCTGTTTTCGATGCTCTTTGATTCTACTGAGTCCTCTCACACTTCTGATATGTACTGTCTGATGAATCTAATTTCGTAATACAATTTTATGATTCGAGTTGGATATGGAACGACGATTGTAAGTTCTGTCTGACCCACATTAGTGGGTATAAAACTGTGTTCTGTCTGTCCCCCATCAGTGAGTATAAAACTGTGTTCTGGCCTCATCCCTTAGAGGACTAACATATGGGGGACAATTTGACCATGGATAACGAGATAAATAACAGTGTTCCGTTTGTTCTGATCTGTTCTGTTCTGAATTGTTCTGATAAGTTCTATTTCACCTTTTGAGTCTGATTCAGTTAATGTTTGATATGATAAGTTTTGAAATTCTGTTAAAAGATGTTTTAAAATTATCTTTATATGTTTTTGTAGTAATCGATCGGCCCCCACTTGCTGAGTGTTTTCCTAAACACTCACCCCTTACATATCTCCCCATATAAGAATGAGGAACAACTGAACAATGAAGAACAAGAAACGTTATGGGGTTGGAAACAAGATCGGAGTACTGAAGATCATTCGTTTACTCTTAATATTACAATTTTTGTGTTTCACTTCCGCAAAACTATTGATGTAATGACAATATTTATTTATGAAATAGACTGGTTTTGGCTACGAGGTTTATTGTTATTAAAAAATGTCAGATGTCACCTACGCCTCGATCTCAGGGCATGTAAGGCCCGAGAAATTTATCCTGTTAATCCGAAATGATTTGGGATAATTGATATGATTATAAACGGAAAGGATTAGACCGGAAAAGACGGAAGAAAACACGGAATATGTGCGAGGACAGAACACCTCGCGCATATGCGCGACAAGGAGCCGCGCTTATGCGCGTGGATGGCAGAAGACCTCGCGCATATGCGCGAGCTGCGCACAAGGTGAAATGCGAGTCCAGAGAAGTTGGCGCATATGCGCGGCATAGAGGTGCGCATATGCGCGAGTGAGTGTGTGCACGAGACAGTAGGTCTCGCGCATATGCGTGAGCCGAGTGCGCGCATATGCGCGAGTTTATAAATTTAGAAGCGCCGGGCAGAAAGCCAGGCGCATATGCGCGGGCCTTGGGCGCGCATATGCGCGCGGCATGCAGAACAAAAATGAGCCACTTGCCCTTACATGCACGAGATGTATGTATATATATATACACACAATTCATTCTCCTGTAGCAAATGAAGAAATCGAGAAAACTTTGGAAAAATTGATTCCCGACTTTAGATTTCGATTTGTGCAAAATCCGTCCGTTCGATTTTGAAGCCGACTTCAATACTGAATTCCTATCGACGCAGGCTACAACTGGACGTAAGTTTTGTTACGTTTAGATATGATTTGAAATTATGATATTGTTAGAATTGAATAGGAATCATATATGGTGTTTCTGATACAGTGGACATCGTATATTTGAAGTCAGATTGAAGAACAGACTGTTTATGTAATTGTTATGATTTTCAGAGTTGATTTGATTAAGATTCAATATCAGAGTTGTATTGTTATTCAGATTATGAGTTGTACTGATACTGATGATGAGTTTTGGTACTATATTAGTGATGTTGAGATTGACGGGGATATCGAGACTGTATTGTTATGCCGTCGAAACATCAGTAAATTGATAGTGATCAGATTCAGTAGTGACTTCGATTATATCGTGATATCGTCGATATGGATTAGATTGTATCTTGATTCGATATTGGTCAGATTATATTTTGATTTGAGTATTGATCAGAACCGATTTTGAATTGAGTTGCATATTGAGATTGTGTCTATGCGATATTGTATTTCATATTGATATGGATAGATTTGACTTCGAGACTTCGACTTCGTCAGACCGCGAAGACAAAGGTATAAATTCATGTTGATGTGGGATTGCACAACTCGAGTCCGATTGACTTGAGTTTCTCAAAATCACATACTTTACTTTATTGCATCGATATTTGCAATTGTATGAGGTTGATACCTTTGATTTATTTATTTATGTGTTGAGTCATAAGCGGATACGCCTAGTCGTAAATGAGTAATCTTGTGACAGTAGTGCCGGATAGTGATGGAATCGTCACTGGCACATTGCACATTGTCACATGATAGGATATTGGTGAAAATGCCAAAGTCTGTGACGGTTAGGTCAAGACACCGGACGTTTGGCTATATCGGAGTGGATAGAATTGGAGTTTCTTTTATTACTGGTGTTCGATATGGAAAGAGCCAAAGTCCGTGAATAAGAACATACCACCACCCCGATCGGGAATGTAGGTGGGTGTATGTTCTTATTCCGATCGGGATCCCTAGATTAGGACTTAGTCGAGTCTGATTCTGAGAATCACGGAGAGTGATTCATTGCTTGATATTGAATTATGTTCCTGATTATGGTACATGTTTAGAGTAAGGGTTATTGTTGATATTGATTCATGTTTCGAATTATGATACATGCTACGAATATTTGATTCATGTTTTGATTTTCATACATGTTATGAACGCCTGTTATATGCTTTTATATTGTTTATATGATTGCATGTATACATGGTTTATACTGGGAATGTAATTCTCACCGGAGTTATCCGGCTGTTGTCTTGTTTGTATGTGTGCATGACAACAGGTGGGACATGATTTGGGTCAAGAAGAGAACGAGGCTGAACTAGATAGCGTGGAGATCTGGGCTCAGAAGTAAATTAGGAGTCAGCACTGATATGTAGTTGAACCTAGTTGAATTATTGTAGACAATACAGGACTTGTATGTTTATTTTTAATATGTAATTCAGATTGATTTACATAACGTTTCCGCTTTGTATTTTAAAAAAAAAAATCTAGACCCTGTTTATTATAATTGATTGATTAATTCTAAGAATGATTAAAAACTTTAATTAGCGTCCGGGTCCTCACAACAGGTGGTATCAGAGCCATAGATCCATTAGAGTAAGACTGAGATAGAGGCTAGTGAGCGGGGTAGATTGAGTTTTCTTTCCTTGCATGTGATTTATTATAATGTTGACTTACATTGTATACGTTAATCGTGCAGTATGTTTTACTGTTTTGTTTGAAGATACATGTTACCTGAATATCTGAGTTGATGTGGTAATGTGTATTAATTGAGGACGAATCAGAACCAATTCTTGATCAGAGATAAGCTGATCGGAAAGGGACTGAGACGGATTTGTCTCATGTGATTGCTAACTCTTGTGATTATCAGATATACCTCCGAGAAGAATTCGAGAACCGGGTAGTACTTCGAGTAATCAGATGGATGTGTCAGTAACTCCGATGGAAATACAGTTGAGGAGGTTTTAGTCATTCCAACCGCCGATTCTGAAGGGTCTAGTCGATTGTGAAAATTGGTTAGAGGATATAGAGATGCTATTTGAATTCCTTGGTTTCACAGATGATTGTAGAGTTAAACTGATTGGGCACCAGTTACGGGAAATCGCAAGGAGTTGGTGGCTGGTAACCAAAGAAGCCTTAGAACAGCGTGGTCCAGTGATTACGTGGAATGTTTTTAAAGTTGAATTTTATCAAAGATTCTTCCCCGTATCATACAGACAGGATAAAAGTGCAGAGTTTGTAAATCTAAGACAGGGTCAGTTGAATATTGATGAGTATTTGGCCCAGTTCTTCACCTTGCTACGTTTTGCCCCTCACGTGGCTAGAAATGATGCAGCTGTGTTTGATCAGTTCATCCAGGGATTGAATCCGGAGATATGTAAACAGTTCTGATGAGACAAAAGAAACTGTTGAAAGCCTCGTATGTTCTTCCAACACCGAAACCACTGCAACTACCTCCCCGAATCGAGATTGGTAGCAGCAGTAGTGAAAAGAAAGAACAGTTGAAAGCTCGAAAGAAGCAGTTTAAGAAGCTAGGGAGCTGTTCATCTAGCTCCAGTGGTTCTAGCCCGAGTTATACTGGAGTTTATTGCAGAACTTGCGGAGGGAGACATCCCACGGAGCAATGCCAGGGAGTGACTGGTAGGTGCAATATCTGTAAACAGCAGGGACACTTTGCTAGAGTCTGTCCACAGTAAGGTTCCCGAAGATCTCAGGGAATAGAATCATCTGGTTATGGTTACCGAGGAACAGACCCAGAATGTGCTTGATGATGTAGTGACAGGTATCTGTTCTTTTATGATTTTGTTCCATATGTATTGGGAGATTCTTGTACATCTTATACATGATTTCTGAATGAATTTCCTTGATGTATGCTTTATCTGTTGAGTCTGTATCTGCGGTAGTTGTTATCTCTTTACCTTTTGGGAAGAGTTTTATATCAGTGAATTCTGTGAGACATCATATCCTGCAGTAAAATGAGAATGAGATTGAGTTATACTGGGTTGTACTTGTGTTGTCTGATTCTGACTGCATTATTGATATCGATGAGTTGACAAGTACAGAACTATTGTAGATTCTTGCCAGGAGATGGTAAGATTCGGACCTGAAATGGCCGAAGAATGAATAATATACGGTAAGGATTTTCGATTTAAAATTCCAAATTGATATCCGTATTATTTATGATTCGATGATTATCGAAAGGAATGGAGTAATTCCTTATATATTCAATGGATTACTGAAACTGAGCGTATCATGGACTGATTTGCCAGTAGCAGGAGAATTTTAAAGTCTTCCTAGATGAGATTCCGGATTTGCCTGATATCAGGGAGAGTGATTTCAGCCTGGATTCGATATCAGTTCTGCTTATCAGTTTAGTTATGGGTGGATGAATCCTGTGTTCAGAGGTATTCGGATGATTTTATGCTCGGTATATTTATGATATTTTGATTTCTTGCAGCATATGACCGACTGAATCGAATATTTTGTATTGAATATTCTGAGAATTGGAAATTTGTATGTAGGAACTGTTGAACTTTGAATCTGGATTTAGACAGATTGTATTCAGAGCCTATTATATCTGAAGATGATGTATCTGTTGATCTAAGCAGAATGAAGCCGGGATCAGTGGTTGAGATTGATATCAGTGTCAGATATTTATGGTTGTATGAATCTAGCAGGATATTATATACGATTGTTGTATTGAATCTGCTTGAGGCTTTTTATCTTTTATCTCAGTATTTGATATAGATTACATATTGTTGAGATTCTAACCAAAGCTGATTTCGGGAATTAAAGCAGTTCAGAAGTTTGATCAGAATGTTCAGAATGTTTAGACCTTGATTTCAATGATCAGAGTAGAGGATCGATCGGAATATCAGGTATGTGATACTGTATGGCATATGAATAACCGATTGTGGTGTCAGATGTGTTGGATTTGGAAACGACAAGTATGATCAGAAGTATGCCATCTTTGATTCAACATTTATTCTGATGATAGAAAAATGTATAATGACTTGAAGTGACTGATGTTAGGGAAACAAATGAGATCAATTGTGGCAGAATTTACTGAAATGTCTATATTGTCCATCAATATGAGAGGAACAAGGAGATTGGTTATATAAATTATTGATTCTTGAATAGAGATGGAGTACATTTCTATGGATTTTGTGATGGAACTATCGCAATATTTCCAAGATTTTGATGTGACATGATTGTGATTGACAGATGGTTCGAATCTGTATATGTTATTCTGTACAGGAAGATGTACAGACATGATCAGAACGACTGAGTTGTATGTCAAAAAAGTGAGTAAATTGCACTGAATACCAAAGTTGATTTTATCATATCCCCGATTTTCGGATTATTTTGTACTTTTGGCAGAATATACAACAAGATCTTTCACCTATCGTTTATAGAGCAACAGATAGTCGGAGCGAACTATCCTGATTCTGAAGAATATCCAGGAACTATTGTGCTGGATGTTAGCACTAGTTGACATGATTTATTGTCACTTGTAAATTATCGTATAACGATAGTTTATCAGATGAGACAAAAGAAAGCCTCGTATGTTCTTCCAACACCGAAACCACTGCAACTACCTCCCCGAATCGAGATTGGAAGCAGCAGTAGTGAAAAGAAAGAACAGTTGAAAGCTCGAAAGTGGTATCAGAGCTGCCAGGTTCATAATCCAGCTGGGAGTTTGATAGACAAAATTTGGCGAATTTGGCGAAGTCAAATTTTGGCAAAAGCCCGTGCCTTCCTATCCATATCATTTTGATACATCACATTCATTTCTTTTTGTTTAAATCTTCAAATTCAAGCTATCGCCATAATTGATGTCTTATACTTTCGCCTATAATCTTGAAACTAAATCTCATCAACTCCTTTCAATTAATGCAAAAATCGCTAAAATTTCCACTTTTGGAAAATCCCATTCTGTTCGATCCAAATACCTTGCTTATGTGATAATATAACTTGATCCCTTTTCATTCGCTATGTATTGGAAATACCCCTCGTACTCGTGCTCAAGCCGCCCTTTGCATGCGTCAACTTATCATTGAAAACCAAACACAAGAGATTGCAACCATCAAGGCTCAACTCACTAGAGGAAAACAAGAGAAACAAGAACTCATGGAGATTAAGAACCTGCTTCAAACTTATATACAACGTCTCACCCATCACCTTGATCGTGCAAAGAGCCAGCTCGCCCTAACACTACGTAACCCATATCACGTGGTATGACTAGTTTCCTTTAATCGAAAGTTGATAGTAAGGATTGAAACTGAGAAGGATCTTTCTAACTGCTCTCGTCATCAACATGAAGACCTTGCTAGCAAGCATAAACAATACATCGTCAAGCTTCATGGCACTATGGATAGACTGCAAGAACAAAATAACTATATGCACCTTGTCTTGGAAAACGTGGAAGAAGAAGAAGAAGCACCTATGGATGTAGTGGAAAAAGAACAGTGATGATGGAGAGATGATAAGGTAGGCTAGACTGGTATTATGGTTATATGATACGAAAAGAAAGAAGTGTAACATTTCTTTAGGAATGTGCAAAGATAATTTGAATTATATTTTTGAGAATGTATCTATCAGATATAAGTTGACTTGTATTTTTGGAATACATCTATCTGAAATAAGTTGGCTTACATTTTTGGGAATTTACCTATCGAAGATAAGCTTCCGACTTAAGATGAAATGTTTGACTCAGGGATAATAAATTATTTATGAAAATATGAGATAAGAATTATATAAGTTTTAATATTCAGATATAGAAGTTGATTTTTGTGTCAATAATTAATGGTATGGACATTAAATTTGGGATGTTAAGAGATAAATTTAAATATGTAGGATTTTGTAATATTTAATGAAGGTAAGAAACAATAACGTAAGTTAAGAAATTAAGGTCATTACTTTAGGTGAATAAAGAGAGTTACGAGATATTTGTTGACATCGAGGAAAGTGTAACATGCATAATAAGTTTTAACTTTTCTTATATTACAAAAAAAAATAGGGGGAATATTTTAGGAGAAAGACATCCAACAAAACTTGTTTGTGTTAAAGCATGCTAAAATCATAGTCTTGATTAAAGAAAGATTTAGTAAAAGAAGAATTATTCGAGGAATTAGTTTATTCCGTACAAGGTTGAAAGAAATTTTAACTAGTTTATAATTCTTGGGAATTGAGTCAATAGGCTGATAAGGAGTTATATTCTAAGATTCTTTATTAGTTTTAAGTTTTACTATAGCATTCGTGATAATTTTAAAATAGATTAAAATAAGTTTGGATGCGCATATATTCAGTGCCGATTTTATTCAAGGTACGATGGTAAGTTTCAACATCATTCTGGGAATTGATTGGTTGGACAAAAATTATGCAATGATATATTTTCGAGGCAAGAATGCCAAACTTCAATCCAAAAATAAATTGTATTTCATGGCAAGCATAAAGAACAGAAATCCGTCCTTTCTGCTTCTCAGACCTAGAAAGACATGGAGTAGGCGAAGAATTCTAACTAGCAATAATGAGATAAGCAAAAGAAGGAATTAAGCTCAAGATATAAAATATTCCTGTAGCTCCGGAAGCGTTACTTTGAATTATCTCAGACCGTGAAGTAGAATTCGAAAGTACCTTGATAGCTCGTGCTGCACCAATATCTAAGGAACCCTAGCGAATGGATTCAGTTGAACTCAAGGAGCTAAAAGATCAATTCCAAGATTTTTTATACAAAAACAAATTAGGCCAAGTGCCTCTCCTTGGGGAGCTTCAGTCTTATTGGTACAGAAGAATGGTGAAGTTACAAGATAGTGTGTCTATCTACAAAGAACTCAATAAGATCAAGAAAAAAAGTCATCTTTCAAGAATAGATGACCTTTTCAATCAGTTAAAAGGAGCTAAGATCTTTTCAAAACTCGATTTAAGGTCAGACTACCACAACTAAAGGTGAAGGCAGAGGATATTCCAAAAACAGCCTTCAAAACAAAGTATGGATACTATGAGTTAACGATAATACCTTTTGGTCTGACCAATGCTCCAGCAGCATTCATAGACCTCATGAATAGAGTGTTCAATAAATTCCTCGACAAGTTTGTGGTAGTATTTATTAACGACATTCTTGAATAATCAACAAGTGAGAAAGACCGCAAGGAAGATCTTCGTCTTACTCTGTAGATGCTCTGAGAAAAATAACTATATACTAAATTTAAGAAATATTAATTTTGATTAAAAAAGGTCACATTCTTGTGTCATATAATATCTGAAAAAGGCATATCAGTGGGTCACAAAAAGGTGGAGACAATCATGGATTGGCCATGACCGAAAACTGGAATATAAATTCGAAACTTTCAAGGATTAGTTGGCTATTAGGAAAATATGTTGAAGGATTTTCTTCCGCTCACCAAGCTCACTCAGAAGATCTCTAAATTCAATTAGAGTGAATAATGTGAGAATAATTTTTAGATCATGAGAAAGAAACTCGCTTCCACGCTAGTATTAGTACTTCCCGAAGAAGGCAAGAATTTCACAATTTCCAATGATGCATCAAATGAGGATTGTGATGTGTTCATATTCGAGAGGGGCAAGTAATTGCCTATGCATTGAGTTAATTAAAACTGTGTGAGCAAAATTATCCAACACATGATATTGAATTAGCTACAATTGTATTTGTGACATAGATCCATAGAATCAAATTCTTTGGTACCAAATGTGAGATATTTATCGATCATCAAAGCCTCAAATACCGTTCACACAAAAGGAATTAAAAATGAGACAAAGACGGTGGATCAAACTATTGAAATATTATGACCTAAGGCTAACAAGATAGCTGATGCGCTAAGACAAAATGACTACATGGTGTTACGACAAGCATTTTGTCCAATAGAGACCCAAAGTTCTTTATGATTTTTGAAATTTTTCAAGAAGCTATGGGTACCAAATCACTCTCAGCACGGATTGTCAATCCAAAACGGATGGACAAACTAAGAATAAAAATACAGGCTCTTGAAGATATTCTTAGGACATGTGCCATACACTTCAGAGGAAATTGAAGTAAACACCCCTCTTTGATTGAATTTGCCGATAACAATAATTATCATGGAAGTATTGAAATCGGAGAGAAAGCAATCACGGTACATGAACTGTTCAAGTAACTGTTGATAGAATAGTTATCAGCTGGGATAAACTCATGGCAGAACACGATCGACGAAAAAGCTACGCTGACTTGAAAAGAAGACCGTTAGAAGTCGAAGTCGGTGAAAAGGTTTATGTCAAGATTTCACCTATGAAGGGAGTAGTCCGCTTTAGAAAATCCGGAAAATTAAACCCAAGAAACGTCGGACACTTCGAGATTCTTGAAAGAGTTGGAACCCTAGCTTATCGACTAGCCTTGCCGCCGGACATGTCAAGAATCCACAACGTTTTCCATGTTTCGCAGCTAAGAAGATACATTACCGACTCGAGTCATATTCTCAAGGTCGCACCCTGCTACTCGACGAAAACCTGAATGAAGAAATTAAATACGAAGAGGTCCTTATCCATATAGTGGACACCAAAGAACAAGTGTTACGCTTCCGAACCATTCTGTATGTACAAGTATAATGGTCAAACAATACTGAGCGAGAATCAGTATGGGAGCTAGAGGAGAAGATGCGCACCTTGTATCCTTACCTTTTCAAAGATTAAGCAAACTCGAGTTTCGAGGACCAAACTTCCAATAAGGAGGGTGGGATGTGAGGATCCAGATTTTCGAAGCAAATCACGTAAGAAATGAAATCCAAATTTTTGAATCCAAAACTTCTAATTAAAGAAACTCAACAATATAAGTAAATTTTCAGCTCAAAAGCTCGAAAAGTAGCTCAAAAAGAAGTCGAGGCAATGGAAAACCATAAGAATTGAGGGGACGTCACTCGGAAGATGAAACCCTTAGCTCACAAGCTAAAACCCTCAGCTCAAGGAAGCTCATTGATTGTCAGGGAGGAAACTCCTAGCTCATGGGCTTAAACCCTCAGCTGAAGGAAGCTTATTGATACTTGTCCTAAAGAAGAAAAAAATTCAGCCATGAGAGGAGCTAAAAATGGGACATAATCAATGTGTAAGGAGTGACCTTTGAGTATACAAAAGTGACCCTTTGTTTTGGATAAACTTTGACCATTTGGAGGCTACTTGGATCATCACTTGTGGGAATTTGGAAGGAAAATTTCGGCTGCTATATGGGGGGAGGATCTACCATTTTTCACCTATAAATACCCCATCATGTGTTGAGAAATGACACACCAAAAACTCCCACAAAAATCCTCCAAATTTCGTCCACTCTCAAGCAAGGAAGGAGCTGTTGTGCTAGTCCGTTTTAGGCAAAAACTAAGGGATACCCAAGGGGTTATTCTGCTCAAGAATTTCATCCAAAACCTACTCAAGACGGTACTCAATTCACGCCCAAGAGTTGTCCTTGTTCGGCCAAGTTTTCGTTCAAGAATCAAGCTAGTTTCGAACCACAACTTCCAATTTCAGTAAGTGGGTTTTTGCTAAGTATTCTTTCGTAAGTAAAAATTTTTGTAAGTATATTATGACATGCATGTTTGTGTGTCTATCCCTTTTCGAAAAATGCTATTCATTTTGATAAAAATCTCGATCGATTTACAATATGGTTCCTCTGTTTTCGATGTTCTTTGATTCTACTGAGTCCTCTCACACTTCTGATATGTACTGTCTGATGAATCTGATTTTGTAATATACTGTTATGATTCGAGTTGGATATGGAACAACGATTGTAAGTTCTGTCTGGCCCACATCAGTGGGTATAAAACTGTGTTTCGTCTGGCCCCCATCAGTGAGTATAAAACTGTGTTCTGGCTCATCCCTTAGAGGAATAACATATGGGGGACAATTTGATCATGGATAACGAGATGAATAACAGTGTTCCGTTTGTTCTGATTTGTTCTGTTCTGAATTGTTCTAATAAGTTCTATTTCACCTTTCGAGTCTGATTCAGTTAATGTTTGATATGATAAGTTTTGAAAGTCTGTTAAAAGATGTTTTAAAATTATCTTTATATTTATTTGTGGTAATCGATCGGCCCCCACTTGTTGGTTGTTTACCAAAACACTTACCCCTTACATATCTCCCCATATAAGAATGAGGAACAGAAAACATTATGGGGTTGGAAACAAGATCGAAGTACTGATGATCATTCGTTTACTCTTAACATTACAATTTTTGTGTTTTGCTTCCACAAAACTATTGATGTAATTCCTATTCCTTTGTCATTGCAAAAGACAATATTTATTTATGAAAAAGACTGGTTTTGGCTACGAGGTTTATTGTTATTAAACAATGCCGGATGTCACTGACGCCTCGGTCTCGGGGCGTGACATTACAAATCGACTCACCAGCTTTTATTATTCTGTCAAATTTCTGAACAGCAACTGACAACTTTTTTCCTTTGTCTGCTCATTTCCTTTGCATAACTGAATCAGCTTCTCCCAGATTTTTTTGGCTAATTTACACATTTTTATTTTTCTAAATGTGTTTTTATTCAAAGTTTTATACAGAATGTCAATGGCGACATTGTCCAAGTTAGCTTTTCTCTTGTCTTCTGAAGTCCACTCATCTCGTGGCTTCTCTATTCGGTGTGGTGCTCCATCAGTCAGAGCAACAGCTGTATTGGCTTTCATGATTTTGATCGGTCCATCTGTGATGAAATACCACATGTCATTATCTTGTACAGCTAAATGAGTCTCCATTCTTATCTTCCAATCATCGAATTCTTTTCTGGAGAACATAGGAATCTATTGAAAGAAGACATAATAAATTGTATCAGTTTGATTGTTTGAGAGTATTCAAGACAAGATTAACCGCTCTGATACCACTTGGTAGGATCGGTTAAACAAGTATAAGTGTTTAGAAGGTGGGGTTGAATAAACACTTGAGATTTTTGAACTCTTTTCTGTTGAGTGATCAGTACTTTGAGGAGCTGATCCTAAAATATTTTTTGTCAATATAGATCAGTCAACTGATAGAAGTACGGAATCTGATTGAAATATAGATTGAATATTTATGGTAGATATAGTGTAAAACTGAAATGATAACTGAATTGAACACACAGAATTTTATGGATGTTCGGAGACTTCAAATGCTCCTACGTCACCTCTTCTATCACAAAGATATGATTTTACTAAAAGTCTTTGATATATTACAAGAGATTGTAATAATCTACTTCAGCTGGTCTTACACACTGTCAAACTGAAAAATCTTAGTTAACAACTCGTGTACGATTAGTAACTGAAATGCTCTAATTGGAAGCCTGAATGCTACTGATAAATACAATAGGTGTATAGCTTAAATGTGCAATCTATAAACTTGAGAATATACTTGCGAGGTGTGTCGCAAATGATTGAAGGTTGTAGTATGATTGCTTCATGTGTTCTCTTGTTTTCAGTCACCAACCTTCTTCAACTGATTCGATCAGCTATATATAGTTTTTGATCTCAACGGTCGTATTGAATGTATTTAATGACAATTTAATGGCAAATATCCGTTGAATGTTCATGTAATAACTTTTTCTGACAGTAGTACGAGGTATTCAGATTGTTCTGTTCTGATACAAATGTTCATCTTTGGTATGACCTGTCAATCTGTCTGCTGATTCTTCAACTGATGACATGGCCAACTAATTAGAATTCAACTGGTCAACTGGTCAATATCAGTTGTAGCTGATGTCCTATAAGTTATGAGTGATTCAGTTTGATAATTTTTTTCTGTTCAATTCAATTGAAGTTTTCAATTACGTTTATTCGACTGTTCGTTCAATTATATCCTTCAGTTCTTCTTATGGATTAATTTGTAAAACTCTGAAACATAAAATATTCCAACAGACATAAAAATAAGGACAGAGGTACGACAATTGTCATCCAAGTGTCTAATGATTCCTACAATGATCTTCTTCAACTGTCACAAAAATTCAATGAGTCAGATCTTTGTGAAGACTATATGTCTTATATCATGAAGAAGTTTGGAGATTATTTGAAAAGAATAAGAGAAAAAAATAAGATAAGACAATAATCTATGTTTTCTAACCTAACTGCTCCTGAAAAAACTCGTAAGTTTTCCACAAAAAACAATTTTGGCAAAGGAATGAAGGTAAAAATCAACTTGATTCTAAAAGGTTTGATTTCGTGCAAAATAGAGACCGCAATGGTTTTGGAAATTATGCGAATGAATGCACAAAAAGACTTCGAAAAAATAAAGGACTGAATGTCTCCTTGAGTGAGAAGGAATCTGGTGAAGGGCAATAATCCAATGAAGGAGAAAACCATAATTCCTTGATAGTAATTTTGCAAGAAAGACGCTGGTTGCAAGTCAATCTGCTGGGTGTTGCTTCTGGTTTCGCAACACCTGGTCGGAACATGAAATGTCTACTGTTTAAAATACTACTATAATTTTTTTTTGAGCTAAAACTCGAAAATACATTTAATAAATACATGCATGCAATAAAAGCATACCGACATGCATTTTAAAAAAAGTCGAATAGAAATACTGCAGATAGATAAGTATAAAACATCCTCAATTTTCAAGATTACTGTTTTAAAAGAAACCAATTATAACATTCAAAATCCTGCAAAAATCGTCAACATGCGAAAAGGTGCAAAACGTAAAAACATAATGTATCACTTCTGACTCATAATCGTAATATGCGGAAAATATGGTCCTCGTGTTAGCGTACGCACATCCAGTCCTGCCTACTCAGTCTTCGGCTCCTCCAGTCTCCTCATCAATATGTTCACCTGCATCATTCACACCTAGCGAGTCGAAAGACTTAACACACCTTAATCGTATAATAAGTTCATATACATAACATGCAACAGTGAAAAGTATTATACTTAAAATAAACTTCATGATCTTAAATACATGAACTTAAACATAACGTGTAAAAGCATAAACGTGTCCAAAACATATCTCGTCATGTCAACATGTACGTGTTCATTTTATTTATTTGAATTCCGTTCATTAGTTGTGACTTTTGTATCATCGTATTAGTCGATGGATCCATCTACGTATAACCACGGTACCCGACGACGGGGCCATCAGCGACAGTATTACCCATCCACTGAGCCTTGGCCTTACATGTAATCGTATTATCGTGTCATCGTCCTCCAAAAATATGTCATCGTATTCATCACTTATAAATTTCAAAAGCTGCTGTTGCTGAGGGGAGGGGTGGCCGAGAGGTATGATGTAGGTTTAGGGTTTGATAAATATGTTTAAGTTAATATAATTATACACTAATGGGTCCTAAATAAAAATTAAAGGATTTAAAAGGATTTTAGGCCCATTAAGAATTAAAATAAATCAATCAAACCCAATAACGCTCCCGAAAAATATTTTTTTTAGGTACGTTTTTGAAAATATTACCCGAACCTTCAAAAAGTCTTCTAACCCAACGAGTAAAAATACTCAACTAAGGCTCATTATCGAAAATTACATTTAATTACACCATTTATTAAATAATTAAAAATAATTATTTAATAAAAAATATTTTTCCTAAATATCCCCGGTCTCCGTTCCTCGTTCGAGCGCGAAGTACAACTTAAAGTCCTAATGCATGAAAATTTAAATAAACTGTAAGGTCCAAAATTAAAATAACATAATTCAACTGCATACAAATCTAGAGAAAATAGAAAATGACTAATTAAATAGTTTAATGACATGAATTGATTATAATATGCATGATTACATGTTTAAAAAATAGGGTTTATTGTTAGAATTCATAAAACTGTATTTTTAAAGGTTATTCGAGATGCGATCGAGGAACGGAGACCGATAGCTGAAAAAGGGAAAATATTTTTATTAAATAATTGTTTTTAATTATTTAAAATATGACTTATGCTATTTGATATTTTTGAAAATGGGGTGTTTTGAGGTGATTTTATACGCCGAGTCGTAAGTTTTAACGGTATTCGATTTTCGACAAAGATATGAATTTTTTGAGAACTCGGCTAATATTTTCACAACATTTCCTAAATAAAATATTTTAAATATTAACTAATGGGCCTAATATTCCATGTTAATGAGCCCAAGCTCCCATCACTTGGTTTGATTATTATTTAAAACCCTAAACCCTACCCCTAAAACCTCATATTCACGCCCACCACTCCACACACACACAAACTCTTCCTAGCAGCACAAAGCACACACAAACACATGAAGGTGGGAGGATGAAGCATCGGTTTTGAAAGAAAAACAAGTAGGGCCCCCCATTCGTCCACGTCTTTGCATCTCAACTTGTTTTCGTGCGTATAATACGCAAAGACACGCCTTAACTTTTTTTCAAAACATCTTTCACACCATATTATATATATTTGTTTAACTTTGCATGAAAATATGTTGCACAAGTTTGATTTTCATTTTGATGGGCATACATGCATATAACATGTGTTTTGATTATATGAAACTTTTCCTAATGATGCATAAAAGGGCTGCCATGGCAGAGTAACATGGAGGGACGTTTTTCCATCATTTTTAGGGTCCATAGATGTCAAGGTAAGGATTGCACACGCATAGGAGAAAGCTTAATCAAAAACTTGCATGTTTTGAACACTAGGTTTCGGCTAGGAAGATTGGGGGTGTGTGGATCGGCCAGGGCTTGACCAGGGCTCGGGCTGGACGTGGCTAGGGGTGAGGGAGAGTCCTAGCATGGATAAGACTCGTGTGCAGCGGCTAGGGAAGAGTCCTATCTTGCGTGGAAGCTTGCAGCCGAGGGGCTGCTGCAGCGGGGTGGCTAAGGCTTGGTTAGGATGGCTAGACAATGTCTTAGGGTGGTCCAGAGAGGGTCTCGAGTGGCTGGGCTTGGGTGGTGTTCGGGCTAGGCGTCCTATTTGCGTTAGGAGTCCTAGGCGCCAAGTTGAAGGAATCGCGCGGCTCTTGTTACCGGCAGGAGGCTGAAACATGGGTTAGGTTGAGTCCAGAGGGTCCAGTGGGGTCCCTAGGAGGTCTGGTCAGGGGTTGGCTCAAGGTGGCTCGGGCTTGGCTCGATAAAACCGAGAGTTGGCTCGAGGAAACTAGCTAGGGTTTGGTTTTTAGAGTACGAATTAATAATTATGAAATTAATTAGAAAGACTCGAATTTAAGCTAAATAAAAATCTAAAAATTTAATTATACTTAAATAATTTTCTGGGATGGTCTAGAGTCAATGAAAGTAAGAAAAAGTCAAAATTGAGAAATTATATGTCCAAGGGTAAAACAGTCATTTTACACTTAAAAATATTAGACGTCCTGGCAGTGCCCCGAATGCCGTAAATAATGATAATATGATTATTTTAAATATTTATGAAATTTTATGATGAAACGATAATGCTAAAAGATATATTGCATGCTTGGTTTAAAAGAAAATTGATTATATATGCTTAAATTTTTTTAAGTGATGAAACTATGAAAAGTTGAAGGAGGTGAAGTAATTGTGACTAAAACGATGATAAGATGATTATAATGATATGTAAGGTCAAGGCTCAGTTGACGGGTGAGAGTGTCGTTGATGTCCCCGTCGCCCAGTACTGTGGTTACACGTAGATGGATCCATCGACCTTCAGCTGAAACGAATGTCACAGTTAATGATCCGAATTCAATAAAAGGAAAACATATACGTATATGATGAAAAGGAAAATGTTTATGATGAAAGGAAAAATGTTTAAGTTTATGCATGTTCATGAAAAGTATTTTAAGTAAAAGTATTTTACTGTTGCTTGTGATTGTATATGTATTACTTGCTATCATGGTTAAGGTTTGTTGAGTTAATAGACTCATTAGGTGTGATCAATGCAGCTGAGCATGATATTGATGTTGTTGAGGGACTTGATGGTTGATCTTGCTGGACTGAAGGTGCACATAACCCGAGTACCAGCGCTAGTTTTCCTCAATTTAAATTAAGTTTATGATTTAAGTTTACGTTAATGATTTTTATGACTTTTATGATTGTATTTGAGATGTTTTCGAGAGGATGTTAGAGTTAGCTTTATTTTCAAATATTGTTAAGTTAGGATTGGTAAACGATTAACGATTTTAAGTTTTGAATTTTCAAATATAGTTGGTTGTTTTATTTTTAAATGATGCAAAGTTATTTTAAAAATAGATATATATATGTATAGTAGTAATTTGGCCGAATTTAAATAGATGGGAAATAGAAAAAAAATAGTATTTTTTAAGAAAAACGAGTAGTGGACGTTTCATAAACCATGAACTAAACCACATATCCATGCAATAATCATGCAAAAAAATAATTAAACACATATTTTAGTAAAACCTCATATTGCATGCACTCAAGTTACGTCGTTTTCAATTTCTAGACTTTACAGAACATCACTCCAAAATCAGTATGCCTTAATGCTGCAACTTCTAGGGATTCGACTATTCAAGAAACTCTGGAGGAAGATGATGAAGAAATCATTCTAGAAAGTGTACAAAAGCTATATGAGGAGTTGTTTGCTGACTTGATCAAAAGAAACAAGTTGAACACAACTATCTCAAAAGAGAATACTGAGCTAAAGTATTTTGTTTCAAAACTAGAAGTGATATTGATATGAATCCACGTACGTAAGAAAAGCAAACACGATTAAATATGAATCGCACCCTCAATTCAATAACGAACAAGGAATTCTTATTGTCCCGATCTTTTGATTCAAGCAATACGCGACCTTCACCCTAAACAACGTGGTTTAGTAATAAACAATCACAAATAAACAACTGAACTCAATCGAACCTTCAAAGAACTCGTCTTTGACAATCCGCGTGAGAAGCGATCGACAAACGCCACAAAATAAAACTTTGATAAGTTTGATTTTGATTACAAAGCACAAGCATTGAAAAAGTTGAGAGAAAACTCAAAACTATTGTATAAAATTAATGAATAATCTGAATTGTGTCCCAAAATTCGTCCAATAAGTTTACATATCAAGAGATATCAAATCTAGTTACCAAACAAATTAAAACTCTAAAGAAGGAAATTAAAATATTCTGAAACTGCGCCGCGCGCATATGCGCGAATGTCTCTGCCTTTACGTTGCTTGATTTTCCCTCGCGCGCATATGCACGCCCTAGTTCCACGCATATGCGCGAAGTCCTCTGTTCAATACTTTGGTGTCAAGTACTTCTCGCGCATATGCGCGCCTCGCCATCGCGCATGTGCGCGAGCTAGCGGATACGCGCGCCTTGTCTTCGCCTATGTGCGCGAGGTCTTCTGTCCCATTTTGTGCTTTGCTTCGCATGGATGCTTGAATAATGTTCATCTGATTCTCATGCATCACGAACCTTTCAGGATTCTGTACCTCTCTTGTAAATCCATCTTCTTTGCTCATAAGCCCATTCAATGCTTCTTTGAACCTCTTCAGACGTCCCCTCGTGATTGGTCCCTCTGGCAACTCTAAAGGGTCCCATGCTTTCCTTGGTGCTTGACCATCCGTGTTCGGATCATCCTCCCCTTCTTGAAAAGGATTTGTCCTCAAATCATGTTCATCACCTACATAAAACAACGACAAATCACTAACGTTAAAAGTAGAACTCATGTTATACTCACCTTGTAGATCGAGTTTGTAGGCATTGTCATTGATCCTTTCAAGGACTTGAAGTGGTCCATCGCCCCTAGGTAATAGCTTTGAACGTCTTTTTTCGGGAAACATTTCTTTCCTCAAGTGTAGCCACATCCAATCACCTTTCTCATACACCACCTTCTTCTTCCCCTTGTTGGCTTGCTTGGCATATTGCTCATTTTTCTTCTCAATGTTAGCTTTGGCCTTTTCATGCAACCCCCTAAAAAATTCAGCCTTCTTTTTGCCGTACATGTTTAACCTTCCACTCACACGTAAAGACATCAAATCCAACGGAGTCAAAGGATTAAAACCATATACAATTTCAAATGGCGAATAATTTGTAGTAGAATGCACGCAACGATTATAAGCAAACTCAACAAACGGTAAACAATCTTCCCAATTCTTTAAGTTCTTTTTAAGAATAGCACGCAAAAGTGTTCCTAAAGTTCTATTAACAATTTCAGTTTGTCAATCTGTTTGAGGATGACATGTAGTAGAAAACAACAATTTTGTGCCAAGTTTAGCCTACAAAGTTTTTCAAAAGTAACTCAAGAATTTAACATCACGATCTGAAACAATAGTCCTATGCATGCCATGCAACCTAACGATTTCTCTAAAGAACAAATCCGCAATGTTAGATGCATCATCAGTTTTGTGACAAGCAATAAAATGTGTCATCTTCGAAAATCTTTCAACAACAACAAATATTGAATCACTCCCCTTCTTTGTCCTAGGCAACCCCAAAACAAAGTCTATAGAGATATCAACCCAAGGTTCACTAGGGACGGGAAGTGGTGTATACAATCCATGTGGTTGTGTTCTAGACTTAGCTTGCCTACAAGTTATACACTTTTCACACACACGCTCAACATCACGCTTCATATGTGGCCAATAAAAATGTTCATGAAAAGCATTCAAGGTTTTAGTCACACCAAAATGTCCCATCAAACCACCCACATGTGCTTCTCTAACAAGTAATTCTCGAATGGATGATTTAGGGATGCACAACCTATCTTCTCTAAACAAGAAACCATTATGCAAACAGAATTTTTCATGTGGACCATGCATACCAGTTTCAAACACGTCTTTAAAATCCTCATCTAGCATATATAACTCTTTCACATGCTCAAACCCCAAAATTTTTGACTCCAAGGTAGAGATTAGTACTTTACCTCCGTGATAGTATGTCGACCACTACATTTTCCTTACCTTGTTTGTACTTGATGATGTAGGGGAATGTCTCTACGAATTCCACCCACTTGAAATGCCGCTTGTTCAGCTTTTCTTGCCCCTTAAGGTGTTTTAAGGATTCATGATCCGTATGAATCACAAACTCCCTAGGCCTCAAGTAGTGCTGCAATGTCTCTAGCGTCCTCCCAAGTGCGTACAACTCCTTGTCATACGTCGGATAGTTCAGCACTGCTCCATTGAGCTTCTCACTAAAGTAAGCCGTTGGTCGTCCTCCTTGCATTAAAACTCCGCCAACACCTACACCTGAAGCATCACATTCAATCTCAAAAGTATTAGCAAAGTCAGGAAAAACAAGTAAAGGAGCATTAATTAATTTTTGCTTAATAATATTAAAGGACTTCTCTTGCTCCTCGCCCCAATGGAATGGAACGTTCTTCTTGATCACTGCCATCATTGGTGCTGCCAGTGTGCTAAAATCCTTTACAAACCTCCTATAGAAGCTTGCAAGACCATGAAAACTTCGGACTTGACCAACAGTAGTAGGCGCTGGCCAATCTCGAATAGCACTTATCTTGTCTTCATCCACTTATATCCCCTTTGAGCTTACCACAAAACCAAGAAAGACAAGTTTTCTTGTACAAAAATCACATTTCTTTAAGTTAGCATATTAATTTTCAGCCCTTAGTGTGATTAGCACAAGTCTCAAGTGATTAACATGCTCTTCTAAATTTTTGCTATACACTAGGATATCATCAAAGTAGACCACAACAAATTTCCCTATGCGTGCACGCAAAACATGGTTCATTAACCTCATAAAGGTGCTATGAGCGTTAGTTAAGCCAAAAGGCATTACCATCAACTCATATAACCCATACATGGTTTTAAAATCAGTTTTCCACTCATCACCTTCCCTCATTCTAATTTGGTAATAGCCACACTTCAAATCAATCTTGCTAAAGATACATGCACCATGCAATTCATCTAACATATCATCTAGTCTAGGTATAGGATGCAAATACTTGATGGTTATATTATTAATTGCTCTACAATCCACACACATACGCCATGAGCCGTCTTTCTTAGGAACTAGTAAAACAGGTACAGAACAAGGAGACATGGACTTACGCACAAAACCCCTATTTAACAACTCACTTACCTGCCGTTGAAGCTCCTTAGTCTCATCTGGATTGCTCCTATAGGTTGGACAATTTGGCAATGCACTCCCAAGCACGAAATCGATTTGGTGTTCGATTCCCCTCAATAGTGGTAAGCCTTGAGGTAGCTCCTCTAGTCTTTTTCAGTTAGTCAGTTTACATAAGATAAAATATTTTCTAATATAAAAGTATTCTTCACGAAGGATTACTTCGAGTTTCTTCTGCTTGGTTTTTAACCAAACTCGATTTAATTTATCGGTGTTAATATTTTTAAAACATGAGCTATTGAAGCTCATTGGAGATTGTCGAGTGCGAGATGTCTTCGAAGGCGCTAGCACAAACGATCCTTCAAAGTTTCTGGACTTTGCACCCTTTCTTGTTGAGTAAAGACAACCATGGTGCCGTCAGTTTCTTCGGTTACATGCTCCGCTATTTCTGATATATTTTCAGTTGTATGAACTTGTTGTTGCTGGGGAGGAGAGGAGACAGATGGAAGAACCAAAGTAGTAGAAGGTTCTTCAGCTTGTTGAGTAACTGGCTCTTGTCACGCCCCGTGTCCGAAGCGTTGGTGACATTCGGTATTGTTTAACAATTACTTGAAAACAATTAAGCCTCGTATAAAAAACAAACCAGTCTTTTTCATAAAACAATATTGTCTTTACAATGACAATGAAATGAAAATTACATCACAGTTTTAGAAGCGGAAACAAAAGAAAAGTAAAAGTCTTGAGTCTTGATCTCAATCATCGATTTACCATCCCCAGAAACCATCTTGCTCCTCCTCATTCATTTGCTCTTCGTTCTTATCTGAAATTTGTAAGGGGTGAGTGTTTTGGGAAACACTCAGCAAGTGGGGGGTCGATCGATTTCCATTGATACATATAGAACTTAATCTTTAAAGCATTTCTTTAACAAACTTTCAAATCTTATTACTTTTAACTTATCATAACAGAAATGAATCAAATATGAGACAGAAGCTAACAGATGATTCAGAGCATTTCAGAACAATTCAAAAACACACAACATTGTTTCTCATCTCATTTCCATGGTCAAATTTTCTCCAATATGTTAGTCCTCTAAGGGGAGAGGCCAGAACACGGTTTTATACCCTTCGATGGGGACCAGACAGAACATAGTTTTATACCCACTAATGGGGGCCAGACAGAATTACAATTCTCGTCCCATTTCAAATCAATTTGTAATAGTGCAACACAGAATTCAGAGTTTACCAGATAGAACTTATCAGAATTTCAGATATCAGAGTTTCAGATGGATTCAGCGGAATCAAAGAATTTCGAAGAACAAACAGAGCATATCATCGATCGAAAATTTTAAAAAAAATAGACTGACATTTTTGAAAATAAGGACACACACATGCATGTCATGATATTTATATTCAAAGTTCAAAATACAAGAAATTACATAACAAAAACCCACTTACAGTGTTTTAGAAGTACGCTTCGAAAATGCAGATCTTTGGACAAACTTCGTCGTAACTTTTACAGATGATGTCTTTAATCCAGCAGCACTTCAACGCAGGACTTTGGCACTCGACTACACGAAACTCCTTCTTGGACGAAATTATGGAGAAGTTGGGACGGGAAGAAAATCGAAATTTTGAGGCTTTTTTTGGGGTGCATTTTCTTTAACCTTGATGCCCTATTTCTAGAAAAATTTTGGTCTCCTAATCTCCTCATGGCCGAATTCTTGGCCTCCAAGAATGGAGTAATTTTGCTCATAATGGTGGTCAAAGGTAACTCATGCACCAAAGGTCTTTTCCTGCATCATTAATGTGTCCTAGTCTCTTAGCTCCTCCCTTAGCTCCTTTATGGTTTAACTCAAAGGTCATCTCTTGCATACTAAGTTTGTCTTAACCCTTAGCTCTTCCCTTAGCTCCTCATTTATCTCTCTTTTTGGTCCTTTTAGGACAAGCATGGTTGAGCTTTTTTGAGCTGAAAGATCGAGTCCTTGAGCTGTGGTTTTACTCCTCTAGTGACGTCTCTTCGATGGATGCGGTTATTTGCAGCTTGGCTTCCCGTTAAGCTAATCCCCGAGCTTCGGAGCTACTTTTTCGGGTTAATTTAGCTGAAAATATAATTTCATATTTAAGTTTTATAGATAGAATGAAAGTTGTTGAGCTTAGATTAAGCTAAATTTTAAGTTTGTATTTCTTACATGGTTCGCTTCGGATCGGCAAATTCCGGGTTCTCACATCCCTCCCTCCTTATTGAAAGTTTCGTCCTTAAAACTTGGATCAGCTCGAGCTTTTGAATAGATGATGATATTGTGAGCGCATTTTCTCTTCGAGTTCCCAAGTGGCCTCCATTTTAGTATGATTTGACCACTGTACTTTGACATAAGGGATTGTCCGATGTCTCAACACTTGATCTTTTGTGTCCAGTATTCGGGTAGGGACCTCTTCATATTTGAGTTGTTCATTCAGATTTCCTTCAATCATTAACGGTGCAGCTTTAAGAACATGACTCGGGTCTGGAACATATTTCCTCAGTTGTGAGATGTATAAAACGTTATGTATTCTGGACATATCCGGCGGCAAAGCCAGACGGTAGGCTAAGGTTCCCACTTTGTCCAGTATCTCGAACGGTCCCACATACCTTGGATTTAATTTTCCGGATTTACTGAACCAAACCACTCCCTTCATAGGAGAGACCTTGACATAAGTCTTTTCACCGATTTCTAATTCCAACGGTCTCCTCTTCAAATCTGCCCAGCTCTTTTGTCTATCTTAGGCTGCCTTGAGTCTTTCTTTGATTAAAGTGACCTTGTCAATGGTTATTTGAACAAGCTCTTGTCCAGTGACAGGTTTTTCTCCGACTTCATCCCAATATAGAGGCGACCTACACTTTCGACCATACAATGCCTCATACGGTGCCATTGAAATATTGCTGTGATAGCTGTTGTTATAGACAAATTCTATCAGGGGTAAGTGTTCACTCCAGTGTCCATGAAAATCCAGAGCACATGCCCTCAGCATGTCCTCGAGGGTTTGAATTGTTCTCTCGGTTTGGCCATCAGTTTGTGGGTGATAGGCCGTGCAAAGAGTTATTTTGGTTCCCATGGCTTTTTGAAAACTCTTCCAAAACCGAGATACGAACCTTGGATCTCTATCAAATAATATACTTGCCGGAACTCCGTTTAGTCTCACTATATTGTCCATAAACAAGGTAGCTAGCTTATCCAGATTGTAATTCATCCTCACTGGCAAGAAATGTGCAGACTTGGTCAATCTGTCAATGAATTACCCAGATTCCATCGTGACCTTGCCTTGATCTTGGTATCCCGACTACAAAGTCCATGGAGATGTTATCCCACTTCTATTTTGGTATTTCCAACGGTTGTAGAAGTCCTCCAAGCCGTTGATGTTCTGCCTTGACTTGTTGACAGGTTAAGCACTTTGCAACAAAGACAGCCACATCTTTCTTCATTCCGTTTCACCAGTAATGATTTTTCAGATCTCTGTACATTTTAGGTGTTTCCCGGATGTACTGAAAATCTCGATTTATGTGCCTCGACCATTACTTCTTCTTGAATCCCATCGATTTCTGGCACATACAACCGTCCTTTCATCCAAAGGATACCATTTTCATCAATATGAAATTCTTGAACTTTTCTTTCTTGGATTTGTTCTTTAATTTTAAGGATAGAGGAGTCTTGACTCTGCTTCAATTTGATGGTTTCTCGAAGTCTTGGTTGCGCTGATAGTGAAGATAAGCTTACTTTTCCAAAATTTCTTCGGCTCAATGCATCTGCCACCTTATTCGCCTTACCCGGATGATAATTGATTACCAAATCATAATTCTTTAGAAGTTCCATCCACCTTCTTTGCCTCATGTTTAATTCTTTTTGGGTGAAAATGTACTTGAGGCTCTGGTGATCAGTAAATACTTCACATTTCACTCCATAAAGGTAGTGCCTACAGATTTTGAACGCAAATACTACTGCAGCTAACTCCGGGTCATGAGTTGGGTAATTCTGCTCATATGGCTTTAATTGCCGCGAGGCGTAGGCAATTACCTGACCTTCTTGCACAAGCACACACCCTAACCCTCCCTTTGAAGCGTCACTGTATAAAGTGAAGTTCTTGCCATCCTCGGGAAGAATTAGTACTGGTGTAGTTGCGAGTTTTGTCTTCAGGATTTCAAAACTTCTCTAACAGGCTTCATTCCAAATAAATTTTGAGTTCTTCTGAGTGAGTTTGGTGAGAGGAATGGCTATCGAAAAATCCTTCCACAAATTTCCTATAGTAGCCAGCTAACCCAGAAAACTTCTTACTTCAGTCACTGTTCTTGGTTGTGGCCAGTCCTTGATTGCCTCCACTACGGTCTACTGACACCCTTAATTCAAAAATTATATGACCTAGGAACGCCACACTTTTTAACCAAAATTCATATTTCTTGAAAAAAGTTTGCTGATAACAAGGCTTACTCTTACAGTTCGTCTTCTCCCTCTACTGAAGAAGGGTAATGGGAATGATCATACTGGAAGCGAAGATGTTGAGATGGATGCTGAGAACACTCCGGACATGGAAGCAAAGATGTTGAGATGGATTCTGAGAACACTACGGACAAACACTGACTTTAAAAACTATAATTTGGACAAGGCCTTCAGTACAAAGTTCAATACCGAAAAGGCTCTTGATCAGTGGTCAATATATGCAAATCATGAGTTTATTGAAGAAAAGTGTGGACATTGATGCCTTTTTAAGTCACAATATGGTGGAGTTTCTCAAACTTCTATGGATATTTTCTACTATGTCTATGGTGCTTCCATTTTATCGAAAGCAATTCTTAAGTTTAATACCAACCTCTCATCTGGAGTAGTGTTGAGAGGTACGACAAGTTTTGAGGATGTTTGTTCGTAACAAGGTGTACAGATTTAATCATGCAGTCATCAAGTTCTACTATAATACTCTTGATATAGATGATGGACCTCAAACAAATATTCACGAGGTTACTTTGGTGTTGACAGGGGGTTTGATCACGCAGTTTCCAGATCATCCATTCCGCCGTTCAACAGCAAACCCGACTTCTCTCTATTCTGTGCTTCACAAAATTTCTTTCCGCAATTGGATTCCTTCATCCAATTCCACAGTGGTGACAAAACCACATGCCATGAATTTATTTGCCTATTAGAACTTGTACTCTCAATTTTGGCAAATTAGTTTCTAAGAATGTGCTATAGTTTTCTAATGAGGTTTCAAAGCATCCAAACTCCCCTTACCTTAACTGATTTATGGAATTCTTGAATCTCAAGGATTCATCAGAGACATTGACGAGCAGTCGTCAGATGTTAGTGAGCTCTTAAGAATTGTCCCTGCTCTGTTTAAGGGAAACAGGAAGATAGACTTACCTTGGTCTAAGTCCGGTGTCGTGTTTGATTGTTCCAACACACCTCAAAATTCTCACAATAATGCCTCATCCACTCATTATGTCACGATCTAAACAACCGTCAACCAAGCTCAGCTTGATCATGCTCTGGCCAGAATATTCAAACAAAGACTGTTCTGGTTTACTATAAAAATTTGTTTCTGATTATAGACTGATGCTGGAAGTGACAGTCCATTTTGGACAAAAAGGGGAAGAAGATCAAACTGTTAGTGCACAAACTTCGGACGCTGAACCATTAGGAATAGAACATTGTGATGCAAATGAAGAAGAAGCTGAAGAGGAAATTGTTAATGCCGATAGCATTCAGTGATTTTATTTCGTCATTCTATATGCTATGAGTTTGTTAGTTTTAAATTCATTATCATGTGTTAAGTTGTTTTTAATGCTATCCTCTGATTTAGTATTATGTTATGAATGTTTTTGCATGTTTTTCGCTTCTTATTGTCAACACGGCTAACAACAACTAAGCTAACACTATCAAATTCAGGGGGAGATATGCTTTCAATTTCAGGAGGAGCTAAATGGAGTTGCGCCAACTTGAATAGACTTGTTTGTGTTTGTTATGTCCGGAAGGGTAAAAAAGGGAGATTGAGAGAACAAATATTTATTGTGTTATAAGATATAATTTATTCATCAAATTATCTTTTTCTTATTGATAAGATTTTCTTAAATATTTGACTAAGAGTTTTGTCTTTCTAGACTTTTAAAGAGATCGACTTTAGATTTAATTTGATATGCTTAAAATTGTTTATTTCCTTATAAACTCTATCTTACCATGATTTCGAGGTATCTAATCAAAGAAACAATTATAGGGAAAAACATGTCTATAAATATAAGAATCATATGTTGTACACAAGAGTGAAGAGATAGAGAGAAATACTCACAGAGAGAAAATTAAGAGCACCGCCGATTGAAGAATGCAGTTATTTATAACTGTGTTGTCATGGTTGTTGGAGACATATAAAGACAACACTTGTGAATGTGTTGATTGAAGATTTTGTTTTATGGTTCGAGTTTTTGACACATAGTTTTTGCATTATTTGGTTATTCTATTGTTGTTTTAGAATGCAATTTGATTACTTGTTAATAAAATTAGTTTTACATAGAATTACTAGTATTGATTTTGTAAACTGACTTGACGCTTTTTAATAATTATTTTGCCCTGAGGCATCGTGTAAATATTTATACTTGTGCATAATTATCTCTGAGTTATTTTTATTTAAGTTATTTTTTGTGGTTTAGCATTCAACTGCGTGTTGTCACTAGATGTTACGACATCTGAGATAACATTGATATCTCTACGTACAATATTTTTACCGTTAATGTCAAACAAAATTCCATACAAAACTGATTAAAATCACAAAAAATAAAATATTGTAATTTTTCCTTAGTTGCGTAAAGGTTCACCTTATTGATTATTGACCCACGCCCTTTTAATATTTTGCTGCAACTATATATAGAAGTGAACCTTCCGTCGTCTCTTTGAAACCTCACCTCTCCTAACACACCCTTTGAAATCCTCTTAACTATCTGTCCACGCAAACCAAAGTAATGGAGCCTAAAAAAGAGAAGAGTTTAAGCAAAGTCTTTACCTCTAAACCGCTGAAGAAGATGATGACTCAGTTATTACTCTCAGTTTCAATATTTTCTTTCATATTCTCTTACTACTCCTTGTGCTCATCTTCCCTGTTTCACCCTCGAAAGTTTCCCTGTCCTTCTGCAAACCCTTTCAATCTCCACTCCCATGCTGTGAACAAGAACTTCATATTTTTCATCTGCAACGCCCTCTTGGTTTTCCTATCCAAAACCTCCGGCTTGGTTTGTTCTTCTTCAGGTTTCGATCCTAACGAGATGTTGCAGAAAAGGGTTGGGGATGGATTGCTGCACACATATAACAACTTTCTGCAGAGGCCAAAAGAAGGCGAAAGGATTCTGAATGATGAGAGAAAAGAGATTTCCATGGGGAGTGATGAAGAGTTACGTGGGATTTGTGATTATAATTTTGAAGCAGTTGCAGAAATCCATGATCAAAAGGAAACTGAAATCTCTTACTTCTTGATGATATTATTGAAGAAGATGAATTTATGGATCAACATGAAGTTGCGGAAGGAGAGGAGTTGAGCACCGAAGAGTTGAACAAGAAATTTGAAGAATTCATAAGGAAGACGAAGGAGGAGATTATGATTAACTAAGCTCGACAACTTGTTAGTGTCAAGTAATATTATTGAGTAAATATTTAGATAATTGTCTTATTTTTTATATTTAATGAGTACTATTTCTCCTTCAATAAATCAATGGATAGGTTTGTTTGTTTGTATTTTTTTCTGTCTTTTATGTGCAATGTATTATTATAGTTGAATAGCTAGTTTCGTAAAATCCTTGTTCCTGCACAGATATTCGTAATATATATATTTATGTATATGTTGTATATTCTAATGAAACATTTTAATATCCAACATGCAACGCTTAATAATCATGTTACCGAATCTAATTATAACACTGCGATATTATATGCCATTCAAAGAGTCTTTATTATATTTATGATGATAGGAATCTTTGTCAATTCAAATATATTATCTTTTGACATTTCGCAAGATCATCAGTGATTATCAACTTGATAGACTTTTAATAATTTGCTCCAGAATTTATAATTTTAAACACATAAAATAAATATATCGTTATAATTTATAATTAAGTATATACACTTGTTACAAAGGAGAGAATATATATAATGTTGCTATATATATATAAGAGTAAAGAATGAATAAAGGAATGGATATATAGTACGTAAAATTAATTAAAGATGGTTTATATTGAGTTATCCAGGGTTCCTTTTTGTTAATTGTGAAGTGCGTAAAATTTATGCAACCAATTTTAGTTGGGAATATTATACCAGTGATTGTGAATGTGATCGAACCATTCATCGCGTAAATGTAGCTTTTGTTCCAGGAATCTTTATATCCATACGCCGAGAATATTTGCTTCGATCTCCTCGATCCACTCTTTTTTGTTGACTCGTGAAAATTATTATCCGTGTATATCCTTTTGAAAATTTGAAGATCCTTTCGACTTAAATTAGCACCAAATATTTTGACATTATTTTGGTACAAAGTATAAGACTTTGTATCATTCTTGTTGTTGGTTACGGGATGGGTAACACTTGTTTTATTCAGCTTTTGACTCGAGCTTGACAATGATCAAAGTAAAAATAATTATGTTATTATTAGAGTAGGTGTCCAACAAGACAACTTGTGGCTTGAGCTTTATTGGCTCTCACGTAAAAACTATATTTATTCTAATAATATTTTACGATTTTATTCGATTTTGATATTTCTTTTATATGTGTACTCATGGAAGCTGCATGGATAAAGTCTTTGAATATATTATAGTACCATGATGTCTATCTTGCAACGTAGATAATGAAATTCATTAGACGTGTACTGTATATTATAAATTCGTTTCTAGTCGATTCAGTCATCTTAAACTAGAATAGAGGTCGCTTGAGCTAGAGACTAGTATCTATAAAGTTAACATCGCGTTTCATTGGTATGAACTTGGAGATATCTAATCATACAGATGGGTGATCATATGATGATTGCGTTGAACAATCCTCACTCGAACTTTTCAAATGGTTTTCATTTATCTAGTGGACTAGTCTGCGGTTATGGTTGTACACCATTAGTTCTTTGACCTGGGGCGATATATAATGAAATGTCTCTAACTCATTTTCTTTAAAATGTGCTACAAATTTTTTTCCCCTTAAAACCACTTGGCTTCGGCCGAACTATACATATATATATATATATATATATATATATATATATATATATATATACATATATATATATATATATATATATATTTACACTTTTGCACCATTTAAAATAAACTCACCATCTATTTTACTCAAAATCCAAAAGTGTAGTAATTGTGATAAAATCGTAAACGTCAAATCAAACCTAAAGCTAGCGTTTTTTCAAAAAGTAGCATAAACATTTTAATCCTCTCAAAACCGCTCTTTACTTCCAAAAGTCATCAAAATCTTTAAAATAATGTAAAATCATAACTGTGCGGAAAACTAGCAATATATAGGTCATCGGTTCTCCGCATAAAAATCCTCACATGCATCATTCACACTTTGTGAGTCTATTGACTCAGCAAACCTTAACCATATTAACAAATAATATATATACATAAACATGCAACAGTGAAAATACTTTTAATAAAAATAGTCTTTCATGAATGTACATAAACTTAAACCTTTTCTTTCATCATAAACCTTTTTTTTCATCGTATACATATACATTTTCTGAAACGTCTACTCATTTTTAAATGTTCGAAAATATATATATATATATATATATATATATTTTATAAAAGCTCGCAATTACAATAATAACATTTAAAATAATCTTATTTATTTGCCAATAAAAATAGTACAGTTTGAAAATAGCCAACATCATCCCAAAATTAACGTAAACATAAACGAGTAAAAATCTAGATATCATCAACGTATAAACATGTGTAACTCATCTCAAAACTCGTGAATCAATATGCGGAAAAATAATGGTCCTCGGGTCGTGTCACCGCACCAGAGCTGCTTACTTAAAGTTCAGGACCTCCAGTCTCCTCAGCAACAAACTCACCTGCATCACACACGCCTAGTAAGTCTATAGACTCAACACACCTGTACCAGTAATAAAAAGTACATATATATAGCACACAGCAGTGAAATATAGCATAATCAACATACATTTCATGTCTGCAGTAGAATCATATACGCAAACGTGTCCTGTCAAAACATGGTAATAATCATAGCATATGTCATCGTATTAGCATATACGTGTTAAATTTCTTAATTTGAATTTTTTTCATTAGCTGTGACTTTCGTATCATCATGTCAGTCGATAGATCCATCTACGTGTAACCGCGGTACCCGGCGGTGAGGATAATCAGCGACAGCATTACCCGCCCACTGAGTCCCGGCCTTACATGTCATCGTGTCATCGTGTTAGTCACAACTAAATCACTTCCTTCAAAATGTGTTATCATATTCATCATTTAAATAAAATCATGCATATACGTAGTTTTTCCTTTAAACCAAGCATGCACCGTATTTATCATAATTGAGTAAAAATCGTAAACATGATGCATAAAAATTTAAAACATGATAAAATGTGCTCAGGGCGCTGCCAGGACCAAAATTTCATCCCGAGTTCAAAATGACCATTTTGCCCCTGGAAACCCAAAATGACCGTTTTACCCCTGGACCTCTAAATCTCGACCCGAAGCTTACCAACACCTTAAAACATCTCAAAACATAATTATAAGCATTTCTTAGACGTAAACTCGAGCTCATTTCAAAACTTAATCTATTCAACTTAATCTATTCGTTTTAAAACTTTGACCGGGGTCCCGGTTTTAACCCGAATCAACCCGAAACTTAACCAAATTTTGCCTAACTCGAACCATGACTCAAACCTCCATGACCAGCCTCTAACACACTTATTTCAGACCACTTAGGACCTAGAAACAAGCCCAAAGGTTGCTGGAAATCTCCAGCGTATGCGCACCAATTTTCCCAGTTTGAGCGATTTTACAATAAAAATCATATCTCCCTCGTTTCTTATCAGAAAATTACGAATTTGCTATTGAATCGAAGATAACACAGAGTGCTACAAATCATATGTTGAACACATTTCCAGAAAACCAACCACTAAGTCGCAGAATTTTAAATAACCCAGGTGACGGGTTTTGAGACACAGAAATTTCACAGCTTGAGCGACTTTATGAGAAAAATCATATCTCCCTCGTTTCTTATCAGAAAATTATGAATTTGCTATTGAATCGAAGATAACACAGAGTGCTACAAATCATATGTTGAACACATTTCCAGAAAACCAACCACTAAGTCACATAATTTTAAATAACCCAGGTGACGGGTTTTGAGACACAGAAATTTCACAGCTTGAGCGACTTTATGAGAAAAGTCATATCTCCCTCGTTTCTTATTAGAAAATTACGAATTTGATATCGAATCGAAGATAACAGAGATTGATACAAATCATATGTTGAACATATTCCCAGAAAACAACCAATAAGTCGCAGAATTTTAAATAACCGAGGGTGATGGGTTTTGAGACACACTTCAACAACAACAAAAAACCGATCGACCCTCGACTGAACCAATCTAACCATCGACTCCAGCCTGTAGACACCCTCTCACCATCATATACATCCCTTAGAAACACAAAAACCGGCAGCCCCTTGCACATATACAAGAACACATGAGTTTTAATCAAAACAATGCAAGTTTCATGACAAGTTTGTAACAAAAACACAACCACAAGAAAGATCCTTTAATTTTCGAGCACACACATAAATTCCAGCATAGTATTGGCGTGAATGAAGAGAAAATTGAAGATACAAGCGTGCCTTAATGATTATACGCTTGAAAGCTCAAAGAATTACGCGCGGTATGTGAACCGGAGAGGCGGAAGAAGAAGCTTTTCTTGAAAATCTTTGGGGAGCCGTGACTTGCAGCTGAAAGGAGAAGGAAATGCTGCTGTAATTTACGTGAAAGGCTGCTGGAGGATGAGGTGGGCGGCCAATGATTGTAAAGTAGGTTTAGGATTTAGTTTAGGTGGTAATTAAGTTACTAATATGTAGTGCTCAAATTCAGTACACGTATAACCCATTCATTTATTTAATTATTAAATCATTTAATTAATTTTAAATATATTTTTAGCAATGCATGATTTATGAAAATACATTATTTTAAATTATTTATGTTTATGCGGTGCACGTTAAAATGTCTTTTCGAGTTTCATGTTTCAGACGATTACTCGAGGCGGGATCGAAGAAAAGACCGGGGGCGAATTTGGCAATTTAAAATGCGATATTTTATTTTAAAGCCAGGATGGATGATAGGACTCGTTTTTACGTGTTTTTAGTGTTGTTTTTGAGTCACGTTCATGTATCATATTAGTTTGTTTTAGTTGAATTTTGCAATTTTTTAGCATTATTGAGCATTTGACTAATCTCGTGTATTCTGTGGTTATTTTGTAGGAATTGAACCAAAAAGTGGGAGAAACTTTGGCATAATATCGAAGAGGTCTCGCTAGGGCGGTCAAAAGTGACCGCCCCAGCGAGCATTGTGGTCTGGCCGAGGATTATTTTGCGCAAGTGTCTCGCTAGGGCGATCAAAAGTGACCGCCCCAGCGAAAACCTGGGACAAGCTCGAGGAAGCTTATTCGAGGACCTCTCGCTAGGGCGGTCAAAATATACCGCCCTAGCGAGAAGCGAGATTGAGAAAGATTTGTTTCCAAATTTCTAGGGACTCTATCCTACACTATAACCTAACACACGAGATCAGCCGTTTTTTGACACACTTTATCAGACTTTTCATTAATTTTTCTTGGATAGGAGGCTAGGAGCAAAGGAGATTTCGAAGACCTCGAGATTTCCACGCGTCGTGGCCGTCATCCATCGTCATCTTTAGTATTTTCATTAATCAGTATTTTATTTCTTACATTGATTGTTGGTTCTTATCATGAATTTCAGTAGCTAAACTCTAGATTTGTTGGGATTTGAGGGGATCCTACCCCGTACTCGGTGTTGAACATTATTTCTCGACGTTTTTATTAGTGATTTGTTTATGCTATTGTTCTTTCGTGTTTCAATCGAAGCCTAGCTAACTTCCTTTGATTATTTCATGTTGTTGATGAGTTCGATAGAATAGTTAACAATACGATCAAATAGTATAAACCACGGATTTACAATTTTAGTAGATATACGGAATTGGGTACGTGTCGATAGTGATAGTTCACCCGAATGAAAGCTAGTGGATTCCATAGAATGTAATGCAATCTTGAACTGTTAAATATTTGAGGACACTTGAGTACTGCATGTTTTTGATTAATATTAATATAGCTCGACAGAGTATATTAATTAGTCTAGGGAATTCCGTCGAACGCACGAGTAAAAGTCGAGTGTAATTAGTTAAACACGAGCGGTAGGTGAACTGATAATTCTCAACAAATTCATTTCTCATTTGATTTAATCCAAATTAATCATTGCGTTCTTGAACACGTTTTCTTTGCATTTTAATTATTTTAATTGTTTACTTTACATTAGTTTAATCATCAACTCAATTTATCGTTGCTAAAGAAATTATAATTGAAAATAAAAATAGTGTCATGCAGTCCTTGTGGAACGATACTCGTATTCACTTAGGTTTATTATAACTTGACTATCGTGCACTTGCGATATTTAAATCGAGCTTTCATTTATAAAATAAATTTTGTGATTATTGACTGGGCAAGTTTTGCTCGATCAAGTTTTTGGCGCCGTTGCCGGGGACTGTTGATTCACAATTTTTTATTTTTCAGTTAAATTCTTTAGTATTATTTATTTTATTGTTATTTGATACTCTCATTGTGTTGCAGATTTTTCTTGTGGTGCATGCGAAGATCACTCGAGTTTAAGCTTGAGCCTTTTGACCCCGAGATCGAACGCACAGCTAGACGTCGACTACAGCAGCAAAGAGCGAAGGAAAGAATGGAAGGCGATCAACAAAGAGAGGAGCCAAGGCGTATACCGATGTTGGATTATGCACAGCCATCTCTTGATGGAGCACGTCCAAGCATCGTAAGACCAGTCATTCGAGCTAATCAGTTTGAGATCAAGCCAGCTATCATTCAGATGATTCAGAACACTGTCCAATTTGGGGGAAGTGCACTTGACGACCCTAATTCTCATATAGCTAACTTTCTTGAAATTTGTGATACTTTTAAGTTTAATGGCGTGTCTGATGACGCTATTCGTTTGCGTTTATTTCCATTTTCACTGAGAGATAAAGCTAAGTCGTGGTTAAACTGTTTGCCTGTAGGGTCTATTACTACATGGGAAGATATGGCAAAGGCGTTCCTGATCAAGTACTTTCCTCCGTCGAAGACTATGAAGCTCAGAGCCGACATTACTACTTTTGCTCAATATGAGCAAGAGTCACTTTACGAGGCATGGGAGCGCTACAAGGACTTGTTGAGGAGATGTCCACACCATGAGCTGTCTCTTGGGTTAGTTGTTCAAACTTTCTACTACGGTCTGCTTACTCCTAACCGTACTATGATAGATGCTGCTGCCTGTGGTAACTTACTGAGAAAGACGGCGGAGGAAGGATATGAGTTATTGGAGGAGATGGCTGCTAGTAGCTATCATCCTCAGTCTGATAGGCAGAGACGAGGTGCTGGAGTTAATCAAGTTAATGATTTGTCGGCGGTTTCAGCACAGTTAGAGGCTTTGAATAGAAAGATTGATGGGATGAGCATAAGTGGGTCGGCTATGCGTCTGCAAGAAATTTTCTGTGATAAGTGTGGGGGTGAGCATGATGTGCAGGATTGCCAAGATGGCAACCCATTCTATGTGCCTGAGGGAGCACCGGTAAAACAAGTGGGATTCCAGAACCGTCCTAGAAATGACCCTTACTCGAACACATATAATCCGGAATGGAGGAATCACCCAAACTTTTCATGGGGACTTCAAAACAACCAACATCGCTAACAAAGAGGTCCACCATATGTGATGCACCAAGGATTCAAGCCAGAACCGTCTCGGAAGGAGAAGTCCAATTTAGAGCAAATGATGACTAAATTTATTTCTGCAATAGAGACGAGATTTCAGAACCAAGATGCATCCATAAAGGGGTTAGAGAATCAAATTGGACAATTGGCTAAGTTGATTGCTAATAGGGAGCAAGGAACTTTACCAAGCAACACGGAAACTAACCCAAGAGAACATGTGAAGGCGGTGGAATTGCGTAGTGGAAAAACACTCGGGTCTAATGAGGAAAAGACCAAGCACGGTGAGGATGAGGTGAAAAATCGAGGAGGTAAGTCTTCTAACTCTACATCTACACCTATTGCACAGAATAAAATTGTTATCCCTCCACCTTTTCCTGCAGCAATGAAGAAAGCTAAATTAGATGCACAATTTGGTAAATTTCTTGAGATATTTAAAAAATTGCATATTAACATTCCTTTTGCTGATGCTTTATTGAATATGCCAAGTTATGCAAAATTCTTGAAAGATATCTTAGCAAATAAGCGGAAGCTAGAAGATCATATGACGGTGAATTTGATCGAAAATTGCTCCGCTTTAGTTCAAAACAAGATGCCTCCGAAGCAAAAAGATCCAGGGAGTTTCTCGATACCTTGCATTATTGGTGACATTAATTTTCATAAAGCTTTATGTGATCTTGGTGCGAGTATTAATCTGATGCCTTTTTCTGTGTTTAGGAGACTGGGATTAGGTGAACCCAAGCCAACTAGGATGTCGTTGCAGCTGGCTGACAGATCTGTCAAGTATCCACGTGGGATTATCGAAGATGTTCTGGTGAAAGTGGATAAGTTTATTTTTCCTGCAGACGTTGTGGTACTTGACATGGAGGAAGATTTAGAGATGCCTTTAATCCTAGGGAGACCTTTTCTGGCTACAGGGAAAGCACTGATTGATGTTGAGGAGGGGAAATTGAGACTGAGAGTTGGAGAAGAAGAAATTATTTTTGATGTTTTCAATACTCTCAAGCACACAATGTACAATGATAGTTGCTTTCATATTGATGTCTTGGATTCGCTTGTTTGTGATTTTGTGCAGGATGGATTGAAAGAACCATTGGAGGCCACTCTCACTACTGAAAAGCAGAAGGACGAGCTAGATGAGGAAAAGATGGAGATGGTAGCTCATTTGAATGCCATTCCACCTTGGAGAAAGCAAGTGAGGCTTAGAATAGAGGAATTGGGAGACAGAAAAGATTTAATGCCTCAAAAGTCAAGCCTAGAAGAGCCACCTACTTTGGAGCTCAAACCATTACCTCCACATCTCAAGTACGTATATCTAGGAGAAAATAATAAATTGCCTGTTATTATTTCCTCTTCTTTGACAGATGATATGGAGAGTAAGCTCTTGGGAGTTCTCAAGGAGCATAAAGGAGCGTTCGCTTGGAAGGTTTCGGACATAAAAGGGATAAGTCCTTCGATCTGCATGCACAAAATTCTGATGGAAGATAAATACTCACCTCTAGCACAACCACAAAGGAGACTCAATCCAAAGATGCAAGAGGTAGTAAAAGCTGAAACAATTAAACTTCTGGATGCAGGTACTTTTGCGTTTAGGCGTATGCCCTTTGGTTTATGCAATGCACCTGCAACATTTCAAAGATGCATGACCGCTATCTTTCATGACATGACTGAAAATTTCCTTGAAATCTTTATGGATGACTTCTCTATTTTTGGCTCCTCATTTAATGAATGTTTAGAGAATTTGAACTTGGTGTTAGTTAGATGTGAGGAGAGCAATTTGGTGTTGAATTGGGAGAAATGTCATTTTATGGTTCAAGAGGGGATTGTGTTAGGACACAAGGTATCGGAGAATGGAATTGAGGTTGACAAAGCCAAGGTGGAAGTAATCAAAAACTTACCCCCACCTTCATCAATAAAAGGAGTTAGAAGTTTTCTAGGGCATGCTGGTTTTTATAGGCGTTTCATTAAAGATTTTTCCAAAATTGCTAAACCTTTATCCTCTTTGTTGATGAAAGATGCTGAATTTGATTTTGATTCTACTTGTCTGCATGCATTCGAGATACTCAAGGAAAGCTTAGTGACAGCACCTGTTCTGACTGTCCCTGATTGGGAGCTACCGTTTGAGGTGATGTGCGATGCTAGTGATACAGCTGTTGGTGCGGTGTTGGGTCAAAGGAAGAACAAGGTATTTCATACCATCTACTATGCAAGTAAGACTTTAAATGATGCTCAATTGAATTACGCTACTACTGAAAAGGAATTGCTTGCTATAGTATTTGCTTTTGACAAATTTCATTCATACCTTGTTCTGTCTAAAGTAACTGTGTATACAGATCATTCTGCCCTAAAATACTTGCTTTCTAAGAAAGATGCGAAACCTAGGTTAATTAGGTGGATTTTATTATTGCAAGAATTTGATCTCGAAATTCGAGATAAAAAAGGTGTGGAAAATGTAGTTGCTGACCACCTGTCTAGGCTTGAGCATGTTGAAATTAAGGGCAGTGACGATGATATAGATGACTGGTTTCCTGATGAACAATTGCTTGAGGTAAATGCGTACCCTTGGTATGCCGATTTTGCAAATTTTCTTGTCACTGGCACACCTCCACCTAATTTATTATTTCACCAAAGAAAGAAATTCTTTTCAGACGTGAAATATTATTTTTGGGAGGAACCGTTCTTGTTTAAGATTTGTGCAGACTCCATGATAAGAAGATGTGTGGCGGAGGAGGAGACCAATCAAATTCTAAACCATTGTCATGACCGTGAGGTAGGTGGTCACTTTGGACCCATACGGACGGCATCTAAGGTACTTGAATGTGGCTTCTATTGGCCAACTCTTTTTAAGGATGCTCGTTTGTATGTTCTCAATTGTGATAGATGCCAACGCACAGGTAATATTTCCAACCGTCATGAGATGCCTTTAAATAACATTATTGAGTGTGAAATATTTGATGTGTGGGGGATTGATTTTATGGGTCCTTTTCCTGCGTCTTTTGCAAAGAAATTTATTCTGGTGGCAGTGGAGTATGTATCTAAATGGGTGGAGGCAGAGGCTTGTGCCACTAATGATGCACAAGTGGTGTTAAAATTTTTAAAGAAACATATTTTTAATCGATTTGGTGCACCACGTGCAATCATAAGTGATGGTGGCACCCATTTTTGCAACAAAATTTTTGATAAACTGTTGGGCAAATATGGTGTCACCCACAAAGTTTCCACTCCATACCATCCCCAAACTAGTGGACAAGTTGAAGTATCCAATCGAGAAATTAAGAGGATTTTAGAGAAGACGGTTAATGTGAATAGGAAGGACTGGTCCATTCGGTTAGATGATGCTTTGTGGGCGTATCGTACTGCTTTTAAAACACCTATAGGCACTACACCATATAGGTTGCTCTTTGGTAAAGCATGTCATCTACCAGTCGAATTAGAGCATAGAGCATATTGGGCGACCAAAGCACTAAACTTTGATTTTGCTCTTGCAGGTGAAAAACGATTGCTGCAGTTGAATCAGTTAGATGAGTTTCGGGGAAGAGCTTATGATCTTGCACTATCATACAAGGAACGCACCAAACGAGCCCATGACAAACACATTATAAGAAGGGAATTCAAAGTGGGTGAAGCGGTGTTGGTATACAATTCTCGCTTACGACTCTTTCCGGGCAAGCTAAAGTCAAGGTGGTCAGGACCATTCACTATAGCCAAAGTGTTCCCATCGGGTGCAGTGGTGTTGCATGATGGCAAGGACGGGACGTTTACTGTGAACGCTCAAAGATTGAAGCACTATATCGGTGGCACAATTGAGCCACAAATTGGAGTCACTCGGCTCCATGACAGTCATTGAGGACATGGGTGAAGAGTCGAGCTCTAGACTATAAATTGAGAACTACTTCTACTCCTTATTTTGATTTTGATTATAGTTTTTTTTTTAGTTATTAATCGCATCATTTGCATTTAGGTAGTTTCATGGCATTGCATTCAAATTTTTTTCCCGAACACTTCTCGCTCGGGCGGTCAAAACTGACCGCCCCAGCGGGTACTCGTTTTTAAAGAAAATCCTTTTGCGACAGGGCGGGAAAAATATACAGCCCTAGCGAGTCGCGCAGATTAAAAAAATTTTTCTCCCCGAAAACTTCTCGCTCGGGAGGTCAATTTTGAAATTGACCGCCCTAGCGAGTCGCACAGATTAACAAAAAATTTTTTTCCGAAAACTTCTCGCTCGGGCGGTCTGTTTTTACCGCCCTAGCTAGTCGCGCAGATTATAAGTACTTTCCTCTTCTCTTTTTCTCCCCACTTCGAACCCTACTCCTCCCCTCCGATTTTCGGCACCCCCCTCCATCTTTTGTACTCGATCCTTATTATTTGGTGATTTTTCAGGGCAAAGACTCAATCTTGGTCCATACACTCCACGAGGAAGCATTTAGGCTACAAGATTTTCTTCTCCGACGGTCTTTCAAGCAACTCCGGTCATCTTCCACATATTCCGGTGAGCTTCTCCGGCGACCCTCAACAATTTTCTGGCGGTTGGATACTTTGTGCACTCCAATCTCTACATGGCACCCAAAAGATTGAAGCACTATATCGGTGGCACAATTGAGCCACAAATTGGAGTCACTCGGCTCCATGACAGTCATTGAGGACATGGGTGAAGAGTCGAGCTCTAGACTATAAATTGAGAACTACTTCTACTCCTTATTTTGATTTTGATTATAGTTTTTTTTTTTAGTTATTAATCGCATCATTTGCATTTAGGTAGTTGCATGGCATTGCATTCAAATTTTTTTCCCGAACACTTCTCGCTCGGGCGGTCAAAACTGACCGCCCCAGCGGGTACTCGTTTTTAAAGAAAATCCTTTTGCGACAGGGCGGGAAAAATATACCGCCCTAGCGAGTCGCGCAGATTAAAAAAATTTTTCTCCCCGAAAACTTCTCGCTCGGGCGGTCAATTTTGACCGCCCTAGCGAGTCGCACAGATTAACAAAAAATTTTTTTCCGAAAACTTCTTGCTCGGGCGGTCTGTTTTTACCGCCCTAGCGAGTCGCGCAGATTATAAATACTTTCCTCTTCTCTTTTCCTCCCCACTTCGAACCCTACTCCTCCCCTCCGATTTTCGGCACCCCCCTCCATCTTTTGTACTCAATCCTTATTATTTGGTGATTTTTCAGGGCAAAGACTCAATCTTGGTCCATACACTCCACGAGGAAGCATTTAGGCTACAAGATTTTCTTCTCCGGCGGTCTTTCAAGCAACTCCGGTCATCTTCCACATATTCCGGTGAGCTTCTCCGGCGACCCTCAACAATTTTCCGGCGGTTGGATACTTTGTGCACTCCAATCTCTACATGGCACCCAAAAGATCTAAGGTAACTCAGGGTGCTTCTAGTTCTCGTTCCACTCCATCTATGTTTGTGAATGAAAAAGCTAGGGAAAGATTTGAGCATGCTAGACTACATAGGAAACCAATCCCTGAGCGTGGATTTAGCTCGTTTCTTATTGGTCAATTTTCGGAGTCCCAAATAGAAAGAAGAGGGTGGAATGCCTTTGTAGCACAACCGAATGCAGCAGTGGTTCCGGTTGTGCGTGAATTTTATGCCAATGCTCCGGAGGGAAATGAGTCGAAGGCAATTGTGAGGGGACATCTAGTCCCGTATGATACCAAGACGATCAATGATATGTTGGGTTTACCGTCGTTGGACGATTCGGTGTTTCAGGCGTGGGTGCTTAACCCGGATTATGATTTGATCATTCGCACACTCTGTTATCCGGGCACCATGTGGAAACAACCGGGGACTTACACGGTCTTTCTTGAAAAGTTTTTGAAAGTGGAGGGGGCATTGTGGTATGCATTCTTGTCTAAGAGATTGATGCCGGTCGGTCATACGAGTGATGTGTAGCGTGAGCGGGCGGTTGTTCTTTATGCCATCTGTACTGGGATGGTGATTGATGTGGGCAGGCTCATTTTCAGACAGCTTAACATGTGCATTAATAGCAGCAATTTGGCTTTTTACTTTCCGACGATAGTGACTGAGCTGTGTGCCCGAGCGGGGGTGATATTTGCAGATGATGATGAGTGGTTACCGCCGATGAGAGCCATTGATGAGGCTCTTTATAGATCCAAGAGGGAGAAAAGACAGGCTGAGCTGCCCGAGGAAGTATTTTTCGATTATGGGGGAGCAGCTCAACCACCTCCGGCCTTAGGACATGCACCACCACCTCCGCAGCCACGCCGCCGTGCCATGCAAGATCGCCTCGACGAATTGGGCGCTTGGGCCACTTATCAGACTGAGTACCAGGCCGTTAATCAAGCCCACATTCAGAACATCGAATACTTGGTGCAGGGGATCTCAACTCATTTGGGCATCGACACGTCCGGCCGGCCACCTACACCAACATACCCGCCACCCTTCCAGTTTCAATACCATTATCCTATGCCCCTAGCGGCTGAAGAGGGAGTCCCACCGCCTGAGAATGAGGAGGAGGACGATTTCTGATTAGGGAGTTCACTGTTTCCCCTTGCCTTTTATTTTGCATATTCTTTCTTTGCATTTACATTCATGAGTTTTTTTTTTTATGTTTTTAGTGTTTGTTTCGTTTTGTGCACTGAGGGCATTGCACAACTCTAATATGAGGGGGTTAGATTGTTTTGTTTGCTTAGTTAATTGGTTTTAAATTGTTGCATTTCTTTTATTTGGTGTTGTTTATGGTGAGAAGACATAGTGTATGAGCCAATGATGATGTTGAATTGATAGTATACAAAAGTATTGATTGGGTCACCTCATGAATGGTACTCTTGATTGTTAAAGCATGAATTTTGGCACAAAGTTGAACTTTTTGAGCACATATGTGTGGGGACTAGAATTTTGTAGGAATAATGGTGAAATTTGAAGGTTTTGTGTGGTTAACTTGATAGGCATCATTTATGAGTTGATTTAGCATGTAAACCCGTGAAAATAAGTCACTAATTGGGACCTTGAATGAGAACATGTGATTTGCCTTGAACTTTACATATACCCTTTTTTTTCAATGCACTGAATTAAAATATCATACTCCTAACCAGCTGTAATCCAAAGTATATATTCTTAGCCTAGGGAGTACACGTGTGAAAATTGTGCATCAAAAAAAAAATATATATATATATATATATATCGAAAAAATATATCGAAAAAGAAAAAAATTGGTGGAGATGTAAGGTGAGGGGGAGCCGAAATAAAATGAATGAAATTCTATTCCTGGGCTAAAAGTTGGAGATGTAAGGAGACGAGGAAAGTCAGACGAAAAGTCTTGACGATTGCACAATGAAAATGATCGGTGTACTCCCGACTGTTAGCCACTTGAGCTTATTTTCCTTCTTTTCGACACCCTTCTCTGCATTTAAGAATCGAATAAAGTTCAAATTATGGTTAGTGATAAATGGACACGGGGGTGCATGCTAGTGATACTTGTATTGAAGTGCTAATTGAGTGACTCGCATGATCGGATGATTGATCTATTTGAAGTACGAATGACTAGACCCATCATGACACACACACACGTTCAAATTAGTGTCGAGATTTATGTGTAGATGAGAATGAGTATTCGTTTGTGATTCGACTTGATTATGAATTTGTGTGTGGGAAAGTTCACTGAGGCATGAGCATAACAGTTGTTAACTCACCATTGACATTTACTTGTGTTGGTTATTTCTTGTTTGAATATTTTATGTTTGTTTTGTTTGTTTAGAATCTCGTGCTTTAACCTATTTTGCTCGAGGGCGAGCAAAAGGTTAGTATGAGGGGGTTGATAGGACTCGTTTTTACGTGTTTTTAGTGTTGTTTTTGAGTCGCGTTCATGCATCATATTAGTTTGTTTTAGTTGAATTTTGAAATTTTTTAGCAATATTGAGCATTTGACTAATCTCGTGTATTCTGTGGTTATTTTGTAGGAATTGAACCAAAAAGTGGGAGAAACTTTGGTATAATATCGAAGAGGTCTCGCTCGGGCGGTCAAAAGTGACCGCCCCAGCGAGCATTGTGGTCTGGCCGAGGATTATTTTGCGCAAGTGTCTCGCTAGGGCGGTCAAAAGTGACCGCCCCAGCGAAAACCTGGGACAAGCTCGAGGAAGCTTATTCGAGGACCTCTCGCTAGGGCGGTCAAAATATACCGCCCTAGCGAGAAGCGAGATTGAGAAAGATTTGTTTCCAAATTTCTAGGGACTCTATCCTACACTATAACCTAACACACGAGATCAGCCGTTTTTTGACACACTTTATCAGACTTTTCATTAATTTTTCTTGGAGAGGAGGCTAGGAGCAAAGGAGATTTCGAAGACCTCGAGATTTCCACGCGTCGTGGCCGTCATCCATCGTCATCTTTAGTATTTTCATTATTCAGTATTTTATTTCTTACATTGATTGTTGGTTCTTATCATGAATTTCAGTAGCTAAACTCTAGATTTGTTGGGATTTGAGGGGATCCTACCCCGTACTCGGTGTTGAACATTATTTCTCGACGTTTTTATTAGTGATTTGTTTATGCTATTGTTCTTTCGTGTTTCAATCGAAGCCTAGCTAACTTCCTTTGATTATTTCATGTTGTTGATGAGTTCGATAGAATAGTTAACAATACGATCAAATAGTATAAACCACGGATTTACAATTTTAGTAGATATACGGAATTGGGTACGTGTCGATAGTGATAGTTCACCCGAATGAAAGCTAGTGGATTCCATAGAATGTAATGCAATCTTGAACTGTTAAATATTTGAGGACACTTGAGTACTGCATGTTTTTGATTAGTATTAATATAGCTCGACAGAGTATATTAATTAGTCTAGGGAATTCCGTCGAACGCACGAGTAAAAGTCGAGTGTAATTAGTTAAACACGAGCGGTAGGTGAACTGATAATTCCCAACAAATTCATATCTCATTTGATTTAATCCAAATTAATCATTGCGTTCTTGAACACGTTTTCTTTGCATTTTAATTATTTCAATTGTTTACTTTACATTAGTTTAATCATCAACTCAATTTATCGTTGCTAAAGAAATTTTAATTGAAAATAAAAATAGTGTAACGCAGTCCTTGTGGAACGATACTCGTATTCACTTACGTTTATTATAACTTGACTATCGTGCATTTGCGATATTTAAATCGAGCTTTCATTTATAAAATAAATTTTGGGATTATTCAATGTGCAAGTTTTGCTCGATCAATGGAGCATTTTAAATAATTTATTTAGTTTGACATTTTAAAGCCTTATTTATGTATTTAGCGATTTAAGAGTTTAAAACTTTTAAAATTAGCATTTTGTGCGTGTTCTTGTATTTTAGGAGTTTGTTTAAAAAAATTAGTGTGGGTTAACTTTTTATTAGCATTTTAATTAGTTGATTTAGCAATAATTTCTCCTAATTAAAAACACACACACACGTTTCACACACTCACACACACTTACACGTTTTTAGACACACAAACACACTCCTACACATTTTACTTTCAGATTTTATTATTTTGAGAATAGAAAACCTAGGGCCCCCTTCCCTTGAGCAGCCGCCACCCATCTGAATAATTTCCAGCAGCTTTTTGTGGTTTTTATTGCAAGAAAGTCGAGCCGCAAGTCGTCCCGGGTCAATCTCGCACCTTTCCCCGCTTCGTTGTCGTCGTTTCGGTAACGTTAAAGACCTAAAGGCACGTATATTCTGTTATTTCTGCATCGATCTTGTCGTATTATGCGTTGTGTTGATTATTATGCGTAAAACATATATGTGTGATGTAGAAGTTTGAGCAGAAAATTCATCGAATGCGTTTTGAAATATTTTTAGATCTGAAATTTACGTTTTTGCTGTCATTTTAAATACTGCGATTTTTCGGTCGTGATTCTGGGAAAACTTTCAACATGAAAAACGTAGAACTTTTTGATACCTTCGATTTGATATAAGATTCGAAATATTTGGATAAAAATTGAGTGAGTTATGACATTTGTCGTGGGACTGCTCAAACTACGTTTTTCAGAAAATTATGTATTGATGCGTTCTTGAAGTTATTTGTTGCAGGATTCGTTGGGAGTCGACGGGAGATCGCTGCTGCGATTAGGTAAGGCCAGAAAGATGTTGGGATTATTACTGGTGTCACCTTTCGTGTCGTTAGGCACCAAGTTGAATTAAGCGTCGTAGGAAGAAAATTGGTGTCGAATTCCGAATTTTGTTGTTGGTTGTGGATTGTCGCTCTTGGGAACAATTTTATCGTTTTATTTGGGTGTAGTACAATGCCGTAGAGTCCTAGGATGTGTCTCGAGGTGTCTATTCATAGCCATTTGGGTTGGTTGGAAGAAAGAAACATCATGTTAAGCTTTTCACGCAGGTTTCGTTGTGCAGTGCCTACACGGACCCTGGCACGGGGTCCGTGCCTTTGTTTCCTCCTTAGTGCCATTTTTGCGAGCCAACACGGACCCCCACACGGACCAGGGCGCGGGGTCCGTTACTTTGTTTTCTTCTCGGTGTCAAGTTTGCGCACACACACGGACCCCCACACGGGCCAGGGCACGGAGTCCGTGCCTTCCCTTTTCTTCACGACACACTTTACAGTACCTACACGGACCCGGAGCCGGACCTGGGCACAGGGTCCGTGTACTCCAGTTTTTGGGAAAAGTTATTGATTTCTTTGGGAGTTTCATGTCATGTTTTAGTACGATGATTAAATGAGATCAAGTCCCGAGTGTTTTAGAATGTCATAAGCTATTTAATTACTTTGGGGGTGAGCATGATTACCTACGTCTAAGTTATGTAAGTTAAGTATTTAAATTCATGTTAGTATGTGCAGCAGCGGCCCCAAGCGAAATCCAATGAATCCCTCAAACGCCAAGTAAGTATGTTTGACGTGTAAGAAAATATAAGTTTTTGAGGTATGCTAAATGTCTTGTGACCAAATTATGAATGGATTTGGAAGTCGGTGAACGTGGCCGAGAACCTCTCCACCCCGTTAAATTATGAACGGGTTTAGATCGAGATTGGAAAGCGTTAAATCATGAACGGGGACAAATTAGCCCGTTAAATTATGAACGGAGATATCATGTATGTGGCAGTGGATACGTCCCTGTCAGCCCAGTACTAAGGTTTAGTCTGATCAGGCGAAATATGTTATGGGTAACTTGCTTTGAAACATATCTCTACGCAAAATGATGAAGTTATGTATGTTCAATTATGTTCAAGTATGCAAGCATGTTTAAGAAAAGTTTATGTTGATGGCACGTCTAAGTGTGTATGTACGTATGTTCAAGTTTTGATACGCAAGTTCAAGTTTTAAGTATGTACGTTCTATTTTAAAGTTGCATGAGATTTTATTATGTAGTACTTGATATTTCCAGTTAATAAGTGTTGAGTCTTTAAACTCACTAGACTTGATCGATGCAGGTGAGGATGTTTATGAGGAGGCTGGAGGTGGGGACCAAGGAGCAGGCTTGGACTGAGCAGGAGGCTAAACCCGAGGACCGTCATGTTTTAAGCTTTATGAAAACATTTAATACTTTTGTCAAACTTTAAATTTCAAATATTTTGTTGCAACAACTTGTGAGACGTACAGTTTATTTCTTTTATCGAATTTCGAATGCTCACGTTTTATTTAAGAAAATTTTTAATTTTTCCGCAAATTTCAAGTAGTAAAAGTACGGTACGTTACAATTGGTATCAGAGCCGTGTTCTTGTAAAGGGTTATGCCTACTGCCAGTCGCAAGAAGCTCACGAAGTCACACATCAAGTCTGTAAGTTTTAAAGTTTTGCATTAGGTTATGTAGTAAGCATTAAGCCATGATTTCAGCATGTCCATGTTTTAAGTTCAAATTACGTGCATCTTATGCTATTGTTATTATATTCATGCATATTGGGTTTACGTGTTGGGTAAATTGGAGAACGGTATGCCTCCTAGACGTATGGTTGCCCGTGGAGCAAGGGATGAGAATAGAGAAGCTCAGGATGGGGAGAGGGCCATTCCTCCTCGTCCACCGCCAGATACTTAGGCGCAGATGCTTGCAGGCATGACTCAGTTCTTCGCGCAGTTTGCGGGGAACGATGCTGGAGTGGATGCAGGGGCGAGGCCCGGACCGGAAGCAATTTATGAGAGGTTTAGAAGGATGGATCCTAAAGAGTTCTCGGGGATGACTGACCCGATGGTGGGTAAGGGATAGGTTAAATCCATCGAGGTGATATTTGACTTATGGAGCTGGCAGATGCAGATCGAGTCAGATGTGCCACATTTCTTCTGTCAGGGGACGCCATGATATGGTGGGAGAGCGCGTCCCTATCAGTGAATTTGCAGACCTTGACATGGAATGGCTTCAAGGAGGTCTTTTACTCCAAGTACTTCACTGAGGAAGTACGATCCAGGCTTACTAGGGAGTTTATGACGCTGTGATGAAACTTAAAATTAATAATTTATTATATGTTAAAACATGTATTTTAAACTTTTAAGTTTCATTTAAATTATAAATTATTTTATTTTAGTATTGTTTGTTTATATTTAAATGTCTTGCTAAATATGTTTTATTTTCAGGTTTTCTACGTATTGGTAAAATAATGATAACTCAAGCTAGAAAATTCAAATGGAGGTGACTCAAACATGTTTGGAATCCTTGAGAAATTATCTACAACTTTGCAGAAGACATGATTGCCTAAAAAGTTCATTAAGTTGATCAAATTGTGCAAATATCAAAAGGAGGACAAATTTACTTTTACTATGACCAGCATATAGTAAAAAAATCATAACTATTTCAATATTTAATCAAATGAGATGAACCAAGTGGCCAAATTCATCTACAGACAATGCCCCGCATGTTTGTCGTTTTGAGCATAGTCAAATTCGGTGATTAAAGTCGTGGAACAAGGCATTGAAAGAAGGGACATGGAATTGGAGTTGGAGGAGACAAAGAATACTATTACAACTACATAGCATGAATAAAAATTTTGACCCTTTCTCTCATTTGGCCTATAAATAGAGGCCTTGTGCTAGATTGAGAATCATTCTATCTCATTGTAAAATATAGTGTGAGTGTGTATCAAAGTTCTAAGTTCCAATATATTTTCTTTCATTTTTTCAACTATGAGTGATATTTTAGTGTTTATCAAAAGTAAGCTCATGGCAAGCTAAATCTATTATGTCAAGGTGAAGATGATGCATTCTTGGTGAATTAAGATTGTTTATATTTTGTATATTATTTCTTTATTTCTTTTCATTTAGCTAACTTCTTTTTATTGTAGGTAAAAATGAATTATTTGTTATTATCAATTTACATCAAATACTTGATACCATTGAAGTGGTTATCTTGATTTGTTGTTTAATTTTGATACAATAAATATTTCATCAATTATTATTATGGTTATATATATTATATATATATTTATATATATATATATATCATTATTTTATAATATTTCATTTAGACGATAGCGTGGCTCTGCCGGTTGTTTTAAATGAAATATTATGATTTAATACTAACATTTAACAATCTAACATTTAATTTATCGCAACTAACTTTTATTTTTTGCATCTAACTTTTACTTTACTGCAACTAACTTTTATTTTACCGCAACTAACTTTTATTTTTCCGCAACTAACTTATTAAATCATATATTTCATTTAGGCAATAGCGTGGCTCTGCCGGTTGTTCTAAACGAAATATAATGATTTAATTTAACATTTACTTTATGCAATTATATATTTATATAGTTATATATATAATCATAGGTACCATATATAAAATATCGGTTAATTCAGTATTTTCTATAGTGGGAACTATATTATATTATGTGTGTGTTCAATTTTCTTGGAACCATTATTTATGGTGGTCTCCTTTGTTTTATTTTTAGTTAAACAATATTACATAAACCAAGAATAAATCCTCAAGCCTTGTTAAAATTTATAATTTGTAAACTTCATTCTTGCATTTGGTAATCTATAAATTAATAAATTTAAACTCAAAATAACCTCTCTGTGGATCGATCTCGTACTTACGAAATATATTACTTGCAAACAACCTACACTTGGGTGAATTATTATTTAAGTAGTAGAAAGTTTTTGGCGCCGTTGCCTGGAGGTATAAATTAAGTTTATATTTGTTAGTTATGTTTTATTTATAAGTATTGTGTTTTTTTTTTTTTTGTATGAGTATTTGGAGTCGAAAAAAAAGTGGTAGATTTATTCGAGTATCTGAAAATAATTTAAACATGGATGATAATTCAAATAATCAAGATAATGATAATAATAATAACAATAATAATAATAATAATAATCAAGAACATGATCAATTAAGAACACTTAGGTACCATATGAACCCTATTAGAACTAGTGCCCCATCTTGTTTAGTTTTTCCTCCAGATGCATCTAATTTCAACTTTAAACCTCAAATTATTCAACTTTTACCCAATTTTCATGGTTTAGATTCTGAAAATCCATATTTGCATCTAAGAGAATTTGAGGAAGTTTGTAACGCTTATAATGATCAAAATTGTAGCATGGATATAGTTCGATTAAAGTTTTTTCCTTTTTCTTTAAAAGATAAAGCTAAAACATGGCTACAAAATTTGAGATCGAGTTCAATAAGGTCATGGGAAGAAATGCAACAACAATTTCTTAAAAAGTTTTTCCCTTCCTATAGAACAAACTCTTTTAACAAATTACAACTTTTGCTCAAAAACAAAGAGAAACATTTTATCAATGTTGGGATAGATATAAAGAATTACTTAATACATGCCCACATCATGGTTTTGAAACATGGAGAATAGTTTCTCACTTTTATGAATGTCTTATACCTAAAGATAGGCAAATGATAGAATTCATGTGTAATGGAACTTTTGAAGATAAAAACCCAAATGAAGCTATGGAATATTTGGATTCATTAGCAGAAAATGCTCAAAATTGGGATAATATAGGTACAATAGAACCACCAACAACTAAAAACAATAATTCAACAAATGGGGGTGGTATCTATAATCTTAAAGATGATATAGATATTCAAGCTAAACTTGCATCTTTAGCAAGAAAAATTGAGTCATTAGAAATGAAAAAGAGTAGTCAATTAAAAAGTATTCGAGAAATTGTTTGTCATATATGTGATACAAATGATCATGCTACAAAAGATTGTCCAACATTACCTTCATTTAAAGAATGTCTCCATGAACAAGCAAATTATGTTAACAATTATAAAAAACCAATACTAGATCTTTTTTCACCATCATATAATCCTGGATGGAAAAATCATCCTAATTTTAGTTGGAGGAATGATAATAATGCACAACCGTCACAACAATATTTTCAAAATAACCAAAATCATCAAGGTTATATTCCTTATGTTACACCTCCAAGAAAAAACTTTGAAGATGTAATTCATGCATTTATCCAAAAACAAGAATCTATCAATATTCAAAACAGTCAATCTATGAGTGATTTGAAAGAGGAAAATTTCCATCTCAACCTCAACCTAATCCTAAAAATCAAAATCAAGAATTAAAAAATGAAAAAATTGATCAAATAAAATCTGTTATTACCCTTAGAAGTGGTAAAATAGTTAATGATCCATATAGTAATGAAAACAAGGATCATTTAAAGTCAAAAAGTAAGGATGATAATCCTGATACTTTTGAGAATGATGATACCTTAAATTCTAAGAATAATATGGTGAATGATAAATCATATGAAATAGTAAATGAGTCAAATAAACCTCCACCATTTCCTCATGCATTAACAATCATAAAAAACAAAAAAGTGATTCTGATATCTATGAAGTTTTTAAACAAGTAAAGATAAATATTCCATTATTAGATGCTATTAAACAAGTACCTTCTTATGCAAAATTTTTAAAAGACTTATGTACTGTGAAGAGAAAATTGGATGTGAAGAAGAAAGCATTCTTGGCTGAACAAGTAAGTTCTATTCTTCAAAACAATTCTTGTTTAAAATATAAATATCCTGGTTGTCCAACAATTTCATGTATTATTGGAGAAAATAAAATTAAAAAAGCTTTGTTAGATTTGGGAGCAAGTGTGAATTTACTTCCTTATTCAGTTTATGAAAAACTTAATTTAGGATAATTAAAACTCACTTCTGTTACTCTCTTACTGGCGGATAGGTCAATCAAAATACCTAGAGGTATTGTAGAAGATGTGTTGGTTCAAGTTGATAAATTCATATATCCTATAGATTTTATTGTTTTGGATACACAACCAATAGAAGTACATAATGAAATTTCAGTAATATTGGGACGACCATTTTTAGCAACTTCAAATGCTTTAATTAATTGCCGAATTGGAATAATGAAATTGTCTTTTGGAAATATGACTCTATAACTTAATGTGTTTATATGTAAACAACCAAGTATTAATGAAAATGAAAATGAATATGATAATGAAATTGAAACAATTATGGAAGAAAAGTATACAAGAAGAAAACTTAAATCAACAATCGGAAGTTTTTTCAATAGAAAGTTTTGAGTTTGAAAATAATTTTAAAGAAGATGATAATACAAAACTTGAATTAAAAGCTTTACCATTAGAATTGAAATATGTATTTCTTGGTCAAAATAAAACATTTCATGTTGTAATTTCTTCCACTCTTCTACCAAATCAAGAAGAATATTTAATTCAATTACTTAAAAAATATAAAAATGCAATTGGATGGACTTTGAAAGATATAAAAGGTATGAATCCTTTAATTTGTACACATAAAATTCACTTGGAAGAAAATGCTAAAACATATCAACAACCGCAAAGAAGGTTAAATCCACATATGAAAGAAGTTGTTAAGAATGAAGTATTAAAACTATTAGACGCTGGAATTATCTATCCAATCTCAGATAGTAAATGGGTAAGTCCAACACAAGTAGTACCTAAAAAGTCAGGCATCACTGTTATAAAAAATGAAAAGGTAGAGTTATTACAAGCTAAAATTCCATCTAGTTAGCGTATGTGTATTGATTATAGAAAATTAAATGACGCAACTAGAAAAGATCATTTCCCGCTACCATTTTTAGATCAAATTCTAGAAAAAGTAGCAGGAAATTCTTATTACTGTTTTCTTGATGGGTATTCGGGGTATTATCAAATACCTATATCATTAGAAGATCAAGAAAAAACTACTTTCACTTGTCCTTTCGGAACTTTTGCATTTAAAATAATGCCATTTGGTTTATGTAATGCTCCGGCCACTTTTCAAAGATGCATGTTAAGTATTTTCAGTGATATGATTGAAGAATTTGTAGAAGTTTTTATGGATGATATAACTGTTTTTGGAAACTCATTTGAAAATTGTCTTAAAAACCTAGAAGAAGTATTAAAAAGATGTGAAGAAAAAAATCTTGTTTTAAATTGAGAAAAATGTCATTATATGGTTAAATCTGTGATTGTTTTAGGACATGTGATATCTGAAAAAGGAATTGAAGTTGATAAAGCCAAAGTTGATGTTATTGCTAATTTAACATCACCAAAAACGGTCAAAGAAGTTCGATCATTCTTGGGTCATGCAGGATTTTATAGAAGGTTTATAAAAAATTTCAGCATAATATCTAAACCAATTTCAAATCTTTTAACAAAAGATACACAATTTGAATGGACTCAGAAATGTGAAAATGCTTTTAAAAAAATTATTAATCTTTTAGTTACATCACCTATTTTACAACCTCCAGATTGGTCTTTACCATTTGAATAAATGTGTGATGCAAGTGATTATGCTATAGGAGCTGTGTTAGGACAAAGAAAAGAAGGAAAGCCTTATGCAATCTATTATGCTAGTAAAACCTTAAATAGTGCTCAAATAAATTATTCAACTACTGAAAAAGAATTACTTTCAGTAGTATTTGCATTATATAAGTTTCGATCTTATTTAATTGGTTCTACTACTATTGTTTACACAGATCATTCTGCCGTAAAATATTTATCAAATAAACAAGATGCTAAGCCAAGATTAATACGGTGGATTTTATTGTTACAAGAATTTGATATTATAATTAAAGATAAAAAAAGAAAAGAAAATGTTGTAGCCGATCATTTATCTAGAATAATGACTGAATAATCTCATATTGAGATACCAATAAATGAAAATTTTCAGATGATCAGTTGTTTTATGCTACTATTATTCCATGGTTTGCTAACATTGTAAATTTTCTTGTGACAAATAAAATGCCTTCTCATTGGAATTCACAGGATAAGAATAAATTCTTGATAGAAGTTAAAAAATTTTATTGGGATGATCCTTACTTGTTTAAGTATTGTCCTGACCAAATTTTTCGACGATGCATACCCGACAATGAAGTAAGTAATGTTATTAAATTTTGTCATTCTGAAGCATGTGGAGGTCATTTTTCATCCAATAAAACAGCTACAAAAATCTTACAATGTGGATTTTATTGGCCATCTTTATTCAAAGATACGCATTTATTTTGCAAATCTTGTGAAAACTGTCAGAAGATGGGATCAATTTCAAAACGAAACATGATGCCTTTAAATCCAATCATAATTATTGAAATATTTGATAGTTGGGGGATAGATTTTATGAGTCCATTTCCATTATCTTTTGGATATACGTACATTTTAGTCGCTGTTGATTATGTTTCAAAATGGATTGAAGCAATTGCATGTAGAACTAATGATCATAAAGTTGTTATAAAATTTTTAAAAGAAAATATTTTTAGCCAATTTGGAATACCTAGAGCAATAATTAGTGACGGGGGAAGTCATTTTATAAATAAATCATTTTCTTCTTTGTTAAGAAAATATGGCATTACACATAAAGTTTCTACTCCATATCATCCTCAAAGTAATGGTCAAGTTGAACTTGCAAATAGAAAAATAATTTTTTTTTAGAAAAAACAGTTAATCCAAATCGAAAATATTAGTCTTTAAGATTAACTGATGCATTATGGGCATATAGAACTGCATTTAAAACATCATTAGGGATGTCACCATATAGGTTAGTTTTTGGTAAGCATTGTCATTTACCGGTTGAACTTGAACATAAAGCTTATTGGGCAATTAAAGCATTTAATATTAATTTAGATGATGCATCTAAATTAAGAAAATTGCAAATAAATAAACTTGAAGAATTAAGAAATGATGCATATGAAAATTCAAAGATTTATAAAGATAAAATTAAAGCCTTTCATGATAAAAATATTATGAGAAAGTCATTTGAAATTGGACAAAAAGTTTTGCTTTATAATTCTCGTTTGCATTTATTTCTAGGTAAACTAAGATCGAGGTGGTCAGGACCATTTATAGCCAAATTTGTTTATCCTCATGGTGCTGTTGATATTGAAAATCCCAAAAATAATGATGTGTTTAAAGTAATGATGTGTTTAAAGTTAATGGGAAAAGACTTAAGCCTTTTATAGAAAATGAAATTCTTAATGATGAGTTTATGTCTTTATATGATCCACAATAGTTGTTGATATTTTCATTTTGTTTTTGCAGATTCTAGTTCATTTCTCGGTTAAGTGGCGGTTAACGGTACTCCGTGACTGTTTAAGTCGGTTTCTTCGGTTTTCCCAAAATAATTGAAATATATATATAATAATAATAATAATAATAATAATATGGATGCGTGTATTATGAATCTTCGTAAATATTTTGCTTGTTTACCTGATAATGCGTTGAAAAAAATTTATAAAGCTAGATGTGAGCGGCTAAGGTTGATGATGTCATATGGCATACCGAATGATGTCCGTTTGATAATTGAAGCAAAAGTTCGATTGGTTGGGGAAGCAAGTGAATTAATAATAAGACATATGCCAGGATTTGGTAAAAGCACATATGCCAAAAAGCGAAGAGTTAAACGTATAGGTGGATGTCAAAAATGTGCAAGGTGGACTTGTAATGGGAAATGCAAAAATGTTGGAATGACATCAATGAATAGAGAAGATAAAATTTTATTCATTAAGAATGGTCTGAGTAAAGAGCCTTTGGATAATTTTCTAGAGGTTCTTGATACGCATTCTTGTGGATTCGTGCAAAATGAACTTCTTAAACTATGGTGGCAATTTCAACATGAGGAATATCAATATGGACGGTGGAATCAGCCTTACAAAGATCCTACTGTAGTAACGCATGTCTATTTAGATAAGTAAATATATATATATATACAATCTCGTCTTGGGAATCTGACGTTAAAAGACCATGTTTGCCAATTTATAAGAAAATTGGATGGGAAGCATATCCTCGACTAATAGAAGGCGTTGAAGCCGTTACTGAACGTAAAATCAGAGGAAGATGTGAGCCACAATCACAACTACGCTGTATATATTTGTTTTAATTTTGTCATTTTTATTTTCTTTTAATAATAATAATTTCCTGTTCAAATATTGACTTTTGGCATGTTACGCTTATAAATTCATATGATGTGATCTAACAATTACAGAAAACATATTTCTCAACATGTCAACGTCCACGGTAAGTAAAATAAAAAATATTTGTGTATTTTGTGGATCTAGTGCAGGAAAAGATTCAATTTATGAAGAAGTATCAGAAAAGCTTGGAATAACACTTGCTTAAAAAAAGATTCATTTAGTATATAGTGGTGGTGAAGTTGGCCTCATGGGAAAAGTTGCAAAAGCTGCACATGCAGGTGGAAGTGAAGTCTTAGGCATTATTCCGATTACCTTAGCCAATCTTACAGGACCAACAATAGGAGAAGAAATGAAAGTGGACAACATGTATGAACGAATTACTCAAATGATTGAATATTCAGATGCTTTCATTGCTTTGCCAGGAGGTTTCGGTACTTTGGAGGAAATATTTCATACTGTTTGTTGCGCACAATTAAATATCCACAATAAGCCAATTGGTTTGTTAAATGTTAACAATTATTATGATAAACTGTTATCGTTTTTTGATGATGTTGTGGAACAGGGATTTCTTTCATTAGCTTCACGAAGGATGTTAGTTTCTGCTACAAGTGAAGGTGAACTTATTGATTTACTGCAAGGATTTAATCATGAACCAGTTCCATTCTTATCTCAACTTAATTGGCCAACATCCAAGAGTAAGAAAAGAAAATTCATGTGATGCTAAACTTGTGATTCAACGGTATGTTTTAATGTTTTTCTTTAAGGTATGAATAATTTCTTCTTCTTCTCCTCTTAGTTTTTTTTTTATATATGAAAATTAAAATAAATACTTATATATAGTAATAATAATAATAATTTTAGTTCAATGTCGAATAAGGTGTCAGTAAAATGCACCTGAGACGCATTAGTTAATAATTATTGGAAAATCACAATACACTAGATTTTAATATTCATTATATTCAAATTACAAACTACAAGAAAAATTAGTTTTCATATGTACCAATTTATATATATATATATATATATATATATATATATATATATATATTGATCAATTAATATAAAATATATAATAGATGTGTTTATTTATTTACATATATGTATATAATTGTGTGTGTTTTCAAATAAAATAATTTCTAAAATTTTTATGAGAATATAGTTAAAAGATATGGTTTGTATGGTTGTTAACATGTATAATTGAAAGAATTCTTTTTGTAAAAGTATAATATATACTCACACATCTTTTGTGAGTAAGTGGTGAGAAATGAGAAAACAATTAATAAACTTTTATTGATTATTAAAAATGGTTAATTACAAGAATATAACTCCCTTAAAAAAATATTTATTGAAAAAAGAAAAGGAAAAAAAGAAGTAAATAAATAATCTGCAAAATACTTTATTCATTGTATTTTTTTTTAGATTTGATTGATGTATTATCAATGTGTTCTAAAAACATCAATCAATGTGTTTCTAAAAAAAAAAAAAAAAAAACAAACAAAAAGATTTGTTTGTGCTTGATAAGTTCAAAGGTAGTCGGATGTATCAGTTATATAAATTTATGGTAGAATGTTTGGATAAAAAAATTTTATGTTATTGTAAAATTTTGCAGTCACGTTATTTATAAAAAATAGAAAGAAAAAAAATAGAAAAAAAAAATAAGAAAAAGAGATTTTATTCTTTGTAAATTTTCCTATTTTATTTTCAATATTAGTTTATTTAATTGTCTGCTTTAATACTTAGCCCTTTTCAATGAGAGTTAATATTCATTCCAACTCTATGAGTGAAAACTAGCTATTCATTAAATATTTTGACCTGAAAGAATATATGGAGTTGAGGCTTTTACAATAATATTCTTGATATTATACATGTTATGGTGGATGGTGTGAATTATCTTTTTGACTATATTATTATAAAAAATATAGAAATTTAAAAAAATTATATATATATATTGTTACTTTATATATTATGTGAAAATAAGAATAACAATAAAACACATCTAATTATATATTATTATATTAAACGAAAATATATATATATATAAATCGGTATATGATTTTGTTTTTAAAATGAATATGTTTGTATTTGAATATATAAAAGGAATAAAGAATCTAGGTTGTGATTTTTCGATAAATTTTATTAATAAGGGACTAGTAATAAGACAGTGTGGGGGTGTGATGAAACTTAAAATTAATAAATTATTATATGTTAAAACATGTATTTTAAAATTTAAGTTTCATTAAAATTATAAATTATGTTATTTTAGTATTGTTTGTTTATATTTAAATGTCTTACTAAATATGTTTTATTTTCAGGTTTTCTACGTGTTGGTAAAATAATGATAACTCAAGCTAGAAAATTCAAATGGAGGTGACTCAAACATGTTTGGAATCCTTGAGAAATTATCTACAACTTTGCAGAAGACATGATTGCCTAAAAATCAAATTGTGCAAATATCAAAATGAGGACAAATTTACTTTTACTATGACCAGCATATAGTAAAAAAATCATAACTATTTCAATATTTAATCAAATGAGATGAACCAAGTGGCCAAATTCATCTACAGACAATTCCCCGCATGTTTGTCGTTTTGAGCATAGTCAAATTCGGTGATTAAAGTCGTGGAACAAGGCATTGAAAGAAGGGACATGGAATTGGAGTTGGAGGAGACAAAGAATACTATTACAACTACATGGCATGAATAAAAATTTTGACCATTTCTCTCATTTGGCCTATAAATAGAGGTCTTGTGCTAGTTTGAGAATCATTCTATCTCATTGTAAAATATAGTGTGAGTGTGTATCAAAGTTCTAAGTTCCAATATATTTTCTTTCATTTTCTCAACTATGAGTGATATTTTAGTGTTTATCAAAAGTAAGCTCATGGCAAGCTAAATCTATTATGTCAAGGTGAAGAGGATGCATTCTTGGTGAATTAAATTGTTTATATTTTGTATATTATTTCTTTATTTCTTTTCATTTAGCTAACTTCTTTTTATTGTAGGTAAAAATGAATTATTTGTTATTATCAATTTACATCAAATACTTGATACCATTGAAGTGGTTATCTTGATTTGTTGTTTAATTTTGATACAATAAATATTTTATCAATTATTATTATTGTTATATATATTATATATAAATATATATTTATATATATATATATATATATATCATTATTTTATAATATTTCATTTAGACGATAGCGTGGCTCTGCCTGTTGTTTTAAATGAAATATTATGATTTAACACTAACATTTAACAATCTAACATTTAATTTATCGCAACTAACTTTTATTTTTCGCATCTAAATTTTATTTTACCGCAACTAACTTTTATTTTTCCGCAACTAACTTATTAAATCATATATTTCATTTAGGCAATAGCGTGGCTCTGCCGGTTGTTTTAAACGAAATATAATGATTTAATTTAACATTTACTTTATGCAATTATATATTTATATTGTTATATATATAATCATAGGTACCATATATAAAATATCGGTTAATTCGGTATTTTCTATAGTGGGAACTATATTATATTATGTGTGTGTTTAATTTTCTTGGAACCATTATTTATGGTGGTTTCCTTTGTTTTATTTTTAGTTAAACAATATTACATAAACCAAGAATAAATCCTCATGCTTTGACAAAATTTATAATTTGTAAACTTCATTCTTGCATTTGGTAATCTATAAATTAATAAATTTAAACTCAAAATAACCTCTCTGTGGATCGATCTCGTACTTACGAAATATATTACTTGCAGACAACCTACACTTGGGTGAATTATTATTTAAGTAGTAGCACGCTGCGACAGGTAGACAGTGGCGTAGCAGAGTTTGTGAGGAAGTTCGAGAGGGGGTGTCGCTTTGTGCCCCTGATAGCTAATGATGACCGGGAGAAGCTGAGGCATTTTATCGATGGGATTATTAGTGTGCTAGTAAGTAATTTTGGTGACTGGGTGTAGATATTTCTACTATGCATGAGGTTAAGATTAGAATTTTTGGGATATAAGTATTGTGTTGTGCTAACACCTCTCAGGAAATATTTTCATAAAGAGAGTAGCCACTCAGGCCCTGATAGATTCCGGGGCCACCCATTCGTTTATATCAGAAGCGTTCGCTAGTCACTTGGATATCAAGACCATCGGTCTTGAAGTGAATTATTCAGTAACAGTCCCATCAGGGGAAGAGCTGTCAGCTACTAGTGTGGTCAGAGACATTGATCTTGAATTGCATGGCCACCTAGTGTATGCCGACTTGATCGTCTTGCCAATGCCAGAGTTCGACATTATTTTGGGGATGGACTGGCTGACGAGGAATAGAGTGTTGATTGATTTTCAGAAGAGATCAGTATTGGTTAGACCATTGGGCATGGAGCAGTTTCTTTTTGAGCCAGCTAGATGGAGGAGTTTTCCTCGCATTATCTCTTGCATCCAGGCACAGAGACTCATTTCCAAGGGGTGTCAGGCGTTCTTGGCCAGCACCATCTCAACACCTGACGTGCCCACTCCATCTATATCAGATGTGCCAGTAGTCAGAGACTTCCCAGACGTCTTTCCTGATGACATCATAGGTCTTCCACAAGAGAGAGAGGTGGAGTTTGCGATTGATCACATGCCAGGCACAGTGCCAATCTCTAAGGCACCGTACCGATTAGCTCCAGCTGAAATGTTAGAACTCAAGCAGCAGATTCAGAAGCTTCTCGACAAGGAATTTATCCGCCCTAGTTTCTCACCGTGGGGCGCACCAGTACTCTTCGTAAAGAAGAAAGATGGGAGCATGAGGCTGTGTATCGATTACCGAGAGTTGAACAAGGTAACTATCAAGAACAAGTACCCGCTTCCTAGAATCTAAGACTTGTTTGATCAGTTGCAGGGAGCCACAGTGTTCTCTAAAATAGATATTTGATCGGGGTATCATCAGCTGAAAGTGAAGGATGCAGATGTCCACAAGACAGCTTTCAGGACCCGGTATGGGCATTACGAGTTCTTAGTGATGCCATTTGGATTGACGAATGCTCCAGCCATTTTCATGGACCTCATGAACCGAGTATTTCAGCCTTACCTTGATCAGTTCGTCATAATATTTATTGAAGACATTCTTATTTACTCGAAGAGCCATGAGGAGCATAGCCAGCAGTTGAGGACATTTTTGCAGATTCTGCAGAGTCGCAAGTTATTTGCGAAGTTCAGTAAATGTGAGTTTTGGTTGGAGAAGGTAGCCTTTTTGGATCATATAATTTCTAGCAGCGGGATTGAGGTGGATCCAGCCAAGGTAGCAGCAGTCAAAGATTGGGTTGAACCGAAGAATGCATCAGAAATCCACGGTTTTCTGGGATTAGCCGGTTACTACCGTAAGTTTATTCAGGGGTTTTCGTCCATAACAGTGCCACTCACCTCACTGACCAAGAAGAATGCTAAATTCGCGTGGAGTGGCGAGTGCCAGAAGAGCTTCGATACTTTGAAGCAAGCTCTTATTTCAGCACCAGTGTTAGCCATGCCGACAGGGCAAGGTCATTTTGTGCTATACACCGATGCATCTAAGCTCGGGTTAGTCGCAGTGTTGATGCAGCAGGGTCGGGTTATAGCTTATGCTTCCAGGCAGTTGAAGGTGCATGAGAAGAATTACCCGACGCATGACTTAGAATTAGCCTCCGTTGTCTTTGCATTGAAGATTTGGAGACATTACTTGTACGGCGAGAAATGTCAGATATTTACCGATCACAAGAGTCTCAAGTATTTCTTCACGCAGAAGGAACTGAACATGAGGTAGAGACGGTAGTTAGAGTTGGTGAAAGACTACGACTGCAAAATCAGCTACCGTCCGGGAAAGGCTAATGTTGTTGCAGACGCCTTGAGCAAGAAAGTGACAGTTGTAGCACAGTTGTCAGTGCAGAGACCTCTTCAGTCGGAGATTCAGAGGTTTGGTTTAGAAGTTTATCGCAAGGGCAGAGCTCTGAGGCTGTCTAATCTGACAGTCCAATCTTCCTTGCTAGACCTTATCCGTGCAGGTCAGTCTTCAGATGAGCAGTTACTGAAATGGAGGATGAAGCTAAGGGCAGTATACTCTACACAGTGTCAGATGGTATTGTGAGATACAGAGATAGAATATGGGTGCCTAGTGTTGATTCGATCAGAGAGGATATTTTGACAGAAGCACATGCATCTCTGTATTCAATCCACCCACGAGGTACCAAGATGTACAAGAATTTGCAGATCTTTTATTTGTGGCCAGGGATGAAGAGAGACATCCGCAGATTTGTGTCTGAATGCCTCACTTGCAGCAAGTGAAGGCAGAACACCAGAGGCCAGCAGGAATGCTTAAGCCACTCCCTATCCCCGAGTGGAAATGGGAGAATATTACCATGGACTTCGTTGTTGGGTTGCCAAGATCAGTCAGAGGTTTTAATGTCATTTGGGTTATAGTAGATCGACTCACTAAGTCAGCGCACTTCTTGCCAGTTAAGACGACTTTCTCCATGACGCAGTGTGTGGAGCTTTATATCAGGGAGATAGTCCGGTTGCATGGGATCCCAGTTTCTATTGTGTCCGACAGGGACCCGAGGTTTACATCGTCCTTCTGGAAGAGCTTGCATGCAGCCATGGGGACGAAGTTGCTATTCAATACAGAATTTCACCCGCAGACAGATGGCCAGTCTGAGCGAGTGATTCAGATTTTAGAGGATTTGCTGAGAGCATGTATGATTGATTTCCAAGGGACTTGAGAATCAAAGCTACCTCTAGTGGAGTTTACATACAACAAAATTTTTCAATCATCTATTGGTATGGCTCCCTATGAGGCATTGTATGGAAGGAAGTGCAGATCACCGATTCATTGGGATGAGGTTGGTTAGAGAGCAGAACTTGGTCCAGAGATTGTTCAGCAGACTGCAGATGTGGTGGTCAAGATTCGTGACAGGATGAAGACCGCCCAGGGTCGTCAAAAGAGCTATGCTGATAAGAGAAGAAGAGATCTAGAGTTAGCCGTAGGTGATCACGTTTTTGTAAAGATAGCACCCATGAAGGGCGTTATGAGGTTTGGGAAGCGAGGCAAGATTAGTCCGAGATTTATTGGACCGTTTGAGATTCTTGACAGAGTTGGGACGCTAGCTTACCGTGTTTTCCTTTCGCCGAATCTGTCCGGGGTACACAATGTGTTCCACGTCTCGATGCTGAGGAAGTACCTTGCGAATCCTTCGCATGTTTTGAGCTTTGAGCCGTTGCAGCTTGCTCCAGATCTGTCGTATGAGGAAAGACCTATCCAAATCCTAGACCGACAGGAGCGTAGACTTCGGAACAAGGTGACTAAGCTAGTCAAAGTCCGGTGGCTAAACCAATCAGTGGAAGAGGTCACTTAGGAGTCAGAGGCAGATATGAGACTTCGCTACCCGGAGTTGTTCGGTAAGATTTAATTTCAAGGACGAAATTTTTATAAGTGGGGGAGGAACTTTAGTGCCCAAATTCAGTACACGTATAACCCATGCATTTATTTAATTATTAAATCATTTAATTAATTTTAAATTGATTTTTAGCAGTGCATGATTTATGAAAATACATTATTTTAAATTATTTATATTTATGTGGTGCACGTTTAAATGTCTTTTCGAGTTTCATGTTTCAGGCGATTACTCGAGGCGGGATCGAGGAAAAGACCGGGGACGACTTTGGCAATTTAAAATGCGGTATTTTATTTTAAAGCTAGGATGGAGCATTTTAAATAATTTATTTAGTTTGGCATTTTAAAGCCTTATTTATGTATTTAGCGATTTAAGAGTTTAAAACTTTTAAAATTAGCATTTTGTGCGTGTTGTTGTATTTTAGGAGCTTGTTTAAAAAAAATTAGTGTGTGTTAACTTTTTATTAGCATTTTAATTAGTTGATTTAGCAATAATTTCTCCTAATTAAAAACACACACACGTTTCACACACTCACACACACTTACACATTTTTACACACACCAAACCACACAAAACACTCCTACACATTTTACTTTCAGATTTTATTATTTTTGAGAATAGAAAACCTAGGGCCCCCTTCCCTTGAGCAGCCGCCACCCCTCTGAATAATTTCCAGCAGCTTTTCGTGGTTTTTATTGCAAGAAAGTCGAGCCGCAAGTCGTCCCGGATCAACCTCGCACCTTTCCCCGCTTCGGTGTCGTCGTTTCGGTAACGTTAAAGACCTAAAGGCACGTATATTCTGTTATTTCTGTATCGATCTTGTCGTATTATGCGTTGTGTTGATTATAATGCGTAAAACATATATGTGTGATGTAGAAGTTTGAGCAGAAAATTCATCGAATGCGTTTTGAAATATTTTTAGATCTGAAATTTACGTTTTTGCTGTCATTTTAAATGATGCGATTTTTCGGTCGTGATTCTGAAAAAACTTTCAACATGAAAAACGTATAACTTTTTGATACCTTCGATTTGATATAAGATTCGAAATATTTGGATAAAAATTGAGTGAGTTATGGCATTTGTCGTGGGACTGCTCAAACTGCATTTTTCAGAAAATTATGTATTAATGCGTTCTTGAAGTTATTTGTTGCATGCTTCGTTGGGAGTCGACGGGCGATCGCTGCTGCGTTTAGGTAAGGCCAGAAAGATGTTGGGATTTTATTGGTGTCACTTTTCGCGTCGTTAGGCACCAAGTTGAATTAAGCGTCGTAGGAAGAAAATTGGTGTCGAATTTCGAATTGTGTTGTTGGTTGTGGAGTGTCGCTCTTGGGAACAATTTTAACGTTTTATTTGGGTGTAGTACAATGCCGTAGCATCCTAGGATTTGTCTCGAGGTGTCTATTCATAGCCATTTGGGTTGGTTGGAAGAAAGAAACATCATGTTAAGCTTTTCACGCAGGTTTCGTTGTGCAGTGCCTACACGGACCCGAACACGGACCCTGACACGGGGTCCGTGCCTTTGTTTCCTCCTTAGTGCCATTTTTGCGAGCCAGCACGGACCCCCACACGGACCAGGGCGCGGAGTCTGTGCCTTTGTTTTCTTCTCGGTGTCAAGTTTGCGCACACACACGGACCCCGGGCCCTGGTCACAGGGACCAGGGCACAGGGTCCGTGCCTTCCCTTTTATTCACGACACACTTTACAGTACCTACATGGATCCGGAGCCGGACCTGAGCACGGGGTCCGTGTACTCCAGTTTTTGGGAAAAGTTATTGATTTCTTTGGGAGTTTCATGTCATGGTTTAGTACGATGATTAAATGAGGTCAAGTCCCGAGTGTTTTAGAATGTCATAAGCTATTTAATTACTTTGGGGGTGAGCATTATTACCTACGTCTAAGTTATGCAAGTTAAGTATTTAAATTCATGTTCGTATGTGCAGCAGCGGCCCCAAGCGAAATCCAATGATTCCCTCAAACGCCAAGTATGTATGTTTGACGTGCAAGAAAATATTTTAAGTTTTTGAGGTATGCTAAATGTCTTGTGACCAAATTATGAATGGGTTTGGAAGTCGGTGAACGTGGCCGAGGACCTCTCCGCCCCGTTAAATTATGAACGGGTTTAGATAGAGATTGGAAATCGTTAAATCATGAACGGGGACCAATCAGCCCGTTAAATTATGAACGGGGATATCATGTATGTGGCAGTGGATACGTCCCTGTCAGCCCAGTACTGTGATTCAGTCTGATCAGACAAAATATGTTATGAATCACTTGCTTTGAAACATATCTCAACATAAAATGATGAAGTTATGTATGTTCAAGTGTGCAAGCATGTTTAAGAAAAGTTTATGTTGATGGCACGTCTAAGTATGTATGTACGTATGTTCAAGTTTTGATACGCAAGTTCAAGTTTTAAGTATGTACGTTCTATTTTAAAGTTGCATGTGATTTTATTATGTAGTACTTGATACTTCCAGTTTATACGTGTTGAGTCTTTAGACTCACTAGACTTGATCGATGCAGGTGAGGATGTTTATGAGGAGGCTGGAGGTGGGGACCAAGGAGCAGGCTTGGACTGAGCGGGAGGCTAAACCCGAGGACCGCCATGTTTTAAGCTTTATGAAAACATTTAATACTTTTGTCAAACTTTAAATTTCAAATCTTTTGTTGCAACAATTTTTGAGACGTACAGTTTATTTCTTTTATCGAATTTCGAATGCTCACGTTTTATTTAAGAAAATTTTTAATTTTTCCTCAAATTTCAAGTAGTAAAAGTACGGTACGTTACATAATGAGCCTTAAATAAAGGTTTAAATGGATTAAAATTGTTTTGAGCCCATTAGTCATTAAAATAAACTCATCAAGCTCAAAAACAATCCTGAAAAATATTTCGTTTAGGTACGTTTTTGAAAATATTGCCCGAGCCCTTAAAAAGTCCTCCGAATCATTAAAATTTGCGTACTGGTTAAAAATAAAATATTACGGGTAAAATAACCAATAAAACCTATTTTTGAAAAGTACACTTAAAAAAACTCCATATTGATTAATAAAAATTAATCATTTCATAAAATAATTTTTCTGATAAATCACCGGTCTCCGTTCCTCGTTCGAGCGCGAAATGAAACTTAAAAATCTTAATGCATGAACTATTAAAAATATCATGAAATAAATCATATCATGCAATAATTATTCATAAAATGCAGAAAAAAATAATTAAACCCATAAATTAAATAAAACCCTAGATTGCATGAACTTTAACTAAACCATGACTTAAAGACACTTATTAATGAACTAAACATGCATGTGGTTCGCGTGGATCTTCAAAATTTCGAGACGTTACATTTTTCCTTTAGATGAATTCAGATCATTAATTGTGACTTTTATATCAGCTGTTTGTCGATTGATCAATCTTACGTATTACCATGGTACCAGGCGGCAGCGACATCAGCGAAAGTCTCTCCATTCAACTGAGCCTTGGCCTTACATGTTATCGCGTCATTTCGTATTCATATTCGTGTTCGTGTTAGTCACTATCAAATCACCTCCTTCAAAACATTTGTTCATATTCATCACTTACAAAAATTTATGCATATATTTTCTTGAAACGAAGCATGCAACTTATTCTTTGACATTTTACAATTTTCAAAAGAAAATTCCATAACATTTCAAAATAAACAAATTAATATTTATTACAACATTCAGGATACTCTCAGGACTCCTAATATTTTTCAAGTATAAAATGATCATTTTGCCCCTGAAACTCCAAGTTGACCATTTTACCCTTGGACCTTAAAACGACGACCCGAATCCATCCAAAATTACCATAACATATTAAAATACACCCATAAACATTTTTTAGACGTAAACTTAAGCCCTTCGACTAATTTTGTAATTCGTTTTAAAACTTGAACCGAAGTCTCGGTTTTAACTCGAATCATCCCGAAACTTGACCAAACTTTACCAAACTTTCATCATAGCTTACACTACAAGAAAAACGCCCAACGACAACGGTGAGAAACCGTTGTCTTTGCTCGAAAAGACAACAGTTTTTAACCGTTGTCTTTGACCGCACCTTTTAACAACATAGCTTTTACAACGGTTTGAAAAGACCTACGACAACGGTGAAAAACCGTTGTCTTTTTTCAAGAAAAAAATAATAATAAAATTTATTTTATATTTTTTCAGTATTATAAATCATTCAAAATTCGAAATTCGAAATAAAATTTATTTTATATTTATAAATTATTATAAATCAATGCATATTCAAAATTCGAGTCATAATTCTATATACATTAAAAAATAGATCTATACATTAATCTTGATAAACTTGGAATCTTCCCTTCAATATATATCAGCACCCGACTCAAGCTAGTACTAATTTCACAACAACACTTTCTTAACCCGGGATTTTTCATAAAAGCCACAACAATCTCTTTTCTTTTGCCTTGTATATCCAAACTGTAAATTATTTAACAAAAACACAAAGATGCGGACGGAGAACAAAGTATTACTTTCCCGATGTCACAAACAACAGATATCTCTTGTTCGTTTTTGCTGTCTTCAGCAAACATACAAAGATCGGCATGCCCCGTGAACTGTTCTCGAATTCAACAATAACATATGCGTTATCAATTATATCAGGCACCTGCCAATACAAGAAAGTGACAGTTAAAGTGAAAAGAGTCCTCATATACTCAAAACTAGAAACAAAAATTCTAGAATACTATAATATGTAATAAAGCCTTTAATTAATGTTATAGCACATTAATCGCTTGTATTGGTGTTACAAGTTAGAAAGCAATTATCTGAAGTGTTGAGATTTCCGAGAAAAAGAAAAAACCTTGCCATCATAAATTTCATCTTTATGATTTACGTCAATGGATCCAGAAGCCATGACTCGAACAGGATTAGAACCAGCAAAGAGCCTCATGAGATCAAAGAAGTGGCATCATTTCTCCACCTGGGTACCACCAGAGTTACAGTTGAATCGATTCCAATTGTTGACCTGTAAAAGCAAAAGTCAAGAATACTACTCAGCGCAAAGCAACTTAGGTATGAGTGGCCAATCATACCTTAACTAGAAATGGAAATCGATGTTCCCGGATAGCCACCATCTTGACTTGTCCCAGAATTCCACTTTGTACTATGTCTATCAGTTTAGCAACTGGTGGCATGTATTTGTACTCTAGGCCAACTTGTATTATCACACCTGGTCTACTCTTAGCAGCATCCAAGACCTGAAAACATGATTTTGTACCGTCAGAGAGTTAGAGATAAGATGGGAACATGGAAGGTACATACAACGCCACACAAACTGGACGTCAGCACAATGTAAAAGATGACACAGGAATATTTCCCTCCATATGTTCATTGTCAGTGGAAATAGAAAATATTTAAGCCTGAAGCATCAGCCAGGCACATCATTACCAACACGGTGGAGAAAATCAGCCAAATGTAAAAGATTTCTTGTACTGGTTCTGGTTCATGGGCTCATAGCTACTGACATCATTATTGACCAACAATGTGGAATGTGTTTGCAACTCAGATTAACATTTAGTTCACTTCAATCACGATTTATATTTTCACGATTCATGGTTTATGGCGTCATATAGTTTCAGAACATAATGAGTGTCAACCCCAGAAAATAATATCACAAAATTCCCATTTGATAATAGCATAGCATGAAATACTCGGCATTAACGGTATCATGGAAACCCCCCAGTCATTAGTGATAAACTGTAACGTTCAAAAGTCAACCTACGTAAACCACATGTATGCAAATGTCCTAAATTACTTAATTATTTTATTTAATTGATTTTAAACATCTACTTGATATATATTATATGATTGAAGGTCTAATTGAATGATTAAATAATTAGATTGCATGATTTCATGATAATTGAAGATTTTATCCGAATATTCAATAATAGGCTGGGGAAAAGAGATCGAGAACGATCAAGATAAAATATTTTTTTCATTAAATATTTCCAAGGCTTATTAATATGATTAAATATGATTAAATTTTTCTAAAAATAGTAGAATCCAAATTATTTTACGAGACGAGCACGATTTTATTCGGAAAGCCGGTTTTGGGCAAACGGGGGACTTTTAAAGAACCAAAAGTATTATTTTTGAAAATTAATTTTTAGAAACTTTTATTTCTCAATTAAATATGTGTTATTGGGTCTAATTTACCTAAGATTAGTATGCCCAATTTCTCTTAAATCCAAAGTGTTGAAAACTAAATTTCGGTGATTTGAAAAACTAAATATCTAATTTATTGGACTAACTGATTAAACAGTCTGAAGTAAACTGATCTACACAAATCAACTGCCAGTTTCCTAACCGAAGATTAATGCGCAGTTTTATGGAAGGCAACTGATATTTGCCGAACTGAATTTACGACTGACTGATCAGTTGGAAACTGATCAGTTGAGCTTAACTGAACTGACGAAGACAACTGACTGATCAGTTGGAAATTGATCAGTTGATATACTCAGTTGTGAGCTTACAACATTTACTTATCAGCTGATCATTCAGCTGTACACGTCTTCAGTCGTTGAAAAGGACATGCAACCGTTCAACTGACAATAGTACAAGCAGACTGCAACTCATAGTGGAACACCGCATTTCAGAGTCTACAGTGTACGAATGTCAGAAGAATAATGACGTGGAAATCAACGGATATAAAGATTCAAATTATATTTAATGTTACCGTTGAAGAGAAGCCTATAAATAGGCGAGAAGAACAGTTGAGAAACAACAACACACGAACTATTCTCAAAAAGCTTGCCGTTACTCTGTTAAGATTATTTCATACTCAAGAATCAAAAAGCTCACGTTTATCAGATTTATTTGTAGCATTTGAGGCTACTTTTCGAGCTATTTAGCACAAACTGTTTTGTATTTCATTCGATCTTTAACTAGATCAGTTGTGCTAAGATCAGTCATAGAACTATGAGAAATTGTTTAAACTAAGAGTTTCAACTTTGCCAGTGTTAAGTCCAAACTGAAGTGGGTCTGTACAACTTCTTGTATCGATCAAAGTCTTTTAGTGCATATCCTATCCTTGTGATAGAAGGGGTGACATAGGAGTAATTAAATCTCCGAACATCCATAAATCTTTGTGTTATTACTTCAGTTATTTATTCTATCTTTCAGTTAATTTATTTCCGCAACTGTCATCAGTTAAACTGATTGTTATTTACCGACAAGATTTCCAGTTTCAGTTTGTCACAAAACTGACACTTCAGTCGAAAAGATTGTGAAATTTGTGAGTGTTTATTCAACCCTCCCCCCTTTTAAACACTTCCCAACCAATTAACCGATCCCATCAAGTAATATCAGAGCAGTTAAATCTTGTCTCAGAATACTCTTACTCAAAACTGATCAATATGTATCCATTCAATAAAATACCGATGTTCTCCGGAGAAGACTTTGATGATTGGAAAATAAGAATGCAGGCTCATTTAGCTACACAAGATGACGACATGTGGTACATCATTACTGACGGTCCCATGAAAATCCTAAAAGCAAATACAGCAGTTGCCATTACTGATGGGGCACCTCATCGCATAGAAAAGCCCAGAGAGGAATGGACAACTGAGGATAAGAGGAAAGCCAACCTAGATAACGTGGCTATGGATATCTTGTATAAAACGCTGGACAAAGTCACGTTTAGCAAAATCAAGATGTGTAAAACTGGCAAAGAGATATGGGAGAAACTGATCCAGCTGTGTGAGGGAAATGAGAAAACACAAGAGAACAAGCTATCAGTGGCTGTTAAATAATATGATAACATCAAAATGAAAGCTGGAGAATCCATGCATGAATACAATGAGAGGATCAGTGGAATTATTAACGAACTGAATGCACTTGGAAAAGTGTATTCGAACAAAGAAGTGGCACTGAAGGTGATTAGAGGTCTTCCAAAAGAACGGGATGTAAAGACCATGGTTATGAGAGAATCGAAGGACCTTAACAAGATTGAAATTCATGACTTGTTTGCTGATCTAAAGGCTTACGAGTTTGAACTACGAACCAGGGAAGGTGAACCTTCAACACCAACTACCACAACTGCTTTGACTGCCGTCAGACAGGAACAAAATGGTTCAGCTGACAAATCTAGTGATCAACTGAACAGTGATGCTATGTCATTGTTTATCAAGAAATTTGGAAGGTTTATGAGGAAAAATTCAGGAAACTTCCAGAAGCAGTACCAGAAAAATTAGTCCAAAGATGAATCCTATGTTTGCTACAACTGTGGCAAATATGGTCATTTCATAGCAGACTGTCCTAGGCCAAAGAAGGACAGTCGAGGATCAACTGAAAAGAGAAAGAAGCCATATGAGCACAAAAGAAGGACCAGGGATGACAAGAAATCATCCAAAAAGAAACATGAAGTGATTTTGACTGAAGAGAGCAAATCCAATTGGGCAGAAACTGATAGTGAACAGTCAGAACCAGAAAGCCCAACCAGTTCAAGTGAAGAAGAAGAGGAAGTCAAGTGTTTAATGGCAGATGATGCTGAACTGGAGTTAGCAAGTGAACATGTATTTGACTTCAGCTCTACTGATTTCACACGTGAGGAACTCATTACCACACTGCATGACATGGTAAATGAGTATCACAAACTTGCTAGATCATTTCAGAATGATAAAACTGAGAAAAGAAACTGATAAGTCAGTTGAACTTTTGAGTCTAAAGAGGGAAATTGCACAGCAGAAAGCCGAACTGAGTGAGAACCAAGCCTTGATATGTCAGTTAAAAAATGAAATTTCAAAAAATACTGAACTGATTCAAGCTTGGAACAAGTCTTTAGTTAAGTTAACTGAGATGCAGAATACTCAAAAATCAGTTGCTGACAAAACTGGTTTAGGGTTTAACGATCACGTTGAAAACTCTGCAAATGATACTCAACCAAAGTTGAATAATAACAAAGGAAAGTACATTACCTTTGTAAAATCAACCTTGATAAATGAATTCCCAGAACCTAGTAAACCAGCTGTTCAATTGAATGAAAGTAAGAACAAAGGGCAAACGGTATGGTATCGGATATAGCTCTGAGAGTTCAACTGATACAGAAAAATCAGTACTCAAGGAATGGCTTTTACAATTACTACAAGTGTAAGCCAGTTAAAAAATGATATCAAAAGAATAGCAAGTTGAAAAAGGATAAAAATCATTCAGTTTCATCCTCACATCACACACATAATGCCAAAAATTCGAGAAAAAGCATTTGGAACACAGCAACTGGTAAGTCAGTTAGACTGATCCAAGTCTGGGTTCCTAAAAGACTAATCAGTTTAGGACCCAAATGAAGATGGGTACCAAAATTATATATTGTGTGTGATTACAGGTAACAGATACAAACAAAGAATCAACTTGGTATCTAGATAGTGGCTGTTCGCGGCATATGACAGGAGATGCAAATTTGCTATCTCAACTGATCAAATATACTGGACCAAACATCAGTTTTGGAGACAACTCCAAAGGTAAAACTGTGGGTAAGGGTAAGCTTATCCATAGTAACATTACAATTAAAGATGTTTTGCTAGTTGAGAATTTGAAGTATAACTTAATAAGCATCAGTCAGTTATGCGACAATAATTTCCCTGTTCAGTTTGACAAACATACTTGCTCAGTTAGAGACTCAACTAATGAGGTCATCCTAACTGGCAATCGTTGATGGAAACACTTACAAAGTCAGTTGGACTGAACAACCTTATGCACCAGTTTGTTTCATTCCTTCTAAGTCTTCCATTAACTGGTTGTGGCATAAGAGATTGAACCACCTGAACTTTAAATCTACTGCATATCTGAGTAATCATGATCTTGTAACTGGTTTGCCCAAAATAGACTTTTCAAAAGAAAAATTTTGTTCAGATGTCGGTTTGGCAAACAAGTAAGATCTTCATTCAAAAACAGAGGTTGTAAATCCTCTTCCCGATGCTTAGAACTGTTGCACATGGATCTTTTTGGTCCATTACTAGTCATTAGTTTAGGGGGAATGAAATACACCTTAGTGGTTGTAGATGATTTTTCAAGAATTACTTGGGTTATTTTTCTCAAATCCAAAGACCAAACTGCTACACAACTGATTAAGCTCTTCAAAAGACTTTTAAATGAAAAATCAGTTGGGATTGATCAAATAAGGTCTGACAGAGGGACTGAATTCATCAATCAAAATCTTTAAACTTTTTTAGAAAATACTGGAATCAAGCATGAGCTCTCAGCAGCTAGAACACCTCAGCAAAATGGTGTAGCTGAGAGAAGAAATCGAACCATTAAAGAAGCTGTGAGAACAATGTTTGCTGATTCTGGTATTTCTCAAAGGTTTTGGGCTGAAGCAGTAAATAATGCATGTTATACTTAGAACAGATCAATGATTAATAAGAATCATATGAAAACACCTTATGAGATCTGGCATGGAAGAAAAAGTGTGGTTTCCTATTTCAAAATATTTTGCTGCAGATGTTTTATTCTTGATAATGGTAAAAATCATTTAAAAACCTTTGATGCTAAATTTTCAGAGGGAATATTTCTTGGATATTCTTCATTTAGCAAAGCATATAGAGTTTTCAATAAAAGCTCTTTAAATGTTGAAGAATCTATACATGTTGTTTGTGATGAAACTGTGCTAACTGATAAGCCAACTGATTCAGTTGATCTAGTTGATCGTCTTACAGAGATCAGTTTGGAGGATGACAGTGAAGAAAAAAATCATATCAATAGAAATATCATTCAAACACCTGAACCAGAAATACTAGATCAATTATTTGAACAGGAACCTGCTCCTGATATTCAGTTGTTGGAGCAAACAGATAATATTCAGTTACCAACTGATACAGCTCCAACTGAAACTGAAAAAGTTCAGTTGCCAACAGAAGCAGTTGCTGATATGGAGGCAACAAATAATGAGCTCAGATGGAAGAAATCACATCCTCCAGAATTGATAATAGGTAATCCATCTGACCCGGTAAGAACAAGAAATCAAATGCTTAATTTGTTCATTCATTCTACTTTTGTCTCACAACTGGAACAAAAGAAAACTCACAAAGCTCTTGTTGATCCTAACTGGATAAATGCAATCCAAGATGAGCTAAATCAGTTTACCCATAGCAATGTCTGTAACTTAGTTCCAAGACAAGTTTGCAAAACAATTATAGGTACAGAGTGGGTATTCAGAAATAAACTGAACGAAGATGGTTCAGTTGCACGCAACAAAGCTAGACTTGTAGCACAATGATATAGGCAGGAAGAAGGAATTGACTACGATGAAACATATGCACCAGTTGCAAGACTGGAAGCAATCAGAATGTTCCTTGCCTATGCATCATTCAAGAACTTTAAAGTCTACTAAATGGATGTAAAAAGTGCATTTCTGAATGGTCAGTTACAGGAAGAAGTTTATGTTGAACAACCTCCATGTTTTATCAATCACTCTTTTCCTGATCATGTCTATCATTTGAACAAAGCCTTATATGGTCTTAAACAGGCTCCAAGAGCTTGGTATGAGAGACTTACAAAATTCTTAACTGATCATGATTTTATTGTTGGATCAGTTGACAAGACATTGTTCAAATTTTCTAAGAACGATCACAATTTACTTGTGAAAATATATGTTGATGATATCATTTTTGGGTCAACAAACTCAAATTATGCGAGAAATTTGCCAAGTTAATGCATGATAAATTCGAAATGAGTATGATGAGTGAACTGACATTATTTCTTGATCTGCAAGTGAAACAACTGGAGACTGGTATTTTTATCAGTCAGACCAAATACACGAAGGAATTGCTGAAGAAATTGTTGGGACATCGTATTCTCGCACCCAAGACGCAGCGGAAGTTTAAATATTTTGTTCTTGGGCGTTGTGTGTTTAAAAACATTCATAGGACGTTTAGAATTATACATTTGCGTTCTAAACGCTGGACTCCAAACTATTCCGATTTGAGGCGGATATAGCCCTTCTTGTAATTTCCTATGGACGACTCTTCTCCTTTGATCGTCTAATTAGGTCCACGATCGAAAGCTATATTTCTCGCTTGGATTGCACTAGAAATCGCAAGCGATTTGTGCGTTAAGATTGTACCCTCCAAATTTCCAAAATCCGGATACAAAGCGGCGCGGTGGTTGAGGGATGCAGTTGGCCGAAATATTTTCTCAATCTAATTGTATATCTTGGCCGAGAGGACTCAACACGGCCAAGAGCCTTTTTATGGAAATTTTATTGATTCACAATCAATCAATATTTTAAGCTAATCAAGTCATTAATTAAAATTAAATTAAAAGACTTGATTTTTGCTTACAACTCCACATGGCCGAGAGTTTTTTCAATTAAGGAAAGAAGATCTTTTTCTTTTGTGTGCAAAATAATGGTTAGGTTTATTATGAATCCTAGTGGTGTATTTATAGAGTGAGATTCCTAATCTAATTAGGAGTCCCTCTCCCACGAAGACTCTAACAATTCCATTATATTTAAACTCCCATATATTTTATATATAATGTATTTATTAACTTTTAATAATACATGATATAATAATATCATATACACATATTTTATATCACCATATAAGATATATACATGTATATGTATATTAAATTAAATAACTATTATTTAATTTATAAACTAACTCCTTAGTTAATTTAATTCTAGACTCCTCTAGAATATTTATAGGAATTTGTGCATGTTAGTAGTCACCACTACTAGCACAATCATTTAATTAATAAATTATCAATTCACTAAATAAATGATTCCGAACTCATTATAACCCCGATTGACGATCCGAAAGCGCCGATGTACCAAAGGATACAAATCTTGTTCATATAATAAAAATTGAAAATTGAAAATTTCGAAAATCAAAATTTTCATTTACCAAATTTGGAACATACCATAAATGGCAGTTACCATATTTGACAGCTGCCAGTTTATTGAACTCCTTCACAAAATGGGCAGTTCCTCTCACTTTCCTTATTTAGCAATCAAGCCAACTTCCATTTCTTCCATCCTATGGAATCAGCTCATAAACTCCTTTATAAGCTTCCTGTTTGATCTCTATCAAACTATAGTCGCCAAATTCCAACTCCTTGAAATTTGACTATCTCAACGGGAACACATAGTCCGATACTTGTGTGACCCTCAATGGTTCAGGGATTACAGCTAGCCGTGGGTTCACATATCCATGTGATTCAGAATAACATTTATTCTTATTCGGGTTTACTCTTGTTAACCCCATTCTTTTCATCAACTTCTTGATCAAGAATGTCAGAACTCATTTCTGATTGCACCCATCGGATCATGGTAAGAGCGTCTAGTAGCATCGCCCCATGATCCCCTAGGTATCATTGATACTGCCTGCAAGAACCTTTAGTCATGGTTAGCGTACAGTACGGTCCCTTCAACACATATATTCCCGATCGAATCTGCAACTATTGGTATATCGAGAGTTGCATATGAATTCGAAAACGATGCGATTTATCTTTGAGTAATAATAGTGGCATGGTATGTGCAACTAGGAAAACACCTTTTCCTAAAGCACATTTCTTGCTCTGGCCAGAGATTCCTTGCACTATTAACTCATCAAATCACATAGGATATCTTCACCCGTAGGCGAACAGTGAATCCCCAACTGCAATGCATTTGCTCCTACGTATTTCGAAACTACACCCAACCTCGCCACCTGATGACCCTCAATGGAGTCTGTAAACGGATCAAAGTGCATGCTAGTACGTATAGCCCCTACATTGTCCCGGGGCAAAGTACTAATTGTGTACAACCATAACTTAGGACTATTCCACTCGATAAGTGAGAGCCACTTGGACAGTCCGAGGGAAGGTTGCTCAGTGCATCATCACATGATCACCCATCTGTGTGAATGGACATCTCCATGCCCTTGCCAATGAAACATGGCGTTTACACAAAAAATGCTAGTCTCAAGCTCGAGCGACCTTTATCCTTGTTTTAGGCGGCTGAATCGACTAGGAACCTGTGTAGAACCTGTAACTTAGACTACGTATAAACTATGCATAATTCTATTATTTAAATTAAAATGATTTTTGTTGCATGAGTATTTAAAGTGCCTTTCTTTAAAGTTAATTATTTCATTTCAGTAGTTTTAATTTTATTCTTTCAGTTATTTCAGTGAGGCCGGACTGGAGTTGGAGCTTTGAGATAGAATTTAAGATTTAGAAAACATTTCCGGAATTTATTTTAGCTAGCAAGTAAGTTCATTTAAGTTAAAAAGGAAGTTTGAGGATTTAATTTAATTACTTGAGGTGAGTAGGAAAATAAGCTCATTTGAGTTACTTAATTAAGGGATTAATTCAATAAATTAATTAAGGGATAGATAAGGCTCTTAAGGTATTAATATTTAGTAACTAAACAATTTCTCCCCTTCATTTTATTGTATTTTCGGCCCCTTAATAGATTAAGCATTACCATGCCAACTCATCACCATTTTGACCCATTCTTTTTGGTGTTAACATGCTAATCTTTCTTTTATGATTAGTACACCTTAATTAATTAATTATTGAGCATTATCCTAGTCTAGAAAGCTTAAGATTTCGGCCCCCACCTTCTAGAGCCATCCATCAACTCATTTGATATCAAACAACAATTCAAAATTCAAAATGAGGGAGACTTGGTCTTGAGTTGCCCCTTATATTTTGCACCCACTTCCCTCACTCTCCTAACCATCTTCCCCTCTCCCTAAGCTAGAAATTCAGAGTCATTTTTGAGGCAAAAATCGTGAAGTGCTAAGGAAAAACAAGAGAGAAAAATTCAGAATCAAGCTAAGTAGCAAAGCGCTCCACCTCCTCCGCGCCGGATCGTCTTTTCTTTTCGTTTTTCTTTCAAACGAAACCAGGCATGCATATATTCTTCCTTGACTCTTCAATCAAGTCATACTATCATATTTTTATGTTTCATGATCCCCCTTTCATGTAAAAACCGAAATACATCAGCATTTTCAGAAAAGAACAACATGCAGAATTTCGGCCCCTTTCTTTTCAAGCTTCACGGTTTTCTTTGATGTTGTGGTTTCAGGTATTGGTTCGGTTCCAGGCTCCCAAGGCAACATCTAGACATGTTCTAGGATGGATTAGGATCACTTTAGTCCATTGTTTCAGCCCCCATGCTTGGTGGAAATTCGAAAATGACAGCAACTCCATTTGTGTCCATTTGTGTTCGAAAATTTGATGTTGCGGTCATAATGGAATAGATCGGATCTTGGCTGCCCTAGGGGCCTATAGCCATGATTAGATCACTTCCCTAGCATGTCTAAGACGTGACTAAGTCGCCCTTTTGGTGGCTTGGTCCATGGTTAATCGGTTTTTAAATCAAACGCAAGAACAGCCCCTCCCCTTCTCGGCCCCTTTGATTTTGACAGCATGTGTTGGTTCGAGTATGGTGCACACCATGCCCCAAGATGTCTAGGTCGTGCCATGGTCAATCAAATGACCACTGGAACGAGACGAGACAGCAAGCGAAGCACAACACTACACACGCACGCATGAGTGTCCTCGGTAGGAGTTTTTGGTTGGTTGCAGGAATGGTGAGGATTGTGGCTGGCCTAGGGCCCCTAGCCATGGTTCAAATCATTCCTTGGGATATTGGTAAGAGGTGTTGGTCGGAGGTTCAAGCCCCAATGGCCATTAGCCTTGCAAACGACGCAAGCAAACCAAGCACAGCTGCTGTATTTTTGGACAGCAACTTGCTGTGACGGTTCAGTGGCTCGTTTGAGTTCTCGGTCGACTTTTAGCCTATGACCTTGGACTGGACAGTGACTCATTGAGTTAGGAAGGTCATGTTTTTTACCGTTTGTAATTCAGTTCATTTTTGAGGTCGTACGAGAATTTACGGTGCGATGTGCCAAATTGACTCTCGAAAGAGCGTTTCTTGTTTTGGCCTCCATTCACCTAGATTTCGGCCCTCACCATTTTAGGAGCATTATTTTATCATTTTAGGCGTATTTTAATCATGACTACATGACGGTTCAGTGTTGGTTCGGGTTGGTTCGGAGTCATGATTAAATACGAAGTCGGTAGGCGTAATTGTCACATTTTAGAATGTTATTGCATAGTTTGGTCCCATAAATCTATTGCATATTTTTCATGACATATTTAGGTTGCAGCGAGCCTGGGAGCGATCCAATCCAAGCAGTAAATTATTACAGGATATTTAATTGTGCCATTTAATTATATTACGTGCATAAATATATAAAATGTTCATTTTTGAGATTATGCAATATTGCTTGTGGCCATTTCACTATCATGGGATTATTGTTAAATCCGGTCGCCAGTTACCGGTCCGGTCGCCAGTTACCGGTCAGTTGAGTTTGTTTCACCCAGTATACTGCAGACATCAGTTTCAGTGCAGGGGCCACTTGCGTATACCATATTCTCACCAGAAAAATTATTACAGGCTATTTCAGTACAGGGCTCGAAGGAGCAAACATTTTTACCATGATATTTTCAGTTCAGTTATGCACGTATTATAATTAATCATGACACGACCCTTTTACGATATGCCTCATGACACGACATTTTTATTCCATGAAATTTTACTATAGTATTTACTCGTTATTTACGATATATGCATGTTGAGTTTTTAGACTCACTAGACTTGATTGTTGTAGACTCTGATGATGCCGGGGCCGAGGGCGGGGACCAGTGAGCAGGCTCGAGTCGGCAGTAGTAGGACCCGAAGACCTCAGTTCTGCATTTATTTTTAATTGATGTCTCAAACGTTTTAATTATTGTTGGAAAAACTTTTTACTGTTATTTCAAAAATGTTAATTCTTCCGCTGCCACATTGAACATCAAACTTTATTTATAAGTTCATTTATGAAGGAGACAATTTTAATTATTTAAAAAGAAAAATTTTAAATTTTCCGCAAATTTCCAAGTAAGGATTTTAGGCCTTTACAGATGGTATCAGAGCGGTGGTTCTGTATAGGGTTGTACTACTACTGACCACGAGAAGCTCACGAAGTCACGTCTTCGGTCTGTAAGTTTATATTTACGCATTTTCTTTAAAGCATGAATTATTTTCTTAACGGCATGATTTCATGAAGCATTTTATGTCCAGATTCATTTTATTTGTTCAGTATTTAAATTTAAATAATTATGGAATTATGCATGTTAGTTACGTATGGGTTATGTATGGAACAGTATGCCCCCTAGACGCACCCTTGAGCGCCCTACCGAGGATGAGCCTCGCCGAGAGGGCGGAGAAGAGCCGAGGCAGGAGAGAGACTTACCACCTCCACCTCCACCGGACATGAATGCCCAGATGTTAGCTGGGATGACTCAGTTCTTCGCACAGTTTGCGGGGAACAATGCTGTGGCGACCAGGCCGACAGGGCCCGAGGCTGTCTACGAAAGATTCATGAAGATGCGTCCGAAAGAGTTTTCTGGGACGTCTGACCCCATGATTGCTGAGGGCTGGATCAAGTCCCTCGAGGTTATCTTCGAGTTCATGGAGCTTGGAGATGCAGACAGAGTCCGATGTGCCACATACTTATTCGGAGGATATGCCCGCTTATGGTGGGAAGGAGCATCGGTAGCCCTGAACATGGCTATGCTGAGTTGGGTACGCTTCACGGAGGTGTTCTACTCCAAATACTTTGCTGAGGAAGTGCGCACCAGGTTGACCAATGAGTTTATGAGCTTGAGGCAAGGAGATATGACTGTTACGGAGTTCATCCGTAAGTTCGAGAGCGGTTGTCATTTTGTACCCCTGATCGCAAACGATGCTAGAGCCAAGATGATGCATTTTCTGGTTGGTCTACGGCCGATCTTGCGCCGTGATGTTAGGGTGTCTGACCCTACTTCTTATGAGTTCGCTGTCTCCAAAGCCCTAGCCGCAGAGCAGGATCAGCGTGATATCGAGAGAGATCGCTTGGGAAAGCGACCAGCCCAGGTACCGCACCGCCCTCCTCCTCAGCAGCACCAGCAGCAGAACAAGAGGCCTTTTCACGGGCCGCCTAGAAACAGAGGCCAGCAGCAGCAGCAGCAGCAGCGGGGACGCCCAGCCCCGAGGGCTCCTGAGCGCCCAGTCTGTCCTAAGTGTTCACGTCGCCATCCTGGAGCATGTTTGTACGGCTCAGGAAAGTGTTATAGGTGTGGTAGTCCAGACCACTTATTTCTGCAGTGCCCTCAAAGGAACCTGCCTACCCAGCGCAGAGTGTTTGCTCTCCATGCGACGGAGACGAACCCGATATTATGCTGATAACAGGTACCTTAAGCTTTGAGTCTGCATTTGGAACTTAATGTTTTGGGTTAATATTTTGAACATAGAATTGCATTAGGATTGCATGCTCTACTTTGTAATATTTTGGAAATTTAAGTTAGAAGAACTTCAACCTTTGCATGTCTATAAGTTTAGTCTTTGTACCTATTGGGTTCAACTTAGAGTTCCGATCTTTCAGGGAGAATTTTTATATCCGGTTTCGCTACGAAGGCCTTGATAGATTCAGGGGCCACTCACTCATTCATTTCAGAGGTCTTTGCTAATTTCCTCAAAGTTAAGACCTTTGGGCTAGATATAGCCTATTCCGTAGTACTGCCGTCTGGCGAGGAGATGGCAGCCACCAGTGTGATCCGAGACATAGATCTTGAGCTCCATGGCAACCTTGTTTATGCGGATCTGATCGTACTGCCGATGCCAGAGTTTGACATTATACTAGGGATGGATTGGCTACTGCGGAACAGAGTTTTGATTGACTTCCAGCGGAGATCTGTTCTAGTCTGACCGCCTGGAATGACACAGTTCTTATTTGAGCCAGACAAGTACTTTCCTCTACCACGTATTATTCCATATGTTCAGGCTAGGAAGCTCATGCATAGAGGGTGCCGGGTGTTTCTAGCAACCTTTGTATCTGTCCCCGAGGCACCCAGTCAGTCAGCCTCAGATGTTCCGATTGTTAGAGACTTCTTAGACGTTTTTCCTGAGGACGTCTCTGGTATGCCACCTGAGAGAGAGGTGGAGTTTTCCATAGAGCTTATGCCAGGTACGGCTCAGATCTCAAAAGCACCGTACCGACTTGCACCGACAGAGATGGCAGAGCTTAAGAAGCAGATTCAGGAACTTCTTGACAAGGAGTTCATTCGCCCTAGTTTCTCACCTTGGGGCGCGCCAGTCTTGTTTGTTAAGAAGAAAGATGGCACGATGCGGCTTTGTATTGAATATCGGAAGTTGAACAGGGTTACAGTGAAGAATAAATACCCACTTCCGAGGATTGAGGATCTGTTTGATCAGTTGCAGGGAGCTTCGATTTTCTCTAAGATAGATCTGCGTTCCGGTTATCACCAGTTGAAGGTGAGAGATGCTGATGTTTCAAAGACAGCTTTCAGGACTCGTTATGGTCACTACGAGTTTTTTGTGATGCCAGTTCGGTTTGACGAATGCGCCAGCGATCTTCATGGATCTCATGAATCGCGTATTTCAGCCATACCTCGACCAGTTTGTGATAGTATTCATAGATGACATTCTCGTCTACTCCAAGAATCGGGAGGATCACAGCAGGCATTTTGCCACAGTGTTGCAGACATTGCAAAAGCACAAATTATTCGCAAAGTTCAGTAAATGCGAATTCTGGTTAGAGAAGGTGGCGTTCTTAGGCCACATTGTATCCAACAGTGGTATTGAGGTAGACCCAGCGAAAGTTGCAGCAGTCAGAGATTGGGTTGTGCCGCAAAATGCATCAGAGATCCGCAGTTTTCTTGGCTTAGCAGGATATTATCGGAAGTTCATTAAGGGATTCTCTTCGATTGCAGTTCCACTCACAGCACTGACCAAGAAGAATGTGAAATTTGTTTGGAGCGAGGAGTGTCAGAAGAGCTTCGATACTTTGAAGCAAGCTCTTATCTCAGCACCAGTTTTGGCCGTGCCGTCAGGGTCCGGTGAGTTTGTTCTGTATACCGATGCTTCGAAGCTCGGTCTTGGCGCAGTATTGATGCAGCATGGGAAGGTGATAGCTTATGCTTCTAGACAGTTGAAGACTCATGAGAAGAACTACCCTACCCATGATCTAGAGTTGGCCGCAGTAGTTTTTGCCTTGAAGATTTGGAGGCATTATCTGTATGGAGAGAAGTGCCAGATCTTTACCGACCACAAGAGCCTCAAGTATTTCTTTACGCAGAAGGAGCTGAACATGCGTCAGAGGCGTTGGTTGGAGCTTGTGAAGGATTAGGTTGGAGCTTGTGAAGGATTATGACTGTGACATTAGCTACCACCCGGGTAAAGCTAATGTAGTTGCGGATGCATTGAGCAGAAAAGTCGCAGTGATGGCTCATTTGACAGTGTCGAGACCTCTTCAGATTGAGATGCAGAGGTTTGATCTTGAAACTTATCCTCGAGGTAGAATTTCCCGTCTATCTACCTTGACCATTCAGTCTTCTCTTCTGGACCGTATTCGCAGTGATCAGTCATCAGATGAGCAGTTAGCAAAGTGGAAGCAGAGGGATGAGGCCAAGGGCAGTGTCTTGTATTCAGTCAGTGATGGTATTGTGAGATACCGAGACAGGATATGGGTTCCTAGCAGTGATTCTATCCGAGCAGATATCTTATCAGAAGCCCATACGTCGTCGTACTCTATTCATCCAGGGAGTACGAAGATGTACAAGGATCTGCAGCTATTGTATTGGTGGCCAGGGATGAAGAAGGATATCAGGCGATTTGTGTCCGAGTGTCTGACTTGCCAATTAGTGAAAGCGGAGCATCAGAGACCAGCAGGTTTGCCCAAGCCTCTCCCTATTCCCGAGTGGAAGTGGGAGAATGTTACCATGGACTTTGTGACCGGATTGCCGAGGTCAGCCAGATGATCGAATGCTATCTGGGTGATTGTAGATCGTCTTACCAAGTCAGCACACTTCTTTCCTATTAAGACGACTTTCACCATGGTTCAGTATGCAGAGCTGTATATCCAAAAGATAGTCCGACTCCATGGTATTCCAGTTTCTATCGTATCTGACAGAGATCCCAGATGCACTTCCTCGTTTTGGAAGAGTTTACATTCGACTATGGGTACGAAGTTGCTGTTTAGCACAGCCTTCCATCCGCAGACAGATGGGCAGTCAGAGCGAGTCATTCAGATTTTAGAGGATCTTCTCCGTGCTTGCGTCATTGATTTCTCAGGGAGTTGGGAGTCGAGCTTGCCATTGGTTGAGTTCACCTACAACAACAGCTTCCAGTCTTCCATTGGTATGGCTCCGTATGAAGCACTATATGGCCGCAAGTGTAGATCACCTGTGCATTGGGATGAAGTAGGAGAGAGAGCAGAGTTGGGTCTAGAGATTATTCAGCAGCCCAACGAATGTCAGATGCAAAGCCCCGCACCTCATTAAGATCATATTGGCATACTGTCGACGTAGTAGCCCGGATCCGTGATAGAATGAGGACTGCTCTGAGTCGACAGAAGAGTTATGCCGATCAGCGGAGGAGAGATTTAGAGTTTTCTGTCGGCGACCATGTCTTTGTGAAGGTGGCACCTATGAAGGGTGTCATGAGATTTGGCAAGAAAGGGAAGCTCAGTCCGAGATTCATTGGACTATTTGAGGTCCTCGACAGAGTTGGGAGGCTAGCTTATCGTGTGGCTCTTCCGCCGAATCTGGCCGGAGTACACAATGTGTTCCACGTCTACATGCTGAGGAAGTACATGGCGAACCCTTCGCATGTCCTGAACTTTGAGCCGTTGCAGCTTACTCCGAACCTATCTTATGAGGAGAGGCCAGTGCAGATCCTAGACAGGCAGGAGAAAAAGCTTCGGAACAAGCTAGTTAAGCGAGTCAAAGTCAGATGACTCAACCATTCAGAGGAGGAAGCTACATGGGAGTCTGAGTCGGAGATGAGAGATCGTTACCCGAGTTATTCGGTGAGTTTTAATTTCGAGGACGAAATTTCTTTTAAGGGGGGAAGGATTGTAGAACCCGTAACTTAGACTACGTATAAACCATGCATAATTCTATTATTTAAATTAAAATGATTTTTGTTGCATGAGTATTTAAAGTGCCTTTCTTTAAAGTTAATTATTTCATTTCAGTAGTTTTAATTTTATTCTTTCAGTTATTTCAGTGAGGCCGGACTGGAGTTGGAGCTTTGAGATAGAATTTAAGATTTAGAAAACATTTCCGGAATTTATTTTAGCTAGCAAGTAAGTTCATTTAAGTTAAAAAGGAAGTTTGAGGATTTAATTTAATTACTTGAGGTGAGTAGGAAAATAAGCTCATTTGAGTTACTTAATTAAGGGATTAATTCAATAAATTAATTAAGGGATAGATAAGGCTCTTAAGGTATTAATATTTAGTAACTAAACAATTTCTCCCCTTCATTTTATTGTATTTTCGGCCCCTTAATAGATTAAGCATTACCATGCCAACTCATCACCCTTTTGACCCATTCTTTTTGGTGTTAACATGCTAATCTTTCTTTTATGATTAGTCCACCTTAATTAATTAATTATTGAGCATTATCCTAGTCTAGAAAGCTTAAGATTTCGGCCCCCACCTTCTAGAGCCATCCATCAACTCATTTGACATCAAACAACAATTCAAAATTCAAAATGAGGGAGACTTGGTCTTGAGTTGCCCCTTATATTTTGCACCCACTTCCCTCACTCCCCTAACCATCTTCCCCTCTCCCTAAGCTAGAAATTCAGAGTCATTTTTTAGGCAAAAATCGTGAGGTGCTAAGGGAAAACAAGAGAGAAAAATTCAGAATCAAGCTAAGTAGCAAAGCGCTCCACCTCCTCCGCGCCGGATCGTCTCTTCTTTTCGTTTTTCTTTCAAACGAAACCAGGCATGCATATATTCTTCCTTGACTCTTCAATCAAGTCATACTATCATATTTTTATGTTTCATGATACCCCTTTCATGTAAAAACCGAAATACATCAGCATTTTCAGAAAAGAACAACATGCAGAATTTCGGCCCCTTTCTTTTCAAGCTTCACGGTTTTCTTTGATGTTGTGGTTTCAGGTATTGGTTCGGTTCCAGGCTCCCAAGGCAACATCTAGACATGTTCTAGGATGGATTAGGATCACTTTAGTTCATTTTTTCAGCCCCCATGCTTGCTGGAAATTCGAAAATGACAGCAACTCCATTTGTGTCCATTTGTGTTCGAAAATTTGATGTTGCGGTCATAAGGCAATAGATCGGATCTTGGCTGCCCTAGGGGCCTATATCCATGATTAGATCACTTCCCTAGCATGTCTAAGACGTGACTAAGTCGCCCTTTTGGTGGCTCGGTCCATGGTTAATCGGTTTTTAAATCAAACGCAAGAACAGCCCCTCCCCTTCTCGGCCCCTTTGATTTTGACAGCTTGTGTTGGTTCGAGTATGGTGGAATGGTGTGGATCTTGGTTGGCCTAAAGCCCTTAGCCACGGTTCAAACCATGCCCCAAGATGTCTAGGTCGTGCCATGGTCAATCAAATGACCACTGGAACGAGACGAGACAGCAAGCAAAGCACAACACCACACACGCACGCATGAGTGTCCTCGGTAGGAGTTTTTGGTTGGTTGCTGGAATGGTGAGGATTGTGGCTGGCCTGGGGCCCCTAGCCATGGTTCAAATCATTCCTTGGGATGTTGGTAAGAGGTTTTGGTCGGAGGTTCAAGCCCCAATGGCCATTAGCCTCGCAAACGACGCAAGCAAACCAAGCACAGCTGCTGTATTTTTGGACAGCAACTTGCTGTGATGGTTCAGTGGCTCGTTCGAGTTCTCGGTCGGCTTTTAGCCTATGACCTTGGACTGGACAGTGCCTCATTGAGTTAGGAAGGTCATTTTTTTGACCGTTTGTAATTCGGTTCATTTTTGAGGTCGTACGAGAATTTACGGTGCGATGTGCCAAATTGACTCTCGAAAGAGCGTTTCTTGTTTTGGCCTCCATTCACCTAGATTTCGGCCCTCACCATTTTAGGAGGATTATTTTATCATTTTAGGCGTATTTTAATCATGACTACATGACGGTTCAGTGTTGGTTTGGGTTGGTTCGGAGTCATGATTAAATACGAAGTCGGTAGGCGTAATTGTCACATTTTAGAATGTTATTGCATAGTTTGGTCCCATAAATCTATTGCATATTTTTCATGACATATTTAGGTTGCAGCGAGCCTGGGAGCGATCCAATCCAAGCAGTAAATTATTACAGGTTATTTAATTGTGCCATTTAATTATATTACGTGCATAAATACATAAAATGTTCATTTTTGAGATTATGCGATATTGCTTGTGGCCATTTCAGCATTTATTTTTAATTGATGGCTCAAACGTTTTAATTATTGTTGGAAAAATTTTTACTGTTATTTCAAAAATGTTAATTCTTCCGCTGCCACATTGAACATCAAACTTTATTTATAAGTTCATTTATGAAGGAGACAATTTTAATTATTTAAAAAGAAAAATTTTAAATTTTCCGCAAATTTCCAAGTAAGGATTTTAGGCCTTTACAACCTGTTTAGAATATATGGTACATTTCCTAATGAGTTTCATGATCTTACGTTGCGACGCATGCCTCATGGTACTTATTGTATATTCAAGGACTTTTTATCTATGCAGCTTGCATGAGTATACAGATAAAGTATAATGCCATCATCGAATAAAATCATAAAATATTATTAAAATAAAGATTGTTTTACATTAGAGTCAATAAAGCCTGAGCCAGAAGTTGGCTTGCCGGGCACCTACTCTAACAATCTCCCACTTGCCCTATATCCAACTACCCATAGATCTTAGACACATTGCTTCACGATGCTTCTCAAACAATGGTCCTGGCAGGGGCTTCGTTAGTGGATCAGCAATGTTATCTACGGAGGCGACTCTCTCTACCGATATGTCTCCTCTTCCCACAATCTTCCGGATTATGTGGAACTTCCTCAGTATATGTTTGGATCGCATATTAGACCTCGGTTCCATCGCTTGCGCAACGGTACCGATGTTGTTACAGTAGACCGGGACTGGGTCAACTATTTGTGGAATGACACCCAACTCTTTGGATGAAATTCCTCATCCAAACACCCTCTTTTGCTGCAGTCGATGCAGCTATGTATTCGGCCTCAGTGTTTGAATCCGTTGTGGTGTCTTGATTGGAACTCTTCCAAGAGACAACACCACCATTGAACTTGAATACAAATCCAGAGGTCGATTTCGAATCATCCACATCTGATTGGAAACTAGAATCAGTGTAGCCTTCCAATTTTAGTTCTCCACTCCCGTTTACCTAGAACAAATTCTTAGTTCTTCTCAAGTACTTAAGAATGTCCTTCAGTGCTTTCCAATGCAGTGGACCGGGATTCGACTCATACCGGCTTGCAACACTCAGTGCATATGCAATATCAGGTCGAGTAGATAACATACCATACATTATACTGCCTGTGGCAGACGCATATGGAATGCGGCTCATGGTTTCTATCTCTTCATCAGTCTTAGGGCACATAGACTTGGATAGATTCACACCATAAGACATTGCGAGATTTTCTCTCTTGGAATCCTCCATAGAGAATCTCCTCAGTATGGTATCGATATATGTGGATTGGGTGAGCCCTAGCATCATCTTTGATCTATCCCTATAGATCTGTATTCCTAACACATATGATGCTGCACCCATATCCTTCGTGGAGAACTTACTAGCTAACCATACTTTAATTGACTGCAGCATCCCTACATCATTCCCAATGAGTAGTATGTTATCAACATAAAGCACTAGGAATGTCACTGCACTCCCACTAACCTTCTTGTATATACAAGGTTCCTCAGGATTTTTGGCAAAATCAAACTCTTTGATAGTGTTGTCAAATATGAGGTTCCAGCTCATTGATGCTTGTTTGAGTCCATAAATGGATCTCTGAAGTTTGCATACTTTATGGTCACTTCCTACTGATGTGAATCCATCAGGTTAAGACATGTAAATCTCTTCCTTAATCTCCCGATTAAGGAACGCTGTCTTCACATCCATCTGCCATATTTCATAGTCATACCATGCTTCTATGGCTAGTAGTATCCTAATGGACTTGAACATCACTACTGGAGAAAAGGTTTCCTCATAGTCAACACCTTGTCTTTGATATATCCTTTTGTTACCAGTCTAGCTTTGAAGGTCACACAACTTCCCATCCGTACCAAGTTTTCTTTTGTAAATCCATTTGCATCCTATGAGAACAATTCCCTAAGGTGGATCTACTAAGGACCACACTTGGTTCGAATACATGGAGTCCATCTCGGACTGAATGGCTTCAAGCCATTTAGATGAATCGGCATCAGACAAGAAATTTCTTGGATCACATCCAGGAATGGGCTCACCTTGGCCCTCTTCAAGAAGCAAGCTCAACCTTTTAGGCGGCCTTGAGATCCTTTCGGATCTTCTAAGAGCTTGTGTTTCTTTGATTGGCTGTTGGGGTGTGGGTTCTGCTATTTGTGTTGAAAGTGGTTCTCGAATCTCATCGAGTTATATCATCCCGCCTTTTCTATCCAATAGAAACTCATTCTCTAAGAAGGTGGCATTCATTGAAACAAACACCTTTGTTTCACTGGGATAATAGAAGTAATATCCAATAGAGTTCTTCGGATATCCTATAAAGTAGCACAAATTGGTTCTACTATCCAATTTGTCTCCGACTGCCTGTTTCACGTAAGCAAGGCATCCCCATATTCTTAGGTAAAAATATTTAGGCGGATTTCCCATCCATATCTCATATGGAGTTTTATTCACTGCCTTTGAAATGTCTGCTATTCGTTTTCTTAAAACGTGCTAGATTTTTTTTTAAACCTCACTTAGCATCAGACGAACCATAAAATATTTTTGACATCATTTTAAAAATAAACAATCAACTACCATTTGAAAACCAAAGGAAATAGACCATACTATAACCTCTCAAAAACCACTCATAAATAATTAAAAGTCATAAAATTATTCTTAACATAACTTAAAATCATAAACAATAACTAGTGCGGAAAACTAGCGTCGGTCCTCGGGTTATGTGCACTTTCAGTCAAGTCAGATCAACCATCAAGACCTCCATAAACATAATAATCATAATCACCTGCATCAATTACACCTAGTGAGTCTGAAGACTCAACACGTCATATCTTTGATAACAAGTAATAGATAATACAGTCCACATACAACAGTGAAAAATACTTGCACTTAAAATATCCTTTTCATGAATATGCATAAACTTTAAAACATAACATTTTCATAAACATTTTCATGATGCATAAAACTTTAAATAAAAACATTTTCATATAAACATAAACATATTCATATTCGTATCCATATTCATATCAACATATCCATATCATCATATTCATATTCATATTAACATATTCATATTCATGTTCATGTTTGTTGAATTCAGATCGTGATTGTGACTCGTATTCTTAAACGTGTTGGGCGATGGATCCATCTACATGTAACCAACATATTCGTATCATTGGAAATACGATCGTCGGGGCTTCATCTGGGGCCTTTTCCCATAAATGGGCTCCCTCTGGGGCCTTCTCCCCTCACGACATCTCCAATCATATCATCGTATTCGTATCAACGGAAACACGATCGTCGAGCTCCCACAGGGACCATAACCCTCACGATATTTTCAACATATTTAGTCACAATCCCTTCACGTCCTTCAACATTTCGTATTTCCATCACTTAATAAAAACATGCATATAATATCGTTTTTCTTTTAAAACAAGCATGCAACATGTCTTTTAAATGTCCACATTAAATCATAAAATCCATAAACATTTTAAAAAATCATAATTTAACATATTAAAATCATAAACATCCATGAACATTTTAAAATAAACATTTTAAAATCGTAAAAGTCTAAAACAAACATTTAAATCATAAACATTTAAAATAAACGTTTTAGCATATTATCATAAATCAATAAACATATTATCTTAAAAATCCATAAACATTTAAAATTGACATATTAACATAAAAACATCCATACTTATTGAAAATAATCATATTAGCATATAAAATAGCATTTAGGACACTGCCATGACATTTACTAAGTTCTAGGTGTAAAAAGACCGTTTTACCCCTGGACGTAAAATTTCTCGTTTTTGACTTTTTCTTAATTTCATTGACTATAACATAACCCAAATAATTATTCAAGCTTACATGAATTTTCTTATATTTTTATTTAGCTTAAATCGAGGACTTTTAAATTAATCTTTAAATGAGACGTATTAATGCGTTTTAATCCCGAATTAAACCAAACCTTAATATAAAATTCCCAAATTACAAACTTAGACTTTTAATAATTATTTAAGCTTAAATATAAATTTTCATAATTTTATAAATCTTAAAACTAGGCATTTCAATTAATTCGTTAATTAGCGTTTCGTGCGGCGATTAAATCCCGATTAAATCCAAAACTCGTTATTTAGATCCCAAATTTTAAAAATAGTATTTTTAGGATTTATGCTACCCTTCCAAGTCATGAGCCACACCCGTGGACCCATGGATTCAATTTTAGCCTTTTAATTTTTGTTTTTGACACGTTATCGAACATACTGAACCATCTCCTAATTTACTCGAGCCACGCCCGAGCCATCTTGAGCCAAAACCTAGCCAACCCACCTAGGGACCCTACTATACAAGACCAGCCCGAAAAAATCAGCCTTGGCCCACTCAATTATCTTCAGGAAACTCACCCAAACTAGCGCACAAGGATGAACTCTTGTATATAAACTCCTAGTGACTCTAGGACCCTTCCAGCCCTTAACCACCGAGCCCCACCTGACCCTAGCCATCCCTTGACCATGCCCAGACCCGATCCATGCCTAACCCAGCCCCTAACCCAAGCAGCAAAGCTTCTGAATCAAGGACAGCAACCTGCGCCCCTTCTTCGCTCCCTGCGTGCGTGCGTGTGTGATGCCTCGCGTGGACTCTTGTTCGAGCCACCACGAGCCCTGACCCTTCCTACCCCTCTCTGGACAGTCCCAAGTCATCACTCAGACCACCTAGCCCAGCCATCAACCGAGCCATTCCCCTGAAAATCTCGGCCGACCACCATCACCTTATGGGAAGAGTCCTATGCAGCGTGGACTCTTCCCTAGCCTGCTACTCGAGTCCTAGCCGCTCTAGGACTCTTCCTAGGACCTAGTCACGTCCCAAGCTAGCCCTCCTCAAGACATGGTAGAGCCCCTAAGTCTCATGCATAAAAACCGAACCCATGAAGACACACAAACTCTCGGCCCTTTCTTCCTAACTTACCCCTTCGGTTCCAGCTTTTTATTTTCATGTTGGGCAGTATTTTTATGTGTTCTAGGACCTTTTAAGAACATATACAAACATCCAATATCAATTCCTAATCATGGCAAGCCCCTTGTGCACATAAAAATCATGTTTTTGGAACAAAGTTCAAGCTTTAAAAATCACCTTTGATGCACAAACAAAAATATATCAAAATGCTCTTGTTTTTCATTCAATTTCAAACATAATTACATAATATGGTGTGATGATGAGTAAAACTGAGAATATGACGTGCCTTTGCGTAATTTACGCACGAATAAACGTTGACGATTGCGAAGAACGGCGACGAGAAGAACCTTGGCTTGAAACCTTGAAGAATTTTCGAAGATTTTCCTTTCCAAACCCTTGAGTGTGTCGTGAATTGAGAGGAAAAGGAGTTTGTATGATTTAGGGGAGTGGGGTCGTGAGTTTCCACGGTGTGGGGAAGGGTTTTGAATATTAAATACTTAATTAAGTTACAAATTAAGCTTAGGCCCATTAGTTAGGTTAATTAGGCCCATTAGTACTTAATTAAAATTTAATTAAAATATTAAAAATAATCTTGTTTAATAAAGTTTGTGAATTTATTAGCCGGGTTGCCAAAACGCTCGTATTTTTGTTGAAAAACCAACACCGATAAAATTTACGTCCCGACGTATAAAATCACCTCAAAACCCCTTATTTTCAAAATATGAAAAACCACAACCATATTTTAAATAATTAAAATAATTATTTAATAAAAACATTTTACATTTTTCAGCCCTCGGTCTCCGTTCCTCGATCGCAACTCGAATAACCTTTTAAAAATACATTTTAATTCAACTATGTAGGAAAATATATTTTAAACATGTCAATATGCAAAACATAATTAAATAATACAATTAAAACATTTAATTAAAATACAAGAGAATTTAATAGTTGCATGCATATGATTTACGTGAACCTTTAAATTTTCGGGGCGTTACAATCTTCCCCCCTTAAATTGAATTTCGTCATCGAAATTCGCTTATCCTTAATAATCATAAGTTTAGCCTTAGTTCTAGTATCCCAAAAATCCATACTTCCACTGCGCTACTCTGATAAAACGTAAGTTCTAGAATGTACTTACGTCTCCTTGATCCCAATTAAATTTTTCTTCTAAATCCTTATTTTGCAATTCGCAACTTAAAAGACCTATAATGACTTAGAGATATGTTATTATAACCTCGAATTTCAACTTTTCTTAAAATTTCCAATGTAAAAAGATGGATGATCATACTTATCATATATTATTTTTCTTATTTTATACCCAAAATATTTATCAACTTATCAAATTTCAATCTTAAAATCCCAAACGCATCCGCTAACGCTTAGATTTTCAAGCCTAATATTGATTCAATCTTAAAAATCCTTGATTAACATTCTCTATCACATTATAACCAAAATATCCCAAGATTCCAAATATTTCTAAAAGAAAAATTCTTATCATTTAACCCATTCAATTCTCGCTTAATGCTAAACTAGTCCCCAAATTCCTTAACAATTGCAAATAATCAATTCTTAATTTCCTCAAAAAAATATCCTAATTGGTTTTTAATTTCAAAAATTTTATGATTAACCCATAGGTTCTTGGCATTCTTAGTTCGCTTCTACGGGTTTCCATAACATAAATTTCGATAATTTAAACTTATTTACCCAAAAATAATTCTCATAATCAATCTTACCTTTCATCAAACTTAAAATCCCAATTTATACATTTTCTTACTCCCAAGTCGTTACAAATCCTTAAATCATTAATCTTTACTCTAATTACCAAAAATTAATTCGACTAGTAACCATGAATCATAAATATTTTCTTAGAAAATCTACGTGTCCCAAAAACATTCATAATATTCATGATCAACTTATAGCCCAAAAAGTAGAACGTCAATACTAAAACCCAAGAATCAATATCGTCCAATTCCACCACAAAGCCAACATGCGTTGAAATCAAATAATTTATTATTTCATATCGTATCACGTATAAAAATTCCAAAAGCATATAAATCATATATTATCATAAAGATATTAAACATATGACGTAAACATATGATTCATATAATTATGCAGGTAACATCATAAAATCATATAAAGCATGTAAAACTTACAAATTGAAGCTTGACGACTGATCTTTTCGGCGCTGATGGTGGCACAACCCTTTACAAGACCTTTGCTCTGATACCAACTGAAACGTCTGCTATTCGTTTTCTTAAAACTTGCTAGATTTATTTATTTATTTATTTATTTTTAAAACCTCACTTAGCATCGGTCGAACCATAAAATATTTTTGACATCATTTTAAAAATAAACAATCAACTACCATTTGAAAACCAAAGGAAATAGCCCATACAATAACCTCTCAAAAAACACTCATAAATAATTAAAAGTCATAAAATTATTCTTAACATAACTTAAAATCATAAACAATAACTAGTGCGGAAAACTAGCGTCGGTCCTCGGGTTATGTGCACTTTCAGTCAAGTCAGATCAACCATCAAGACCTCCATAAACATAATAATCATAATCACCTGCATCAATTACACCTAGTGAGTCTGAAGACTCAACACGTCATATCTTTGATAACAAGTAATAGATAATACAGTCCACATACAACAGTGAAAAATACTTGCACTTAAAATATCCTTTTCATGAATATGCATAAACTTTAAAACATAACATTTTCATAAACATTTTCATGATGCATAAAACTTTAAATAAAACATTTTCATATAAACATAAACATATTCATATTCGTATCCATATTCATATCAACATATTTATATCATCATATTCATATCCATATAAACATATTAATTTCATGTTCATGTTTGTTGAATTCAGATCGTGATTGTGACTGGTATTCTTAAACGTGTTGGGCGATGGATCCATCTACAGGTAACCACAATACTGGGCGGCGGGGGACATCAGCAACAATCTCACCGGTCAACTGGGCCTTGGCCTTACGTATTAACATATTCGTGTCATTGGAAATACGAACGTCGGGTGATAAGTGCAATTTATTGTACTTTTATTACTTGTTTCTAACTTGAAATTTTGTGATTCTTGAGCAGGTTTTATGAGATTTGTTTTTGTTTTTGTTGTTGTAGTTTGGAAGCTTATAATGAGAGTTTGGAGTATTAAAGTGTTGCAAAAGATCAAAATTACCGAAGCTTCAGCGCACCCGCGCTAAAACATGTACCGCACCTGCGCTAAAAAATGCATTGCACCTGCGCTCACACACCAGAAATGTGAGAACCTAAATTTTTGGGCATGCAATTAATTAAATATAGACATGTATGAGAATTTATTTTCGAGTTATAATAAAATTCGAAAATATTAAATAATACATGGTATTGAAAATTCCAAGCCAATAAATACATGAAATTTAAAATTCAGTACAAATCATGTATTAATTTCGAAATAAGGCTGGATATCAATCAAATTGGAAGGAAATATTACATACAAGGCAGCTTTTCTCAGCAATGAAGCATATCAATATTTGTGGAAGGAGCATCTCCAAATTTTGGAAGGAAAATCAATCGGTTTATGGTAGGATTCTTACCCAGCACCTATAAATACCCCCCTAAGCCTTTGAAATTTTCATCTCTCATTCTAGCAAGCAATTTTCGAAATTGCTCTAACAAGTGCTCCCAAGAATTTTCAAAATTTTCTCCCAAAAATTCTGCACGAGTCATCAAAATTCTTTCAAAGTTCAGAAATTCGTTTCTCTTGCTCGGGTGCTCGGAATCCGATCTTCACCGTTCAGAATATGATTTGGTATGTTTCGCATAACATATCCGAATTTCAGCAAAATCCAACGGCTAGTTTTTTGTTTATAGCCTTTGAAAGAAAACTGCTCGGATTTTAGGCGGGAAATTCAGCATACCTACGGTTTTTCTGTGTGAACAGGCATAAACGACTTACAAACCCGATCTTCACTGTTCATAAAATATTTAACGTACTTATGAACGTACTGTAAAATTTTGAGTCCGATCCAACGGTGAAATAAGGCGCAGTGAATTTTTCAAGGCGGCTGATTTTTTGGTAGATGTGCTGCTGCGTTTTCGAGGGGTTGGTTGCATGATTCTTCTATAGTTTCAGAGTTCTTCACGTTTTCTTCCAGTCTAAGGTAAGTGGGCTTGTTTTAAAGATTAAACTTTCGTTTATGCATATTTATTTCGTTTTTTGAAAATACGGTCGAGTACGTTCTTCTTCTACTTCGTTCTTGTGTTGGTTGTCATACGGGTTTGGGCACTGTGAGGATTCGACTGTATATGGGTGGGAATCCCAACCATGACGTACCCTTACGCGGTGGGGGACATAACCGCTATACGGCCTCGCCCCCTTAGAGGAGTAAAAATTAGGGACTGATATCAGTAAACCATAGAAAGTGGATGAATCTCAGTGCTGGTAAATGTTATGCATGTGATATTAATGATGTTATGTAAGTGCAAGTCATGTGATTTTCGAAATTATGCATGTTGTTATATTGTGCTCGAACGGCCCCCACTTGCTGAGTGACGATCATATCACTCACCCCTTACTGTACTCTCCCTAGATAAATCAGAAAAGAAAATCGAGGAGGATGAGCAAGACCAGTTTTGGGGCTGATAATAAGATGATTCAAGAAGTTTATTTTAGTTTTGGATTAGTAAGTTGTAAAAGCTTCCGCATATTATTTTTATCATTTTAAGAATCTACGTTGTAAAGACAATCTTTTGATTGATTATGAGTAATAAACTGGTTTTTGGTTTATACTGTACTACGAGGCTTGTTGTTTTCAATTGTGTGGTTGTAAAACAACGCCGGTGTCAACTAACCCCGGTCTCGGGGCGTGACATTTAAGTGGTATCAGAGCCGCCAGGTTCATAATCCAGTTGGGAAGAGGAAAAAAAAAATCGGTTAGACTTTGGCAAAGCGACGATGCAGTCCCCTTCGGAACGACTCTACGAGTAATATTCATAACTTTTTTTTGTGAGACATAGTCCGAAAACGTGAAAATCCTTCATTTAGACCTCCGAAATCGCGTTTTTGCTATTTTAGGAAAGTTTCGTAGAACTCATAACTTTTCGTAGGAAACTTAGAATTTAATTCCGTCAACTGTTCTGGAATCCTCTCGACGTATTCTTTCTATCCATGGGTCAATGTCCAAACTTTCCACTTTTGGAAAATTTCTTGAAAAATCTCGTTCAACGCGTTTTCTTGAACTACTTGTCGATTTTTTTTATTTATGGAATTGTATAATGGAGACACTTAGTATTTGTCTATATTTTTAGGAATATACATATCAGAGATAAGTTGAGTTAAGATTCTGACTTAAGATGAACGATTTGACCCAGAATGATAAATTATTTATGAAAACTAATATGAGAAAAATTGATATAAGAATTATATCATAAGTTTTGGGTATTCCATTATAGAAGTTGATTTTGTGTTAATAGTTTACCGTGTTGGGATTAAATTTGGGTTATTAAGAATGCTAAGCGCTAACTTTAAATATGTAGGACCTTGGAATATCTTGTGAGACAATATCCTCAGGTTAAGGAATTTATATTATTTTGGGATAACAAGTAAGCTACGATCTTACATAAATAAAATAAGTTATGAGATATTGATGGGTATCAAAGAGAGTATACTACAATAAGTTTTGACTTTTATACTACTAAGAATGATTCAAAGAGAATGATATTCAATGAACGCCTTGGTATTAGAGCGTGATAGGCTCATGGTCTTGATGAAGTAAGATTTAGTAAAAGAATATTTATTTGAGGTAATGACTAGGTTATAATTTTCGGGATTTAAGTCAATAAGCTATAGATCGATATTGAGATAAGTTTCAATATTCTATATGGGTTTTAATTTTGAGATAGTAATCGGGATAATTTCAAGATAGAATAAATTAGTATCAATTCGTATATATTCAGTGCCGACTTGATTCAACTCACTTCGGTAGATTTCGACGCCTTCCTAGGGATGAACTGATTATCTAAGAGCCATGCAATAGTAGATGACCGGAGTAAGAATGTCAAACTTCCAACCCTGAACCAAGAAGAAATGATGAACCATGGCAATGCCTAGAAACAGAAATGCATTACTTATGCTTAGACTTGGAAAGCCATAAAATCAGGCGAATATGCTTACCTAGCAATGGTAAACAAAGTGCAGGAAGGATTTGAGCTGAAGTTGGAAGATATTTCAAAAAAAAAAAATACGAAAATTTTCAGACGATTTTTCCAGAAAGGCTGCTTGGAATGTTCTCGGACTAAGAAGTAGAGTTCAAGATAAATTTTTTACCAATGATGCATTAATCTCCAATACACTGTACTGAATGGCTCCAGATGAACCCAAGGAGCTAAAAGAACAATTTCAAGAGTTGTTAGACAAAAAACAGATTAGGCAAGTGCATTCCCCTTGGGAGTTACAGTCCTATTTGTAAGGAAGAAAGATGGAAGTATGAGATTGTGTATATATTATAGAGAACTCAATAAGATCACAATCAAGAATAAATATATTATTCCAATGATAAAAGATCTTTTCGATAAACGTTAATGAGCTACAGTCTTCTCCAAGCTTGACCTGAAGACATGCTATCATTAGCTATAGGTCAGAGCATAAGACTCCTCAATGTCAGCATTCAGAATAAGCTCATCAGTTGAACTAAGAAAGTAGAGGCAATTCTAGATTATCCGAAACATAAGAATGCAACCAAAATTAGAACCTTCTTTGGATTACTAGGCTATTAGCTGAAATTTGTCGAGGGCTTCTCTTCAGTAGTCGTATAACCAATGAGACTCGCACAAAAGAACTATGAATTCAACTGAAGATAAAGATGTGAAAGAGCTTTCAAACATTAAAGGAGAAGCTAGCATCTACACCAATGTTGGTATTATCTACTGAGGACAAGGATTTTACCATCTACAGCGAAGTATCAAAGGAAGATCTCAGAGGCGTACTCATGAAAGACAGGCTAGTCAACTAAAGCCGCATGAGCAAAACTACCCTACTCACGATCTCTAGTTGGCAGCAGTGATTTTGCTTTGAAAATTTGGAGACACTATCTCTACGATGCCAAGTGTGAAGTATTCACTCACTGGCCACAAAGTCTCGAATATTTGTTCATTCAAAAAGAATTCAAAATGGGACAAGGACGGTGGATAAAGTTACTCAAAGAATGTGACTTGACAATAAGCTACCACGCCAGCAAGGGAAATAAGGTAGCCAATACTTTGAGTCAAACATGGGTAAGATAACCCTAGCATCACTCTCTGTGCAATCACGTCTTCTAGAAGCAGTCAAGCTAAATCAGAGTCGAGACATGACACTAGAGAAGTTCAAAGAACAAGCCAAGAAAATAAATTCGTCAGATTTTCAAGTGGGCCCAGACATAATCTTGGGGATAAGAGGATGATTGTGTGAGCCAGACATCGACAATCTTCGATAAGAAGTGATGTTAGAGGTGCATAAGTCAACATTCCAGATCTATACCATCAGTACAAAGATGTATAGAGATTTGAAAAAAAAAGTTTCTGGCAAAACAGAATAAAAATAGATGTCGTCGAGTTTATATTTAAGTGACAAGTATGCCAACAAGTGAAAGTCGATCATCAGCGACATGGAGAATTACTGCAACAGTTAGAATTCCAAAATGGAAATGAGAACATATTTCCATGGATTTCGTAGTAGAATTTCCAAAGTCAATACAGAGTCAAGACGTGATATGGATAATCGTAGATAGACTCACAAAAATCTACGTACTTTCCACTTGTTCGAAGGAATTATAATATTGACAAGTTGACTACTCTATACTTGGATAACATTATGCGGCTACATGGAGTGCCAACAATCATAGTGTCGGATAGATATCCAAGATTTGTGTCACGTTTGTGGTAGAGCTTTCAAGAAGCCATGAGAACAAAGTCACTCTTAATACGGCTTATCGCCCTTAAAATGATGGTCAAACAGAGAGAATGATTCAAATCCTAGAGGGTTTGATAAGGGCATGTGTCATAGACTTCAGTAGTAATTGAATTGAACATATACCCCTGATAGAATTCGCCTACAATAACAATTATCACGTCAATATTGGGATGACTCCATTTGAAGCCTTTACGGACGGAAGTGTCGATCACCACTGTACTGGGACAAAATAAAGGAGACATGCATAACAGGCCAGAACTATTCCAAGCGACAATGGAAAAATTGGCCATTATCAAAGACATACTCAAGGCTGCATAGGACCAGCAAAAGAGTTAGTCTGATCTTAAAAGAAGACAAGTGGAATTCACATTGGGTGAACACCTTATATAAGGGTCTCACTGATGAAAGAATCATTAGATTCAGTAAAGTTGAAAAAGTGAATCCTTAGTACATAGAACCATTCAAAATTCTGGAGAGATTGGCACATTGGCTTACAGAATAGAATTGACACTAGATATGTGTAGAATCCGCAATGTATTCCACAAGTCCAAACTAAGAAATACATCCCGAACCCAAGTAATGTTGTGGAAATTAAACTGCTCATGATCAAATGTAACTTGAGGAAAGAGCAGAAATATGAAGTTGTCTCTATTCATATTGTGGACATCAAAGACCAAATACTGAGACAACGTATCATTCCCTACGTCAAGGTGCAATGGTCAAACCACACAGAACGAGAAAACTACTTGAGAGTTTGAAGAAAAAATACGCAAGCAATATCCCTACCATTTCGAAAGTCAAGCCGACTCAAGTTTCGAGGACGAAACTTATAATAAGAAGGGAGGGATGTGAGAACCTAAATTTTTGGGCATGCAATTAATTAAATATAGACATGTATGAGAATTTATTTTCGAGTTATAATAAAATTCGAAAATATTAAATAATACATGGTATTGAAAATTCCAAGTCAATAAATACATGAAATTCAAAATTCAGTACAAATCATGTATTAATTTCGAAATAAGGCTGGATATCAATCAAATTGGAAGGAAATATTACATACAAGGCAGCTTTTCTCAGCAAGGAAGCATATCAATATTTGTGGAAGGAGCATATTTGTGGAAGGAGCATCTCCAAATTTTGGAAGGAAAATCAATCGGTTTATGGTAGGATTCTTACCCAGCACCTATAAATACCCCCCTAAGCCTTTGAAATTTTCACCCCTCATTCTAGCAAGCAATTTTCGAAATTGCTCTCACAAGTGCTCCCAAGAATTTTCGAAATTTTCTCCCAAAAATTCTGCACGAGTCATCAAAATTCTTTCAAAGTTCAGAAATTCGTTTCTCTCGCTCGGGTGCTCGGAATCCGATCTCCACCGTTCAGAATATGCTTCGGTATTTTCGCATAACATATCCAAATTTCAGCAAAATCCAACAGTTAGTTTTTTGTTTATAGCCTTTGAAAGAAAACTGCTCAAATTTTAGGCGGGAATTCAGCATACCTACGGTTTTTCTGTATGAACAAGCCTAAACGACTTACAAACCCGATCTCCACCGTTCATAATATATTTAACGTACTTATGAACGTACTGTAAAATTTTGAGTCCGATCCAACGGTGAAATAAGGCGCAGTGAATTTTTCAAGACGGCTGATTTTTCGGTAGATGTGCTGCTGCATTTTCGAGGGGTTGGTTGCATGATTCTTCTATAGTTTCAGAGTTCTTCACGTTTTCTTCCAGTCTAAGGTAAGTGGGCTTGTTTTAAAGATTAAACTTTCGTTTATGCATATTTATTTCGTTTTTTGAAAATACGGTCGAGTACGTTCTTCTTCTACTTCGTTCTTGTGTTGGTTGTCATACGGTTTTGGGCACTGTGAGGATTCGACTGTATATGGGTGGGAATCCCAACCATGATGTACCCTTACGCGGTGGGGGACATAACCGCTATACGGCCTCGCCCCCTTAGAGGAGTAAAAATTAGGGACTGATATCAGTAAACCATAGAAAGTGGATGAATCTCAGTGCTGGTAAATGTTATGCATGTGATATGAATGATGTTATGTAAGTGCAAGTCATGTGATTTTCGAAATTATGCATGTTGTTATATTGTGCTCGAACGGCCCCCACTTGCTGAGTGACGACCATATCACTCACCCCTTACTCTACTCTCCCTAGATAAATCAGAAAAAAAAATCGAGGAGGATGAGCAAGACCAGTTTTGGGGCTGATAATAAGATGATTCAAGAAGTTCATTTTAGTTTTGGCTTAGTAAGTTGTAAAAGCTTCCGCATATTATTTTTATCATTTTAAGAATCTACGTTGTAAAGACAATCTTTTGATTGATTATGAGTAATAAACTTGTTTTTGGTTTATATTGTACTACGAGGCTTGTTGTTTTCAATTGCGTGGTTGTAAAACAACGCCGGTGTCAACTAACCTCGGTCTCGGGGCGTGACAAGAAACAGCAGCGCACCCGCGGTAGGTTCAGCAGCGCACCCGCGGTCCTTGCACGACAGAATCCGAAAAATCTGTAATTTGATGTGCTGCGCATAGAAGTCAAAAATTATGGTGTGCTGCGGATGGAGGCTTGTCTAGGACTATAAATTACATCCTTTACTTGCCATCTAGGGTATTGGGGAGCCAAGAGAAGAGGGGAGGCTGCTGGAAGAAGTTTGAAGACTCAAGTTCATCAAGTTTTTGGCAAATCTTCTACACAGCTCCGGGGACGGAATCAGCACTTCAAACTCTTGTTCTAAGTTCTTCTTTCTTTTATTTTTTTATTTGATATGTCTTGTTTTAGAACTATGTTTTATTGTTTTGCTTGTGTTATTTTGAAATAATTTTTATTTAGAGGAATGATGGAACAAAACTAGAAACCATGTGTTGGAATCTATGAACTAAGCTATTTAAGTTATTCATATTGTTCATTTGTATTGTTCTAATCTTATTTCTTTCAATTTATTGGCCATAAGTTGAATGATTTATATGTTTACAATTTATCACTCGGAAGAGGAAATTATAAAAAAAAAAGCATCATTGGTATTTATAGAGTTTGGGAGGACCTATAATGCTATTGAAGCCTATAGAGAATCTAGTGCTTGATATGTTATTTATTTGTAGATTGTTGATGGGAACATTGCAATCAAATTTTAGATAACCAATATCTACTAGCACTTGGGAGAGGGAGTAGATAATTATAGGATTCTTTGCAAATGAATAAGAATTATTTTTATAACATAGCTACAAGATATTACACATGGTGGATAGTTGAGTAAAATCGGACCTCTAGATCTTTTATCCCATTGTTATTTGCTAAAGTTTGGTGTTATATTTTATTTAAATCCATTTTCAATTTAGTTATTCTTGCAAACAAATCTTTTGATTGATTTTTCTAAATAAAGACGAGACTATTTTAATTACAAGCATTAATATACATTTATATACATACTCCTCGTGGGATCGACACTTGTACTCGAAAATACATTTTATTATAATTTGACGTCGTGCGCTTGCGAGCAATTAAGAAAACAAGCAATATCGGGGCTCTCTCTGGGGCCTTTTCCATAAATGGGCTCCCTCTGTGGGCTTTCTCCCCACACGACATCTCCAATCATATCATCGTATTCGTATCAACGGAAACACGATCGTCGAGCTCCCACTGGGACCATAACCCTCACGATATTTCAAACATATTTAGTCACAATCCCTTCACGTTCTTTAACATTTCATATTTCCATCACTTAATAAAAACGTGCATATAATATCATTTTTCTTTTAAACCAAGCATCCAACATGTCTTTTAAATGTCCACATTAAATCATAAAATCTATAAACATTTAAAAAATCATAATTTAACATATTAAAATCATAAACATCCATGAATATTTTAAAATAACATTTTAACATCGTAAACGTTTAAAATAAACATTTAAAATAAACGTTTTAGCATATTATCATAAATCAATAAACATATTATCTTAAAAATTCATAAACATTTAAAATTGACGTATTAACGTATAAACATCCATAATCATTGAAAATAATCATATTAGCATATAAAATAGCATTTAGGACACAGCCATGATGTTTACTAATTTCTAGGTGTAAAAAGACTGTTTTACCCTGGACGTAAAATTTCTCTTTTTTGAATTTTTCTTAATTTCATTTACTCTAACATGACCAAAATAATTATTCAAGCTTACATGAATTTTTTTATATTTTTATTTAGCTTAAATCGAGGACTTTTAAATTAATCTTTAAATGAGACATATTAATGCGTTTTAATCTCGAATTAAACCAAACCTTAATATAAAATTCCCAAATTACAAACTTAGACTTTTAATAATTATTTAAACTTAAATATAATTTTTCATAATTTTATAAAGCTTAAAACTCGGCGTTTCAATTAATTCGTTAATTAGCGTTTCGTGCGGCGATTAAATCCCGATTAAATCCAAAACTCCTTATTTTGATCCCAAATTTTAAACATATCATTTTTAGGATTTATTATATCCTTCCAAGTCATGAGCCACACCCGTGGACCCATGGATTCAATTTTAGCCTTTTAATTTTTGTTTTTGACACGTTATCGAACACACAGAACCATCTCCTAATTTACTCGAGCCACGCCTGAGCCACCTTGAGCCAAAACCTAGCCAACCCACCTACGCACCCACTGTGCAAGCCCAGCCCGAAAAAAATAGCCATGGCCCGCTCAATTATCTTTTGGAAATTCACCCAAACTAGCGCACAAGGATGAACTCTTGTATATAAACTCCTAGCGACTCTAGGACCCTTACAGCCCTTAACCACCGAGCCCTACCTTACCCTAGCCATCCCTGGACCATGCCCAGACTCGATCCATGCCTAACCCAGCCCCTGACCCAAGCAGCGAAGCTTCTGAATCAAGGACAGCAACCTGCGCCCCTTCTTCGCTCCCTGCGTGCGTGCGTGCGTGATGCCTCGCGTGGACTCTTGCTCGAGCCACCACGAGCCCTGACCCTTCCTACCCCTCTTTGGACCATCCCAAGCCATCACCCAGACCACCTAGCCCAGCCATCAACCGAGCCATTCCCCTGAAAATCTCGGCCGACCACCATCACCTTATGGGAAGAGTCCTATGCAGCGTGGACTCTTCCCTAGCCTGGTACATGAGTCCTAGCCATGCCAAGACTATTCCTAGGACCTAGTCACGTCCCAAGCTAGCCCTCCTCAAGACCTGGTCGAGTCCCTAAGTCCCATGCATCAAAACCAAACCCATGAAGACACACAAACTCTCGGCCCTTTCTTCCTAAGTTACCCCTTCGGCTCCAGCTTTTTATTTTCATGTTGGGCAGTATTTTTAGGTGTTCTAGGACCTTTTAAAAACATATACAAACATCCCATATCAATTCCTAATCATGACAGCAGCCCCTTGTGCACATAAAAATCATGTTTTTGGAACAAAGATCAAGCTTTAAAAATCACCTTGGATGCACAAACAAAAATATATCAAGGTGCTCTTGTTTTTCATGCAATTTCAAACATAATTACATAATATGGTGTGATGATGAGTAAAAAGAGAATATGACGTGCCTTTGCGTAATTTACGCACGAATAAACGTTGACGATTGCGAAGAACGGCGACGAGAAGAACCTTGGCTTGAAACCTTGAAGAATTTTCGAAGCTTTTCCTTTCCAAACCCTTGTGTCGTGAATTGAGAGGAAAAGGAGTTGGTATGATTTAGGGGAGTGGGGTCGTGAGTTTCCATGGTGTGGGGAAGGGTTTTGAATATTAAATACTTAATTAAGTTACTAATTAAGCTTATGCCCATTAGGTAGGCTAATTAGGCTCATTAGTACTTAATTAGAATTTAATTAAAATATTAAAAATAATCTTGTTTAATAAAGTTTGTGAATTTATTAGCCGGATTGCCAAAACGCTCGTATTTTTGTTGAAAAAACAACCCCGATAAAATTTACGTACCGACGTATAAAATCATCTCAAAACCCCTTATTTTCAAAAATATGAAAAACCACAACCATATTTTAAATAATTAAAATAATTATTTAATAAAAACATTTTACATTTTTCAGCCCTCGGTCTCCGTTCCTCGATCGCAACTCGAATAACCTTTTAAAGATACATTTTAATGCAACTATGTAGGAAAATATATTTTAAACATGTCAATATGCACAACATTTATAAATAATGCAATTAAAACATTTAATTAAAATACAAGGGAATTTAATAGTTGCATGCTTGTGGTTTACGTGAACCTTTAAATTTTCGGGGTGTTACAGCCTTGGCATGGACTTGATTCAACAACCTTGCCGCTATTTCAAGCGCATATCCCAAAGGGATGGTGGCAACTCAGTGAATCTTATCATAGATCGGACCATATCCATCAATATCAAGTTACGACGTTCTGACACACCATTCAACTAGGGTGTGGCAGGCTGTGGGGACCCGAACGCTAATCAAGTTCTTAATCATCTTTGGGACTAATTACTCAATTATAATAAACATGGTCTAATTTTTTTTTTAAAATACAAAGCGGAAAACATTATGTAAATCAATCTGAATTACATATTAAATATAAACATACAAGTCCTGTATGGTCTACAATAATCCAACTAGGTTCAACTACATATCAGTACTGACTCCTAATTTACTTCTGAGCCCGGATCTCCACGGTATCTAGTCCAGCCTTGTTCTCTTCTTGACCCTGATCCTGTCCCACCTGTTGTCATGCACACATACAAACAAGACAACACACTACATCAATAAATGGCTATTGTGACACTTTTTTGTAGACACTTCTAATTAAATGTTGTTACAAATACTTAATAATGACACTTGTAAAAAATTAATAATGTGTAAAATAAAAAAACATATTAGATTAGTTATCCTGACATTTTTAATTGATGTCATTTTTTATATGGAGGGAAACAAATATTTTTCCTCCTCTAATATTTATCCAACCTTAATATTCTCACCTTTATTTTATCTATTTTTCTCCCCAATTTATATGATTGGCTATAATTTTTTTCAAATTTTTTATTTTTTCTCCAAATAATTTTTAATGTTATTTGCTACTTGTTTCTCAATATTTTACCGTAAGCCCATCATTTTATTTGCTCGGGTCCATACAAGAACTTGGCTTACAACTCTATTTATATATCGTAAGAAAGAGAAACAGGCGCAAACCCTATCCAACCGGTCACCTTCTCTTCCTCCTCATCGATCTGACCACTGCGCCACCAGGAATCAGTGCTCCGACCACCATGGATTGCAGCTGAGGTCCAGGAAACCCTGTTCATCACTTGAATCCAAAGAAACGAGGCAAAAATTTTTCAATTAGAAGCTCCAAGTCCCAGCTCTGTTTTCTGCGTCGCACCTTGTCCGTCTCAGGTGAGATTTGGCTTCGTTTTCTAGGTTGTTTATTGGTATTTTGCTGAGGATCAGAAGCTTAAAATAATTCTTGGTCATTCCCTATAAAATTATTTCTTGTGTGTATATATATACCGCAATATTTTTACCTTCTCAATCAGTAGTTTAACTCTTTGGAGTTTGGATTCTGTACACGTATTTTCGTGTTGCATTCGCTTGATCGGACAGAATTCTCTACTTTTGCATCTTGGATCGTTTGTTCGTTGGAATTTTATTAGGAAATGGCGGTGGATTCTGGACCTGTGACCCCTGGGCAGGTAAAAGTGTTGTTATGTTTTTTCGAGTTTTTGGCAGGTGATGGTTATTTCAGCTTGTCTTCTTGCATTGTTGGTGCATTTGAATTAGTTTACGTCTCAGTTGTTTGATGTTGATAGCTATTATATAGTGAAGTTATTAGTGTTTCTGTTTTGAATTTTGATAGCTATTATGTAGTGACATCATGAGTTGCTTTGTTATGTTATTCTTCTTAAATTTTTTTTGTATAAACCTGCTTTTGCTTCTTGCTTATCTCATTGCTTGTTAAGGTATTACTTTCTTTGAAATATGAATCACTGGATATACTGTGAAATCATTACTAACGATATTTTAGGTGTCATTTTTGCTTGGTATTATTCTTGTATTGCATGGATATATTTTGAGTGGTTGGAACATCAGAAGTCATCATCCCCCTTCAAAAATGTAAGCGTCGTTGTTTCTTTTGTCCTCTTCTTATTTACATTCTACAAATTTTCCATATCTTTAAGAATTATTATAACTGGCAGTGAAATGTGTGGCTTTTTCCATATCTTGAAGCATTATTATATACTCTTCCTCGATCGGCGTAAGCTTATTATTATTTTTTCCTTGTTGGACAGAGTTACAGACTAGATGTATTCTGTTTTTTGTACATTCTTCTTATCATAGCTTCAACAATGACATCTATCAAGAAAAATAATGACAAGTCAGCGTTTTCTAGAAAATCCATACTTTATTTGAACCACCATCAGACTGAAGAGTGGAAAGGATGGATGCAGGCAAGTATTTGTGGCAAACCATTCAAAAATATGATTTAGAATCTTGAAAGAGTTGGGTGTTAAGCATTTATCTGGTTGAATACCAAGAAAGGAGAAAAAACAGAACAAAAAGTACTGCATTCAAGTTCTCTTTCTTAAGTTGCACTTGCACAAAAATGTTAAGCTCTCACATGTTCTTTCTGCCATATGGAAGTTGGGATTTTTTTCCTTGTCACCTGTCCAGAATTATCTTCTGCTCATCAGAAATCTGATACCTTTATAATATTTTCATACTGCCTGTTATTGCTATGCAAGTTTAATTTTTGCCTTGTCTATGATTTATCTTATGCTCAGCAGAAATTGGACAACTGTAGATCATTTTGATAAGCCTGTTTAGCTGCTGCTGCTGTGCACTAACACACCTTGTGCACAAAGCCTTTGACAGTTGTATGCCTTTTGCCACCTCTTTTATAGGTTCTGTTTTTTGATGTATCATTACTTTGCGGAATCGGAAATTTACAATACGTTTCGTGTTTTGATTGCTGCATATGCGTGGATGACTGGATTTGGTAACTTCTCCTATTACTATGTCAAAAAAGATTTTAGTATTGCTCGATTTGCTCAGGTGACATTGTAATCTGCTTTATATTTTTTCATTGAACTTGATTTTCACATGTTTTTGTTTTACGTGGGATTTTTCTTTAAAAAAAATGATTTGTTGCCTGTGGAGATGATGTGGAGGCTAAATTTTTTCGTGGCATTTTGTTGTATTGCTCTCAACAACGACTATATGCTTTACTATATCTGCCCAATGCATACGCTATTCACTCTTGTGGTATATGGGGCCCTTGGGATTGGCCACCAATATAATGAGATAAGATCGGTGATTGTTTTGAAATTTTTTATGTGCTTCATTTTGTTGATTTTGGTGTGGGAAATACCTGGATTTTTTGTCATAGTCTGGAGTCCTCTGACTTTTCTGTTCGGTACGTAACCATCAGTGACCTTGTACTTTTTGGGGTTTCCTGTGATAATTTTTTTTATGTGATGAGTATTTAATCATAAATGGTCAAAAGGAGATAAATTTAAATTTCTTGTTTTAATTTCTAGTCTGAAGCCTTGGCTACCTGATTGTTGTTTTATCTCGATGACAGGGTACATGGATCCTTCCAAACCAGATCTTCCATTAATTCATAAATGGCATTTTAGATCTGGGCTTGATCGCTATGTATGGATCATTGGAATAATTTATGCCCATTATCACCCAAATGTAAGGCCGAAGAGAGAGATTAAAGTTGCTGATTGTACCTTTTATTATTATTTTTTAATCAATTTTATCCTTGTAGGTGGAAAAGTGGATGGAGAAACTGGAGGAGTGTGAGACCAAGCGGAGACGGACAATTAAGATATCAGTCGTTGCAGTCGCCTTATTTGTAAATAATTTCATTCCAGAAACAAGATTTGATGATTCGTTTTTATTTTGAAATCTAATTTCCTGCTAATTTCCTTCTTAAGGTGGGCTATTTCTGGTACGAATGCATACAAGCTGGACAAGATTGCTTACAACAAGCTTCATCCTTACACATCATGGATGCCAATAGCGTGTGTATCAATATTTTTTCTTAGTTTATCTGCTTATTTCTAAATTATTTTTTCATCCTATTTGAATGTTAAAATTATTTCTTTATTTGGCCAGAGGCTTTATTGTTACTAAAACCATTAATTTAGCTTGCTTATATGTGGAAATGATCTCTGTTTTTTTGTCTATCAGTGTCTATTTATGTTTGAGGAATTTCAGCCAGCATATTCGAAATTTCTCTTTGACCCTTTTTCCGTAAGTTCTATTTTTTGTTATATTTTTAATTCAAAACTGTGTAGCTCTTTTCAATGGGAAAGAATTGCAAGGTTATTTTTGGGCTAAAGCTAAACCCGGGGGTTGTTTTCCCATTTTTTTCTTATTGTACCACTGTTTTTGGGTACAAGGTGGCTTGGAAAAATTACTCTGGAAACCTACATTTCCCAGTTTCATATCTGGCTGAGGTGTGTGAGTTTATTCTCTTGCTTGTTTGGCGATTTTTACTTATTGGAATGATTATTTGATACAAATTTTATTGCTTATTCATGGACTATTACACGAATATATTCACTTGTTCGCTTCTGCTAATAAGAAAAACAAGAAGTACTTTTTCCCCGGTAGAAGGCATCTAAATTTTTTAAAGTTATCTATAAAATGTTTCAAGTGCTGGTTCCAAGATGTTTTCTTCTTGTTCATATGAAGAATTAGGGACTTGCGAAATTTTCCGTGACAGCTAACACAACTAAAATTACGTGGCTAACAAGTTTCCTACAATATGCAGATCAAATATTCCAAATGGACAGCCTAAATGGTTGCTCTACTTCCTTCCAGATTATCCATTACTTAAGTTCATGCTCACTACCTTCATTTACATCTTAGTAAGTAAATTTATTTTTTGTTCCAATTCTTTTCTTTCTTTCTTTTTTTTTACAACTTGGGGGAGACTGGAAGAGAGGGTGGGAGACTGGAAGAGGGGGTTTGGGGTTTTGTTCTCACAGGGTTTGAACCTTGACCTCTCCCAATCCCAGACTGTGCCACTTCACCACATGGGCGGTGGCTGTTTTGTTCCAATTCTTCAAGTTAATGACTGATTAAATGCTCCTCGCATAATGGAATTTCTGTTTTCGATGTTTTCACCACTGCAGGTTTCTTACTGGCTTTTTGAACTGACCAATACATTTAAAGGAGCTTTCGTACCCACAAGAGACGATAAGAAGCTATTTTACAATTGTGTTGCTGGAACATGCATCTGTGTCTGTTTATATTGCATCGCTTTAGCCCTTCTCCAAATCACTCACTAACACGACAGGTTAGTTCTTTATCCCTGGATGATAAGTATATACTGTATAGTTAGTGATGAAAGTTGGCTTCACAGGGTGCTTAAACACTCTTGAAGCTAGCTACTAACCCAAGATTCATTTCTCAGATTCAAGTGTTCAAACAGAAAAGTGCTTCAAGCAGGAAAAACTTTTATCTGGCGAAACCATTAGAATTTTGACCTTGTAATTATTTTGTCGGACGAAATGGTTGAACCATTTTACACACAAGAAAGAATTTAAATCAAGGTGACACGAAGGTAAAAAGATTGCGGTATATTCTTCTTTGTTTTTATTTCATTCATATAAATATATGAATTTTTATTGTAGGTGACAAGAATATTGGATTTTGATTAAGATGAGATGGTTGAAGAATGAAGATGCGTCACAAGTTTGCTTATGTTTTGCTTTACAAGACTTAATTATTTGTTAGTTCTTAAACTAAATACATTTGATACATTTGGTACATTTGTTGGGGTATAGATGTTTTTCGAGGTAACAAATTTGTCAGTCTTATATATTAATGATTGCAAAATTAATGGCAATTATTGATTAGCAATTAAATTTCTATTTTAAAATTTTGTATTTGTATTTATGTTAATTTGTTATATCCTTGAATATTATATCATGAAAATATTGAAAATCGATGACATTTCATAAAATATGACATTTTTTATATCACAATAGAAAATTAAATCATGTACATAAAAAATGTCATTGTAAAACTCATATGGAGACATTTCAAAAAGTCATTATAATTAACTATTAATGACAATTTCAATGTCTTTATATACTAGTATAGAAGATATTTGTAAGTGTCATTACAGATAATATAATGAGACATTTTAAATTAACCTTATAACCTATCATTAGTGACATTTTGTATTGCCACAATAAATAACATATACGACACTTTTAGTTGTCATTATAAATGATTTTAAATGACATATAAATTTGTCATTATTACTATAATAACAAGGCATGTATAAATATCTTTAAAACATGAGTTTTCCTGACATTTAAAATTATCATTATATGAATAATTAGTAACACAGTATGAAGTTGTCATTAACATCTTATAATCACATTAAAAAATTTCAGGAAGTTTAAGACGACATTGAAATAGAGGGCATTTGTTGGAGGTGTCACTAAAACTTAAATGTCACTAAATATTGAATATGATGACATTTATGAATGTCACCATAAGCATTTATTCTTGTAGTGACAGCCGGATAACTCCAGGTGAGAATTATATTCCCAGTATAAATCATGTATACATGCCTTTCATATAAACAATATAAAAGCATGAAATAAACATTCATAACATGTATCAAAATCAGAACATGAATCAAATATTCATCACATGTATTATAATCCTAAACATGAATCAATATCAAGAATAAATTATATTCTAAACATATATCATCATCAGGAACATAATTCCATATCAAGCAATGAATCACTCTCCGTGATTCTTAGACTCAGACTCGACTCAGTCCTAATCTAGGGATCCTGATCGGAATAAGAACATACACCCACCTACACTCCCGATCGCGGTGGTGGCATGTTCTTATTCACGGACTTTGGCTCTTTCCATATCGAACACCAGTAATAGAAGAAACTCCAATTCTATCCACTCCGATATAGCCAAACGTCCGGTATCTTGACCTAACCGTCACAGACTTTGGCATTTTCACCAATATCCTATCTTGTGACATCGTGCAATGTGCCCGTGGCGATCCCACCACTATCAGGCGCTTCTGTCACAAGATCACCCGTGTACGACTAGACGTATCCGCCTATGACTCCGTACATCAATCAATAAATCAAAGATATCAATATCATTCAATTGCAAATAACAATGCAATAAAATAAAGTATGTGATTTCGGGAGACTCAAATCAAACCTTACTCGAGTTGTGCAATCCCAACTCAACATTAATTTATACCTTTATCTTCTCGGTCTGACGAAGTAGAAGTCTCAAAGTCAAATCTGTCCATATAAATCTGAAATACAATATCGCATAGGCACAATCTCAATATGCAACTCAATTCAAAATCTATTCTGATCAATACTCAAATCAAACATAATCTGATCAATATTGAATCAAGATACAATCTAATCCATATCGACGATATCACGATATAATCGAAATCACTACCGAATCTGATCAATATCAATTTACTGATTTTCGACGGTATAACAATACAATCTCGATAACCCCGTCAATCTCAACATCACAGATATAATACCCGAATTCATAATCAATATCGGTACAACTTATAATCAATAACAATACAGTTCTGATATCGAATTTCAATCAAATCAACTCCGAAAATCATAACAAATACATACACAGTCTGTTCTTCAATCTGACTTCAATTATACGATGTCTATTATATCAGAAACACCATATATGATTCCTATTCAATTATGACAATATCATAATTTCAAACGATACCAGAATTCAATGAAACTTACGTCCCGTTGTAGCTGCCGTCGCTAGGAACACAGTACTGTACTCGGATTCGAAAACAGACGGACGGATTGCTCGTAAATTAAATTTCACCCGAAGCTTCCCTCGGTTTTCTTCCTTTGATTCTCAGACAAAAATGGCTTGTACATATATATATATATATCTACACGTTCACGCATGCAAGGCAAGTGGCTAAATGTGCATACTGCACGTCTCGCGCATATGCGGGACATCACTCGGCGCATATGCGCGAGACAATATGTCTCGGCGCGTTTGACTCACGGCAGCTCGCGCATATGCGCGCCCCATCGTCGCGCATATGCGCGAGACCTACTGTCTCGTGCACTGCAACTCGCGCATATGCGCGCCTCCATCCGGCGCATATGCGCCAACTTCTCTGGACATTTCGCGCATGTGCGCGACGTGTGCGCGCAACTCTCGGCTCACATCGCGCATGTGCGCGGGTCACGTCGCGCATGTACGCGCAATGTTCTGTTCCAGCCCCTTGGCTACTGGACACCTCGCGCATATGCGCGCCCTCACGCCGCGCATATGCGCGGGGTCTTCTGCCAAACCCGCACATGTGTGCACACCAGATCGCGCATGTGCGCGGATGGCATCTCCCTCGCACATATTTCGCGTCTTTTCTCGTCTTTCTCGGTCTGATTCATTATGTCTATAATCACGTCAATTAATCACTAAATCATTTCAGATTAACAGGATAAATTTCTCGGGCCTTACATTTCTCCCCCCCTAAGATTCGATTTCGTCCTCGAAATCATAGGCAATCAGATCATATCTCAAGTAATCATATCAACCCGAAAGAAATGTATACCGGAAGTTAATCAGAAAACTCACTTTAAGGAACTACTTCCAGAATCTTTATCTCATTTCAGATTCCATTCAGCAAATAGTTTCTTCACTATCATAACGATTCTATTGAACTTTCACAAGCGGAATAGTCATTGTTCGGAATCATTTTTCTTTTACTGATTCTGATTTCCAATCTGGAATAATGCTTCAAGAAGTATAATCTCATAATACCACTCGAAATAACTGATAATAGAATCAATTTCACAATACTGGCTATACAACATCCGTATATACCAATTAACAGCTCATAATAAATCAACATTAACATCTCCTATCAATTCTGATAATTCCAATCGAGGTTATATTCAATCTTCCAGCTTCAATTATCAACAGTCATCATCCGACGTTGATATATTCAGTCTATTTATTCTGAGCTGTCTTTATTTTTTTCTAAATCAGTTTCAATTTCTTTTTCATATCTCTGATTCCATCCGATCCAATCTCAGGTATCTCGGAGATATAATTCTCATACGAATAAAATCTGCAGTTCTTACTGTACAATGCCTCGAATGATGCTATCTCGATACTCATCTGATAGCTATCGTTATACGATAATTTACAAGTGACAATAAATCATGTCAACTAGTGCTAAAATCCAGCACTACAGTTCCTGGATATCCTCCAGTATCAGGATAGTTGCTTCAATTATCTGTCGATCTATAGACGATAAGTGAAAGAGTTTATTGTACATTCTGCCAAAAGTACAAAATCAATCCAAAATCACATTCTGATATAATCAACTTTGGCATTCATTACCATTTGACCCCTTTTTCTGACATAAATCTCAGTCGTCTGGTTGTATCTGTACGTCATCCTGTACAACATCATATAAGCAGATTCAAGCCATCTGTTAATCATAATTACATCATAGCACAATCTTATCCAGATTTCAGTAGTGTCGTCACACAATCCATAGAAATGTACTCCCATTTCTATTCAAGAATCGATAATCTATATAACCAACCTCCTCGTTTCTATTTTTTTGTCCTCATCTGTCGACGATGCGTACATTTCAGTACAAACTCTGCTACAACAGATCTCCTCTGTTTATATCAAAACTGTCTTTTTGAATAATCATACATTTTCTGTCATCAGAATAAATACTGAATCGACTACCGTGCGCTTCTGACTATATTTGTCATTTCAGATTCGAAATATTCGGCACAAACAAGTCGATTATTTACATATAATACAGTATTACCTACCTGATATTCTGATTGACACCCTGTTCTGACTATCGAATCAAGTTCTGAATAGTCTGATCAAACTTCTAAACTGCTGGAATTTTCAAAATCAGCTCTGATTCGGCTTGAACTGTATATACTCTCAACGGTTCCCAATAATCTGTATCACATCCTCGACGTTGTTTAGATCAGCTGCTATATCATCTTCGGATGTAATGTCCCCCAAACAATATAATCTGTCTTTAATACTGTTTTAGAACAATAACAATTCGCAAGCAATTTCAAAATAACAGTCATATACAATAATCTGTTAAACTCGGGCAAGAAAATAAAGAAGTTTCTGACATCGGTATCATTCTCAGTCACTGATCACTGCCTCAGCTGTGCTAATATCAATCGGTATACCATATTCGGATATCACATACTCGGAATACAATCTGTTTCAATCAAGATTCATATCTGAACAATTTCTATATACAACAATTTCAGTTCTCAGATCCTTCAATACAAGATATTCAATTCAGTCAGTCATATGCCACGAGTATATCACAAAATATCATAGATAAACGGCATAAAATCATCAGAATACCTCTGAATACCGGATTCATCAACCCATAATCAGAACTGAAGTATTTTACAAAGAAACACACAATCAGATGGAACTTTCGGCCAGTAAATCCTCTAACTGATATTTCAATTCTTTCAAATCAATCAGTATCATTATGTACGGAATTCTAAAATAAAACCAGTACCTGGTATCAAATCAAGGCGGAAATCACTCTCCCTGATATAAGGCAAATCCGGAATTTCATCTAGAAAGACTTTAGCATTTCTCTTGCTACTGACAAATCAGCTGTTGGAAACTAAATTCTGGAGTTTGACAAACTGATCAACCAACTGAAAATACGAACCAACTAAACTCAGAAACTGGACTTAATAACTGAAATCGACTGTCTGATCAGTTGGAAATCGATCAGTTAATACATCCAGCCGAATGCCTTAAAGTTAAGTATCTCTTAGCTGAAGATGTCTCGGGAAAGAACTTTCAACCGACAAAGAGACATAACAGATTACAACTGAATATGAAACGCCCGCACCACAACCAAGACTACCTAGAACAACGCTTTCCGGCTAACGCAATTAAGACGCCGCAAACAAAGTCCAAAGAATAATGAAGTGGAAATCAACGGATACATAGATTCAAATTTATCTCAAATTACCGTTGGAAAAGAAGCATATAAATACGACAGAAGAGCAGCTGAAAACAACAACGAAGTGAATACTATTCAAAAAGCTTGCTGTCACTCTGTCAAAATCTCAGCTCACCTCTTACTTGATTTATTCGTAGCAGTTAAGGCTACAATTTGAGCTTACAAGCAAGTTGTGATAATCATTGAAATTCGATAGTGCTAAGATCAGTTAAGCACTGAGAACATTCTGTTATACTAAGAGTTTCAATTTTTGGCAGTGTTAAGTCCAAGCTGAAGTGTGTCAGTACAATTCTTGTATTTGATCAAAGTCTTTTAGTGAATATCCTATCCTTGTGATAGAAGGGGTGACGTAGGAGTAATTGAAATCTCCGAACATTCAGAAACAACCCTTGCGCATTTTATTTTTTGTATTCTATCTTTCAGTCAGTTACCTTCCGCAACTGATTCAGTTTAACTGATTGATATTGATCAACAAGATTCCGAGAATCAGTTTGTCACCAAACTGAACTCAAAATTTGAAAAGATCAATTTTAATTGTGAGTGTTTATTCAACCCCCCATTCTAAACACTTTTGATATGTTAACCGATCCTAACAAGTGGTATCAGAGCGGGTGAATCTTGTTCTTGAATACTTTTGATATATAAACTTGCCAGCATGACTTCATTCAACAAAATTCCTATGTTCTCCAGAGAAGAATTCGATGATTGGAAAATTAGAATGCAAGCTCATTTAGCAGCACAAGATGATGACATGTGGTATGTCATAACTGATGGACCCATGAAGATTCTAAAAGCAAATACAGCAATTGCCATCACAGAAGGGGCACCACAAAGAATAGAAAAGCCCAGAGATGAATGGACAACTGAAGACAAAAGAAAAGCAAATCTTGACAATGTGGCTAAAGACATTCTTTACAAAACGCTGGACAAAGTAACTTTCAGCAAAATAAAGATGTGTAAAACAGCCAAAGAAATTTGGGAAAAGCTGATCTAGCTGTGTGAAGGAAATGATCAAACCAAAGAAAATAAACTTTCTGTTGCTGTGCAAAAGTTTGATAACATCAAAATGAAAGCAGGAGAATCGGTGCACGAGTATGATGAAAGAGTAAGTAGTATCATCAATGAACTAAATGCACTTGGAAAAGTGTATACCAACAAAGAAATTGCACTAAAGGTAATGAGAGGTCTTCCCAAAGAATGGGATGTCAAGACCATGGCAATGAGGGAGTCCAAAGATTTGAAACAAATCGAACTCCATGATCTATTTGCTGATTTAAAAGCCTATGAATTTGAGCTGCAGAACAGAGAAGGAGAACCATCTACTTCTGCAGCCACAACTGCTCTAGCCGCTATCAGAACTGAACAAATCAGTTCAGTTGAAAAATCTGCTGATCAGTTGAGTAACGATGCTATGTCATTGTTTATCAAAAAATTTGGAAGGTTCATGAGAAAGAATCAAGGGAACTTCCAGAAACCATATCAAAGAAACAACGCCAAGGATGAATCAAATGCATGCTACAACTGTGGCAAATCAGGCCACTTTATTGCTGATTATCCTAAACCTAAGAAGGATGTTCAAGGCTCAACTGATAGAAGAAAGAAATCATATGAACAAAAAAGAAGACCCAAAGAAGATAAAAAGTTCTTCAGAAAGAAACATGAAGTACTCTTAGCTGAAGAAAATAAATCAAAATGGGCAGAAACTGACAGTGAAGAGTCGGAACCAGAAAGCTCATGCAGTTCTAGTGATGATGAGGAAGTAAAGTGCTTGATGGCTAATGATGCAGCAGAAGAGTCATCTAGCCAACAGGTATTTGATTTTAGTTCAACTGATTTTGCACGAGAAGAACTCATTTTCACATTACATGACATGGTAGATGAGTATCAGAAACTTGCATCATCATTTGGAAAACTCAAAGCAAAGCAAACTGATCCCACAGACAATAAAACCAAAACTGATGAATCAGTTGAAGGGTTGAGTCTAAAAAGGGAGATTGCTGAGCTAAAAGCAGAAAGAAATAAAAATCAGTCATTAATACAGAAGTTGATGCTTGAGAACACAAAACAGACTGAGCTTATTCAGTCGTGGAAAAAATCATCTATCGCATTGACTGATATACAGAACTCCCAAAAATTAGTAACTGATAAAACTGGTTTGGGGTTTTGTAACCAAGATGAAATGTCAACCAATGATACTCAACCAAAACTGAATATGAGCAAAGGAAAATACATTCACTTTGTCAAATCAGTTATGGTACAAGAACAATCAGAGCCAAGTAAACTGGTTGAAAAGCCAACTGAAAGTATGAACAAGGGCAAAAGATATGGTATTGGTTATAGCCCAAAATTGGTAACTGATTCATGTAGTCAGTCACCAAAAATCTTTTACAAAAATTATTCGAATGGCTATTCCAATTACTAGAACGGCAAGCCAGTTCAGAAGAGATATAGACTGAACAATCAGTTAAATAAAGCTAAAACTCATATTGTATCATCCATACACTACACAAGCACACAAAAGCAGAGAAAAACCATTTGGAATACAGCTACTGGAAATTCTGTTAGACTAATTCAGGTATGGGTTCCTAAGGGACTAATCAGTTCAGGACCGAAATAGATATGGGTACCAAATTATATTATGTGTGTGACTGCAGGTAACAGGTACAAACAAGAACTCAATATGGTATTTGGACAGTGGATGCTCGCGACATATGACAGGAGATGCAAGTGTGCTATCTCAACTGATCAAATACAGTGGTCCAAATATCAGTTTCGGGGACAATTCCAAAGGTAGAACTGTGGGTAAGGGTAAGCTTATCCATGGTAATTTTACTTTTAAAGATGTTCTACTAGTAGAAAACCTGAAGTATAACTTGATCAGCATCAGTCAATTATGCAACAGTGGATTTTCAGTACATTTTGACAAAAACTCATGCTCAGTTAAAACTTCAACTGATGAAATCATACTAACTGGCAAACGTTGTGGAAACACATATAAAGTCAGTTGGAATGAACAAACTAATGCACCAGTTTGTTTTATTGCTTCCAAATCATCTAAAAACTGGTTGTGGCACAAGAGACTAAGTCACCTAAATTTTAAATCCATTGCCTATCTGAGTAAACATGAACGTGTAACTGGTTTGCCCAAAATAGAATTTTCAAAAGAAAAACTTTGCTCAGCATGTCAGTTTGGAAAACAAGTAAAATCGTCTTTTAAAAACAAGGGCTGTAAATCTTCATCCCGATACTTAGAACTATTGCACATGGATCTCTTTGGTCCTATACCAGTCATGAGTTTAGGGGGAATGAAATACACCTTGGTGATTGTTGATGATTTTTCAAGATTTACTTGGGTTATCTTTCTCAAATCAAAAGACCAAACTGCTGCACAACTGATCAAGCTTTTCAAAAGACTTTTAAATGAAAAATCAGTTGGAATTGATCGAATCAGATCAGATCGAGGAACTGAATTTATCAATCAAACTCTTTCAAATTTTCTAGAAAATGCTGGAATCAAGCATGAGCTCTCAGCAGCTAGAATTCCTCAGCAAAATGGTGTAGCTGAGAGAAGAAATCGGACCCTTAAAGAAGCTGCTAGAACAATGCTTGCTGATTCTGGTATTTCTAAGGTTTTGGGCAGAGGCAGTAAACACTGCGTGTTATACTCAGAACAGATCAATGATTAATAAGAATCATATGAAAACACCATATGAGATCTGGCATGGAAGAAAAAGTATAATCACTTATTTCAAAATATTCGGGTGCAGAATGTTTTATCCTTGATAATGGTAAAAATTATTTAAAAGATTTGATGCTAAATCTGCAGAGGGAATATTTCTTGGATACTCATCAGTTAGTATAGCTTCAGAGTCTTTAACAAGAAAACCCTAAATGTTGAAGAATCTGCTCATGTTGACTTCGATGAAACTGAACTAACTAACAAGCCAACTGATCAAGTTGAGCTAGTTGATCGACTGACAGATATCAGTTTGGAGGATGATAATGAAGAAGACAATCATATTAATCAAAACACTCTTCAAACACCCGAACCAGAAGTGTCAGATCAATTAACTGAACCAGAAGCCATTCCTAATATCAGTTGATAGAGCAAACTGATGATATTCAGTTACCAGCTGAAGAAATTGCTGATACAACAAATACTGAGTACAGATGGAGAAAATCACACCCACCTGAATTGGTAATAGGAAATCCATCTGATCCAGTAAGAACTCGCAATCAAATGCTAAATCTATTTATCTATTCAGCTTTTGTTTCACAAATAGAACCAAAGAAAACTGATGAAGTTCTTGCTGATCCTAACTGGGTAAATGCAATGCAAGAAGAGCTAAATCAGTTTACTCATAACAATGTCTGGAACTTAGTTCCAAGACCAATTTCAAAAACTGTCATAGGTACAAAATGGGTTTTCAGGAACAAACTGAACGAAGATGGTTCGGTTGGACGCAACAAAGCAAGATTAGTAGCACAAGGATACAGACAAGAAGAAGGAATTGACTATGATGAGACATATGCTCCAGTTGCAAGACTGGAAGCAATCAGAATGTTTCTTGCCTATGCATCATACAAGAATTTCAAGGTCTTTCAGATGGACGTAAAAAGTGCATTCCTAAATGGCCAATTGCAAGAGGAAGTATATGTTGAACAACCCTCAGGTTTTGTAAATCATATCTTTCCTGATCATGTATATCATTTGAACAAAGCATTATATGGTCTTAAACAAGCTCCCAGAGCTTGGTACGAAACTCTTTCAAAATTTCTAACTGATCATGATTTTTTTGTTGGATCAGTTGATAAGACCTTGTTCAAATTTACTAAGGATAATCACATTTTCTTTGTTCAAATTTATGTTGATGATATCATATTTGGGTCAACTAACCCCAAATTATGCGAGAAATTTGCTAAGTTGATGCAGGAAAAGTTCGAAATGAGCATGATGGGTGAACTGACATTCTTCCTTGGACTGCAAGTGAAGCAACTGGAGACTGGCATATTCATCAGTCAGACTAAATATACAAAGGAGCTGCTGAAGAAATTTGGCATGGAATCATGTTCAGCTGCAAATACTCCCATGAGCTCAATAGTTAAATTGGACACTGATCAAGGGGGAATATCAGTTGAGGCGACACTATACCGAGGTTTAATTGGGTCATTATTATACCTAACTGCCAGTCGCCCTGATATTGTATTTGCTGTGTGTATGTGTGCTAGATTTCAAGCAAATCCTAAGCAATCACATTTCTCAGCTGCTAAAAGAATTCTGAGATATCTTAAGGGCACACAAAATGTTGGGTTATGGTATTCTAAAGACTCTACTTTCAATTTAGTTGGATATTCAAATGCAGATTATGCAGGATGTAAGCTTGATCGAAAAAGTACAAGTGGATCTTTTCAGTTTCTAGAAGACAGACCGATCTCTTGGTTCAGCAAGAAGCAGACATCTATAGCTACCTCAACAACTGAAGCAGAATACCTTGCTGCTGGTAGTTGCTGTGCACAACTGATCTGGATCCAGCAACAACTGAAAGATTATGGAGTAATTACAAATAATTCGCCCATATTTTGTTACAACACGAGTACAATTGCCATCACTTATAATCCAGTTCTCCACTCAAGGACAAAGCATATAGATGTCAGACACCACTTCATCAAAGATCATGCTTTGAAGAAGGACATTAGACTGGAGTATATATCAACTGAACAACAAGCAGCCGACATCTTTACCAAACCATTACCCGAGACTAAGTTTTCTTACTTTCGCAATATTCTTGGTTTAATTGATTTGTCTTAAAATTATTACTAATGTTGCTTTCACTAATAGAATTATCTGCAGAAAATAAGAACACAACAAATTGAAAATAATAATTCATTAAGAATACCACCGTTCCCAGTTTACAGCAGAAATCATAGAACCAACTGTATCTAGCCAATCCCTAACCCAATCATTCATCTCATAAATTCGAATTCTAGAAAATGCCTTAGTTTTAGAAATCTTATCAACCACATGCCACTCCTTCCATAACATAGCCTCCAACAAACATTTGTCCTCAATCAAATCTGTAACATGCCTAACTTCAAAACGTTCAAGATACTTTCTTGCTGTTGCTTTCTGAGCAAAAGTAGGAATCGCACCACTTCTACTCACTCCCTGCAACTCATGAATCTTAAACCATGTTGACATCACCTTTTTGAAAACATATTCCTCCATCCTTCTCTTCATCTCTTCTAAACGTGGATTCGATTGTTCAGTAACATGAACGTGTGTACTGCTGCATGCATCAGAGTCAGTTGAATCCGACATTTTGAACTGTTGTTGTCTCACATTCTATCATCTTATTTATAGACAGATAAAATTTGAATGATAAAGAAACTGAAGAGACTCTAGTCAACCGGAGCATTTTTCTCATTTACCGAGGCCTCTTAACTATCAGTTGTTCATTGTCAACTGATATCAGTCTACCATTTACAACTCAACAATTAACTGATTTCAATTCTTAATCAACTTATATCAGTTAGTCTTTCATCAGTTCATTTGTTTATAATCATAATTTATTATTTGCAGGAAAAAGAAAAACAAAGATAAGCCAAAATAAATACTTCATTCAACAATAAATATTTGCCTGAATTACATTTTCATATTTTTCCTCTATATCATCTATCCACATTCTCAACCAAACAGATAGAGCTGAGGAAGATGTTTTGCAAAAGCTGTGAGAAGAAGCTATGCGATTAAGGAGCTCCAGTTCCTTTTGAAGCATCAGCTGATAGATATGACCTTCTTTGAAGACGTCCACCCACACAGCTATGTTCAAGTGCTCCCGCACTTCTCTCAACTCTACCATCAGCTTGGGAGTAGTAGCCTCTCCAGAATTATACAGGAACTCTAGCTCCTGTAACCTTTCCCAGTAGGGAAGACTCTCATAGAAGACTTCGTCTTCTATGGCAGTCTTCCTAGCTTCCAGAGAAAATGGCGAAGCACTCGAGCTACTCGCATCTGCCATTCTTTAGTTTTGAATATTTTTCACCAATATAACTGAAACTAACCGTGTTATGTCTATTTATAGCAGAATATCAAGGAAGCTGAAGAGTCGTCAACATTTGAGCAGACCGATAATCTTTCTAATCTTTGAATTTATTCGCTTTAATTATCTTATGCACTAATTAAGGGGGAATAATGGTTTTAAGAGGTTAACTGAGAAGACAAATGTTAGTAAATTCTTAAACTGAAAGGACACAGTCTTTCAACTGATCTTTCAGTTGGGAATTTCACTAATCTTATCATATAAGTTAACTGATTAAAATGAATTATATTCCAAATCAAGTGACGTGACTGTCTACTATCTAATGATGAATCCTATTTTGAAAACGTGGAAGCATTTGAACCATTTAAATTGTACACACGCTTATAGCACACGTACACACATTTTTACTCAAATTTTTAATGGACTGACACGTGTCCCGAATTTAAACAGTCACGAACAACTGTACTAAGCCCGCTTCAATTCAGTTTTTCTTCTTATGCGTACAATCAGTTTCTAAGAGAATACTAATTCCAGAGCTCTCGTTTACAAATTGCAGATCATTTTATCTATCAAAATGGCGAATCAAATTCCCGTTTACATGCTGAATGCAATGGCTATCAACTTTGGATCAATTCTATCTTTTGGCGACACTAATGTCAAGAACGTTTTTCAAAAACTCGAAACTGCTAGGTTAAGGACATTCTTGGGACAATCATCACAAGAGATCTACCCCAAAGAACTACAGGAAATCTACTCTAATGGTAAGATCAATTCTGATGGAAACATCGCTTTTACTATAAATGGTCAGCTGCTGACCATTTTCGAAGATTCCTTTGGAGAAATCTTTTCTTTACCATCTGATGGACTAGCACACTTATCTGATGTTAAGGCATCTGACATTGAAAAGATGCAAACCTCACTTTCTGCTGAAGGACGAAAAATCAATGTTTCCGACCCAAAGAAAGAACTGAAGCACGAAGTTCAGTTACTTGCTGATATAGTCGCCAAAGGGATTTTGGCGATAGCTGGATCTTTTGCTGCACTTAGGAAAAATTTCAAGCTATTTCTATCATTATGGCTGAACACAAATTCAACTAGAAGCATCTTATATTCAATACTTTAAAGAATATGTTTCTATCATCCAAACAGTCCAAAGGTTTTGCAGTGCAACTGAGCTATCTGCTGAAAGTGAAGGGGTTAGTGGCAGATAATACAGAAAAATCATCAAAATTCAAAGTCTTTAATGCGAAGAATACTATGCCACCCAAGACAAAATTGGACATCTCTCCTGATCAGTTTGTAAAGATAAAACAGGAGATTGAGATTCAACAGACGGCTCCTAAATCAATAAAAAGGCCAAGACATTGGCTCAACTGTAGTCAGCAAAAAGAAAATTAATTGTGGAAGAATCCGATCCAGAGAAAACTCCTTCCCCAAAGATCACCAAGAAACCGAGAACCCAGAGAATTAAACCAATAACTACAGAGGAATCTATTCCTACTGACAAGCCAATATCTTCAGATGCTCAGCAGCCAATTGAAGCAGTCCCTCTGAAGATCATCCCACCAGAAAAATCAATTGGTGCAAAGAAAGAAACAGTTAGGATGAAAGCCCCTCTGATTAATATTACTCGTCCCACTCCTCTGGAACCTGCCCGACCCAAGGGCATTAGTATTATAGAACGGGTGGATACTACATGAACTGGTTTGGAAATTCCACACATCTTCAGTTCTGACAAAGGCAAGGGAAAATTGACTGAAGAACCAAGGCCATCCAATCCCATTCAAACCCACATTGACCTTGTTTGGGACGAGGTTAATGATTTTGCAGCATCAAAACTTCAACTCTATGATGCTTGGACAGCCTATCGTACACAGATTTTTGCCAAACAACTAAGAAAACAATCTCAACTGAACAAATTCATCAAGGTGGAAGCTTCTGTCTTCAAGATAGTCAAAGCTGCCACCATTGCCCAAGCTATGGAGAGAAAAACATATTTGTTTGATCAGATGAGAGCAAAGAAGTGAACACAAATTATTGACAAACTGAAGGCTAACTACGTTCCAACAAATCCTACTGCCTATGCTGATCATGCGGTGATCACTCAGCTAGACACCGATCTGATGGGATTGATATCTCAGATAAAGTTTTGGGAAATGAATCAAGAGTTAGTCCTTCATAAAGGAGATTCAGACGACGATGAAAAGGAAATAGTTGAAGAACCTCCCTCAAAGCAGAAAGATTCATCCTCAGAACTGGCTATTATTCCAACTGAAGAGCCAGTTCAGGATGTGTCTCAATCACCAACTGGTGAACATCAAATGTACATTGAAGCAGAATTATCTTTCGCAAACATTGATGAAATTATTCAGATAGTGGTGCAAGAATCCCAATTGAGTGAACCCATTTCTGATAATGTTGATCATCCCGTTGATCAAATCAATCCAAAGGTGCCTATCTCTTCAGAAGCACCAGTTCAGCCAGATCCTTTTGCTGAACAGACTATTCCAACTGATGTGCAAATTGATCCCCAAGATCATCCTCTGGAGACACCAATTTTGACTTCATCAGACTCTATTATTCCTCCAGTCAGCTCATCTGCTGATCAACATCCACTTTCTCCGCCTCAAGTTCCAAAAGACATTGCTGCAACAATCACTTCAGTTCAGAATGTTGCTGAAACAGTAGCAACTAACCAAGAGTTGGTTATATTTGATCAAACCACAAAGGGACCGGAATTCCCTCATCAATCACTTCCTCCTCAATCTACAGAAATTGATCTTGTTCTTGAAGAGATCCAAAATATGCAGCACAATATGCAGCAGATAATCACTGACATCAAGAAGATTCAATCTACACAATTATCTCACACTGTCAAATCGGATTCTTCAATTGAATATGACTCTGCAAAACTTAAAGCAATTCAAGCAAACATGGATTCTCTCACCAAAACTGTAGATGAGATGAAGAAAGGTCTAGCTCAAAGCTTATTTACAACTCAGGATATAGTTAGTCAACGAGTTCAACGATTAGAAACTTCTGTTTCTAATAAAATGGAATTGCCGCAGACCTGTTTACAAACTGTTGTCTCAAGTATCTCAGCAGATGTCAAAATTCTTTCAACTGATGTTCGAAAATTATCTGAGAAGATGAAGTTGTTTGACAAAAAGGGGGAAGAAATCAAAGGAATGCTAGAACAACAAAAGAAATTCTAGTTTCAGTAGCAGTCTTCACTGTACTCATCAAGTTACCGATTCAGTTGATCAGTTTCTTATTTTATCTACAAAGAGTCCAATCAATCGTGAAATTCAGTTGATCAATCTCTTATCTACAAAGGGTTCAGTTACTTAATTTTGTCAAACACCATAAAGGGGGAAATTGTTGGAAACTAAATTATGGAGTTTGACAAACTGATCAACCAACTGAAAATACGAACCAACTGAACTCAGAAACTGGACTTAATAACTGAAATCGACTGTCTGATCACTTGGAAACCGATCAGTTAATACTTCCAGCCGAATGCCTTAAAGTTAAGTATCTCTCAGCTGAAGATGTCTCGGGAAAGAACTTTCAACCGACAAAGAGACATAACAGATTACAACTGAATATGAAACGCCGCACCACAACCAAGACTACCTAGAACAACGCATTCCGGCTAAAGCAATTAAGACGCCGCAAACAAAGTCCAAAGAATAATGAAGTGGAAATCAACGGATACATAGATTCAAATTTATCTCAAGTTACCGTTGGAAAAGAAGCATATAAATACGACAGAAGAGCAGCTGAAAACAACAACGAAGTGAATACTATTCAAAAAGCTTGCTGTCACTCTGTCAAAATCTCAGCTCACCTCTTACTTGAATTATTCATAGCAGTTAAGGCTACAATTTGAGCTTACAAGCAAGTTGTGATAATCATTGAAATTCGATAGTGCTAAGATCAGTTAAGCACTGAGAACATTCTGTTATACTAAGAGTTTCAGTTTTTGGCAGTGTTAAGTCCAAGCTGAAGTGGGTCAGTACAATTCTTGTATTTGATCAAAGTTTTTTAGTGAATATCCTATCCTTGTGATAGAAGGGGTGACGTAGGAGTAATTGAAATCTCCGAACATCCAGAAACAACCCTTGCGCATTTTATTTTTTGTATTCTATCTTTCAGTCAGTTACCTTCCGCAACTAATTCAGTTTAACTGATTGATATTGATCAACAAGATTTCGAGAATCAGTTTGTCACCAAACTGAACTCAAAATTTGAAAAGATCAATTTTAATTGTGAGTGTTTATTCAACCCCCCCTTCTAAACACTTTTGATACGTTAACCGATCCTAACATCAATGCATGGTATATTCATTTTCAGTAATCAACTGAATGCATAAGGAATAACTCCATTCCTTTCGATAATCATCGAATCCTAATTAATACGGAAATCAAAGGAATTCAAAATCGAAAATCCTTACCGTACATTATTCATTATTTGGCCATTTCAAGTCTGAATCTTACCATCTCCTGGTAAGAATCTACCATAGTTCTGTACTTGTCAATACATCAATATCAATAATGCAGTCAAACTCAGACAACACAAGTACAACACAGTATAACTCAATCTCATTCTCACTTCATTGCAGTATACGATATTTACAGAATTCACTGATGTCAATCTTCCCCCAAAAGATAAAGAAATAAATACTTCAGTATATACAGACCCAACAGAATAAAGCATATGTCAATGCAATTCATATAGAATCATGTATAAGATGTACGAGAATCTCCCAATACATATGGGACAAAATCATAAAAGAACAGATACCTGTCACTACATCATCAAGTGCATCCTGGATCTGTTCCTCGGTCACTACCACCAGACGCATCTGCTTCCTGGAATCTTCGGGAACCTCTCTGTGGATATACACTAGCAAAATGTCCATGCTGTTTACAGACATTGCATCTACCAGTCACTCCCTGGCATTGCTCCGTGGGATGTCTTCCTCCACAGGCTCTACAATACGCTCCGATATAACTCGGGCTAGAACCACTGGAGCTAGATGAACCGCTCCCTAACTTCTTGAACTGCTTCTTTCGAGTTTTCAACTGTTCTTTCTTTTCACTACTGCTGCTACCAATCTCGATTCTAGAAGGTAGTTGTTGTGGTCTTGGTGTTGAAAGAACATACAAAACTTCCTTTTGTCTCATAAGAACTGTTTTTGCTCTTCTGGCTCTGTTCAGGGTATCGGAAAAGTTAGTCAGTTGTTTCACATTCACCAATGTACGTATCTCCGGATTCAATTCCTGGATGAACTGATCAAACACAGCTGCATCATTTCTAGCCACGTGAGGGGAAAAACGTAGCAAGGTGAAGAACTAGGGCCAAATACTCATCAATATTCAACTGACCCTGTCTCAGATTTGCAAACTCTGCACTTTTATCCTGTCTATATGATACGGGGAAGAATCTTTGATAGAATTCAACTTTAAAAACTTTCCACGTAATCACTGGACCACGCTGTTCTAAAGCTTCTTTGGTTACCATCCACCAACTCCTTGCGATTTCCCGTAACTGGTGCCCAATCAGTTTAACTCTACAATCATATGTGAAACCCAGAAATTCAAATAGCATTTCTATATCCTCTAATCAATTCTCACAATCGACTGGTGTCTCGATACCCTTCAGAATCGGCGGTTGAAACGACTGAAACCTCGTCATCATTGTTTCCATCGGAGTTTCTGACACATCGATCTGATTACTCGAAGTACTACCCAATTCTCGAATTCTTCTCGGAGGTATATCTGATAATCACAAGGGTTAGCAATCACAGGAGATAAATCAATCTCAGTCCCTTTCTGATCATCTTACCTCTGATCAAGAATTGGTTCTGATTTATTTTCAAATCAGACATATTACCAAATCAACTCAGATATTCAGGTAACATGTATTTAAAAACAATAACACATAATATCATGCTAGCACACACAATGTAATTCAACATTATAATAAATCACATGCTAGCAATCACATGCAAGGAAAGAAAATTCATTCTACCCCGCTCACTAGCTTCTATCTCAGTCTCAAGAACCTACAGTTCTAGAACCTACTGTTTTGGAACCTAAAGCTCTGATACCACCTGTTGTGGGGACCCGGACGCTAATCAAGTTCTTAATCATCTTTGGGACTAATTACTAAATTATAATAAACAGGGTCTAAATTTTTTTTTTTAAAATACAAAGCGGAAAACGTTATGTAAATCAATCTTAATTACATATTAAATATAAACATACAAGTCCTGTATGGTCTAAAATAATCCAACTAGGTTCAACTACATATCAGTACTGACTCCTAATTTACTTCTGAGTCCCGGATCTCCACGCTATCTAGTCCAGCCTCGTTCTCTTCTAGACCCTGATCCTGTCCCACCTGTTGTCATGCACACATACAAACAAGACAACAACTGGATAACTCCGGTGAGAATTATATTTCCAGTATAAATCAAGTATACATGCCTTTCATATAAACAATATAAAAGCATGAAATAAACATTCATAACATGTATCAAAATCAGAACATGAATCAAATATTCATCACATGTATTATAATCTTAAACATGAATCAATATCAAGAATAAATTATATTCTAAACATATATCATCATCAGGAACATAACTCCATATCAAGCAATGAATCACTCTCCGTGATTCTTAGACTCAGACTCGACTCAGTCCTAATCTAGGGATCTCGATCGGAATAAGAACATACACCCACCTACACTCCCGATCGGGGTGGTGGCATGTTCTTATTCACGGACTTTGGCTCTTTCCATATCGAACACCAGTAATAGAAGAAACTCCAATTCTATCCACTCCGATATAGCCAAACGTCCGGTGTCTTGACCTAACCGTCACAGACTTTGGCATTTTCACCAATATCCTATCTTGTGACATCGTGCAATGTGCCCGTGGCGATCCCACCACTATCAGGCGCTTCTGTCACAAGATCACTCGTGTACGACTAGACGTATCCGCCTATGACTCCGTACATCAATCAATAAATCAAAGATATTAATATCATTCAATTGCAAATAACAATGCAATAAAATAAAGTATGTGATTTCGGGAGACTCAAGTCAAACCTTACTCGAGTTGTGCAATCCCAACTCAACATTAATTTATACCTTTATCTTCTCGGTCTGACGAAGTCGAAGTCTCAAAGTCAAATCTGTCCATATAAATCTGAAATACAATATCGCATAGGCACAATCTCAATATGCAACTCAATTCAAAATCTATTCTGATCAATACTGAAATCAAACATAATCTGATCAATATCGAATCAAGATACAATCTAATCCATATCGACGATATAATCGAAATCACTATCGAATCTGATCAATATCAATTTACTGATTTTCGACGGTATAACAATACAGTCTCGATAACCCCGTCAATCTCAACATCACAGATATAATACCCGAATTCATAATCAATATCGGTACAACTTATAATCAATAACAATACAGTTCTGATATCGAATCTCAATCAAATCAACTCCGAAAATCATAACAAATACATACACAGTCTGTTCTTCAATCTGACTTCAATTATACGATGTCTATTATATCAGAAACACCATATATGATTCCTATTCAATTCTGACAATATCATAATTTCAAACGATACCAGAATTCAATGAAACTTACGTCCCGTTGTAGCTGCCGTCGCTAGGAACACGGTACTGTACTCGGATTCGAAAATAGACGGACGGATTGCTCGTAACTTAAATTTCACCCGAAGCTTCCCTCGGTTTTTTTCCTTTGATTCTCAGACAAAAATGGCTTGTACATATATATATATATCTACACGTTCACGCATGCAAGGCAAGTGGCTAAATGTGCATACTGCACGTCTCGCGCATATGCGCGACATCACTCGGTGCATATGCGCGAGACAATATGTCTCGGCGCGTTTGACTCACGGCAGCTCGCGCATATGCGCGTTCCATCGTCGCGCATATGCGCGAGACCTACTGTCTCGTGCACTGCAACTCGCGCATATGCGCGCCTCCATCCGGCGCATAAGCGCCAACTTCTCTGGACATTTCGCGCATGTGCGCGGCTCACGTCGCACATGTGCGCGCAACTCTTTACCTACCTCGCACATGCGTGCGGCTCACGTCGCGTATGTGCGCTCAATGTTCTATTCCAGCCCCTTGGCTACTGGACACCTCGCACATATGCGCGCCCTCACGCCGCGCAGATGCGCGGGGTCTTCTGCCAAACCCGCGCATGTGTGCGCACCAGATCGCGCATGTGCGCGGATGGCATCTCCCTCGCACATATTTCGCGTCTTTTCTCGTCTTTCCCGGTCTGATTTATTCCGTCTATAATCACATCAATTAATCACTAAATCATTTCAGATTAACAGGATAAATTTCTCGGGCCTTACACAGGCGGAGTCCACTGTGAGAGAATCTCATTCTCTTTAAGGTAGTCTTGAAACTCAGTACTCAAGTATTCTCCACCTCGATCTAATCGTAGTGTTTTAATATTCTTTCCTAACTGTTTCTCTACTTCTGCTCTGAATTCTTTGAACTTTTCAAAGGCTTCAGACTTGTATTTCATTAAATACACATACCCAAACCTTGAATGGTCATCGGTAAAGGTAATGAAGTAGGAATGACCAAATCTCGTGCTAACACTTAGCGGGTCACACACATCTGTATGGATCAAATCCCACAGATCATGTGCATGTTCCACTTTCCCTAAGAAAGGGGTCTTGGTCATTTTTCCTTTAAAACAGGACTCACATGTCACTAGAGAGTTTATGTCTGACGAGTCAAACATGCCCTCTCTCACTAGCTTGTGCATCCTTCTTTTGGAAATATGTCTTAGCCTAACGTGACACAAATGTGTTTGGTTTAGACTATCTTGTTTTCTTTTGGTTTTCGTTGAAATCGTGATTACTTGGACATTCACTTATCATTGCCAAAATATTTCTGGCCTAGATAATTTCTTATGTCCAGACTTCTTGCAGTGAACCAAACATGTTCTGACTTATCGAGCTTTGTCAAATTCCATGCCCACCACGTTCTCAATAGACCCAATCATACTTACACCATGCTCATTGGCAAGAGCCCCATCTTGCATGCGTGTAGTCAGTATTCCTTGAAAGCGGTGTGCATCATTATGCGAGTTTCATGCACTATGCAACTCTTGCATGTGTATTTGAATGTCAACAGCATTCAACATTTCCTCAAACTATCTCTACAGTTCATTTGACATATGCCCGAGCATGTTACACTTTAACTTGCATATTATGGTCCTACCATCTTGAATGCTTTGCCAGTTCAGCAAGACTGACATTACTGTGTATGCTATTCTCTCCGAATTTAGAACAATTTTCCCAGCCAATCTTCAAAAATTAATGTTCGGTTAGCTTGTTTTAATGATAGAAATGGATTACGTGACAAAATTGTAAATATACTGATATGGAAACAGAATAAATGTTACCGACTATTTTAAAATATTTGTAAGACGTTAAATATGGACTTTTGTTTTTACGAATTGCCTCCCACTATTTTGACATTTTCACCACCCTCTGATGACAAACGGGAAATCCTATTTCCTTAGTGAGTACGCAAGGTCCAATTGCAAAATTATGATCCCGAATAATATCAGCAAATCATAACTTCCAAAAGGTAGAGCCCAATTGCAACTCCTTGCAACCCTTACGTAATTTTGCCTCACGTTTGATGAGGGCCCAATAATATGATCCCCTTTCTCTTCACGTGTCGAGCCCGGCCCATCAATGTTGAACCTTAATGGACGGAAGCCATGAGATCCCCCGATAATATGAGCCGAAGTCATGGGAGTTCCACATAATTCACATCAAATATGTTAGTGGAAGTCACAGCTTTCCGGCGTCCAGGCCTCCCCAATAATATGAGCAAGACACTGACCGCGGGTAGCGTTCATCATGCAACCACCGTTGATGGAAGGCAATGAATTATTAAACTTTCTTTTAATTATCCTTTTAATGGGCTTGATTTAAATTTTGGATCTCATCCAAAATGAGGGATTTTAATTTTAAAAATTTGTCTCATCATTAATTTTAAAACTCGTGACATGATTGTTTGTATGATTGTCGGATTCATGCACCTCTTGTCATTATATTAATAATAACGCACATACTGATTATTTATAATATATCACGTACATCATAAATAATAAATGATGATCGATAACCGAGAGCTAATTGATCCATACGAGCCATATATGGATCCATGTCCATAACCTAGGTAAATGCAGGGATGCAAATGCAATATTACATAAGCTTCCAATATTTTACATGTCTTCGATCTTCAAAACTCCTTTCGAGGATCGGGCCCACCGTCTTCAAATCTTGATCTCCCACTAATTCTAATATTTACATTAAATATCCATGGCACATTGGGATACAAATTTAGGGGGTGAGAACGGACCATAAACGCGGTCCACTTTTAATTATCAAATAATCAAAAAAACAACACGTAAAATATCCTAACATACATCTAACACATTGGTCATGGCTCTCGATCATCCTTTTAACATATAATATCATATATTATATAAATTCAATAATATCACATATTATCAATAAATCGTGGTTCTCGTAAATTATCACTAACCGCCATAATTATCAAATTAAATAAACACTTTTATTTAATTTCAAATAATTAAATTTCTTGTAAAACACCTTTTACCATAAATAATTAAAATCATATTTCAATTAATTATTTTCTAAGAAATTGATTTTATCAAAATTATTGTAAGGGTAAAATCGTCCGTATTTTCATAAAACATCAATTTAACCCACAATTTTAAAAAATCAAAAAATCGCCCCTGGGCCTGAACAATTCAAGCCCACGACCCAGGGCGGGGCCCGAAACGTTCTCGGGCACCCGCCCGCGCCACCCGCCCGCCCGTTGCCCGATCCGATCAAGCGCTGGCGAGCGCAATGTGCGCTGGCCGCGCGCACAGGCGCGCAGAGATCAGTAATGAACGCAATGGCTCGCAGAAAAACATTCAGTTCAATGGCAATTTTTGATAAGCCAACTGATTCATTTGAGCTAGTTGATCGTCTTACAGAGATCAGTTTGGAGGATGATAGTGAAAAAGAAAATCATATCAATAGAAATATCTTTCAAACACCTGAACCAGAAATACTAGATCAATCAGTTGAACAGGAACCTGCTCCTGATATTCAGTTGGTGGAGCAAACAGATAATATTCAGTTACCAATTGAAACTGAAAACGTTCAGTTGCCAACAGAAGCAGTTGCTGATATGGAGGCAACAAATAATGAGCTCAGATGGAAGAAGTCACATCCTCGAGAATTGGTAATAGGTAATCCATCTGACCCGATAAGAACAAGAAATCAAATGCTTAATTTGTTCATTCATTTTGCTTTTGTCTCACAACTGGAACCAAAGAAAAATGGCGAAGCTCTTGCTGATCCTAACTTGGATAAATGCAATGCAAGAGGAGGTAAATCACTTTACCCATAACAATGTCTTGAACTTAGTTCCAAGACCAGTTTGCAAAACAATTATAGGTACAAAGTGGGTATTCAGAAATAAACTGAACAAAGATGGTTCAGTTGCACGCAACAAAGCTAGACTTGTAGCACAAGGATATAGGCAGGAAGAAGGAATTGACTACGATGAAACATATGCACCAGTTGCAAGACTGGAAGCAATCAGAATGTTCCTTGCCTATGCATCATTCAAGAACTTTAAAGTCTACCAAATGGATGTAAAAAGTGCATTTCTGAATAGTCAGTTTCAGGAAGAAGTTTATGTTGAACAACCTCCAGGTTTTATCAATCACTCTTTTTCTGATCATGTCTATCATTTGAACAAAGCCTTATATGTTCTTAAACAGGCTCCAAGAGCTTGGTATGAGACACTTTCAAAATTCTTAACTGATCATGATTTTACTGTTGGATCAGTTGACAAGACATTGTTCAAATTTTCTAAGAATGATCACATTTTACTTGTGCAAATATATGTTGATGATGTCATTTTTGGGTCAACTAACCCCAAATTACGCGAGAAATTTGCCAAGTTAATGCAGGACAAATTCGAAATGAGTATGATGGGTGAACTGACATTATTTCTTGATCTGCAAGTGAAACAACTGGAGACTGGTATTTTTATCAGTCAGACCAAATACACGAAGGAATTGCTGAAGAAATTGTTGGGACATCGTATTCCCGCACCCAAGACGCAGCGGAAGTTTAAATATTTTGTTCGTGGGCGTCTTGTGTTTAAAAACATTCATAGGGCGTTTAGAATTATATCTTTGCGTTCTAAACGCTGGACTCCAAAATATTCCGGTTTGAGGCGGATATAGCCCTTCTTGTAGTTTCCTACGGACGACTCTTCTCCTTTGATCACCTAATTAGGTCCACGATCGAAAGCTATATTCCTCTCTTGGATTGCACTAGAAATCGCAAGCGATTTGTGCGTTGAGATTATACCCTCCGAATTTCCAAAATCCGGATACGAAGCGGCGCGGCGGTTGAGGGATGCGCTTGGCCGAAATATTTCTCAATCAAATTGTATATCTTGGCCGAGAGGACTCAACATGGCCGAGAGCCATTTTATGGAAATTTTATTGATTCACTATCAATCAATATTTTAAGCTAATCAAGTCATTAAATAAAATTAAATTACAAGACTTGATTTTTGCTTACAACTCCACATGGCTGAGAGTTTTTTAAATTAAGGAAAGAAGATCTTTTTCTTTTGTGTGCAAAATAATGGTTAAGTTTATTTTGAGTCATAGTGGTGTATTTATAGAGTGAGATTTCTAATCTAATTAGGAGTCCCCTCCCACAAAAAATCTAATAATTTCATTATATTTAAAATGCCATATATTTTATATATAATATATTTATTAACCTTTAATAATACATGATATAATAATATCATATACACATTTTATATCACCATATAAAATACATACATGTATATGTATATTAAATTAAATAACTATTATTTAATTTATAAACTAACTCCTTAGTTAATTTAATTCTAGACTCCTTTAGAATATTTATGGGAATTTGTGCATGTTAGTAGTCACCACTACTAGCACAATCATTTAATTAATAAATTCTCAATTCACTAAATAAATGATTCCGAACTCATTATAACCCCGATCGACGATACGAAAGCGCCAATGTACCAAAGATACAAATCTTGTTCATATATTGAAAATTGAAACTTTCGAAAATCAAAATTTTCATTTACCAAATTTGGAACTTACCATAAACGGCAGTTACCATATTTGGCAGCTGTCAGTTTTAGTGAACTCCTTCACAAAACAGGCAGTTCCACTCTCCTTCCTTATTTAGCAATCGTGCCAACTTCCATTTCTTCCATCCTATGGAATCAGCTCATAAAATCCTTTATAAGCTTCCTGTTTGATCTCTATCAAACTATAGTCGTCAAATTCCAACTCCTTGAAATTTGACTATCTCAACGGGAACATAGAATCCGATACTTATGTGACCCTCAATGATTCAGGGATACAGCTAGCTGTGGGCTCACATTTCCATGTGATTCAGAATAACGTTTATTCTTATTCGGGTTTACCCTAGTTAACCCCATTCTTTTCATAAACTCCTTGATCAAGAATGTCAGAACTCATTTCTGATTGCACCCATCGGATCATGGTAAGAGCGTCTAGTAGCATCTCCCCATGATCCCCTAGGTATCACTGATAGTGCATGAAAGAACCTTTAGTCATGGTTAGCGTACAGTACAGTCCCTTCAACACATATATCCAATCGAATATGCAACTATTGGTATATCGAGAGTTGCATATGAATTCGATAACGATGCGATTTATCTTTGAGTACTAATAGTGGCATGGTATGTGCAACTAGGAAAACAGCTTTTCCTAAAGCACATTTCTTGCTCTGACCAGAGACTCCTTGCACTATTAATTCATCAGATCACATAGGATATCTTCACCCGTAGGCGAACGGTGAATCCATGACTACAATGCATTTGCTCCTACGTATTTCGAAACTACACCCAACCTCGCCACCTGATGACCCTCAATGGAGTCTGTAAACGGATCAAAGTGCATGCTAGTACGTATAGCCCCTACATTGTCCCGGGGCAAAGTACTAATTTTGTACAACCATAACTTAGGACTATTTCACTCGATAAGTGAGAGCCACTTGGACAGTCCGAGGGAGGGTTGTTCAGTGCATCATCACATGATCACCCATCTGTGTGAATGGACATCTCCATTCCCTTGCCAATGAAACATGGAGTTTACACAAAAAATGCTAGTCTCAAGCTCGAGCGACCATTATCCCTGTTTTAGGCGGATGAATCGACTAGGAACCAATTTAGAATATACGGTACACTTCCTAATGAGTTCCATGATCTTACGTTGCAATGCAGACCTCATGGTATCTATTGTATATTCAAGGACTTTATCTATGCAACTTGCATGGGTATACAGATAAAGTATAATGCCATAATCGAATAAAATCGTAAAATATTATTAAAATAAAGATGGTTTTACATTAGAGTCAATAAAGCCTGAGCCACAAGTTGGCTTGTCGGGCACCTACTATAACAGAAATTTGGTATGGAAACATGTTCAGCTGAAAGCACACCCATGAGTTCATCAGTCAAACTGGACAATGATCAAGGGGGAATATCAGTTGAGACGACACTTTATAGAGGTTTAATAGGTTCATTATTGTACCTAACTGTTAGTCGTCCTGATATTGTATTTGTTGTTTGCATGTGTGCTAGATTTCAAGAAAATCCTAAGCAATCGCATTTCACAGTTGCCAAAAGAATTTTGAAATATTTAAAAGGCACTCAAAATGTGGGATTATGGTACGCTAAAGACTCTTCTTTCAATTTAGTTGGATATTCAGATGCAGATTATGCAGGATGTAAGCTAGATCGTAAAAGCACCAGTGGATCTTGTCAGTTTCTAGGAGACAGACTGATCTCATGGTTCAGCAAGAAGCAAACATCCATAGCCACTTCCACAAGTGAAGCAGGATACCTTGCTGCTGGAAGCTGTTGTGCTCAACTGCTCTGGATTCAGCAACAACTGAAAGATTATGGAGTTGATGCTAAAGAATCTCCTTTATTTTGTGATAATACAAGCACGATTGCTATCACTTACAATCCAGTTCTTCACTCAAGGACCAAGCATATTGATGTCAGGAAGAAAGATATCAGACTGGAATATGTGTCAACTGAACAACAAGCAGCTGATATCTTCACCAAACCATTGCCAGAGACTAAGTTCTCTCACTTTCTCAATATACTTTGTTTAATTGATTTATCTTAATTATATCAGTTTTATTGCTACCTTGTCAATTGCTGTTCATTCAGTTTGTCATATATCAGTTTAAGTTTATCAACTGATGTCAGTTGAACATTTATCAGTTACTTTATTCAGTTCGTTAACTGTTTCTCAACTGATGTTAATAAGTTATTTATCATTTACTGTATTCAGTTTGTTATCTATTTATCAACTGATGGATGTTAAGTTTTGCAGAAAGTATAAAGACAATGATAAACTAAATAAACATTTTATTTATTATAAACGTTGCGTACATTTATTATTTCATTCTTAACAGAAGACCTCCACAAGGTCAAACCAACCGGTTAAAACCCCTGTGCAAGCTGTAGAGCCCAAAATCAGTACACGTAAAACCCATGCATTTATTTAAATGGTTAAATCATTTATTTAATTTTAAAATGATTTTTTTAGCAAAGTATGTTTCATGAAATTTCATTTTTTTAAATTATTTATGTTTATGTGATGCACGTTAAAATATTTTCTCGAGTTTCATGTTTAAGGCGATTATTTGAGGCGGGATCGAGGATAAGAGACCGGTGACGTTTTTGGCAATATTTAAATATGGTATTTTGTTTTTAAGTTAAGGTTGGGGCGTATTAATTAATTTAATAATTTTCAGCATTTTAAAGCCTAAATTATTTATTTATGAATTTTAGAATTTTAAAACTTTTTAAGGTTTAACACTTGTGCAAATCATTTTAAATTAAGGGATTTTACTAAAGTTAGAGGAGTGTTAGTATTTTATTTAGTTTTTAAGTATGTAATTAAGCAAATTATTTATTCCCTAATTACTAACTCACGCACACACACCTATTTTCACACACACACTCACATATTATCAGTTCAGATTTTTTATATTTTGAGAGGAGAAAACTAGGGTTCTTGGTAGAGTGAGCAGCCGACTCCTTTCTCTGATTATTTCCAGCGATTTTCGTTGGTTTTCTTCAAGGAATTTAGTGCCATGTTCGTCCCGGATCTTCTCTCGCATCTTTCCCCGCTTCGGTGTCGTCGTTCGGTAACGTTAAAGATTTAAAGGCACGTATATTCTTTCGTTTACGCATCGATCTCGTCATATTATGCATTGTGTTATTTATTATGCAGTAAAAATACATGTGTAATGTGTAAAGTTTGAGCAGAAATTGTTTAGATCGCATTTTTGAACATTTTTAGATCTAAAACTCAAAATTTAATGTTCTTTTAAAAACTGCGATTTTTCGGTCGTTATTTTGAGAAAACTTTCAACATAAAAATCGTAGAAATTTTTGATACCTTCGATTTGACAGTAAATTCAAAATATTTAGATAAACATTGAGTGAGTTATGACGTTTTTCGTGGGACTGCTCAAACTGAGTTTTCTGAAAATATATGCTAGTGATGTGTTCTTGAAGTTTTATGGTTGCAGGCATCATTGGGAATTTACGGGTGATCGCTCCTTCGTTTAGGTATGTTGTTAATGATGTTGGGATGGCCGTTGATGCTTTGTTTCATGTCGTTAGGCACTTGGGAGAACGAGAAGTCGTAAAAACTATTTTGGTGTCAAAATTTGAGTTTATGGGTGTATTACGTTACGTGTGGTGCGTCGTTTCTTTGGGAATGTTCAGGGTGTTTTTATGGAGTCGAGTCGGTGTCTTAGTGTCCTAGGATGGGTCTCGAGGCGTTGTTCACTGTCTCTATAATCGAATTTGGGGAGAATAAGTTTCTAAGTCGCGGAGTCCAGAAAACTCGGCGCCTGAGCGGTAATTTCTTACCGCCCAAGCGCCACTCCTTCTGTCCGAGGTAGGCGTCCAATAGACCTGGCGCTCGACCGGTAATATATTACCACCCGAGCGCGGCCCACCCTGTGAAGGTGTTTGGTTTTTCACTTCTTTTCAAGTTCAAATAGTGAGTTCATGTCTTTTATTGTTGGGAAATGTTCACACAACACTTTAGGTATCGGGGTTCGATGTCATGATTAGTATGATTAAATGAGGTCAAGTCCCCAGTGATCTAGAATGTCATAAGCTATTTATGCACTTCGGTGGTGAGCTCGAATACCTACGTCTAAGTTATGCGAACAACCCACTCCCATGACATTTATTAACTAATTAACGTATGCGGAAGCCTTAACATTTAAAAGGGAAAGAAAAATATATCCTTTACATCATAAACATTATCCATACTAATATACATGATCGTTCACAAAATAGCATTCAACTCATAACCACAAGCCAACATACTAACTTGTTTTTCCCCTCATTCATTTAACAAACTACATGATATTTTAAAACTTCTCATCATCATTGTATCCCAAATAAAAAGTGACATGATAACAAGTCTTTCCCATGGCATTCTATATGACTTCTTCCGCCTCGAACAATCCGTTTCACTTCTTTTGATCACCTGCATCACATGACATAATTGGAATGAGAATAAACTCAGTAAGTAGAAAGCTATACATAACAATTACATATATATAACTTTGGCTTAAAACGTGGCTATAGCAATGGCAATGAAAGTAGAGCGATACTATCTTCAATGAACATTACATAATCAAGGCAATATGGATAGTATCTCATGACATGAGTGAAAGGAAAGGAAATGATATTCTGTGACCCGTGACCACTGGATAGTATCTCTTTGATATATAAATATATCAAAACTGTGAGAGATACTCATAATCATGTGATTGGCCAATGACATGCATGAATTACTATCATTCATTGGCTTTAATCATAGGAACTCTTATTGAGGCATTTATACAAACACTTGGTAGGCACAATGGTGTATTAGCTCCTTGATCAATGAATTCAATGAAATCCTTGAACAATGAACATATAACAATATATAGATCAAATATATACAAATGAAAGGAGCTAATTATCAATAAACATGGCTTATATACATATATTCATCATGTGAGCTCAAGGAGAAGTTCTACTTACAACCAATCAACAATATGGTGGCTATGATGATTTCAAAGGATTCCTACAACAATAAACACAATAATAACTATGAATCATTAACATTAATCCAAAGAATCCATCAATTCAATTTAACCTTTCACATAACCTTAATATTAAAAATCCCTTCCAACTCCAATACTATAATCCTTACCTTGTAGCTTGGAGGAAAAGATGGAAACCACTAAGAATACAACTAAAATCCTTGACTTGGAGTGGAGAATTGAAAGAAAGAAAACTTTGAAGAGAAATGAGCTTGAACCGTAGGAAAATAATGGGGGAAGAGAAAAATGTGGAAAAACATCTAGAAAAGACATATAAAAGCCTTCATTCCCTCAAAAACGTGTTTTGGAAATTTTTAACAGCCTGCTAGGCGCATATGCGCGACATTTCCGGCGCATATGCGCGCCCCATTGTGCCCAAAAATAATAACTTCAGTACCCCGCGCGCCATGGCGCGAGTTCTGGCACGGTGGCGCGCCTAATTCTGCCCAAAACGCATTTTTAACTTCCGAATTTGCAAAGGTGGTCAACATGAAAGTTGTAGCCCTATGTATTTTCTTGAATCTCCCCAAATTTCAGGTCATTTGGAGGTCTGAGTAAAACGTTATGCCCATTCTCCCAACATGTGTCAGTGCAGAAACAACGAAACACACGACACACTTCGGGCCACTTTTGGCTCGTCTTCCCTAATGATTTGAACAAAACTCAAAACATGAAAGTTATAGCCTTATATCTTATCTTTCTAATGGAAGTGGCCTCACATCAATTGGATCAATATACAAAAAATTATATTAAAAACCACAACTACTGCCACGTTTGTCATACCATTTCTGCACTTCCATTTTCTATTTGGCTCAAGTCAACTTTCTATTCTACCCATTCATTTCCATAATCATCACCAACTAGGAACATAATACCAAAACAATAACCATTTCAATAAAGATATCCATAACCAGTAACCATTCAACATAATCTCAACCAGTAAAGCATAAAACATGATCATAACAATAATAAACCATAAGGATTAACATGATAAAAGGTTGGGCTATTACATTATGTAAGTTAAGTGTTGAAATTCATGTTAGTATGTTGCAGCAGTGGTCCCAAGCGAGATCCAACGAATCCCTCAACGCCAAGTAAGTATGTTGACGTGCAAAGAAAATATTTTTAAGTTTTTGAGGTATGCTAAATGTCTGGTGACCAAATTTATGTATGAGATTGGAAAGCGGTAAGGCATGACCAGGGACCAATCCACCCTGTTAAATTATGAACGGGTTTAGATCAGGATTGGAAAGCGTTAAAGCATGAACGGGGACCAATCCACCCGTTAAAGCATGAACGAGGATCTCATGTATGTGGTAGTGGATATTCCATGTCAGCCCAGTACTGTGGTTTAGTCTGATCAGGCGTTTTATGTATGGGTCACTTGCTTTGAAACATGCCTCTACGCAAAATGATGAAGTTATGTATGTACAAGTATGCAAGCATGTTTATGAGAAGTTTTCACGTTATGGCACGTCTATGTTATGTACGTATGTTCAAGTTTATTTGTAAGTTCAAGTTTCAAGTATGTACGCTCTATTTTAAAGTTGCATGTTGTTTTATTACGTATTACTTGTTACTTCCAGTTTATACGTGTTGAGTCTTTAGACTCACTAGACTTGAACGATGCAGGTGAGGATGCATTTGAGGAGACGAGAGATGTGGACCAGTGAGCTGGCTTGGACTGAGCAGGAGGCTAGACCCGAGGACCGCACCAGTTTTTAAGAATTTTTTAAATGTTCAAATACTCTGATTTCACATTTCTGTTCATGAGATTTTAAGCAAATACTTTTAGTAAACTTCATTTGAGATCTTTTGTTGCAACAAATTATGGAGACGAACAGTTTATTTCAAACCGAATTTTGAGAGATTATTTCTTATTCAAGAAAATTTTAAATTTTTTCGCAAATTTTAAGTAGTAAAAAGTACGGTACGTCACAGAAGCCTTCAGGAAGCCCTCTGAAATTGCAATGTGTTTAAGAGTCCTCCTCTCTTTCTCATGCATCAGTAGGTAGACACCTTCATCAGTGAAGATGTCAACCTCATCAGCAACGCGCAGGCGCCGCCGATATTTCTTAATTTTTGTCACCCGTTTGGGGTTGGCAACTGTTCCTCCCTGCTGAAGAGACTGGAGATCTTGAAGCTTTTGCAAGAATCGGAGAATCTTGTGGAAGAATTCATCTTCAATGGCAATCTTTCTTGATTCCAGCGTTGTAGCCATGAATTCGTCGGCAATATCTGGAACCTTAGAACTGCTTGCACCTGTCATTATATCTCTTGAAATATTTATTTGCTAATGTGTTGAGACTAACCTTGTTAGAATCGATATTCCTCCTAAATAAATGCCTGTTTAAATTTCATTTTTTCAGTTGTTTAAATTTTCGAAATTTAAACAGGCATTTAGGAGGAATATCGATTCTAAGAGGTTAACTGAGAAGACAGTAGTTAGTGAATTTTCATCTGAATTAATTAAGTCTCACAACTGATCGTTCAGCTGATAATTTAACTAATCTTCTCATATAAGTTAACTCATTAATCGTATTTTATTCCAAATCAAGTGATGTGACTGTTTGTCGAAGCATTAAATGTTGTCTTTCTTTGCATAGTATCTCGAAATGTGGACCCACATAATCCATGTATCTCTTACACACGTATCTACCACACGTACACACGTTTTCAATTCAAATTTTTCTGGAATGACACGTGTCCAATGATTTTAACAGTCACGTACATAAGTACTTTGCCCGCTCCATTTCAGTTTTTCTTTCTTACACTTACTTCAGATTTTCAGAGAAAAAAGCAAATTCAAAGCTTTCTTTCTTGCAGAAAAACATTCAGTTCGATGGAAAATCAGACTCCTGTTCACGTAATGAACGCAATGGCTATTGATTTTGATACCATCTTTACTGTGAAAGACGAAGTAGTCAAAAATGTCTTTCTGAAACTGGAAGCAGCTGGATTGAAATCATTCTTGGGATTATCTTCCCAAGAAATTTACACCAAAGAGATTCAAGATCTCTATGCCGTTGGCTATGTCAATCAGAACGGCAGTATCACAACCACTATAAATGGTCAGCTGCTGATCATCGACGAGGATTTCTTCTGCAACTTTTTCCAGTTGCCTACTGATGGGCTAGCTAATCTCGGTGAAGTCAAGTCATATGTTATTGAGGAAATGCAAACCTTACTCTCTGCTGATGGTCGGAAAATCAAGGTTTCCGATCCAAAGAAGGAACTGAAGCCAGAAGTACAACGGCTGGCAGATATAGTAGCAAAAGGGCTTTTGGCAATGGCTGGATCCTTTGCTGCACTGACTTTGGAGAAGTTTCAGGAACATCATCTTCAACAATTTGAGAAACATGTTCCAATCTTCTAAGCAGTCAAAAGGTTTTGCGGTGCAGCTCAGCTATTTGGTGAAAGTAAAAAGGATGGTAAATGATGATTCTGAGAAATCATCAAAACTGAAGATCTTCAATTTCAAAATTGTCCAGCCTCCCAAGCAAGAACTGGACATAACTCCTGAGAAGTTTATTAAAGTAAAGAATGAGATTGGGATGGAAGGAGCTCCCAAATCAGTCAAGAAAGCTCGGAAGGAGACTCAGAAAAGTTGCCTAAGCGTAAACTGATTATCAGTGAAACTGACTCAGAAAGAACTCCATCACCCAAGGTTGTCAAGAAGCCACAAACCTTGAAGTCCAAGCCTGTTGCTGAAGTTGGGATCATCCAAACTGAAAGTCTCTTGCAATCAGGAGCTCAACAGCCTCTCAAGGCTGTTCCTTTGAAAGTTGTTCCAACTGAACCCTCAACTGAGTATCAGTTGCCTCTATCCACCATCTACCAAAGAATACAGTCACTGAATCTGGTGACAAGAAGAAGCTTGCTGGCATTAAGGCTCCATTGATCAAAATCTCCGGTTACAACCCTCTACCTTTTGCTAGACCAAAAAGGGTAGTGATCAGAGAACAAATTGATGCAACTACCTCAGGGTTGAGCATTCCTCATGCCTTGACTGACCCAAAAGGAAAGGGCAAAATGCTAGAAGAGCCCAGACCAACCAATGCAATCCAAAATCACATTGATCTCATTTGGCAAGAGATCAATAAATTTTCAGAAGAAAAGCTCAAGGTTTACAAGGCATGGGTCAAATTCAGAACCCATGTCTTTGCCAAAGAACTGCAGAAGAAGTCTAAACTGAAAAAATTTGTTGAGTTGGAATATGCGGTTTTGAAGATGGTTAAGGCATCTACAATTGCTCAAGCTTTAGAACGACAGAAATACTTCTTCGACCAAGTGAGAGCAAAGCAGCTACTGAAGATAGTTGCTGAACTACGACAAAACTATGATCCTACCAGTCCAACTGCATTCAATGACAAAGCAGTGTATACCCAACTTGAAACGGATCTTATCAGATTACAAGGACAAATCAAACATTGGGAAATGGATCAAGAGCTGATCATTCCAGAGGCCTCCAAAAATCTCTCACCTAAAGATCCAGCTGAAAAATCAGTTAAAGAGCCTTCTAAGGACGAAGCTGCTGCATCTTCTCATCAAGCAATTACCCTTTCCACTTTATTTGCTCAACCTTCATCAACTTCTGCACCTCCTTCAACTGATGATCCTAAGCTTTATTCTGAAGTTGAATTGTCATTTGCCAATCTTGATGAGGTCATCAAATCAGTCACGTCTGATATTCGTCTAGATACTTCAAGATCATTTGAGGATGCTGTATTAACTGAGAAATCAACAGAACTACCCATTACTACTGAAGCATCAGTGGATACCATTTTGGTTGAAGAATCAACTGTTAAAGCTGCTTTTACTGAAGAACCAGCCAAGACGGCTAATTTTGGAGGAACTGATGAGCCAGTTCAGTCAGTTGTTGTGACTGAACAAGCAATTTTTGAACCAACTGAAGAGGCCCAGCTGAAATCAGTTTCAGCTGAAGAAGTATCAACTGAAGAACCAATAATTCAACCAACTGAAGAACCAGTTGTGCAACAGACTGAAGAACCATCTTCTACTTTGGATCTTCTTCTTGTCTCTTCTCCTCCCCAGCTTCAACAAAAGCATACAACTGAAACTATTTCAAGAATACCGGAGCATGTAACTGAAGAAAATGAAGGCACCATGATCGTTTTTACTCAACAAGAACGGGTGCTCCAGAATAATGTCTCCTCGTATTTCTGATACAGATGCTCTGTTTGAAGAGATTCAGATTATTCAGAACAATCTCAACTGTGGGGACCCGGACGCTAATCATCTTCTTAATCATCTTCGGGATTTAATTATCAATTAAGATAAACAGGGTCTAAAAATTTTTCTTTTAAAACACAAGTATGGAGCGTAATGGAATGTAACTAATATACATCTCAGTATATAAGTACATAATGTACAACAATTATTCAAACTAGTATAAGGTTCAACTACTAAATTTCAAGTATTAAACAAAGTCTACAATAAGTCCGGAATCACCACTCTAAACTCGTCTTCTCTCATCATCTTCTTGACCCCGATCCTGTCCCACCTGTTGTCATGCACACCTACAAAACAAGACAACAGCCGGATACTCCGGTGAGAATAAATCCCAGTATAAAACATGGTAGACATGCATATACACAATATAAATCATAAAGCATATTATCATGCATAAAATCAATAGCAATAGGTTTCATAGTCTATGAAACTAAATCAAAATAAGCATGCAGTAAATGGGTTCCATAATCTCTGAAACCAAAATAAAATAAGCACGCAACTCAATTCAATTCATATCTTGACTCAACTCAATTCTAACTCTAGGGATCCCGGTGTGAATAAGATGTAACAGGTCTCCCACCTACTCTCCCAATCGTGGTGGCGTTACATCTTATTCCTAAACTTCGGTCTGGTCTGTATCGAAATCTACAATCGGAGTAAATCTGATTCGAAGCATCGATATCACCGAACGTTTAGAAAATTGGCGTATCTACCAATGATACTCCTATCTCAGTACATATATATAAATCAATATAAAGTACAAACAGAACAAGTATGTGATTTTGTTGGGAAACTCAAATTGAATCTCATTTGAGTTGTGTCTTCCCCAAACAAAACATGAATTATACCTTTCGTCGTACAGTCTTTATCGTGATCGAAGCCTTGATGTCGAATCTGTCAATATCAAATCTGAAATGGCAATGTTGAGATGCATTCTATCAATCTCTATTCAATTCAACACATCTACGAATCAATGATCAATCTTGACGGTATAACGGCGTAATCTTTCGATACCGATCAACTCAAACAATAAGAGTCTCAACATATATCAACAAACCATAATCCTCAATTCATAACCAACATAATATACTCGTTAGCATCTCAGAATCTGCAGGAATCGGAATATGTATATGCTGGAAATTGAGAACAATCATATACGATATCATTTCTTCAATCCGTTTACGTTTCTACGATGTACAAAATCTCAAGAACATATATCTCTACTCAAATCATCATTCCTCCAACATATAGATTTCAAAACATGCTGGAAATGAACAATACTTACATCCCCTTGTAGCACTTGATGAGAGGAGCAATAATCTATGTTTGGATTGAAGTTGGGATGGTTAAATCTTGAGTAATCACAATTCAAAGATGGAATGAAGCTTGAGGGAATTTGCTGAACTTGCTCTCCCTTTCTCTCGGTTCTTAGGCTAGCCTAAAGGAAATGAAGACACATACACCTTATATGCATGGCCAGGACAACTGTTATTATTTTTCAATAAACACGTTGCACCGCGGGTGCGGTGGCTTCTTGACCGCAGATGGGGTCTGCTCTTGGTAGCCCTATCCAAAATGCAGAGCCATCGACCGCGGGGGCGCTCTGGTTTACACCGCGGTTGCGCTCACCCTACTGTAGCTGCACCGCGGGTGCGCTGCCTCTGGGACCACGGGTGCGGTGTTGCTACTGTAATTCTATTCAACTTTCTGTCCATGCACTGCGGGTGCAGTCCTTCTTTAGGCGCGGGTGCGCTCATGCTACTGTAATTCTTCCACAATTCATGAGCTCAACCGCGGGTGCGGTCCTTTCCTTACCGCGGGTGCGGTCTATATCTCATGCAACACTTCATAATCTCATTTAGTGCCTCTCATTACATGTCATTCATACTCATATCTTCCGAATATCACATCAATGAAGACTAATAAATCTCAAGCCTTACATTTCTCCCCCTCTAAGAAATGATTTGGTCCTCGAAATCGCAAACAATCTATCAAATCATATATGAAAAGCACTATAATTAAAATTGAAGACATACTCAAATCATGTAAATAACTCGGGATATCTCTGTCTCATATCTGCTTCTGTTTCCCAAGTCGCTTCTTCGATGCAATGACGACTCCACTGAACTTTCACAAGTGGAATAGTCTTCGTTCTGAGCTGTTTCTCTTTCCGCTCAAGAATCTGTATCGGTTGTTCAACATAACTCAAAGTCTGATCAAGCTCGACTTCGTCAGGCTGAATGACATGAGAAGCATCAGGCATATATCTACGCAGCATCGATACATGAAATACGTCATGTATTCCAGATAGAGAAGGAGGAAGAGTAAATCGATATGCTCGATCGCCAATCTTTTCAAGAATCTCGTACGGACCGATGTATCTAGGAGACAACTTTCCGCGTTTGCCAAATCTGACAACGCATCTGAAAGGAGAAATCTTCAAAAACACTCTGTCTCCTTGCTCAAATACTAACGGTCTACGTCTGATATTGGCATACTTCGCTTGTCTATCTTGTGCCGTCTTCATTCTCTTCTGAATGATCTTCACTTTCCCAGTCATTTCACGTATCATATCAGGTCCAAGTTCTGGTACCTCAGATACATCATCCCAGTACAACGGGGATCTGCACTTCTTGCCATATAATGCCTCAAACGGAGCCATCTCAATGCTCGTTTGATAGCTGTTGTTGTACGAGAATTCACACAAAGGTAGTGAATCTTGCCAACTAGTGCCAAAGTCTAGCACTACAGCTCTCAGCATATCCTCTAAAGTCTGGATAGTTCGCTCTGAATGTCCGTCTGTCTGAGGATGATAAGCAGTACTTAGGTGTAATATCATACCTAAAGCCTGCTGTAAATTGTGCCAGAAGTGTGAAGTGAATCGTGGATCACGATCTGATACGATAGACTTCGGCACACCATGCAATCTGGCTACCTCTCTGACATATATCTCGGCCATCTGATCATGTCGGTATATCATTCTGTACGGAATAAAACAAGCTGATTTGGTCAGTCTGTCAATAATGACCCAAATCGCATCACAGCCCCGGGATGATCGAGGTAACTTCTTAACGAAATCCATGGAAACGTGATCCCATTTCCATTCAGGAATAGCTAAACTCTGAAGTAGACCTCCAGGCTTCTTGACCGCAGGTGCGGTCAATTACAAACTCAATCAAAATTCACAATCTGATATAATCTATTTCAACTTTCTGATCAATCTGACCATTTCTTTGACATCGATCTTTGTCATCTGGTCATGTTTGTACGTCATCTTGTACAAACTAATAGATATAGATTGAACAATCTGTCAATCACAATCATATTATATCACAATCTGGAAAGTATTATAGTGAGCTCATTACGAAATTCATCGAATTATACTCCTCATGTCTAGTCAGAATTATACAAATTCTGTAATAAATCTTCTGATTTCTATCTTTCTATCTTCATTTATTGGCGATTCAGACATTTCAGTACAAATTCTGCCAACATTTCAGTACAAATTCTGTCACCACTGATATTGTGAGGCCCGGGGCCGAAGAGGGCGGGGGGTGATCGCCGGTGCCATCAGTTGCACGGACAATGAGCGGCTCCTGGCAGGCTTCTAGTGGAGGGAACATGAATGAACCGATCCCATACCGGAATGAGAGGGATTCCGAGACTGTTCAATGTAATGGACTGTACACTTGAAGAGGGCTTAAAAAATTTGATTTTTACTACTCATATCACGAAGGTGCATCTTCTTTTCGGTAGCTCATAACATAAGAACTCCAAAGTTAAGCATGCTTGACTTGGGGCAATTTTGGGATGGGTGACCCTCTGGGAAGTTTCCTAGGGTGTGTGTGAGTGAGGACATAAGCACGCTGGAAAGACTCGTCTTGATACAGTGAGGACAGTCGTCGAATCTGGGGCGTTACAGATATAATCTGTCTATGTCAAAACTATCTGTTCGAATATTATCCATTCTCAGTCACCAAAATGGAACTGAATCCACTATTGTGTGTTTCTGACACTATCTGTCATTTCAGATTCGAACTATTTGGTACAAACAATCAGTTAATAATATAAATTAAAAAAATTACCTACCTGGTATTCGATTCTGACTATCGATATCAAATTCTGTCGTGCAAATCTGACACTTTTGACCTCATACGATAATCATTCTCATACAGTAAAAATCACATATCTGCCACTCTGATCGATGCTCTGCTCTGATTATCGAATTTAAGTTCTGAACATTCTGGTTAAATCTCTGACTGCCGTAATTCTCGAATTCAACTCTGATTCGGTTTGACTAATCTGTATCAAACACTGACTCAGAATAACAGTACTATCAAATCAGATTCACAATATCAATAATCTATACTGATCTAGTGAGTTCAGTAAACTCATAAAACGGCAATTCCTGGCAATATTGTCAATTCTGACTAATCAATCACGTCTTCCTATCGTTCTGATCAACTGCTATATATCATCTGCAATTATAATATGCCCCCAAACCATACAATCCGTATCAAATACTTATCTAGAAGCTAACAATTCCCAAGCAGTTCAAAACATAATCGGATAAGATAATCTGCCAACTCAGACCAAAAATACATTTCTGACATTTCTGATCTTTCTGATATCGGTATCGTTCTCAGTCACTGATCACACTCTCAACTGTGTCAAAATCAATCGGTATATTAACTTCAGATATCGCTTGTTCTGAATACAATCTGTTTCAAGCAAGATTCTTATCTGAATAATTTCTGTATACAATAATCACAATTCTCAGAGTATCCAATACAATCTTCAATTGTTTGATTCAATCGATCAGACGCTGCGAATATATCCACGTATCATAGATATAATAAGCATAAATCATTAGAATACCTCTGAACACAGGATTTATCAATCTATAGACAGAACTGAATATTTCCAAGAGAAGCACTAAATCAGATGTAACTCTTGGTCAGTATTCTTCTACCGATATTTCAATTCTTTCAATTCATTCAGTGACATTCTGTACATTCAATATCATTCTGTACTGAATTCTAAAATAAAAACAGTACCTGGTATCAATTCAATTATGAAATCTATCTTCCTGATATAAAGCAAATCCAAAATCTTATCTAGGAAGACGTCAACCAACTCGTACATCACTTGGCAAATCTGCCAATACTAGGCTCGTTTTCAGCATGTCTACTGAATACATAAGGATACCATCTGCTCCTTTCTGTATCAATCGAGTCATAAATAATATAGATATCAAAGGAATTCTAGATCTAGAATCCTTACCGTGGAATTTCTACTCATCAGCCCTATCTGGTCTGAATTTTATATTTTTCTGGAAGGAATCTACAATAGTTCTGTACTTATTCAGCCTATTAATATCAATAATGCGGTCAAATCAGAAACACAAGTACATCATAATCTAACTCGACCTCATTCTCATCTTACTGTAGTATACAATATTTCACAGAAATCTCTGATATCAATCTTTCTTTCCCATAAAGTAAGGGAATCAATACTACAGTACAAACAGACTCAACAGATACAACATATCTCAATGCAACTCAGTCAAAGATAATCGTAGGGAATGCATTAGTATATATCAATACCTATGCAATATAATCATAAAAGAACAGTACCTGCCACTCTATCATCAGATGTGTCCTGTGTTTGTCCCTCGGTCTTCTGCTCCCTAAAATCTTCGGGAACTTCTCTGAGGACAAACTCTAGCAAAGTGTCCCGGTTGTCTACAATTATGGCAACTACTAGTCACTCCCTGGCATTGCTCTGTGGGATGTCTCCCTCCGCAAGTTCTGCAATATACTCCAGTATAACTCGGGCTGGAACCATTGGATCTAGACGAACCACTCAGTCCGCTCCCTAACTTCTTAAACTGTTTCTTTCGAGCTTTCAGCAAATCTTGCTTTCCACTCGTACTGCCTTTATCAAATCTAAGATGGAGTTGAATCACATCCGATCTTTCTCGTTGTCGAATCAGACTCACCTCAGCTCTCTTTGCCCTACTCAAAGTATCAGCAAAATGGTAAGTTTGCTGCATATTTATCAATGCAACTATCTCTGAATTCAATCCTTTGATGAACTGATCAGCTACAGCTTCATCATTCCCAACTATCTGAGGAACAAAACGCAGTAGAGTAGAGAATTTAGCAACATATTCTTCAATACTCAGTTGGCCTTGTCTCAAGTTCTCAAACTCTACGCTTTTGTCTTCTCGGTATGAAACTGAGAAAAATCTTCGATAAAATTCAGCTTTGAAGACTTCCCACGTGATCACAGTACCATGTTGTTCTAATATTCCTTTGATTGTAATCCACCAACTCCAGGCGGCCTTTCGTAACTGGTTGGGCACCAATTTAATTCTCTGTTTATCTGAATACTTAAGCAAATCAAACAATAGTTCTATGTCATCTAACTAATTCTGACACTCTTCAGACATCTCAGTATCCCTAAAAATCGGCGGTTGAAACGATTGAAATTTCTTCAACTGTATTTCCATCGGAATTTCTGATATATCTATCTATTCAACCGAAGTACTGCCCCGTTTTGAAATTCTTCTAGGAGGTATATCTGATTACCAAAACCATTAGTAACCCAAATACTACAAAACTATTCCATTCTTTCTCGGATCATCTTACTGCTGATCATGAATCAGATCTGATTCATACTCAATAATACATAATACCAACTCAAATCGGATAATCAGGTAAACATGTATTTCAAAGCAGTAAATCATAGTATCATGCTAGCATACATAATGTAAATCAACATTAAAATAAATCTCATGCTAGCAATCACATGCAAGGAAAGAAAACTCAATCTACCCCGCTCATTCTCTTCTATCTCAGTCTAAAGGATCTATCGCTCTGATACCACCTGTTGTTGGGACCCGTACGCTAATCATCTTCTTAATCATCTTCGGGATTTAATTATCAATTAAGATAAACAGGGTCTAAAAATTTTTCTTTTAAAACACAAGTGCGGAGCGTAATGGAATGTAACTAATATACATCTCAGTATATAAATACAGTAATGTACAACAATTATTCAAACTAGTCTAAGGTTCAACTACTAAATTTCAAGTATTAAAACAAGTCTACAATAAGTCCGGAATCACCACTCTAAACTCGTCTTCTCTCATCATCTTCTTGACCCCGATCCTGTCCCACCTGTTGTCATGCACACATACAAAACAAGACAACAGCCGGATACTCCGGTGAGAATAAATCCCAGTATAAAACATGGTAGACATGCGTATACACAATATAAATCATAAAGCATATTATCATGCATAAAATCAATAGCAATAGGTTTCATAGTCTATGAAACTAAATCAAAATAAGCATGCAGTAACAATGGGTTCCAAAATCTCTGAAACCAAAATAAAATAAGCACGCAACTCAATTCAATTCATATCATTGACTCAACTCAATTCTAACTCTAGGGATCCCATCCCGGTGTGAATAAGATGTAACAGGTCTCCCACCTACTCTCCCAATCGTGGTGGCGTTACATCTTATTCCTAAACTTCGGTCTGGTCTGTATCGAAATCTACAATCGGAGTGAATCTGATTCGAAGCATCGATATCACCGAACGTTTAGAAAATTGGCGTATCTACCAATGATACTCCTATCTCAGTACATATATATAAATCAATATAAAGTACAAACAGAACAAGTATGTGATTTTGTTGGGAAACTCAAATTGAATCTCATTTGAGTTGTGTCTTCCCCAAACAAAACATGAATTATACCTTTCGTCGTACAGTCTTTATCGTGATCGAAGTCTCGATGTCGAATCTGTCAATATCAAATCTGAAATGGAAATGTTGAGATGCATTCTATCAATCTCTATTCAATTCAACACATCTACGAATCAATGATCAATCTTGACGGTATAACGGCGTAATCTTTCGATACCGATCAACTCAAACAATAAGAATCTCAACATATATCAACAAACCATAATCCTCAATTCATAACCAACAAAATATACTCGTTAGCATCTCAGAATCTGCAGAAATCGGAATATGTATATGCTGGAAATTGAGAACAATCATATACGATATCATTTCTTCAATCCGTTTACGTTTCTACGATGTACAAAATCTCAAGAACATATATCTCTACTCAAATCATCATTCCTCCAACATATAGATTTCAAAACATGCTGGAAATGAACAATACTTACATCCCCTTGTAGCACTTGATGAGAGGAGCAATAATCTATTTTTGGATTGAAGTTGGGATGGTTAAATCTTGAGTAATCACAATTCAAAGATGGAATGAAGCTTGAGGGAATTTGCTGAACTTGCTCTCCCATTCTCTCGGTTCTTAGGCTAGCCAAGAAGGAAATGAAGACACATACACCTTATATGCATGGTCAGGACAAGTGTTATTATTTTTCAATAAACACGTTGCACCGCGGGTGCGGTGGCTTCTTGACCGCAGGTGCGGTCTGCTCTCGGCAGCCCTATCCAAAATGCAGAGCCATCGACCGCAGGGGCGCTCTGGTTTACACCGCGGGTGCGCTCACCCTACTGTAGCAGCACCGCGGGTGCGCTGCCTCTGGGACCGCGGGTGCGGTGTTGCTACTGTAATTCTATTCAACTTTCTGTCTATGCACTGCGGGTGCAGTCCTTCTTTAGGCGCGGGTGCGCTCATGCTACTGTAATTCTTCAACAATTCATGAGCTCAACCGCGGGTGCGGTCCTTTCCTTACCGCGGGTGTGGTCTATATCTCATGCAACACTTCATAATCTCATTTAGTGCCTCTCATTACATGTCATGCATACTCATATCTTTCGAATATCACATCAATGAATACTAAAAAATCTCAAGCCTTACATCAACAATATGATGAATGCTATTTCTGAAATACAGTCGACTCAGCTTGCTCATTCTTTAAAGCTCAACTCAAACTATGTGTTCACTTCAAGCTGATTAGAACAAATCACTCAGCATATCAATTCCCTCTACTATCAAATGGATGAAATCAAGAAAGACAGACTGTTGACTGAATCCCATTTTCAAACTCAAGAACTAGTCGGCAGACTATTTGACTTTCTGGAAAGCATAGTCTCCAAGAAGATAGACCTGCTGCAAACATCGTGATGACCGCTATCAAAGATATTGCAGCCGATGTTCGCGTTTTATCTCTAAAAGTTGATGTGTTTGACAAAAAGGGGGAAGTAGAAAGACTGTTGAAAGACTGATCATAAAGAAGAGTAGTGGCTGAAGTTCAACTAACTTCAGTTGTTGGTTGAAGATTTATTTTGTTATTCTCTGTACGAATCTGTACATTTTTTTTTCTCTTTGTACGAATCTGTACATTAGAAGAATTATTTTATTTACAATGAGTTCGAAGAATTTTCTCTAAGTTCAGTTGATCAGTTTATTAAGTTCCAAGTTTTGTCAATCACCAAAAAAAGGTAAATTTTTGGAAACTAAATTTCGGTGATTTGACAAACTAAATATCTAATTTATTGGACTAACTGATTAAACAATCTGAAGTAAACTGATCTACACAAATCAACTGACAAATGCGCAGTTTTATTGAAGGCAACTGATATTAGCCGAAATGAATTTGCGACTGACTGATCAGTTGGAAACTGATCAGTTGAGCTTAACTGAACTGACAAAGACAACTGACTGATCAGTTGGAACAGTCTGAAAACAGGCGAGACGAGAAGTTGAGAAACAACAACACACGAACTATTCTCAAAAAGCTTGCTGTTACTCTGCTAAGATTATTTCATACTCAAGAATCAAAAAGCTCACGCTTATCAGATTTTTTTGTAGCATTTGAGGCTACTTTTCAAGCTATTTAGCACAAACTGCTTTGTATTTCATTCGATCTTTTACTAGATCAGTTGTGATAAGATCACTCATAGAACTGTGAGAAATTGTTTAAACTAAGAGTTTCAACTTTTGCAGTGTTAAGTCCAAACTGAAGTCTATACAACTTCTTGTATCGATCAAAGTCTTTTAGTGCATATCCTATCCTTGTGATAGAAGAGGTGATGTAGGAGTAATTAAATCTCCGAACATCCACAAATCTTTGTGTTATTACTTCAGTTATTTATTCTATCTTTCAGTTAGTTTATTTACGCAACTGTCATCAGTTAAACTGATTGTTATTGACCGAAAAGATTTTCAGTTTCAGTTTGTCACAAAACTAACACTTCAGCTGAAAATTTCACACACAATACACACCATATTTTTGCAAATTTGAGGAGGAAAAACAAGGAGTCTTCGTCACCCATTCGTCTCCCTTCGCAACCCACGCCAACAATCATATATTCAAGCATTCTAAAATGTAAAGGCACGGTTCTAAACCTCTTTGACGCACCATTAAAATAATATTATGCTTGTTTTAATTATTTTTTCATGAAAAATATTGAAGCATTAACCGTTTAACGATAGAACAAATATTTTTAACGTTTTGATGATTTTACGCTTGTTTGGAAAATGTTGTGATTTCTAAGGGCACGCTGCCAATAGGAGGTGTTTAAGGGATGGGAAAAGAGTCGTTAAGGGACGATATGTGTGCTGGAACCGAGCTTGGCAAGGGAGGCAACCAACCTAGGGTTTCTAAGGATTCTCGTTGGGGGAAGGCTACGTCTTGAAGGAACTCACGTGCAGCTTGGCCGAGGCTTGGTCAAGGGCCTGTTCTGGACGTGGTTCAGAGTTAGTAAGAGTCCTAGCTTGGCTAGGATTTAAGGGCAGCCGGTAGGGAAGAGTCCTCAAGTGCAAGGACTCTTCCCATGCACTGCGTAGGTGCGGTTGCTGAAGGTATGGCTCATGGCTTGGTTGGGGCTGGCTAGGCTGGTCCAGTAGGGTCTAGGGAAGATAAACAAGGGTCGGGATACGGCATGGTGCAGCCAGGGTTCATGGTGGATCGATAGATAGGGGCCACGACTCTAGGGAATAAAGAGATAAGGCTTGGGGTCGTGCGCAGGGTCTTCTCGCATGGGATGGGGGCTGGTGCGTGGTCCAGGTGGAGTCCAGGAGGGTTAGGGTCAGGTTTGGTCAAGGGTGGCTCGGTCATGGCTCGAGGGAATTGGGCAGTGGCTTGGTGTAGGGCTTAGGTTCGAATTTTTGGGTTTATATTGAAAGGGGCTCGAACCTTGGGTCCACGAAGGTATTTAGGAAGAAAAAGTTCATGTTTAAAGTTTTGGAAAGAAAATATTAAGTTTTGCATTAATTTTCCAAAATTAAACTCTTCAAGGTTTAGTAATTAAGGAATTAAATCAAAAATCCTGATTTTACGTTAAATAAAAATATTAGAAGTCAAATATAAGCTTAAATAATTATTTGGGATAATCATGAGTCAAAAAAAGCAAGAAAATCAAAAATCGGGAATTTTTGAGTCCAAGGGCAAAATGGTCATTTTCGTCCCGGATAGTACGAAAGGTCTGGCACTGTCCCGAAGAATCAAAACGCATGCTAAACGATATTTTAAAACATTTATGATGAAAATATGAGGTTTTATGATTTATGATAAAGCTGTGCAATTTTTACTACTAAAATGCTATTTTACGTATTTGGAAATGACACAATATTTTATGATTAAAATGAAAAGAAAAATATTTTGTAGGATGTGAATTGACTATGACAAAAAGATATGATATATGATTATTGGAAATATCGTGAGGAATAAGGCCCTAGAGGGAGCCTGTTTACTGGAGAAGGCCTCAAGAGAGAGCTCAACGATTGTATTTCCATTTTACGTCGGTGCCTAGTGCCTGTCTCCATGCACAATTCAGTCGACCACATGATATAGCTAGTCACTTTCAAGGATCAAACTTCACCCAAAACGATAAATGATGAAAACCTTTATGATTTGACGGTTTATGATTAAATTATGCATACAAATTTATGCTAGCTTATTTTGAATAAAAGTATAATTTTTAATGCATGTTCTTGTATATGTATTATTTTTTAGTCATGTTTAGAACGTGCTGAGTCATTAGACTCACTAGATTTGAATGTTGTAGGTGAGGATGAGATTGAGGGAGGTGCCACTCCGAGAAGCTCAAGAAGTCACACCTCAAGTTTGTGAGTTTTTACTGCTTTAGATTTTATATGTTAAACTTTAATTGATTTTATGATACATGATATAGGAGGTTAGATGCATGTTCCATTTAAAATGTTAAATGCATGTTGGTTACGTGGTATGGACGATTTGTACCGAGATGCATCCTAGACAGATTCTTCGTAGAGATAATGAGGATAGGCAGGAGGAGGAGATTCCACAGCCTCCACCTAATCAGGGTGCTAGTGCCCGTGTACTAGCCGGTATGGCTCGTTTTCAAGAGCAGCACGTGGGAAATGGTGCGAAGGTCTGACCAGAAGCTGTCTATGAGCGATTTAGAAGGATGGATCCCACGGATTTTTCTGGCACTACTGATCCATTCGTGGCTGGGGGATGGATTAGATCTTTAAAGGTGATCTTTAGGTATATGTGTATGACGGACGCTGATCAAGTTTGTTGTACCATCTATCTGCTGAAAGGCGACGCTTCTTTATGGTGGGAGGGAGCGCAGCGAGGAGTTAATCTAGCCACACTGACATGGGAGGACTTCAAGAGGATATTCTATGATAAATATTTCACTACCGACGTTCGTTCGAGGTTGAAGAGAGAGTTTATGAGCCAGTCTCCGTCACGGGGATTCATCTGTTGCTGAGTTTGTGCAGAAGTTTGATACAGGCTGTCATTTTGTGCCCTTGATTGTCAATGATGCAGCGGATAAGTTACGACATTTCTTGGATGGATTGAGGCCGACGATCTGTCGAGATGTGATGCTGACTGATCCTATTGACTATACTACTGCTGTTGTTAAAGCTTTTTGAGCCGAGCAATCTATGAAGGATATTGAGTGGGAGATGCAGCACAAGAAGAACTGTGCCCAACAATAAAGTTAGCAGAATAAGAAGCCGTTTACGGGACCACAGAAGCGGCCAGGAAATTACAAACAACAAGGACAACCACCTAAAGAAAACGTCCCAAAGACTGCTGAGAAGCCACTTTGCAAGGATTGTGATCGTGATCACTACGGAAAGTGCATGTGGGGCACCTACAAGTGCTTCAAGTACGGAGGAATGTGGCATAAGGCTGGTGATTTCCCGAAGCTTAAACAACCCACGACTGGAAGTGTAACGTCTCGAAAATTTGAATGTCCACGTAAACCACATTCATGCAAGTTATTAAATTTCTTTGGTATTTTATTAAATGGTTTTAATGCATTAAATTCATGTTTATTACATAAATATGTGTTTTCATTCATGGTTTATTAAAGTTCATGCATAATGGCTTTTAAGTTGCATTTCACGCTCGAACGAGAAACGGAGACCAGGGATTATCAGGAAAAATATTTTTTATTGGATGATTAATTTTAATTAATCATTATGAATGTTTTTAAGGGTGTTTTTTGAAAATGAACCTTGGTTGGGTATGTTTAGCTGCCGGGTATATTTTTAATCGGTACGCAAATTTTATCGAATCGGGGGACTTTTTGAGTGCTCGGGCAATATTTTCAAAAACATACCTAAACGAAATATTTTTCGGAAGTATTATTGGGCTTGATGAGTTTATTTTAGTTCTTAATGGGCCGAAATCCATTTTAACCATTTAATTTTTAATCAAGGCATTAGTGTATTATGTTATGGCTTAAACTTAATAAACAAAACCCTAAACCTATTTTATAATGAGTTGGCTGCACGCCGCTTATTCCAGCAGCTATTTTCACATTTTTCTAGAAGCAAACAGCAGCCCATCGGTTTTTCTTCATAGCTTTAAAGCAAGCTCCCTCCTCGCTCCCCCGGTGCTTGTACTGCGCGCGTATCTTCGAGTTTTCAAGCGTATAATCGTTAAGGCACGCCATGTATCTCCTTTCTCATCATTTACACCATGTTTATATGATGTTGTATATGTTTTTGCATGAAATTTCATTGGCCCATTGTATGGCATCTTTTTTGCAAAGGTTTTGGCATAAACATACATTTATCTTGTGTACAACTCACGTTTTTCATGTCCTTGTGCAAGAGGCTGCCTAATTTGAGTGCTAGGGTGCTGATAATGTTGAGAAAGAAGAGGGTTAGGGCTGGAGTTGAAACTTGGTTGGTTTAGGTGAGGGCCGATCGGTACTTGGTGTAGTTTGGCTCGGTTTTGGCAAAATCTAAGGCTTTGGTGTGTGCCGCCTTGCATGGCTCGATTTCCAGCCAACAAGCTGACCCTATTGTGTGACGTGGCTGGAAGAGGGCCATGCACAGCTGGTCGTGGTCTAGGAGTTGGTCGTAGGGCTAGGTTAATATGTGGCTCGGTTGTCTTGTGCGGCAAGGGTTTGTGGGTATTGCAAGGGGCTGGTGTTTTGGGCAGTAGGGTTAGCTAGGGTTAATCAAGGAGAGCCTCTTGGGTTCGAACATGGTCCCAGTATATTTGGTTAGGTGCTGGTCTGTTTGGTCTTGGGCTAAGTTAGTGCATTAGGGTTTCGAGTATGCACGTACAGAAAATTCCAGCAACTTTAGGTTATTGTGGGAGGGTCATAAGGGGTCTGAAATAAGGGGTTTAGAGGCTGGTCATGTAGGATAAAGTCATGGTTTAAGTTGCGAAAAATTTGGTAAAGTTTCGGGTTGATTCGGGTTAAAACCGGGACCCTGGTCCAAATTTTAAAACAAATCGCTTAAGTTTTGAAACAGGCTCGAGTTTACGTCTAAGAAATGCTTATTATTGTGTTATGTTGTATTTTAAGGAGTTTGGTAACCTTTTGGTCGAAATTTAGAGGTTCAGGGGTAAAATGGTCATTTCGGGATTCCAGGGGCAAAATGGTCATTTTGCACCCGGGTCCAGTTTTTTGTCCGGGCAGTGCCCTGATAAAAAATTTAACATGTTTTTAAATGTTTATGTATCACGTATATGACTTTTTACGTAATTATAAAAAATACGTTGCATTCTTGAATTTAAGGAAAATTTACGTATATGCATGATTTTGATAAGTGATGAAAATGATGATATTTTTGAAGGATCAGAATTGGTTGTGACTGACGATTTATGTATACGATGATGATGAGGCCTAGGCCCAATGGATGAGTAATACTGTCGCTGAGGTCCGAAAGCCGCCGGGTGCCACGGTTATACGTAGATGGATCCATCAAATTGAGCTGATACGATAGAGCTGATACAAAAGTCACAACTAATGAACTGAATTGAATTAAAGAAAATGTATATGTATGTGATGATATGATGAGACATGTTTTGACACGTTATGCTATTATATGACATGTTTACGTTTATGATTTTAATATGTTGATTACAATATTTTTCACTGTTGCATGTTATGTATATGTACTTGCTATTAACATTGCAGGTGTGTTGAGTCTTTAGACTCACTAGGTGTTAATATTGCAGGTGAGCATTTTGATCAGGAGACTGGAGGTGATGATGACTGAACAAGCGGAGCTCGTGGCGCACGTTAACCCGAGGACCTTGTATTCTTCCGCAAGAATATGATTTTATGGGAACACGTTTAAACATTTTTTTTAAATGGTTGATGATTTTATTTTGTTGAGGGTTTGACAAATTTTTCACGTGCTGGACGTTTTATATTTTTAAAAACAGTAATGGTTTACGTTGGTTGCTCTTTTCATAATTTTAACTGTAGTTATTGCATTCAGTAGTGGATGATTTTACAAAATGCATGTTTCGAATTTTATGGATTTACGTAGGCATGGTTTAGGCCATTGCATTAAAAAAAAAATTGTTCAATAGAATTTTAAAATGAGCAGACGTTTCAGGAAGGACTTACGTTATGCATGCTGAGCAAGCGGAGACAGACACTACGCTTATTACAGGTACTTCGACTATTTAAGCATTTTATTTTGCTTTATTGCTTGAGATAAAAGCGTGGAGGTTAGAATTAAATCGAGATGCATTGAACCTGACGATTTAGAATTGTATGTTTCAAATTTTAAGGTATTAGGCATAGAATTTTCCAACCATTGGCTATAGGGATCAAATTGTAGAAGATCGAAAACTTAAGGGAATAAATAGCAATTTTTGAAAATTTATGAAGGAAATTTGGACAAAATTCGAAAATTTTAAGGGGTCATTTGGTAATTTTCCAAATTTAAGGGGTTGAAATGCTAATATGGGAAACTAGAACGGCCTAGATGATATTAAATTTCTAAATTTTATTGCCTTAATCGAGTATATTACAATTATTATTAGGACAAATTTTTTTAGCGGACGTAGCTATTTACGCTTTGCTGGATTATGGAGCTACGCATTATTTCATTTATGAATCCTTCGTGAAACAATTGGGAATTTTACCACTGGACGTAGAGTCGGGATTCAGAGTTACAGTACCTTCTGGCGAACATATAGTCTCTACAAGCATGTTCAAGGATGTGGAGCTCAAATTGCAAAAGAATGTAGTACAAGCAAACCTTATTGTATTACCAATGCCCGAGTTCGACATTATTTTGGGCATGGATTGGCTCACACTTGAACGAAGCTACTATTGATTTTTAGCGGAGGTCAGTATCAATTAGACCGCCCAATAAAAAAGCGTTCATCTTTGAGGCTGCACAAAACAATCAAATGCCGCATATCATTTCATGCATCCGTGCAAAGAAGCTTATCCGGAGAGGCTGTCAAGGTTTTCTTGCTAGTATTATATCTGTACCCATCACTGACAGTCGATCAATCGAGGATGTGGAGGTTGTCAAGGATTTTCCGCACGTGTTCCCTGACTATGTTTCTGATATCCCACCCGAGCGAGAGGTGGAATTTGCTATTGAGTTGATTCCTGGTACTGTGCCGATATCTAAGGCACCGTATCGCCTAGCACCTGCTGAAATGAAAGAATTAAAAGATCAAATTCAAGAGCTACTAGACAAGGGATTTATTCGCCCTAGTTTCTCTCCATGGGGCGCGCCAATACTACTTGTGAAGAAAAAGGATGGGAGCATGAGACTGTGCATCGACTACTGAGAGCTGAATAGAGTGACAGTGAAGAATAAGTATCCATTAACCCGAATCGAAGATTTGTATGATCAATTGCAAGGAGTTTTGTTATTTTCAAAGATAGATTTACGTTCTGGATATCATCAGTTGAGAGTAAAAGAGGTGGATGTGCACAAGACGGCTTTCAAAACGCGTTATGGGCATTATGAGCTTTTTTGATGCCTTTTGGATTGACTAATTCTCCGGAGATCTTCATGGATCTCATGAATCGCATATTCCAGCCGTAACTCGATCAGTTTATGTTGGAAACTTAATTTCGGAGTTTGACAAATTGAAAGTGAAAATATTGAACAACTGATCAAGATAGCTAAAGGAAACTGAACTGAAGAGTAGTAATTGATAGTTGCCTGAACTGAAGATTAATGCGTATATAATCAAAGACAACTGAACTGATCAAAGCTAACTGAAGCTGTGCAGTCAACTGGACGATCAGTTGAGACTGATCAGTTACACAACAATCAGTTGAGACTGATCAGTTACACACTAATAAGTTAATCCTATCGGCTAAAAGAAGGCAACTGATTTTATCAGCTTTACACGTCATCAGTTAAAAGGACAAAGCCAACAACCGACAGTTTGTACAGAACAGAGGGAACACCACATTTTAGAAAAGTTATAGTGTACGACTGCCAGAAGAATTTTGACGTGGCTTTACAATGGATATAAAGATTCAAATGCATTCATTGATACCGTTGGAAGCAAAACCTATAAATAGCTGAGAGGATCAGCTGAATAGAGGTTACCGAGTTACCCAGTTATTGAAACCTCGTTACAAGTTTAGCAAAAACTCTACACGTATTCTTTGAAAGCTCAGTCATTCAAAAGCTCACGCTTAACATACATATCAATAGCTTTCAGGCTATACCTTGAGCTTAAGCACAAACACTCACTGTTATTGTAATGCCCGAGATGTGAGTTGGTAATCAGAAATTATTAATGCATGATTTGATGTATTTATCGAAGGCCGAAGAAGCGACGTTGTGATTCGATTTTTAGTTGCAAAATATATTGTTGGGGCAGAAAAGACAGTGCACCCGCGGTCCAAAAGACAGTGCACCCGCGGTCCAAAAGACAGTGCACCCGCGGTCATTTCTCATGAAATGTTGAAAGTTTACAGAAGCTTGAGCGCACCCGCACCAATAAAGGCACCGCACCTGCGGTGGTGTACCGCACCCGCGGTGGTGTACCGCACCCGCGGTTGAGTTTCTGGAAATTTTGGATGTGCACCAGTACGCCCAGCGCACCCGCGGTTGAGGAGCTAGCGCACCCGCGGTGCAACGTGCTGAATGAAAAATATGACACTTGCCTTTAGCCATGCAATATAATGTGTTGTCTTCTATTCTCCATTCTTCAGCAGCAAGCACCGAGAGAAAGTTCCTGAAATTCCTTCAAGTTGCATCCTAGCTTAAACTGTTGGTTCTGAATGATCCGGCCAACCGATTTTGATCCGAGTATAGATTATTGCTCCTTGCGTCACTAGCTTCATAAGGATGTAAGTTTCTTGAGTTTCCAACATGATTCAGATTTTTATGTGTTGGAGAAATTATGATATGATTATTATTAGATGTTCTTGAGATTACAAGCAACGTATATCCACAATCGGATCGAAGAACGGACATCGTATGCTATTGTTATTATTTTTCAGCATGTATCGAATTTGAGAATATGCAGATTTTGAGATTATGATGTATAGATTGTGATGGTTATGAGTTGATGATATAGTTCTTGTGTTGATATTATTGGTATCGCGAGATTACGCCGTTATTCCGTCGAAATGTACCGAGATTGAATATTGATCCGTATGTGTATCGTTGTGAGTTAGAGATTGATAAGGTACATTGTATATATGACATTTCAGATTGAGATCGACAAGGTTCAACTTCAAGACTTCGACCTCGACAAAGACTGAACAACGACAGGTATAATTCAATGTTGATTCGGGAAGAATAACTCGAATTAGACACGATTTGAGTTTCCCAAAATCACATACTAGATTGTTGTTATGTTAACGTTTTACTTATTGATTTATAAGCAAAGTATTGAGATAGGAGAGTCTATGGCAGAGTTGCCAAGCCGGACGTTCGGTTGTATTGATGTGCGTAGGAGAAGATCGACTCCTATTGTAGATATTCGATACAGAGTAGATCGAAGTCTGGGAATGAGACGTACCGCCACCCCGATTGGGAGAGTAGGTGGGAGACTTGTTACGTTTTATTCACACCGGGATCCCTAGATTTAGATATGAGTCAAGTCGAGTTAAAGAGTTTGGTTTACAGATTTGTATTGTTTATATTTTACTGACTATGATTTATGTCATTTGCCAATTGCTTATGCTTTTGCATGTGATCTGATTTCACGACATGCATGTATACATGTTTTATACTGGGATTTGTTCTCACCGGAGTTTTTTCCGGCTGTTGTTGTGTCTGTATGTGTGCATGACAACAGGTGGGACAGGATCAGGGTCGAGACGAGGATGAGAGATTGGATAGCGTGGTGATTTCGGGCGTAGAAGATTACTAGTGATTTTACATGTGATTTGTAGTTTGTATTAAACACTAGTTGGTATAAACGTATTAGAACATGACATGTATTTTTGTTTGTTGAAATAAAATTGAGAGAGATCTTGTGTATGATTTGTATACATTTGTTTATGATGTTAAAAGAAAAATTTTGACCCACATTTTCTAGCAAAGATCCAATTAATCCCAAATAAAATTGAGTTAGAGCCCGGGTCCCCAAAATAGGTGGTATCAGAGCAGTAGGTTCTGTAGACTGAGATAGAAGCAAGTGAGCGGGGTAGATCGAGTTTTCTTCCTTGCTTTGGGTGCTAGCATGATTTATTGCTTTCACTATTACATGTTGTCTTGTATCTGAGTTGATTACAACATGTACATGTAAAGAGTGAATCAGAACCGATTCTGGATCAGAGGTATATGATCAGAGGAGGACTGAGGTAGAATGTATAGATTGTGTACTAATCTGTTTGATAATCAGATATGCCTCCTCGAAGAGCAACAGTGCCTGTGCGCCCAGTGCCAGAACAGGGCAATACGTCCAATGATCCGATGGATGTGACTGCAACACTGATGGAGACTTTGTTGAAAAGGTTTCAGTCGTTCAGACCACCGACATTGAAGGGCACCGAGAATTCTGTTGATTGCGAAAGTTGGCTAGATGATATAGAAATGTTGTTTGAGTCCCTTGCTTATACAGATGAACGGAGAGTGAAACTAATTGGGCATCAGTTGCAAGAAGTGGCGAAGAGTTGGTGGCTCACAACAAAGAGAGCATTGGAGCATCGAGGTATAGATATTACTTGGAAGGTGTTTAAAGCAGAATTTTATCAACGCTTCTTTCCAGTGTCCTATAGAAAAGATAAGGGTGCCGAGTTTGTCAACCTAAGACAGGGACAATTGAATATCGAAGAATATGTAGCAAAGTTCTCTACCTTGCTCCGATTTGCTCCGTATGTTGCAGAAAATGATGAGGCCGTAGCAGATCAGTTTATCAATGGCTTGCATCCGGAGATCTTTACTTTGGTGAACACCGGTCGACTGAACAACTTTGCAGATGCTTTAAACCGAGACAATGGAGCGGAAGCGGGCCTGATTAAGCAACGAGGACTTTTGTATGCTGCTCCGATTCTGAGACCTCCACAGCCCGCCACTCAGTTTCCATATCCTCCTCCCAGATTTGATAGCGGTGGTAGTAATAGTGGCAAGAAAGATCAGTTGAAAGCCCGAGGAAAACAATTCAAGAAGTCGGGTAGCAGTTCATCGAGCTCCAGTGGGTCACGACAGAGGGGTCCTGGCCAGAGTTCAGATTATACAGGTGTGTATTGCAGTACTTGTGGAGGCAGACATTCTACAGAGCAGTGTCAGGGAGTGATGGGTCGATGCAACATCTGCAGACAGCAGGGGCACTTTGCCAGAGTCTGTCCACAGAGAAGTTCTTAGCGATTCCAGGGGGCAGGTTCATCTGCATCAGTGCCTCAGATTGAGAGACAGGCATCCTCTGTACATTCATTCCAGCCGCCACCTGCACAGCCCCAGCAGAGGCCAGGAGGAAGCTAGACAGTGAGCCAACCTCCTAGACAGCAGGCTCGAGTATTTGCATTGACAGAAGAGCAGGCCTAGGATGCACCAGATGATGTGATCGCAGGTAACTGTTTTCTTTGCGGTTATTTTGCCTATGTATTAATAGATACGGGTGCATCTCATACATTTAAATATGAGAGATTTGCATTGATGCATACTTTGCCTGTCGAGTCTTTATCTACTGTAGTGTCTATTTCTTCTCGTTTGGGGAGTGGTCTGATATCCGTGTCATCGGTTAGACATTGTGTACTACAGTTCGAGGGTCATGAGATTGACTTAGATTGCATTGTGCTGGGGTTGTCTGATTTTGACTGTATTGTCGGTATTGATATGTTAACCAAGTACAGAGCCACTGTAGATTGTTTCCAGAAGATTGTCAGATTCAGACCAGAGATGGAGTGGAAATTCTACGGTAAGGGTTCCAGAGCTCGGATTCCCTTTATATCTGTGTTGTCTATGAGTCGATTGTTGCAGAAAGGAGCAGAGGGGTTCCTTATATATTCAGTAGACTTACTGAAACCGAGTCCGTACATTGGCAAGATCTGCCAGTGGTATGCGAGTTTGCTGATGTATTCCCAGACGAGATTCCAGGGTTACCTCCATTTCGAGAGGTAGATTTCAGCATCGATCTCATACGAGGTACTGTTCCTATTTCGAGAACTCCCTATAGAATGGCGCCAATAGAGCTGATAGAATTGAAAAAACAGTTAGAAGATTTACTGGCCAAGGGGTACATTAGACCGAGTGTGTCTCCTTGGGGCGCTTCAGTGTTATTTGTTCGAAAGAAAGACGGTTCGATGAGATATTATATTGATTACCGGCAACTGAACAAGGCGACGGTAAAGAACAAATACCCTTTGCCTCGTATCGATGATTTATTTGACCAGTTGCAGGGTTCTTCTGTATATTCCAAGATCGATCTGAGATCTGGATATCACCAGCTGAGGGTCAGAGATTCTGATATACCGAAGACAGCGTTCAGAACCAGGTATGGACATTATGAGTTTATTGTCATGCCTTTTGGTTTAACGAATGCTCCAGCTGTAATTATGGGTCTAATGAACCGTGTCTTTCAGAAGTATTTGGATGAGTTTGTTATTGTTTTCATTGATGATATTCTGGTGTATTCAAAGAATGAGACTGATCATGCTGACCATTTGAGAACAGTATTGGGAATTTTGAGAACAGAGAAATTATATGCTAAACTGTCAAAATGTGAGTTTTGGCTGAGATAGGTGTCTTTCTGGGGCATATCATATCTGGAGGCGGTATTTCTGTCGATCCGAGTAAAGTTGAGGCTGTAATCAGTTGGCCTAGACCGACATCAGTGCCAGAGATACGCAGTTTCATGGGTTTGGCAGGCTACTATCGACGATTTATTAAAGATTTCTCCAGTATTGCAAAGCCAATTACTCAGTTGACGCAGAAGAATGCTCCGTTTGTTTGGTCAGAAGCTTGTGAGTCCAGCTTCCTAGAATTGAAGAAGATATTGACCAGTGCTCCTGTCATGACGATTCCTTCAGGTACAGGTGATTTCGTTGTATATTGTGATGCATCTCACAGAGGGCTAGGATGTGTTCTTATGCAGCGAGGGCATGTTATTGTTTATGCCTCGAGACAGTTGAAGACACACGAAACTCGTTACCCAATTCATGATCTTGAATTGGCAGCCATCGTCTTTGCATTGAAGATATGGCGACATTACTTGTACGGTGAGAAGTTCGAGAGTTATTCTGATCACAAGAGCCTGAAATACCTATTTTCACAGTCAGAGTTGAATATGAGACAACGTAGATGGCTCGATTTATTGAAGGACTTCGATTACGAGATCAAGTACTATCCAGGGAAGTCCAATGTAGCAGCAGATGCCTTGAGTCGGAAGGTATGTTCTCTATCCTTATCGACAATAGGTGTTTCGAATTTAATAGAAGATTGCTGTTTGTCTGGGTTAGTTTTTGATACCGATTGTAAGCCATTGAGATTATGTGCTATTCATGTTGAACCGGAATTGATTGTGAGAATCAAGGAGGCACAGAAAGTGGATCAGAATGTTCACAAATCGGTTAAGATGGTCAGATCCGGGCATCAATCAGAGTATCAGGTACATGATCATATTTTGTATGTGAATAACCGTCTCGTAGTGCCAGATGTTTCAGACTTGAAACAACAGATTATGTCAGAAGCGCACTGTAGTCGATTCAGTATTCATCTTGGTTGCAGAAAGATGTATAATGATTTAAAGACACAGTTCTGGTGGAAACAGATGAAGACTGATATTGCAGAGTTTGTGTCTAAGTGCCTGAATTGCCAACAGGTGAAGGCCGAGAGAAAGAAACCCGGAGGTTTACTTCAGAGCTTATCTATTCCTGAATGGAAGTGGGATCACATTTCCATTGATTTCGTTACGAAGTTACCACGATCTTCCCAGGGTTGTGATGCGATTTGGGTCGTGATTGACAGATTGACCAAATCCGCATGATTTATTCCATATAGAATGACGTACCGACATGATCAGATGGCAGAGATATATGTCAGAGAGGTAGTCAGACATCATGGTGTGCCGAAGTCTATCGTATCAGATCGTGATCCCCGATTCACTTCACACTTCTGGCACAGTTTGCAGCAGGCTTTAGGTACGACATTACACCTGAGTACTGCATATCATCCTCAGACAGACGGACAGTCAGAGCGGACTATCCAGACACTGGAGGATATGCTGAGAGCTGTAGTGCTATACTTTGGCACTAGTTGGCAAGATTCACAACCATTATGTGAATTCTCGTACAACAACAGCTATCAGACAAGCATCGAGATGGCACTGTTTGAAGCATTATATGGCAAGAAGTGCAGATCTCCTCTGTATTGGGATGATATCTCTGAAGTACCAGAACTTGGACCTGACATGATCCGAGAAATGATAGAAAAAGTGAAAATAATTCAGACGAGAATGAAGACAGCGCAAGAGAGACAGGCCAAGTATGAGAATATTCGACGCCGACCATTAGTGTTTGAACAAGGAGATAGAGTATTTTTGAAGATTTCTCCGTTCAAAGGCGTTGTCAGATTTGGCAGACGCGGGAAATTGTCTCCTCGATATATTGGTCCCTATGAGATTCTCGAGAAGATAGGAGATCGTGCCTATCGACTCGCCATTCCGCCTTCTTTACCGGAATACATGATGTTTTTCATGTATCTATGTTGCGGAAGTATATGCCAGATGATTCGCATGTTCTTCAACCTAACGAAGCAGAGCTTGACGACACTCTGAGTTATATTGAACAGCCGATTCAGATTCTTGATTGCAAAGAAAAACAACTCAGAACAAAAATCATTCCACTAGTGAAAATTCAATGGAGTCGTCATGACGTTGAAGAAGCGATTTGGGAGATAGAGGCGGACATGAGACAGAAATATCCCGAGTTATTTCGATGAGGTGAGTTCCTGTTTAGCTTCTGTTATTATTGCTTCTTTTACGTGCTTTTATTGATTGCCTACGATTTAGAGGACGAAATCATTTCTTAGAGGGGGAGAAATGTAATGCCCGAGATGTGAGTTGGTAATAATAAATTATTAATGCATGATTTGATGTATTTATTGAAGGCCAAAGAAGTGACGTTGCGATTCGATTTTTAGTTGCAAAATATATTGTTGGGGCAGCAAAGACAGTGCACCCGCGGTCCAAAAGACAGTGCTCCCGCGGTCATTTCTCATGAAATGTTGAAAGTTTACAGAAGCTTGAGCGCACCCGCACCAGTAAAGGCACCGCACCCGCGGTGAAAAAGATACCGCACCCGCGGTCGAGCTTCTGGAAATTTTGGATGTGCACCAGTACACCCAGCGCACCCGCGGTTGAGGAGCTAGCGCACCCGCGGTGCAACGTGCTGAATGAAAAATAAGAAACTTGCCCTTAGCCGTGCAATATAATGTGTTGCCTTCTATTCTCCATTCCTCAGCAGCAAGCACCGAGAGAAAGTTTCTGAAATTCCTTCAAGTTGCATCCGAGTATAGATTATTGCTCCTTGCGTCACTAGCTTCATAAGGATGTAAGTTTCTTGAGTTTCCAACATGATTCAGATTTTTATGTGTTGGAGAAATTATGATATGATTATTATTAGATGTTCTTGAGATTACAAGCAACGTATATCCACAATCGGATCGAAGAACGGACATCGTATGCTATTGTTATTATTTTTCAGCATGTATCGAATTTGAGAATATGCAGATTTTGAGTTTATGATGTATAGATTGCGATGGTTATGAGTTGATGATATAGTTCTTGTGTTGATATTATCGGTATCGCGAGATTACGCCGTTATGCGTCGAAATGTACCGAGATTGAATATTGATCCGTATGTGTATTGTTGTGAGTTAGAGATTGATAAGGTACATTGTATATATGTCATTTCAGATTGAGATCGACAAGGTTCGACTTCAAGACTTCGACCTCGACAAAGAGTGAACAACAAAAGGTATAATTCAATGTTGATTCGGGAAGAATAACTCGAATTAGACACGATTTGAGTTTCCCAAAATCACATACTAGATTGTTGTTATGTTAACGTTTTACTTATTGATTTATAAGCAAAGCATTGAGATAGGAGAGTCTATGGCAGAGTTGCCAAGCCAGACTTTCGATTGTATTGATGTGCGTAAGAGAAGATCGACTCCTATTGTAGATATTCAATACAAAGTAGATCGAAGTCTGGGAATGAGACGTACCGCCACCTCGATTGGGAGAGTAGGTGGGAGACTTGTTACATCTTATTCACACCGGGATCCCTAGATTTAGATATGAGTCGAGTCGAGTTAAAGAGTTTGGTTTACAGATTTGTATTGTTTATATTTTACTGACTATGATTTATGTCATTTGCCAATTGCTTATGCTTTTGCATGTGATGTGATTTCACGACATGCATGTATACATGTTTTATACTGGGATTTGTTCTCACCGGAGTTTCCGGCTGTTGTTGTGCCTGTATGTGTGCATGACAACATGTGGGACAGGATCAGGGTCGAGACGAGGATGAGAGATTGGATAGCGTGGTGATTTCGGACGTAGAAGATTACTAGTGATTTTACATGTGATTTGTAGTTTGTATTAAACACTAGTTGCTATAAACGTATTAGAACAGGACATGTATTTATGTTTGTTGAAATAAAATTGAGAGAGATCTTATGTATGATTTGTATACATTTGTTTATGATGTTAAAAGCAAAATTTTGACCCACATTTTCGAGGAAATATCCAATTAATCCCAAATAGATTTGAGTTAGAGCCCGGTTCCCTACAGTTATTATATTTGATCATGTAGAGATCAGTTGTACTTTGTATTTACATCAGTTGAGTACTGATAATTTTTATTGATACTAAGTGTTTTAGTCTTGGCAGTGTTAAGTCCAAACTGAAGTGGGTGTACAAATCATTGTATAGATCAAAGTCTTATAGTGTATATCCTATCTTCGAGATAGAAGGGGTGACGTAGGAGTATTTGAAATCTTCAAACATCAACAAAATCATGTGTTCTTTCTTATCAGTTTTATTCTATCTATCATTCAGATATTTCCTTACTTTTATTAAGTTAACATATTGACAATGACAACAAGATTCGTGAACTCAGCTTATCACTAAACTGATTCAACCATCGAAGAAGTTGTGAAAAATTGTCAAGTTTTTATTCAAACCCCCCCCCCCCCCCCCCTCCACACCCTTCTAAACATTTTTTTACACCCAACCGATCCTAACAAGTGGTATTAGAGCAGTTGAATCTTGTTTCTGAATATTTCTTATCTACAAAATCTGATTACCAGGTCTTCCTTCAATAAAATTCTAATGTTCTCAAGAGAAGAGTTTGATGAATGGAAGATTAGAATGCAGGCTCATCTAGCTGCACAAGATGATGACATGTGGTATGTTATCACTGACGGACCCATGAAAATAGTGAAAGCCAATACTGCCGTTGCCATAACTGATGGTGCACCACATAGTATTGAAAATCTCAAAGAAGAATGGACATCAGAAGATAAGAGGAAAGCCAACCTAGACAATGTTGCTAAAGATATTTTGTTTAAAACCTTGGATAAGGTTAAATTCAGTAAGATCAAGCACTGCAAAATAACAAAAGAAATTTGGGAAAAATTAGGGGCAATGAACAGACTAAAGATAACAAAATATCTGTTGTTGTTCAAAAGTTTGATAAAATCAAAATAAAGACTGGAGCGTCTATGAACGAATATGATGAGAGAGTCAGCAACATCATAAATGTACTGAATGCACTTGGAAAAGTGTATTCAAACAAAGAAGTAGGGCTGAAGGTTGTTCGAGGTCTTCCCAAGGAATTGGATGTTAAGACCATGGCCATGAGAGAATCAATGAACCTAAATAAGGTCGAACTACATGATTTGTTTGGTGATCTAAAAGCCTATGATTTTGAGATGCAAACAAGAGAAGGAGAACCCTCTACACCAGCAGCTGCAACTGCTCTTAGTGCTCACAAAGTGGAACCAACTGGTTCAGTTGAGAAAACTATTGATCAGCTTAGTAGTGACACAATGTCATTATTTGTAAAGAAATTTGGAAAGTTCATGAGGAGAAACCAGGGTTCATACCAACGAAACTATCAGAAGATCAATTCCAAGGAAGAACCAAACTCGTTCTTCAACTATGGGAAGCAAGGTCATTTGATTGCTGACTGTCCAAAACCAAAGAAGGACAGCAGAAATTCAACTGATAAAGGGAAGAAATCAGTTTAATACAAGATAAGAGACAGGAATGAAAAAAGATCATTCAAGAAGAAACATGAAGTACTGCTAGCTGAAGAGAGCAAATCTAAATGGGCAGAGACTGACAGTGAAAAGTCAGACTCAGAAAGCTTAGTTAGCTCTAGTGATGTTGAAGAAGAAGTTAAATTTTTAATGGCAAATGAGGCAGAACTAGAGTCAACAAGTGAACAACTATTTGATTTCAGCTCTACTGATTTCACACGAGAAAAACTCATTGACACTTTGCATGACATGGTGAATGTGTATCACAAACTTGCTCGCTCATTTGAAAAATACAAAACTGAGCAAACTGATCCCATGGACAACAAAACTGAAACTGATGATTCAGTTGAATTGTTGAGTCTAAGAAAGGAGATTGCAAAACAAAAGACTGAAATGAGTGAGAACCAATCTTTGATTCATCATTTGAAAAAAGAAATTTCAAAACAAACTGATTTGATTCAAGTTTGGAACAAATCATTAGTCACGCTGACTGAAATGAAAATTTTGCAAAAATCAGTTACTGATAAAACTTGTTTAGGCTTCAATTGCATTGAGGAAACCTCTGCAAGTGATACAATGCCCAATTTGATTGAACACAAAGGAAAATACATTAACTTTGTGAAATCAACAATGGTACAAGAATTATTTGAACCAAGTAAACCAAATGTCCAACCGATTGAACCTAAAAACATAGCAAAACGGTTCGGAATTGGGTATAGCCCAAAGAGTTCAACTGATTCAAGAAACTGGACACCTAAAAAGTTCAGTTATAAAAATCAAAACTCTAAGGATGGCTACTACAATTACTATAACTATAAATCAGCTCAAAGGAGATATCGGGTAAACAAGCAGTTGAAAAAGTTTAACAATCATATTGTTTCATCCGCACACCACACACCTAACACACACAAACCGGGAAAAATTATTTGGAACACAACAACTAGGAAGTCAGTTAGACTAATCCAAGTCTGGGTTCCTAAGGACTAATCAGTTTAGGACCCAAATAGATGTGGGTACCAAGATTATATATTTTGTGTGATTACAGGTAAAAGAAACAACAAAAGAATCAATCTGGTACTTGGACAATGGATGCTCGCGTCACATGACAGGGGATGGAAGTTTGCTATCCCAACTGATAAAATACACTGGTCCAAACATCAGTTTTGGAGACAACTCTAAAGGTAGAACTGTGGGTAAAGGTAAGCTTTTCCATGGTAACATTATCATTAAAGATGGCTTACGGGTTGATAATTTGAAGTATAACTTGATTAGAATCAGTCAGTTGTGCGACAATAATTTCTCAGTCCAATTCAACAAACACACATGCACTGTTAAGAGCTCAACTGATGAAATAATTATAATTGGTGATCGTTGTGGAAACACTTATAAATTCAGTTGGACTAATCAAACTAATGCACCAGTATGTTTTGTAGCTTCAAAATCTTCCAAAAACTGGTTGTGGCATAAAAGGTTGAACAATTTAAACTTTAAGTCTATTGCTAATCTGAGTAACCATAATCTTGTAACTGGTCTGTCTAAAATTGATTTTTCAAAAGACAAGGTTTGTTCAGCGTGTCAGTTTGGTAAACAAGTAATATCTTCATTCAAAAATAAGGGTAGTAAATATTCCTCCAGATGCTTAGAACTGCTGCATATGGATCTTTTTGGTCCAATACCAGTCATGAGTTTAGGGGGAATGAAATACACCTTGGTAATCGTTGATGATTTTTCAAGATTTACTTGGGTTATCTTTCTTAAATCAAAAGATCAAACTGCTGCACAACTGATTAAGATTATTAAATGAAAAATCAGTTGGAATTGACAGAATAAGATCTAATCGAGTAATTGAATTTGCCAATCAAAATCTTTCTCAGTTTTTACAATATACTAGAATTAAGCATGATTTATCAGCAGCTAGAACACCTCGGCAAAATGGTGTAGTTGAGAGAAGAAATCGAACTCTTAAAGAAGCTTCTATAACAATGTTTGCTGATTCTGGTATTTCTCAAAGATTTTGGGCAGAAGCAGTAAACACTGCATGTTACACTCAAAACAGATCAATGATTAACAAAAATCATTTGAAAACTCCATATGAGATCTAGAATGGACATAAAAGTGTGGTGTCTTATTTCAGAATATTCGGTTGCAGATGCTTTATTCACGATAATGACAAAAATCATTTAAAACCATTTGATACAAAATCTACAGAAGGAATATTTCTGGATTATTCATCAGTTAGTAAAGCTTATAGAGTCTTTAATAAATTCTCTTTGAATGTAGAAGAATCGATTCATGTTGTATTTGATGAATCGGCACTAACTGATAAGCCAACTGATCTAGTTGAGCTAGTTGATCGCTTTACAGATATAAGTTTGGAGGATGATAGTGAAGAAGAAGTTCATATCAATCGAAATCTACTTCAAACACCTGAACCAGTAGTGCTGGATCAATCAGTTGAACAAGAAATTGCTCATGATAATCATTTAGTAGAACAAACTGATGAAATTTAAATACCAACTTAAGCTGCAGCATCTGAAACTGAAGAGAACGTTCAGTTACCAATTGAAACAGTTGCTGAGATCGATACAACAAATGCTGAATACAGATGGAAGAAATCACATCCACCAAAATTGGTGATAGGTAATCCATGAGATACAGTAAGAACTCGGAATCAAATGATTAATTTATTTATCAATTCAGCTTCTGTTTACAAAATAGAACCAAAGAAAACTGATGAAGCTCTTGTTGATCTTAACTGCATAAATGCTATGCAAGAAGAGCTAAATCATTTTACCCATAACAATGTCTAGAATTAGTTCCAAGACCAGTTTCTAAAACCATTATAGGTATAAAGTGGGTATACAGGAATAAACTGAACGAAGATGGTTCAGTTGTGCGCAATAAAACGAGGCTAGTAGCACAAGGATATAGGCAAGAAGAAGGAATTGATTACGACGAGACATATGCACCAGTTGCAAGACTGGAAGCAATCAGAATGTTCCTTGCTTATGCCTCATACAAAGACTTCAAAGTCTATCAAATGGATGTCAAGAGTGCATTTTTAAATGGTTAGTTGCAGGAAGAAGTGTATGTTGAACAACCACCAGGTTTTATTAATCAATCTCTTCCTGACCATGTTTATTATTTGAACAAAGCTTTGTATGGTCTTAAATAAGCTCCCAGAGCTTGGTATGAGACCTTATCAAAATACTTAAGTGATCATGATTTCACTGTTGGAACAGTGGATAAGACTTTGTTCAAATTTACTAAAAATGATCATATTTTACTTGTGCAAATATACGTTGATGATATTATTTTTGGGTCAAATAACCCCAAATTATGTGAGAAATTTGCCAAGTTAATGCAGGAAAAGTTTGAGATGAGTATGATGGGTGAACTGACATTCTTTCTTGGATTGCAAGTGAAGAAACTAGAGGCTGGTACTTTTATCAGTCAGACAAAATACACGAAGGAACTGCTTAAGAAATTTGGAATGAAGACATGTTCAGCTGTAAATATTCCCATTAGTTCATCAATTAAATTAGATAATGATGAAGGGGGAATATCAGTTGAGATGCCACTCTACAGAGGTTTAATAGGTTCTTTATTATACCTACATGCTACTCGTCCTCATGTTGTATTTTTTGGTTGCATGTGTGCTAGATTTCAAGCTGATCCTAAGCAATCGCATTATTCAGCTACCAAACGCATATTGAAATATCTTAAAGGCACACAAAATGTGGGCTTATGGTATGCTAAGCACTCATCTTTCAATTTAGTTGGATATTCAGATGCCGATTATGCAGGATGTAAGCTTGATCGTAAAAGCACCAGTGGATCATGTCAGTTTCTAGGATACAGACTGATCTCATGGTTCAGCAAAAAGCAAACATCCATAGAAACTTCCACAACTTAAGCAGAGTATTTAGCTGCTGGAAGTTGATGCGCTCAATTGCTCTGGATTCAGCAACAACTGAAGGATTATGGAGTCATTGCAGAAGAATCACCAATCTTTTGTGATAATACAAGCACGATTGCAATTACATACAATCGAGTTCTTCACTCCAGAACCAAACACATTGATGTCAGACATCACTTCATCAAAGACCATGCTCTAAAGAAAGAGATTAGACTGGAGTATATTTCAACTGAACAACAAGCAGCTGACATCTTCACCAAACCATTATCCGAGACTAAGTTTTCTTACTTTCGTAATATTATTGATTTAATTGATTTGTCTTAATTGCATTTTGTTATGTTAGTTTGTTTTGTCAGTTAGTGATTACTCAATTTCTTATTAACGGCTTTTTAGTTAGTATCAGTTAGAATGTAGAAATAAAGTAAAGCAGTAAAGAACATACAAACATAACTGAAATAAAATTTTTATTGATTAAAACGATTAGCTATTACATTGTCTATTTATTTTTCTACTTATAACATCCAGGAGTTCATCCATGCTGTTATCTTAACAGTAGCAGCTTTCATGAACTCATCTGAAAATGCAATGTTTTTCAGAGCCCTCTGCTCCTTGAGAAGCATTAGATGGTAGACACCTTCGTCTGTATAGATGTCTGAAGCTTGAGTGACGTTGAGGCTCCACATATATTTGTTTTCAGTTGCCACTCGCTTTCAAGTGACAACCTGTCCCTCCTCTCGGAAGGATTGCAGCTCTTGGATTTTTTTCCAAGTTGATAGTGTCTTCTGTTGCGTGTTTTCTTGATTGCTCACAAGTACACGACGTCAAGTTATAGTAAAATTTATTTTTGAGTACGAGTGTCGATCCCACAAGGAGTGTAAACTAAAATTATATCAATGCTTGTAATTAAAATAATCACAAATTTATTTAGAAAAATCAATAAGAGGTTTAATTTGCTGAAATTAATTAAAAGCCAATGAATATTAACCTAATCACCGAGTCGAGAAAAATAACAATGAGAGAAAGTATCTAGATGAATGATTTCACTAAGTTTCCAAGATAATTATTCCCAGTTGTATTTATACTCATGAATCCCAATTATTTAATGGCCAAGAACACTTAATTATTTTATTCCCCCTTTGCCAAGTGACGAATAAACTGTATCATTCAAACCTCGATTCAAACATTCCTAATGAGAATCTAAGTTTACATAATAAAGGTAAACGATGTTCTTACCTAAGCCTCGCTAAAGTTATACGTCTTCCGAACGATATAACATTCAATAATGTGTTTCTAATGGTCTATAATCCTAGTCCATCTCCCGAGTTGTAGAATTAGTCAGATAACACACAATTTATGGCCAGTAAATTGTAGTCAAATCAATACAAAGAAACACAATTAAACGAGAAGAAATTCAATCATATAAATAACCGAGTCAAAATATTGTATTCACAAAGCTACATCATTCTCTAGACTGGGAAATTAGTTCATGACGAATTCTAAATAAAAGCAAAACATGTTTGAATATTTAGACATCGAAACAATAGAAAATATGGACGCAAAAGAGTAGATGACAAATCCGAAGCGTCATCTCCGTCCCCTGATCCGTCGTTCTTCGTATTTGTGATTGTTCTTCGTACTCCGGATCTTCGTCTTGTGTTCACGTCGGCTCTCCAGTGTGTTTTTCTCTCCAAAATGGCGTGTCTCTCGTGTCTTTCTTTCCCAAGGTGGCTGAATTCTTCTTTCTGACCTAACTCGTGTAATTTATAAGATTTTGGACGCACAGCTGCGCGCGAGCTTCTGCTTGATGGCTCGTTTCTACGCGCGCGCGGTTGCGCGTGAAGTGGCGCGACCGCGCGTGCCTCTGGTCTTCATGCTGGATCTATGCGCGCACGGTTGCGCGTGATTTCGCACTGGCCGCGCGCAAGCTTTGGGTCTCTCGCCTATGTTCCTGCGCGCTCGGCTGCGCGTAAAGTGGCGCGGCGCGGCCGCGCACACACTTCTGTCCAATACCATGCTCTCGGCTATTCTTCATGGTGCACAACTCTGTTTTCTTGCATTTACTTGGCTTCGTATGCACTTTTTCTCCATACCTGAAATGACAATCAAAACAAGCCAAAGATGCATAATTCCGTTCGAAACTAACATAATTCAATATGGATTCTTATATAAATTAAGTGCAAATCTTGCACTTATCAAACCCCCCAAACTTGAACTTTTGCTAGTCCCGAGCAAAATAAAAGTAAAAACAGGAACTCAATCAACAAGTAATGATATCGACTAACAGTCATGGATACCATTGATCTTGGCCTCCGACTAATCCATTTTTATGTAATTCATAATCACTCAAGAGTCACGTGCGTGTGTGATATGTCAATATTCATTTACCTACTCAATTGCTCAAATAAATTTACAACACCCACTAGCCTTATAAACTCAAGAGATCTTCAGTTCAGTTTAACTCACACATCATTAATATTCAAATTCACTTACACAGATCTCAAAGGAATTTATTGGTGATTATTTGGTTCAATAGATATTCAACAAAAATATATCAATATGTTGTCACACAATGAGATGCTTACATGCAAATGATTAAAGTCCATACTTGCAACAATGTTTCTCAGGTATCCATAGGCTTGACTTGAACAACTTTTCTCCACTAGTATATTGGATAAATGTGACAAGGTTAATTGGTCTTGTAGGCTTGTATCGTTAGGCCACGGCTCCCGACTACAATAAAGGGTATGGAAATCAAAATTTGAGAGAAATAATTGAATCTTCATCATTTTCACTTTCATTTCATTCACCATCACTTTATTGTTTTCCTCGCATTCATATCCTTCATTTCCCATATATTTTCTTTTTCACCATTTTTGATTCACATTTTTATTTTCAACTCCTTTTTTTGCACATTTAATCTTTCTCTTTCTTGTCAAGGAGTACCTGAATCATTATAGCACCAATGAACTTATTTCTCTCAAAATTAGGTTAGATAATAAGTGTATAAGCTTCATTTGGTAGTTATGGTGGGATATAGAATAGATACAAGTGGGGACTAATTGTATGTCATTGACACACACCACTTGATTTTTAATCGGCTCAAAATGGGACACTAGGGATATTTCATGTTCATTTGGTAGGCTCGAAGGCTCAAACCGGCTCCAAGGATTGCCTAAATCATTCCTATGTCACATATTATCCGTATTTTACCTCGAAAAGTGTTCAAACAAGTTCTAGATTTCCGTCAATCCATTATTTAACTCATGGAAACTAATCACATGCATTTTTCAATCAAAATGATATATGAGATAGGTGCACAAAGAAAAATCAAGCATCTCAATCAACTCGAGGCTCAATGGGCTAACAAATGATAATAACAATGAAAACAGGCCCAAAGACATTGAGAAGTATTGCCTAGGTCATTTCTGTGTTTGCAAAGGTGTCAGTTAATGTCATGTGAGAAATACTAAAATTCAGATTTCTATTATCTATATGACATCACAAGTATGTAAATTGTCTTTAAGCATCGATAGTATCAACAAACATGACCGTGCAAAGATATTTGTGACTCTTAAGTTATCATGAATATATATATGCATTAAAACCACGATTTCAATTTCATCATCGGCCACAAAATGACGTATCCATGACTCTTTCTAACAATTATATCATGCAATAAATAAATAAACGATTTTTTTTAAAACCAACTAAACTCCCCACAAAATACGAAAAATCTAACTACTAATCAAAAAATAACTAACAACGAATTTAACTAAAAAAAGGAGTAACAACTCAAACAATCAATATGCAAAGCAAATTGACCCCCCCAAACTTACAGTATGAATTGTTCTCAATGTATAATTTAAAAGATAAACGTGACAACACATACCTCTAGCACGAGTGTCAGAACTCGTTGCTCAAGTTGTTGTCTGCAGCATCTTCATCATCCTCGTCCATGGGCTGCGGCGGTGGTAGATCTTGTGGTGGGTACTGTGGCGGTCAGGCTGGTGGTGGTGGAAAGGGAGCATCCTCAGGTCCTATGGGTGGAAAATGATGGAAGTGAAATCCATCATACAAGACACGAAAGTATTAGTCGTGTGTTGGTGTTCGTCCAGCTCTTGGCGCTGGGCCTGCATATCATGTTCCATTCGGAACACCCTGTCTCAAAAACTGACTCGAGGGATCGATGGTGGTGGCGGTTCTTGACGTTCTCTGGCCCTCTGGTTGTAAGCTGCCCGAGCAGCTGTCGTTCTATCTCTCGTACTCCGCGCCCACAGTTTCTAGCATAGACTGTGATCGGGCCCTTGGCCTTCAAAACTTGTTCATCCATGCCCAATGATACACCAGCATGAAGACATAAAGCAGTGATAGTGTGTGGACATGGGAGGCTGACGGTCATGAGTCCCGTACCGGCACACATAATGAAACTATTAATTATCTTCCCAAGATCCACTGTCTTCTCGGTCATGATGGCGTAAATCAATGCCACTTTGTCTTTTGTAATTTTTATTTGATGAGAAGATGGCATGATTCGTGATAGGATGAATGAGGCCCAACTTCGTGTGTCAGGAAGTAATTCAGATTTCTTTAGAGTAACTGGAGAGCCTTGATTCAAACGCCACTCTGCACCCTCGATGCACAATTCTCTGATAATAGCATCATAATCTACAGTGCCGGTAATAAATGATGTATACTCGTCGTTTTCAAAGCTATGCAGATTATAGATAGCATTAATGGTCACCGAGTCGAATGAGAGAAATTTCCCTCGCACCAAAAATCTGTAGTCCTCATGTTTGATTCTCAAATTGACATAAAATTCACGGACTACAGAAATAACTGCGTCTGGAGGTGACTGGACTATATCCAACCATCCCTTTTGCTCAACTTCCTCAATTACATCACAGTTAGGGTTGTTCGGATCTAGCCCTCGTTCTTTAATAATTGACCTGGACAAGGTGCTCTCGTAAACTTTGAAGGCTTCCTCATTCCAAAATTTATTGGCATCATATGAACGAGAAGAGGAAGCCACATCTTTTGATCTTTTTCTAAGCGGCATGATATATATATATTTTTTTCAACAATATCCACACTTATAACAACAATTATAGCACAATACTGGCACCAACAATTGTATTATTGATAGAAGTTATCGCAAATAACGAAAAACTAGAATAATCGGAACTTTGAGTGTAGAAAATTAATCGTAGATGACACTCAGCGACAGTATGCGGCGGTAATCGGCAATGGCGGCGACAGCGGCGGCGGCGGATGTGGACTGGTGGTGTGGTGAGATTGGGTGGTGGTTGATTGAAGATGATGAGTTTTTGTGGAGTTGAGGGGTTGTGGAAGTGTTTGTGTTGAAATTGGTGGAGGAGATGGAGTGTTTGTGTTGGAGAGGATTTGTAAGGAGAGGTTATGGAGGCGATGATGTGAGGAGATTAATTGTGACAAAGATTGTGAAATAGGGTTTTTAAAAAAAGGTCTGTTACGCGGCACGCGCGGTCGCGCGCATGCTTCTGTCGTTGCTGCAATAATTGAGCGCGCGCAGTCGCGCCAGTTGTGGCGTGGCCGCGCGCGAGTTTCTGTCTATTAGTCATTCCGGGGCGGGCCCTAATGCACGTGATTTTGCGCTGCCGCGCGCCTCTCTGCTTTGATGGCTACTGAATCTGAGTGCGCTGCTGCACATGATGTCGCGCGGTGTTGTGCATGCGTCTGTCCACTTTTTTTTTTTACTCCGATTGACGCCTGGTTCAACTTTTACCTACACAATAAAACACATGTCAATATCTAATCGTCATATGCGCAGTTCAATAACATAAAAAAAATGTAAGGACAAAATTAATACTGAAAATAAAATACAAGCAAATTAAGAAAACGAAAGCAATAAAAGATACTGATTGGGATGCCTCCCAATAAGCGCTTGGTTTAACTTCGTCAGCTCGACTCAGTTCTGCCTTAAGTAGATTCGGCCAGTGAGATATTGTCCATGTTCCGCACTTCGTTTCCAAAATAGTGTTTCACTCACTGACCATTCACCTTAAACATTCTACCATCATTGCATTTGAGTTCGATTTCTCCGTATGGTTGCACTGCCTCCGCTATAAACGATCCTGACCACCTTGATTTCAAATTTCCTGGAAATAGTCTGAGACGAGAATTATAAAGCAGCACCTGTTGTCCCGGTTCAAATTTTCTTCGCACAATGATCTTGTTATGCCACTTCTTGGTTTGCTCTTTGTAGATCTTGGCATTCTCATATGCTTCATTTCGAAATTCATCCATCTCATTGAACTGCAGTTTTTGGATATCGCCAAAAGCTTTTAAATCAAAGTTTAACTTCTTTACTGCCCAAAATGCTATGTGTTCCAATTCTAGCGGCATGTGACATGCTTTACCAAAAACCAGCCGGTACAGAGACATCCCAATAGGCGTCTTGAATGCAATCCGATAAGCCCATAATGCGTCATCCAACTTAATGGTCCAATCCTTCCGGTTAGTGTTGACAGTCTTTTCCAGTATTTGTTTAATTTCCCGGTTGGATATCTCGGCTTGTCCATTCGACTGAGGATGATATGCTAGTGCCACTTTGTACTTCACACTGTATTTAGCCAAAAGTGAGTTGAAAATCCTATTACAAAAATGCGTACCTTCGTCACTTATGATGGCTCTCGGTGTTCCAAACCTGGTGAAGATGTTCTTATGCACAAATTTAGCTACAACACGAGCGTCTTTAGTATTTGTGGCGATTGCTTCCACCCATTTAGAAACATAATCCACAGCTAATAAAATATAAGAATTACCAAAAGAAGGGGGAAAGGGTCCCATGAAATCAATGCCCCAAACGCAAAAAATTCCACTTCCAAGACATTTGTCAGTGGTAATTCGTGACGCCTGGAGATGTTTCCTAATATCTAGCATCTATCACATGATTTTACTAAGGTATAACTATCTTTAAAAAAACCAGGCCAATAAAAACCAGATTGCAATACCTTAGCTGCTGTTCGTGATGCTCCAAAATGTCCACCATATGGTGAAGAATGACATTTCTCCAGAATTTGATGTGCTTCGATACCTTCCACGCATCTCCTAATCACTTGGTCTGCACACCTCTTATACACAAATGGATCAACCCAATAAAAGAACTTGATATCATGGACGAACTTCTTCTTCTGAGGATGGCTCAAATCTGGAGGGAGGGTGCCGCAAGACAAAAAATTCGCAATGTTAGCAAACCAAGGAAGTACAGAATTGTAATATCCAAGCCTGGTGATCGGTATGGTTTAGGATTTCATATGTTTGTTGACTATTTGGTTAAGTTTTAGTATAGTTTTGATGTTAAGAGTTGGGATCTATGATTTATAGCATTGTTGTTTATAGTTGATATGTGATGATATTGTAGCGTCGTTGCGATTTAATTCTTGGTTAATTGTATGTTGAGCCGATTGGTATGAGGCCAATTGGTGAGGTTAGATAAGACTTAGAGGTGCAACTTTCATGTTGAGAGCGTTGCCAAAATATGAGGAGAAGCGATGTTGCGATTCGATTTTAGTTGCAAAGTATTTTTTTAGCTTCAGGGGACAGTGCACCCGCGCTAGAAAAGACACCGCAGCCGCGGTGATTGGGCAGAGGCAACACCGCACCCGCGGTCGGAGAGTTACCGCACCCGCGGTCGGCAGAGTTACCGCACCCACAGTCGTCATTTTTGGATTTTTGGATGAGATGCCGAAGGCATAGCGCACCCGCGGTGAAAAAGGCAGCGCACCCGCGGTCGATGAACAGTAAAGTCGTGTTTTGAGATTTTAAATGTTTAAATGCAAGTGTAGACTCTTATTTCCTCATTTCTTCTCCTCACTTCTCGGTTCTTCAGCTCAAGGGAGACTTAGGGTTCTCAATTTCTTTCATTTGGTGCCTTTGATTCAAGCTTCTTGTTGGGGTTTTGAAGTGAGATCAAGAGCATTTTGGGTTCAAGGAGCTAAGGTAAACTTATGGTTGTAGTTATTGTTGGATTTTGATGTTGGGGGAATTATGGAGATTGTGATTGTGTTGGTTTTATGGATTTTATGGTATGGGTTGTGATTACTAAGTTGTTGATTGTGTAATACATGGTTTATTGTTGTAGGTTTTGTACCAAGAGATTAGAACCAAGGTGTTCCATTGGTAGTAAGTGGAATTCATTCCTTGTGCTCACATGATGTATATGTATTGTATTTCAATGGTTTTAACATTCTATTCCCTTCCACTTGATTCATATTATGTATGGATACACTTTGTTGTATATTAGAGGCTTGTATATGTCTCAATTATGAAAATGGGAATACAAAAGAGAAGAGTATTCAAAGTGTTTGATTAAATGTCCAAGAGAGAGTTCAAATGTTTTATTGGATTGATAAATAGATAGTCAGAGATTGCACGCAATTAGTTGATCAACGACCATAGGCTTATATCCCAACAGAGTAATCGATTTATATCGATGGGATATAGGTACAGAGACAGAGATACTATTTAGAGATCAATCCAACAGAGAAAAGAGAAATACCATCGTTATTGTTCATGTTCTACTATATTATTCACGTTTCAAGAGTTAGATAGTATTTAATGATTTCAATGTCATGTTTTACAGAGTATGATTCATGTTCATTGCTATAGTAAGAGTTCCACTTGCTGAGTTTTATAACTCATTCCAGTTATTTTATGTGATGCAGATAAGAGTGACGGACCAGGACGTTGATTGGAGCCGAGGTCATATGCATAGAAGATGGAAGGAAGAAGATATTTTGTTATACATGATCAAAATGATATTTTGTATTTTGTTGCAACACTTTATGGATCATGTATATACTTTTGATTGTATATATTGAAAATGTGTTTATGTCAATAAAATTTAAATCTTTCTTTCCTTTGAGAAAATTTTTAAATTCCGCTGTCATTTTAAGAAATAAGTCGAGAGTGTTACAAGAATATACCTCAAAAAGCTGTTCATCCGGAAATGTTACCTGTATGGCTCCCTCTTCTTTCTTCTCCTCCAGCTCAAGTGTAACGACCCAGACTTTTTTTTTTTTAATTTGCGGAAGAAATAAAAATTTTTTATTAATACAAACTCAAGTCGTTACTAAAAATAAAATAGACTCATACAACATAAATAAGTATTTTTTTACAATACACTAAGTTTAATAATAATAGAGTACTTCAAATTCAAGTTTATAAAATACATAAATAAATACAACACTGGCGGCCCTCGGGTTTTCAACTGACACAGTCCGAGACCATTCACTGATCACCGCCCCTAGCCTCCTCATCAACAACGTCTACATCAATCAAGTATAGTGAGTCTTAAGACTCAACATGCATATACGTGGATAACAAATAATACGTAATAAAAATCATGTGATTTTAACATATCTGATACATGGTAACTTGAACCTGAATAAATAAATATGTATGACTTGGCTTCTATACATGAAAATAATTTCCTGAGAACAAACTGTAGTCTCAACATATATATGTCATAATATGACGAGAACATAACTGGCATGACACTGTGTGAGGACTGGAATATACTGTTCATAATATTGAGATCTGCTTTTCTAATTGTGGCACACATGAATCGTTTGATCAAACTATACCATAGTACTAGGTCTGCAAGGATCATCCAAGTTCTGGGTCTGGATGTCCAATCATACCACAAATATAACTGAATCTAGTTGATAGTTTGCCAGATACGTGTACTCTGGGTTCTTAACCCGTATTTTGGAGTGTTCACCGATAACGATACCCGGATTCCAAACCCGTAAAATGAGTGGCCACAAAACAGTTAAATATCTCAAAAATATACTTTTAAGACACGTCATGCATGATATCATACTTATAAACTTTGTAGACTTCGTTGGATTGTTCTCGGGTCCGCTGCAATTGAACTTGACATACAACTCAAAACTAGTCCCAAATCGTATACTTGTAACTCCCAAAATTCATTCGATGACTTAGGATCTACCAATAGACTCGATACTCGAATCAACCTTAAACAACATGTTACTTACTGTCCAAAATCCCAAACAAAGACCCAAACACTTTCGAACAACCCAAAATAAAATAAGAAAGTTTACGACTCTAGCCAATCCCAAGAAATGGAACTTTACAGCTTACGGAAACAATAAAATTTCTAAACACAAACCGACTCGAATCAACCTCGAACAAAAACTTAGACTCGACCCTAAGACACTTATTAAAACCATGACACTGCTCAAAACCACTCAGGAAATGATCTAAAACCCAAACACACACCAAAAACTTGAACAAATATATTCTCGCACAATTAAGACAGCTTGAGCGGTTTTACGAGATAAATCATAACTCTTTCGTTTCTTATCAAAAAATTACAAATTTTATATCCAATCGAAGATAACACAATAAAATAAAAATTTTGCGTTGAAAGCATTTTCAGAAAATGGACGGATAGAGACCAGAATTTAAAAATACAAAACATCAGATTTCAAGAGCTTGCTGTCAAAAATATTATTTGGACAGATTGTGCAGTTTTGCAAGAAAAATCATATCTCCCTCATTTCTTATTCAAAAATTACGAATTTTATATCGAACGAAGATAACACAATAAACTACAATTTTTGTGTTTGAAAGCATTTTCAGAAAATTGACGGATAGATACCAGTTTTCGAAACAATGAAAGTAAAATACACACCCAGAAACCCAATGCACAATGAACTCATGCTATCAACTCTTACTACCCAAGTGCTATAAACAAATCCTCAATCAACATACAAATATGGGTCTAAAACATATATGAACATGATCATAAGCAGCCATGTTAGCCCGGAACCATCCAACGTTGCCTACAACATGAAAACGTGAGAAACAATTGTATAATCTTGACATGAACATAAATCTTGAACATACTTGCATGAAAATGTTTCTCACAAACATGAATGCTTGAATCCATATTATTACTTGATTGATGATAAAAGAAACGTAATATACATGCCTTTGGTCTTGAAACGTAGAGAATCTCATAAATCTCGACGATCCGGACACGAGGAAGAAATTTGGAGCTTCTTTCTATTCTCAAATGGTAGAACTGATGGAAATGGAGCTCATTAACACTCGAGGAGAGAAGGGAATTAATGAGAGGAAGTGGAGGAGAATTGATGGGCATGTGAACTTTCTTCCGGAGAAGACTTGGCCAAAGTCTTGAAATTTGAGGCAAGTCGGGTGGATTTAGGGTATTCTAGGGATAATTTAAATATATTGATTAAGTTTAAACTAATTAATCAATATATGGTGTAATTCAAATAAAATTTTAGACTACTCGAGACTTGAAAACTGATACATAAAATATTTCAAAATTTACAAAAGTTGCACAACAATTAAGGGAAAATAAAATACTAATTGTCATAAAATAAAATACTCCATAACTTAAAATAATTTTGGGCAGTGACTTTAGCTCAAAAATAAATATCTCTGATATCCTATCCCCGATCCGATCTCGTGTATTTTGCCTGAAAAACTGGAACTCAAATAATACAATTAAATATATATACATGAATAAAATAATATGTAATTGCATAAATATATTTATAACAATTAAAATATGGTGCATGCATAATTTAAAATAATATATATACATCATGTTTGATTTTACGTGTACTATTAAATTTTCGGGACGTTACAATCTACCCCCCTTAAATTGAATTTCGTTCCCGAAATTAGAACTTACCAAATAACTCGGGGTAACGAGCTATCATCTCGGCTTCTGACTCCCTGGTAGCTTCTTCATCTGAATGATGCAGCCAATTGACTTTGATTAGACTGATAACTTTGTTCCGTAGTTTCCTTTCATGTCTGCCTAAGATCTGAATAGGTCTTTCCTCATAAGACAGGTTAGGAGTAAGCTTCAACGGTTCAAAGTTCAAAACATGCGAAGGATTTGCCATGTATTTCCTTAACATAGAAACGTGAAACACATTGTGCACTCCAGCAAGATTCGGCGGTAAAGCTACACGATAAGCTAGTGTCCCCACCCGATTGAGTATCTCGAATGGCCCTATGAATCTCGGGCTCAACTTGCCTTTCTTTCCAAATCTCATAACATCTTTCATAGGTGCTATCTTTACAAACACATGATCTCCTACAGCAAATTCAAGATCTCTCCGCCTTCTGTCAGCATAACTCTTCTGTCTACTCTGAGCAGTCTTCATCCTGTCTCGGATTTGTACTACCATGTCTGCAGTCTGCTAAACAATATCTGGCCCAATCTCTGACCTCTCGCCAACTTCATCCCAATGAATTGGCGATCTGCATTTTCTTTCATACAAAGCTTCATATGGAGCCATACCTATCGACGATTGGAAACTGTTGTTTTAGGTGAACTCCACTAGAGGCAGCTTCGATTCCCAACTCCCATGGAAATATATCACACAAGCACGCAATAAGTCCTCCAAAATTTGAATCACCCTCTCTAATTGTCCATCTGTCTGAGGGTGGAAACCTGTACTGAAGAGTAGCTTGGTTCCCATGGCTGTATGCAAACTCTTCCAAAAATATGATGTGAACCTTGGGTCTCTGTCAGACACAATCGAAGCTGGGATCCCATGAAGTATGACTATCTCCCGGATGTATAACTCTGCATATTGTGTCATGGTAAAAGTCATATTAATCGGTAGAAAATGAGCAAACTTTGTAAGTCGACCGACTATCACCTAAATGGCATTAGATCCCCTCACTGATCTAGGCAATCCCACTACAAAATCCATGGTAATGTTCTCTCACTTCCACTCAGGAATGGGAAGTGTCTTGAGAGGTCCTGCTGGTCTTTGATGCTCTACTTTAACCTGTTGACAAGTTAGACATTCAGATACAAATCGTCGAATGTCTCATTTCATAGCTGGCCACCAATAGATCAATTGTAGATCCTTATACATCTTTGTACTCCCTGGATGAATGGAATACGGAGACATGTGTGCCTCAGAAAAAATATCACTCCTGATCGAATCAACACTAGGCACCCACATTCTACCTCTATATCTAATAATCCCATCAACCACTGTATAGATAATTCTGCCCTTGGATTCATCTCTCAGTCTTTATTTTTGCAACTGATCATCAGAAGACTGTCCATTACGAATTCGATCGGTCAAGGAAGACTGAATGATCAGTGTGGATAATCTAGGAATTCTGTCACTAGAACAAACCAACAGGTTCAACCTCTTCATCTCCAAGTAAAGAGGTCTCTGTACTGTCAACTGTGCTACGACTACTATTTTTCGGCTCTAAGCATCTGCAACTATATTAGCTTTCCCCGGATGGTAGCTAATGTCACAATCGTAATCTTTTACCAACTCTAGCCACCGTCTCTGACGCATATTCAATTCCTTTTGAGTGAAGAAATACTTGAGGCTCTTGTGATCTGTAAATATCGGACATTTCTCACCATACAAGTAATGGCTCAAAATTTTTAAAGCAAAGACAACGACGGCTAACTCAAGATCATGAGTAGGGTAGTTCTTCTCATGCACTTTAAATTGTCGAGAAGCATATGAAATTACCCTGTCATGCTGCATCAGAACTGAACCCAACCCGAGCTTGGAAGCATCGGTATACAACACAAAATTTCCTTGCCCTGATGGCATGAATAATACTGGTACTATAATAATAACTTGCTTCAAAGTATTGAAGCTCTTCTGGCATTCGGTGCTCCACAAAAACTTGGCATTTTTCTTAGTCAAGGAAGTAAGAGGTACTGCAATCGAAGAAAAACCCTGAATGAACTTCCTGTAATAACCTGCCAAGCTAAGAAAACTGCGAATCTCTGACGCATTCTTGGGCACAACCAATTGTTTCACTGCTTATACTTTAGACGGGTCAACTTAAATGCCACTACTTGAGATGATATGACACAAAAATGCCACTCTGTCAAACCAGAGTTCCCACTTTCTAAACTTTGCGTACAATTTATGTCTTTGCAAAGTTTGCAACACTATACGCAAATACTGACTATGTTCCTCACGACTTTTTGAATAGATAAGAATGTCATCAATGAATTCTATGACAAACTTATCTAAATACGGATGAAACACGCGATTCATGAGATCCATGAAGATCGCTGGAGCATTAGTCACTCCAAATGGCATCACTAAGAACTCGTAATGCCCATACCGAGTCCTGAAAGCTGTCTTGAAGATATCAGAATCCTTTACCCTCTACTGTTGATTTCCAGAATAAAGATCTATCTTGGAAAACACTAACGCTCCCTGAAGCTGATCAAAAGATCTTCTAGCCTTGGTAATGGATACTTGTTCTTCACCGTCACTTTGTTCAACTCTCGGTAATCAATACACAGCCTTAAACTCTCATCTTTATTCTTTACAAAAAGAACTGTTGCTCCCCATGGTGAGAAACTAGGGCGAATGAAATCTTTGCTCAACAACTCTTGTATTTGTTGTTTGAGTTCGGACATTTCCATGGGAGCTAATCGATACGGTGCCTTGGAAATTTGCACAGTACCTGGAAACAGATCAATAGAAAATTCCACCTCTCTCTTCAGTGGAATACCAGCAACGTCATCTGGAAACACGTCAGTAAAATCCCTGACCACTGGAACATCTGATGAATACTGGCTGGGTACCTCAGGAGTTGAAATAATACTGGCCAAGAAAGCTTGACACCCCTTGAAAATGAGTTTCCTCGCTTTAATACATGAAATAATTCGCGGTAGATTCATGAACCTATCAGGCTCAAACACAAACGGTTCCCTGTCTATAGGTCTTACCAAGACTGTCCTCCGCCGAAAATCAATTGAAACTCTGTTCCTTGTCATCCAATCCATCCCTAAAATGACATCGAATTTTGGCATTGGCAGCAAAATCAAATCAGCATAAACTAGATGGCCTTGCATTTCAAGATCTATGTCTTTGACCATACTATTAGCCGATATTAATTCTCCGGATGGAATTAACAGAGAGTAATTCACTTCAATTCTAGTAGACTTAACATTCAGCTGACTTGAAAACACATCTTGTAAAGCCCGTATTTCATTTTCGCATTTTTACGGAATTATCAAAATTTTTCTAAATAAATAACTTGCCTCATTCATAAAATAAATCTATAAATAGATTTAATTTTAAAATAACAGCGGAAGTAAATATTGTGTTTCAAAACAACAACTTAAAAATAATACTACATATTAAAAACTAAGTTTGAACATAAAAAGGTAAATAAACTGAAACATGAGGTCCTCGGGTTCCTACTACTGCTGACCCAAGCTAGCTCACTGGTCCCTGCCCTCAGTCTCGACCTCATCAGTACCTACAACAATCAAGTCTATTGAGTCTAAAGACTCAACATGCATATATCGTGAATAGCAAGTAAATATATCATAAAATCGCATGCAACGTAAAAATATCGTATCGTAAAGCGTAAGGTGAAAATCGTGTCATGAGTAAGTATAAATACGTGCATATCTGAAAATTGTATGTAAAAGCTTGGCTCGGTAGAGCCCTGTCATAACATTTCATATCTTAAATTTTTCTGGTACAGACAATGTTTCCAAGCAAGTGGCCCATAACATATCATGAACGCCTGATCAGACTAAACCACAGTATACTGGGTGGTAGAGATCACCACAGCCCTTGGACTGAATGTCCGTACCCATACATAATCGTAAACCGGTCGTAAGTCACCGGGTGGAGAGGTCCCCGACTGTGCATGTCAGCTTCCAAACCCATAAACGTGAGGTGGCCACAAGACATATCGCATATATCTCAAAAATAAACATTTTATATTTTATGCACGTAATATAATTATAACCATGTTTTTATCGGATGAGTTGGATTGTTCCCACGCTTGCTGCGACCTAATCCTAACATGAGACACATGAAAATAATCTCAACTTGACAAAAACTTCATATCCGAACCAAAAACGAGACAAATGATACCAACAACCTAGTTTCCAGCCATGGCTTCAGTACCAACCCTAACCAACATTGAACCACCGTTTAGCCATGATTAAAATACACCTAACATAATGAAAAGAATATCCATAAGGACTGTAATACAATAAAAATAGTGAATGGAGGCCAAAATCATGAAACACTCTTTCGAGAGTCACTTTGGCACATTGCACCGTAAATTCTCGTACGACCTCTAAACTCAACCAAATCACAAACGGCCAAAAACATGACTTTCATAACTCATTGGGGTACTGTCTAGTCCAAGGACATAGGCTAAAAGCCCATCAAGGACTCAAACAAGACCCTTGAACCGCAACACTGCTGCTGTCAAAAATGCAGTGGCAACAACTGTGCCTTTGCTTGTTATTTTATGGAACTAATGGCCATTGGGCCTGAACCACTGACTAGAGTCCCTTACAAACATTTTAAGGTGTGGTTTGAATAATGGCTAAGGTCACTTGGCCAACCACAACTTAAGCAAATACCTAGGACCACCAAAAGCTCCAACCGAGAGCACCAAAATTCCGTACTGTGTGATGTATTGAATTGTTTTGCTGTCTTGTATCGTTCCGGTGGCCATATGATAAACCATGGCTCAATCTAGACATGATGAGGTATTGTGTGAACCATGGCAAAGGGCTAAAGGCCAACCACAATCCACCCAAACACCCAAAACCGAAGACTCACTCACACAACCAGAAATGAAAAACCGTTGGGCACTTTGAATTGTTGTTGTAAAGATTTGATTGGATCCGTAAAGCAAACCTTAAAAGACTGACTTGTTCACGTCCTAGACATGCTAAGGAGGGTTCTAACCATGGTTACAGTCTTTGGACCAGCCATTGTTCGAACACTCCCCTTAAACCATCCAATGACAAAAAATCGTGACCAACTCTGCACTTTGGAAATGTTTGCTGTCAAGTCTTTAACTTGAGTGCATGGACTTAAATCAATGAATCAACTGTAGAGGCCCATATTTCGTATTTGTAAATTTGCGGAATAATTTAAAACTTTCTCTTTAAGTAAATAAAATGCCTCATTCATAAAATAAACTGATAAAAAGATTTAATGTTAAAGTAGCAGCGGAAGTAAATATTTGTTTCAAAACAACAACTTAAAATAATTCATCGTGATAAATATGAGTTTGCATAAAACTGATAAATAAACTGATAAATGAGGTCCTCGGGTTCCTACTACTGCCAACCCAAGATGGCTTACTGGTCCCGCCCTCGGTCCCGACCTCATCAGTACCTACAACAATCAAGTCTAGTGAGTCTAAAGACTCAGCATGCATATATCGTGAATAACAAGTAAATATCATAAAATCGCATGCAAAATGAAAATATCATATCATAAGGCGTAACGTGAAAATATCTTGTCATGAGTAATTATAAATACGTGCAGAACTGAAAATCGTACGTAAAAGGTTTGCTCAATAGAGCCCTATCATAAAATAGCATATCATAATTTTTCTGTTGAGAATATGTTCTACGCGAGTGGCCCATAGCAAAACATGAATCGTTTGATCAGATTAAACCATAGTATACTGGGCAATAGAGATCATCACAGCTCTTGGAATGGATATCCGTGCCCATACATGAACATGAACCGGTCGTAAGTCACCGGGTGAAGTAATAATCCCATAAGCTGAATCTCATAAGCGTGAGGTGGCCACAAGACATATCGCATATATCTCAAAAATAAACTTTTATATTTATGCACATAATATAATTAAATATCCTGTTTTATTTTAATGAATGGGTTGGATCGTTTCCAGGCTCGCTGCGACCTAATTCTAACATGAGAAATATGCAATTAATCTTAACTTGAGAGTAACTTCGTAATTGGACACAAAAACGGGGCCAACTAGACCAACAACTAAATTTCTAACAATGACTCCGTATCAACCCGAACCGACATCGAACCATCGTTTAGTCATGGTCAAAATACGCCTAACATGATGAAATAATGGTCCTAAAAATTACAATACTCGAAACTTATTGAATGGAGGCCAAAAACATGAAACGCTCTTTCGAGAGTCACTTTGGCACATTGCACCGTAAATTCTTGTACGACTTCTAAACTTAACCAAATCACAAACGGCCAAAAACATGACCTTCCTAAATCAATGAGTTAATGTCCAGTCTAAGGAAATAGGCTAAAAGCCAACCAAGAACTCGAAACAAGCCTCTGAACCGAAGCCAAACCTTCTGTCCAATAAAAATACAGCAGTATCTCTTGTGCTTTCGTGCTTCGTTTTCGAGACCATCGGCCATTGGGGCTTGAACCACCGACCAGAACCTCTTACCAACATCCTAAGATATGGTTTGAACCATGGCTAAAGGCTCTAGGCCAAACAAAATCCAAGCCAACACCTACGACAAACTCGAAGCCCCACTCGAGAACACATGCTGAACCGTGGGGGGTGTAGCTCTTTTTGCTGTCAAATGAAGGATCCAATGGTTATGAGGTTAATCATGGTCCATGCTAGACATGCTAAGGTATTGTATGAGTCATGGCTAAGGGCTAGAAGCCAACCACAACCCACTTAACGCCAAAAATTCGAAACCCAACTCACACAACCAAAACCAGAAATTAAAACCGAAGGGGCGCTGTTCTTGTATGTTTTAAAAACCGATGGGGACATGAACCAAGCCATGAAAGGGCATCTTGGTCACGTCTTAGAAATTTCAAGGAGGGGTTCCAACCATGGTTACAGGCCCAAAAGCCAACCAAGATTCGAACCTCACCTTAGGCAATCCAAACAAAAAAATCGAGACTCAAAATGGCAGCTATGACAAGTTGCTAGTCAAAATGATTTTGCTGGGACGGAAGGGCTCAAACCAATGGTCCGATTCCTTCCTAACACACCCTATAACAATCCTAGATGCAGCCTTGAGCCCCTGGAAATCGAGCCGAACCCTGAAACCACAAAACAAGCCAACCCGTGAAGGCATAGAGGAAACCGAAAAACATTCTATTCAGATTTTCGAAAGTGTTGCTGTAAAGTTTCGGTTTTTGCGTTTAAATCATGTACATGTGATGTTTAAAATAATTATACGACTTGATTGAAGAACAAAGAAATAACATATACATGCCTTGGATTTGTTTGAAACGAAAACAAATCGATACGACGACGCGGCGCGGCGGAGGCGGAGTTCTCTTTTATTTTCTACTTTCTCTCTTATTTTCTCTAGGAGACTCACGATTTTCTTTCTGAAAATCTACTGAATTTTCGAGAATATGAGGAGGGTAATGGCTAGGGAAATGAAGGGAAAGTTGCAAGATAAAAGGGAGAAAATAAATCTTGCTATCTTTTTAGTTTGAGAGATAAGGAAATGATATAACATATTATAGGATTTGAGGGAGATTTAGGGGTGAATGGCCGATTTTTGCTAGATAAAACAAGGGAGAAAATTTCTTAATTGTGAATTATTGAGGATTAAATGTGATAGAATTATCTCCCAAGAAAAGATTTAGGAATGGTATCAAAAATGGTGAGTTGTCAATCCATATTTAAATCCACAAGGGAGGTGGCCGAATCTTGCAAATAGAATGGGGAAAAATATTGCTTAAATCATTATTTATTGATGATTAAAAATGAAGGATTATCTATCAAGAAAAGAATAAGGAAAGAAATAAAACGGTGAGTTGTTAAACCAATATCAAATCTTTTTAAATTGGGGCCGAAAATTGCTAGATCAAGGAGGGAAAATATTGCTTAAATATTGTATTTTAAATCTTTAAAGTTTTATCTACCCATTAAGTATTTTAGTGAATTAAATAATTAATTAGTTTAGGATAGTAATTATCTTGTATGCATGGCTAATTCTTAAATTAAATTTACTAACATGTTAAGTTAAAATTTCTTAAATAAAATAAGTCTAGATCAATTTATCTCAATTGGTCACATATTTTAATTTAGGGTTTTAATTAAATCATTGGACATAAAAGAATTATTTACTACTTATCTCTTATTAATTAAATAATTCCTTAAGCTTTCTTTTTCATTAAAATAACTTATCCTTAATCTTAAATAAATTCTAGGAATATTTTCTTATCATTAAATTTTATCTCAATACTCCAACTCCAGTCCGGCCTCACTTATTTAACTGAAAAGATAATAACTAAACTACTGCGTAAAATAAATAATCAAAAGAAAAGAATTTAAATCCTTATGCATAAAAATCATTTTAATTTAAATAATAGTAATTATGCATGGCTTATACGTAGTCTGATTTACGGGTTCTACATCAACAATACCCTAACACACTCTAATTCATGCCTAGATGCAGCCTTGAGTGACTGGAACCGAACCAACATCCTGTAATCAAAAGAACACACCACTCGTGAGTTTTAAAGCAAATGGCCGAAAAGGGCCTGTACCGATTTTTGCAAGTTGCTGTCAAATTGTGTTTTGTTTCTTGAATCATGAACATATAATGGTTTAAAAATATCTATAGGACTTGATTGAAGAGAAAATAAACATCATATACATGCCTGGAAATCTGTTTTGAATAAAACAAAGCAATACGACGAACACGGCACGGCGGAGTCGGAGTTGGATTTTCTTTCTTATTTTTCTGCTGCTCACTCATGATTTCAGCTGCTAATTCTTCTGATATTAGCGAAGATATGGGTGGAGGAATGCTAAGTAATGAAGGTGAAGGTTACAAGGGTTGATAAGTGAGTCATGAAAGGCATTTAGATGGGAGTTACAAGTGAGGAGTTTGAATGGCAATTGAATTGTTTCTATTCTTGCTACACGAAATGTATGGGATTGATATGCTAGATTAGTGGGTTGAGGGAAATTAAGTGAATAATGGTGCTTGAATTACCAATTATTGGTGTTAAAGGTGAGGGAATTATTACACCATGAAGGGCCATTGAAGGGTGACTTAAATGCTGAGTTACCAAACATATTTGAATTGATTTATGGGTTGACCGAAATTGCTAAAAATGTTGCATGGTATAATATTGATTAGATCTTGTATTTTTAATTCTTAAGGTTTTAAACACCCATTATATATTTTAGTGAATTAACAAATTATATTAGGAGAAAAATCTTGCATGGCATGGCTTGGTCTTAAAATTAATCGTTAAAATGCTAGGTTTTAATTTCTTGAATATATTAGGCCTAGATTAATTTTATCCCAATTGGTTACACATTTTAATTTAGGCTTTAGTTAAATATTGGACATTAAAGAATTATTTAATAACTTAAATCCAATTAATTTAATAAATCCTAAAAACATTCTTTTTTGTCAAAAAATGATTCATTGGCTTAAATTAAATTTAGGAAATTCTCTCATTATTAATCTTATCTCTAATCTCCTAACTCCAGACCGGCCGCGCGTATTTATCTGAAAAGATAAAACTAACATCTGCGTTTAAAATAAATAATCAAGACTTAACAAATTTTAAAATGAATTAAAACCTTCATATATATATATATATATATATATATATATAAATCGTTATTAATTTAAATAATATAAATTATGCATGGCTTATACGTAATCTGATTTTTCGGGTTCTACACATCTGATATAAAAGAGTGAGTAGCTCCAGAATCTATCAGAATCTTCGAGGCTACCCCAGATATAAATATCTTTCCTGTAATATTAGTAACATTGCACCAGATAAATTTAACATCCTAAAATTCCCATAAATTGAAATTTTCAACTAGATAATTACCCAATTAATCAGCATTCTAATATCACCAAAAATTCAATCAAGAAAGAAAATCCCAATACTGATAAAGTGCTCAAATAAACTGTTACCTGTGATAATGACCCATCCGTGGGCATTCCTTGAACATGTGGCTGGTAGAACCACATCTGTAACATTTTCGTGATCCCCATCGGCACTATCCAGTATGCCTGCGTTCGGACATTAAGGAATATAATAAGGCTGCTGGTTATTTGTCCTTTGCTGCTGTGGTCCTGGTCCCTTAGATGTCCCCAAAAATTGCCTTTTGTTTTGTTGCTGACTTCGAGGCACCTGAAATGTCTTCTTGTGCGCTATTACGACTGTGTCGCCTGGAAGGGTCGCTTCCCATGTCGATCATTCTCAATGTCTCTCAAATCATGCTCTGCAGATAGAGCTCCGGACACAGCAACTTCATAGTTAGTGGGGCCAGCAACCCTAACATCTCTGCGCAAGATAGGTCACAGACCATCCAGGAAATGCCGCATCTTGGCATTTGCATCATTAGCGATTAGGGGCACTAAATTACACCCCCGCTCAAATCTTCGAACAAATTCAGCAACTGTAAGGTCTCCCTGTCTCAAAACCATGAACTCCCTTGTTAACCTGGAACGTACATCCTCCGTGAAGTATTTGGAGAAAAATACCTCCTTGACTCCTTCCCAATTCAGAGTAGCCAAATCAAAGGCTGCAGATGCGCTCTCCTACCAAAGACGGGCATCACTAGAAAATAAGAAGGTTGCACATCGGATTTTATCATCATCATAAAAGAAAATATCACTTCGATGGATTTAATCCATCCCTCAGCAATCATGGGATTGGTCGTCCCAGAAAATTCTTTTGGTTTCATCCTCCTGAACCTCTCATAGACAGCCTCGGGCCTAGCTTGCCTGGCTGCAGCATCATTCCCCACAAACTGTGCGAAGAACCTATTCATCCCAGCTAACATCTCAGTATTCGCATCTGGAGGTGGAGGTGGTGGTGGATCTCTTCCCTCAGGAATTTCACGATCCCCATTGCATTTAGGAGGCATAATGTTCCACAATTATTCCACACGTAAATATCATGCATGAAAGAAAATTTAAATAGCATGCTAGTATTGGTTAAAACATGAGCGTGCATGAAATAAATGTCGTAAACTTATAGACTTGAGGCGTGATTTCCTGAGTTTCTCGTGACTGGCAGTAGAAAAAACCCTAAGAAAGAACATCGCTCTGATACCAACTGTAACGACCCAGATTTTTTTAATTTGCCGAAGAAATAAAAAATTTATTATTAATACAAACTCGAGTCGTTACTAAAAATAAAATACACTCATGCAACATAAATAAGTATTTTTTATAATACACAACCCAGTTTAATAATATCAGAGTACTGCAAATTCAAGTTTTTTTAAAATACATAAATAAATACAACAATGGCGGCCCTTGGGTTTTCAACTGCCACAGTCCGAGACCACTCACTGATCACCGCCCCTAGCCTTCTCATCAACAACATCTGCATCAATCAAGTATAGTGAGCCTAAAGACTCAACATGCATATACGTGGATAACAAGTAATACATAATAAAAATCATGTGATTTTAACATATCTGATACATGGTAACATGAACCTGAATAAATAAATATGTATGACTTGGCTTCTATACATGAAAATAATTTCCTGAGAACAAACTGTAGTCTCAACATAAATATGTCATAATATGACGAGAACATAACTGGCATGACACTGTGTGAGGCTGGAATATATTGTTCATAATATTGAGATCTGCTTTTCGAATTGTGGCACACATGAATCGTTTGATCAAACTATACCATAGTACTAGGCCTGCAAGGATCATCCAAATTCTGGGTCTGGATGTCCAATCATAACACATATAACTGAATCTATTGGATAGTTTGTCAGATACGTGTACTCTGGGTTCCTAACCCGTATTTTGGAGTGTTCACCGGTCACAATACCCGGATTCCAAACCCGTAAAATGAGTGGCTATAAAATAGTTAAATATCTCAAAAATATACTTTTAAGACACGTCATACCTGATATCATACTTATAAACTTCGTAGACTTCGTTGGATTGTTCTCGGGTTCGCTGCAATTGGAATTGACATTCAACTCAAAACTAGTCCCAAATCGTATACGTGCAACTCCCAAAATTCATTCGATGACTTAGGATCTACCAATTGACTCAATACTCAAATCAACCTTAAACAACATGTTACTCACTGTCCAAAAAACCAAACCATGACCCAAACACTTTCGAACAACCCAAAATAAAATAAGAAAGTTTACGACTCTAGCCAATCCCAAGAAATGGCACTTTACAGCTTACGGAAAAATAAAATTTCTAAACACAAACCGACTCAAATCAACCTCGAACAAAAGCTTAGACTCAACCCTAAGACACTTATTAAGACCATGACACTGCTCAAAACCACTCAGGAAATATTCTTTGGACAGATTGTGCGGTTTTGCAAGAAAAATCATATCTCCCTCATTTCTTATTCAAAAATTACGAATTTTATATGGAATCAAAGATAACACAATAAACTACAATTTTTATGTTGAAAACATTTTCAGAAAATGGACGGATAGATACCAGTTTTCGAAACAATGAAAGTAAAATAAACACCCAGAAAACCACTGCACAATGAACTCATGCTATCAACTCTTACCACCCAAGTGCTATAAATCCTCAACCAACATACCAATATGGGTCTAAAACATATATGAACATGATCAAAAGCAGCCATGTTAGCCCGGAACCATCCAACGTTGCATACAACATGAAAACGTGAGAAACAATTGTATAATCTTGACATGAACATAAATCTTGAACATACTTGCATGAAAATGTTTCTCACAAACATGAATGCTTGAAAATCCATACTATTACTTGATTGATTAGAAAAGAAACGTAATATACATGCCTTTGGTCTTGAAACGTAGAGAATCTCACAAATCTCGACGATCCGGACACGAGGAAGAAATTTGGAGCTTGTTTCAATTCTCAAATGGTAGAACCGATGAAAATGGAGCTCAATAACACTTGAGGAGAGAAGAGAATTAATGAAGGGAAGTGGAAGAGAATTGATGGGCATGTGAAGTTTCTTCCGGAGAAGACTTGGCCAAAGTCTTGAAATTTGAAGCAAGTGGGGTGGATTTAGGGTATTCTAGGGATAATTTAAATATATTGATTAGGTTTAAACTAATTAATCAATATATGGTGTAATTCAAATAAAATTTTATACTACTCGAGACTTGAAAACTGATACATAAAATATTTCTAAATTTACAAAAGTTGCACAACAATTAAGTGAAAATAAAATACTAATTGTCGTAAAATAAAATACTCCATAACTTAAAATAATTTTGGGCAGTGAATTTAGCTCAAAAATAAATATCTCTAATATCCTATCCCCGATCCGATCTCGTGTATTTTCCTGAAAAACTGGAACTCAAATAATACAATTAAATATATATACTGAATAAAATAATATGTAATTGCATAAACATATTTATAACAATTAAAATATGGTGCATGCATAATTTAAAATAATATAAATACATCATGTTTGATGACGTGTACTATTAAATTTTCGGGGCGTTACATCAAGTCTCGACAATGTTAGAGTAGGTGCACGTCGAGGCAAGTGTTGGCCGAGTGTTCACAATGAAACTCTATGTATAAACAATCTTTATTTTAATAATATTTGAAATTATTATTGGCACATATTTATCTGAATACCCATGCTAGTTGCATAGATAAAGCCCTCGAATATACAAATAGTAGAAAGAATATGAGATGCTCATATGATGAGTATCATGAAACTCATATTTGGAATACTGTATATTCTAAACAGTTCCTAGTCAATTCAGCCGCCGCTAAGAAGGATATAGGCCGCTCGAGTTCGAGACTAGTATCTGCGATGTGAGTACCATGTTTCATTGGTAGGGGACATTGTGATGTCCGAGCATGCAGATAGGTGCTCCTTGTAGAGTGCACTGAACAACCCTCCTTAAAGGACTTTCCAAGTGGTTCTCACTTATCGAGTGGAAACTGTCCTAGTTTATGGTTGTACACCATTAGTCCTTATGACCCGGGACAACATTGAGACTCTATGTGCTAGCATTACACTTTGACTTGTTTACCGGCTCTCAAGGGGTCATCAGGTGGCAAGGTTGGGTGTTTTGTCGAAACATATAGGAGTCGATGCATTGTAGTCGGGGATTCACCGCTTACCTTCGGGTATGGATATCCTATGTGTATGTAGTATGAAATCTCTGATCAGAATATGGTGGTAATTATGAAAGGGGTTTCATAGATTACACCATCGATGCAACTACGACATGACACATAGTATCGATTCATTGACAACTCTCGATATACCAATGGTTGTCAAATCGGTCGGGATATATGAGTTGAAGGGACCGTACTGTACGCTAACCATAATTGAATGGTTCTTGCAGGCACTATCATTTGATACCTAGGGAATCATGTAAGCGATGCTGCTAGGCGTTTAACATGATTGGTTGGGTACTATCAGACTTGAGTTCTGACAATCTTGTTATCAAGGAGTTGATAAGTAAGAATGGAGCAATTGGGGTATGCTCGTATAAGGACATGTTTAGTCCGAATCACATAGAGATGTGAACCCACGGCTAGTTGTATCAATGAACCATTGAGGGCCACACAAGTACTAGCTTTCTAGATCCCATTGAGAAGTAAAATGGTTCAATGTGTTGAACGGCTTATAAAGGAGTTTATAAGCTTGAGGAAAAATAGAAGTATGACTTCTATGAGGGAAATGTAATTTTTAATTTATGAATGTGTTCTTAAATTAAAAGTTTGCCAAATAAATAATGTATTTGAAAATTGTGATTTTCATAAATATTATTATGGACTAAATTAAATTAATTCAAATGTTGAATTAATTTAACACTAGTGGGCCTAGTAAAGTCCAAATAATTAAATTAATTCAAGTGTTGAATTATTAAGTAACATTGAGTCTTGTAGAGCCCAATTAGAAATAATTATTCAATTAGTGGGCTTGAGTAAAATCAAGTAAAGTTTAAATGGTCTCAAATGTGTTTGAGACAATTTAAATAAAAGTCCATGGGATTTGTAATTGTTACAAGCCCAAATCAAAAAGGCATGCAAGAGAGGTGAAAGGTTGGAGACATTTTTTTCCACAAAACAATGCATGGCATGCTCATGCATTGAATAACTTTTCTAGCACCAAGAAAAACTTTCCCCTTCCCTCCAAGACACTAAGTTGGCCGAAATTCCTCTCTTCATTTTCTCTCAATTTTTGTTCTTCAAGTTGTTGAGGAATTCATCTCTTCTCTTTGAAAAATCTTCTTATTTTTCTAGTGCAAAATAAGAAGGGTTCTAGTTAGTTGGTGGTGGGCTTAATTTTGGAGAAATGAGGAGGCTTGTAGATTTGTCATCCCATCAAGAGCTAAGGTGTTTACACCTTAGTTGGAGTCATCATCAACCTCAAGAGGTTGATAGGTATGATTTTTTTACACCCTATGAATGTCATTTTGTGTTTTGTATATGTTACACGCTAGTACATGAGGTGCTCGAAAATTTTATGTTAGAAAATGTCATTTTCGAAAATTTTGTTGCTTCCGTTGCGAATTCGGGCACCTAAAATCGATCCCTTTCAGACAAGTGGTCGGCCACTTGATTTTCACACCCCTTCCTATCCTTCACTTCAAAATCAAACTCTTGGAGCAACAAAATCCACCTTATTAAGCGTGACTTTGCATCCTTCTTGGCAAATAAGTATCGAATAGCTGCATGATCAGTGAAAACAATTACCTTTGTACCAACCAAGTAGGGTCTGAACTTGTCAAATACAAACACTACTGCAAGCACCTCCTTTTCAGTAGTTGTGTAATTTTGTTGTGCAACATCCATGGTTCGACTTGCATAGTAGATTGATCTAAAAAATTTATCACGTCTTTGGCCCAACACCACACCTACTGCATAATCACTGGCATCACACATCAACTCGAAGGGCTCATTCCAATCTGACACTATCATGGTTGGTGCTGTCACCAATGCCCTCTTGATCTTTTCAAATGCCAGTAGACAATCATCATAAAAAATAAAAGTGGATTATTTTTCAAACAAATTACACAAAGGTTTAGTAATCTTAGAAAAATCTTTGATAAATCTATGGTAAAACCAGGCGTGTCCTAAGAAACTCCTTATCCATTTGATGTTCTTTGGTGGTGGAAGCTTTTCAATTGCTACCACTTTGCCTCTATCTACCTCTAATCCCTTAGAAGACACTTTATGTCCAAGAACAATACCCTCTTGGACCATAAAATGACACTTCTCCCAATTAAGAACTAAGTTCTTTTCTTGGCACCTCTGCAAAACTAGGGAAATGTTATGTAAACAGTGATCAAATGAAGAGCCAAATACCGAGAAATCATCCATGAAGACTTCCATGATGTCTTCCACCATGTCTGCGAATATGGCCATCATACACCTCTGAAAAGTAGCAGGTGCATTGCATAGCCCAAAAGGCATTTTCCTAAAAAAAAATGTGCCATAGGGACACGTGAAAGTAGTCTTCTCCTGATCTTCTGGCACTATAGCAATTTGATTATAACTTGAATAACCATCTAAAAAGCAATAGTGACAATAACCAGCAAGTCTATCAAGCATTTGATCAATAAAAGGAAGTGGAAAATGATCTTTATGTGTGGCATTGTTCAACTTTCTATAATCAATACATACTCGCCAACGAGTTACAGTATGAGTAGATATTAGTTAATCATTTTCATTTCTAACCAGAGTTATTCCACCTTTTTTTGGTACAACTTGCACAGGAGACACTCAACTGATATCAGAAATAGCATAAATCACACCAGCATTTAACAATTTCAACACTTCATTTTTCAATACCTCCTTCATGGCTGGATTTATCCTCCTCTGATGATCCACATAAGGAGTATACGACTCCTCCATTAAAATTTTATTCATGAATATAGTAGGGCTAATTCCCCTAATATCAGAAATCGACCATCCTAACGCATTTTTATATTTCTTCAACACTCTCAATAATTTATCTTTTTAAGCACATGTAAGAGAGGAAGAGATAATTATCGGATATGTAGACTTCTCACCTAAAAATGCATAGCAAAGGTGGCTTGGCAGTTCCTTCAAGTCAGGGGAAGGTGGTTTTACCTCAATTTTCTCATTTACATTCAACTCCTCAAGTGGTGCATCTTTTCTCCTTTCTTTCTACAGTGCCTCAAGAGCCACCAATTGCTCTTTCACTTCCCAATTGTCTTCATCAACAGTTCCTGCAGCACTTATCAAATAGCTCTCCAAGGATCCCTAGTTCCTGCACATTCAAGAGACATACATGAATCTATAACATCAATACTTTTACAAGTGCTTACCTCATTCGGTCCCTTCATGGCATGATAGATGTTAAAAATGACTGCTTCTCCACCAACGCTCAAGGTGAGTTCACACTTATGCACATCTATCAATACCCTTCCCGTCGCCAGAAACGGTCTCCCAAAGATTAATAGAGCATCATGATCCTTTTCCATATCTAAAATCACAAAGTCAGCAGGAAAAATAAATTTATCTACTTTTACCAGTACATCCTCGACGATCCCACGTGGATACATGAGACTTATGTCTGCAAGCTGTAAGGTGATAGTAGTTGGTTTAACCTCTCCAAGCTCCAATTCCCTCTAAATAGACAATGTCATCAAATTAATACTTGCTCCTAAATCACATAAGGCTCTACTACATTTAGAACCACCTATAAAGCAAGGAATAGTAAAACTCCCTGGATCTTTTAATTTTTGTTGTAGCTTCTTTTGCAGAATGGCGCTACACTCTTCAGTCAACTTCACAGTCTCAAACTCATGCAGTTTCCTCTTCTTAGACATCACATCTTTAATAAATTTTGCATAATTCGGCATTTGCTCCAAAACGTCAGCAAATGGTATGTTGATGTGTATCTTCTTAAAAATCTCTAAGAATTTAGCAAACTGATCATCCAAATTCTTCTTTTTGAACCTCTAAGGGTACGAAAGGGTTGGCTTCAATATCGGAGGTCGTTCGACTTCAATTTCAGCCTTGGACTGACTTTCTTTTCACTTTCAACTTTCTCCTTGGAATTTTGCACTCCCAATTCCTTTCCACTCCTCAAAGTGACTGCCTTGCATTGCTCTTTTGGATTGGCTTCTGTGTTACTAGAAAATTGACCCCTGTTCTGATCTCTCAAGGCGTTGGCCAACTGTCCGATTTGCGTCTCCAAAGATTTCATTGTGGCACCTATATTTCCCATGTGAGTCTCCATGTTGTCAAGACGAGACTCAGTCCTTGCCATCCTTTTTCCAGACTCAGCAACAAACGTTCCTACCAAATCCTCAAACGAAGGCTTTCCTTTCCCCTTTGATGTATTGAACCCCGGTGGAAGATTCAATACATTTTTATTATTCGCATATGAAAAGTTTTCATGATTTCTCAATCCTGGATGATAAGTATTAGGGGGAGGGTTACCTCGATATCCTCCAAAATTTCTGTTGTTGATATACTGGGCTTCTTCAGGAAGAGATGGTTCTTCAGCAACAATCAATGGACCATCAATCTCTGCTGTGCTCACTTTGTTCATAGCTGCTAATTGTGTGGTTAGTGCAGACACTTGGGCGGTGAGTGATGTAATCAGATCCACAACATAAACCCCAGCTGCCCTCTTCACTCCAGATCTTTCAGTCAGCCACTGGTAGCTATTTATAGTCATCTGCTCAAGCAATTCATAGGCTTGAGCAGGAGATTTTGCAAATATCGTGTCACCAGCTGCTGTATCCACAGTTCCTCTTGTTTTCCCATTTAGACTATTATAAAATAATTCAATTTGCACCCAGTCTTCAAAACCATGATTCGGGCACTTCCTCAATAATTCTTTATATCTTTCCGATGCTTCATATAATTGCTCAAAATCAGTCTGCCTGAAAGTGCTAATCTCAATCTTCAATTGTGCAGACTTTGCAAGGGGAAAGTACTTTTCCAGAAATTTCGTCTCCAACTCTTGCCATGTCGTGATGCTTCCCAAGGGAGGCGATTGGAGCCATCCTCTTGCTTGGTCCCTAAGAGAAAAAGAAAACAAGCGCAATCGAATTATATCATCAGAAACACTATTTATTTTTACCGTGTCAGTGATTTCAAGGAATGTTCTGAGATGTAGATGAGGATCTGCAGTAGCAGTTCCATCAAACTGGTTTTATTGAACCATATTGATCGGAGCAGGCTTCAGTTCGAAATTATTGGCATTTATGGTCCCTCGAGCAATGCCATAATAATGAGTGTTGATCACTGGTCGGAAGCGATCTCTAATAGGATAGCCTCTGGCGGGATGTGTCTATCGTCCTCTCTGTTATCAGACATTGCTTTGATTTCTTCCCTTCTCGCTTTTCTTAGTCTTCTCACAGTTCTTTCGATCTCCGGATCAAAAATAAGCAAGTCAGGGTTTTGCGATCTTAGCATGCACTGTCAAGCAGAAAAAATGAAAAACTCAATCAAAATTAAAATAAAAAGCTCTAAATTAAAATCTAGACTAATTGGTAACAAAATTGATATAAATTCAAATTTTGACACTCCCCGGCAACAGCGCCAAAAACTTGTTGCGTGTTTTCTTGATTACTCGCAAGCTCACGACGTCAAGTTATAGTAAAATATATTTTTGAGTACGAGTGTCGATCCCACGAGGAGTGTAAACTAAAATTATATCAATGCTTGTAATTAAAATAATCACAACTTTATTTAGAAAAATCAATAAGAGGTTTAATTTGCTGAAAATTAATTAAAAGCCAATGAATATTAACCTAATCACCAAGTCGAGAAAAATAACAATGAGACAAAGTTTCTAGATGAATGATTGCACTAAGTTTCCACGATAATTATTCTCAGTTGTATTTATACTCATGAATTCCAATTATTTAATGGCCAAGAACACTTAATTATTTTATTCCCCTTTCCCAAGTGACGAATAAACTGTATCATTCAAACTCGATTCAAACATTCCTAATAAGAATCTAATTTTAAATAATAAAGTTAAACGATGTTTTTACCTAAGCCTCGCTAAAGTTATACACCTTCCGAACGATATAACATTCAACAATGTGTTTCTAATGGTCTATAATCCTAGTCCCTCTCCCGAGTTGTAGAATTAATCAGATAACACACAATTTATGGCCAGTAAATTGCAGTCAAATCAATACAAAGAAACACAATTAAACGAGAAAGAATTCAATCATATAAATAACCAAGTAAAAATATCGTATCCACATAGCTACATCATTCTCTAGACCGGGAAATTAGTTCATGAGGAATTCTAAATAAAAGCAAAACATGTTTGAATATTTAGACATCGAAACAATAGAAAATATGGACGCAAAAGAGTAGATGACAAATCCGAAGCGTCGTCTCCGTGCCCAGATCCGTCGTTCTTCGTATTTGTGATCGTTCTTCATATTCCGGATCTTCGTCTTGTGTACACGCCGGCTCTCCCGTGTGTTTTTCACTCCAAAATGGCGTGTCTCTCGTGTCTTTCTTTCCCAAGGCGGGTGAATCCTTCTTTCTGACCTAACTCGCACAATTTATAAGATTCTGGACGCACGGCGCGCGCGGTTGCGCGTGATGTTGCTCGATCGTGCGCGAGCTTCTGCTTGATGGCTCGTGTCTGCGCACACGGTTGCGCGTGAAGTGGCGCTACCGCACGCGCGCCTCTGGTCTTCATGCTGGATTTGTGCGCGCGCGGTTGTGCGGCCGCGCGCAAGCTTCTGGTCTCTCGCCTATGTTCCTGCACGCGCGGCTGCACATGAAGTGGCGCGGCCGCGCGCGCACTTCTGTCCAATACCATGCTCTCGGCTATTCTTCATGGTGCACAGCTCTGTTTTCTTGCATTTACTTGGCTTTGTGTGCACTTTTTCTCCATACCTGAATTGAAAATCAAAACAAGCCAAAAACCCATAATTCCGTTCGAAAATAACATAAATCAATATGGATTCTTATATATATTAAGTGCAAATCTAGTACTTATCATCTTCTCAAAGACGAGGTCGTCTATTTTGAGCTTTCAAGCAGCTTCAATTATTGCTGGAACTCCTCAGCCATATCTGGTTGCTGAGAACTGCTTGATGCATCCATTTGCTATTGTTTATGATATCTACTGAAATATTTAACTGATATTGTGACTAACCATTTTACTCTTATTTATAGATAAGCTTTAAGTCATCTGAACAGACACATTTAGTATCTCTGACGATTCAGCTTCCAAAGATAAGAATTTTCTTATAATGATGCGATATATTTAAGGGAAAATTTTTTACTTGACTGTACTATTTGCATCATTATTATGTCAGTTAGTATTGTTAGTCAACTGGTTATCAGTCAGCTTTCAAAGAGAACATAGCAGTGGAATTGATGAATAACAATGAACTGAAATAGAAATTTTATTGATAATATCTCTCTGCTATTACACGGTTTAACACCATTTCTACTGCACCTAGCCAAAGAGAAAACCACTGAGACATTTCCTCGGACATTACACTAAGATTATTTGCGAAGGAAATCTTGTCCAGAACACTAAACTCCTTGCTAAGCATCAAGTAATAGAGACCTTCATCAGTTACGAGGTCTGATGTATGAATAACGGAGAGACGACGCTTGTACTTGACTTCAGTTGCCTTCTGTTCATCAGTGGCAACCAATCTATCTCTCTGGATAGTCTGTAAATCATGAATCTTTGTCAAGGTGGATATTACCTTATGAAAGATGAAATATTCGATATCTTTCTTTTTATCTTCCACGAATGCAAGCCATTCTGAAGATTGGGCCTCGTGGAACTGCTTGCTTTATCCATCTGTGTTTGATAAATATTATCCGCTGAAATGTTGTGTATCTGATAAGTTTGTTCGTATTTATAGACACACTTTAACTGAAGAAACAGAAGAAGATGAAGGGACGTCAGTAAATTGAATGCAATTAATTCATCGAGGATGATATTCTCTTACTCTTATTCATTTGTATATTAAATTTTTTAGGGGGGAATGTCGATTTAAAATTGGTTAACTGATAAGTCAATAGTCAGTTGGTCTTCAACTGAGCTGATTCAGTTCTCAACTGATCAGTCAGTTATTGACCTAACTGATCTTATCAAATAAGTTAACTGGTTATCGATAGAATTCTAGATTAATGATGTGACTGATAAAATCACGCATTTAATTATGTATTTCACTGAATAGTAATTGGTCACGTGGCCCCACGTGGTACAATCATTTATCATTCACATTTTCAATACACGTCTGTTTTAAATCATTTAATCTTGGACTGAAACGTGTCCAAAAACTCGAACAGTGACCAACATAAGAAATGAACCCGCTTCATTTCAGTTCCTTACGAGCATTTCAATTTACAGAGCATATCAAACTACCCAAGCTTTTTCTCAATTACACAGATCTTCAATAATCAGAAAATGGTAACTCATGTATGGTCCAGGAATTTAATTCACGTAACCTGAATGCATAAAATCTAGTATTTTATTTAATTATGTGTTTAAATATTTTTATGCATAATTATTGCATCATAGAATTTATTTCATGAAATTTTAAAAGTTCATGCATTAGGGTTTCTAGATGCATTTCGCGCTCGAACGAAGAACGGAGATCGGGGAATTATCAGGAAAATTATTTTTATAAATGATTAATTTTTATTAATTAATATAAGATGTTTTAAAGGTATTTTTCAAGAAATTGGCTTTGTTGGGTATTTCTACCCCAGAGCATATTTTTCAGCGGTACGCAAATTTTATCGAAACGAGGGACTTTTTGAGGGCTCGGACAATATTTTCAAAAACGTACCTAAACAAAATATTTTTCGCGAGTTTTTAGGACTTAATGAGTCTACTTTTAAGCTTATTAGGCCTAAAACCCTTTTTTTAAACTTTTAAATGACAACTAAGGCCCATTATCTATTAATTAACTATTTAATTAATATCTAGGCTCCACTAAACCTAAAACCATTCTCCCACCAGCCGACACCCCTTCTCTCAAACAACATCCTCTCGGTTTCAGCACCCCCAGCAGCTGAATAGCATCGGCCATATCTTGTCCTTGCAATAAAAATTCTCCAGCACTTCTCCGACGCTCGCTTCTTCGACGTTCTTGCGTAGAAATCATCAAGGCACTCCATGTATCATTATTTTTGCATCACTCATATCATATACTGATTATATGTGTATATTTTGTGTGAGGATTTCTCGATCCAACTTAGAGCATGGAAATTTTTAAGTTTTGTTCATGTCATGCATTCTTTTATTGTTCAACTCACGTTTCCATGATTTCCTTGCAAGGGGTTGTCTACTCCTGGTTGTTGATGGTGAGAGTGCTGCGTTTTGTTTTAAGGTTATGTGAAGATTGGAGACTAGGGTGCTCGGTTTTTGAGTAAGGGTCGAAGTCTTCCATCTTAGGCGGTTAGGGTTTGATTCATGGTTGGGATTTATAGAGGAGGCACGGCTATGGGGGGGCTACACTATGCTGAGATGGGATCCAAAAGGGTCCAACCGAGGCTAGAAGAGGTCCTTAACCATCTGGTCTCGGCTAGGAAGGAAATGGCTCGGGTTGGGGCCGATGGTACTCCATGTGGTGTGCGGCCATGCACGCTTGGGGGAAATTTGTGTGGTGCACGCTCTTGGGCTGAGGGTGAGCCTAGGTTGGTTCAGTAGGGTGTTGTTAGTCTGAGCATGGTCCTAGGAAGCTTCGGTGCGAGTCTTGCTGTAACGCCCCAGATTTGACGACTGTCATCACTGTACCAAGACGAGTCTTTTCAGCGTGCTTATGTCCTCATTCACACGCACCCTAGGAAAATTCCCAGGGGGTCACCCGTTCCAAAATTGCCCCAAGTCAAGCACGCTTAACTTTGGAGTTCTTATGTGATGGGCTACCGAAAAAATGATGCAACTTCTTGGTATGAGTAGTACATATAAAATCTTTTAAACCCTCCTCAACTGCGCAGTTCCATACCTGAACAGTTTCAGAATCCCTCTCCTTTCGTTGTAAGATCGTTTCATTCATGTTCCCTCTGCCTAGAAGCCTGCCAGGAGCCGTTCCTTGTCCGTGCAACCTCATGGCACCGACGATCACCCCTGCTCTCTTCTGCCCCGGGCCTCACATGCCCACCAGCCTTTGCTTGGTTCGTCCCTGGAACATACCGTACTAGGAGAGGTCGGCTCTGATACCAACTGTAACGCCCCAAGTTCGATGACTGTCTTTACTATACCAAGACGAGTCTTTTCAGCGTGCTTATGTCCTCACTCACACGCACCCTAGGAAAATTTCCAAGAGGTCACCCATTCCAAAATTGTCCCAAGTCAAGCACGCTTAACTTTGGAGTTCTTATGTGATGGGCTACCGAAAAGAAGATGCACCTTCTTGATATGAGTGGTACATATCAAATCTTTTAAGCCCTCCTCAACTGCGCAGTCCCATACCTAAACAGTTTCAGAATCCCTATGGGAAAAGGCCCAGAGGGACCCTGACGATCGTATTTGCACGGTGGAGCTTAGTGCACACCCCCATGGGCCATGTGGAGTTGAAGACTGATCAGTCGACCGAAGAATAAAAGCTAGTCACTTTCGAGGATCAAACTTCACCCAAAATGACATATTATTGAAAGATTTACAATTTTAATGATATATGATTTATGATGATGATTAAAGCTATTTTTAAATGATTTTTAAATGATTTAATTATGCTTAAATGATTTTAAATGATTTATTTATGTCCAAAAGCTATTTTAAATAAAAATATGATTTTTCAATGCATGTGCTTGTATATGTATTATTTGTTATCTATGTTTAGAATGTGTTGAGTCTTTAGACTCACTGGGTTTGTATGATGCAGGATTTGATGATTTATGGGAGGCGGTGACGATTGAGGGGATCGAGTGCAGCAGTACACACCCGAGGGCCTTTATGTTTCCGCACTAGCTAGATTGATTAAAGATTTAAAAGATTATGTTAATGATTTTATTATAGATATTTATTATGCTTTATTTTTATTGTCAGTGATCTCTTTAAAGGACAATTTAGGAAGTTTTGGTTAGTCGATGATTTAGGATTTATTTTATGCACTTAAGATTTAAATTGTTAAAATTATTATGATTCATGATATGCTAAGATTTTATTTAGTATTTTAGAGTTTGCGATTTAAAAAAAATAGTGGTCGTTTCACTGGTGCGAGGTGAACAGAGCTAGGATTGACTAACTCAAGAGAGCACACTAGGGTTCGATTTCGATTATGGTAATATGCAGAATTTTTCCAGCAACCTATGGAGCCTGGTCGAGGGGTTTAGGGACTGTTTTCGAAGGTTTTAGGGCTGTTAGTGTTTGTATTAAGTGTGGTAATAAGTTGAGAGAAATTCGGTTAAGTTTCGAGTCGGTTAAGTTTGGTATTGAGCTTGAGTTTACATCTTAGGATGCTTTTAAATATGTTTTGGGACATTTTAAGGAGTTTGGTAAGTTTCGAGTCAAATTTTAGAAGTCCAAGGGTAAAATGGTCATTTTGGGTTTCCAGGGGCAAAATGGTCATTTTTGCACCCGGGGTGAGATTTTGATCCTGGCAGCTTCCTGTGCTCATTTTATCATATTTTAAATGTTTATGCATCATGTTTATGAATTTTATGAAATTATGATAAATACGGTGCATGCGCATATTTTTCTTAAGTGGTGAATTTGATGATGTTTTTGAAGGATGTGAATTGGTTGTGACTGATGAGATGTATGTATACGATGACATGAGATATGATGAGCTGAGGCCAAGGCTCAGTGGACGGGTAATGCTGTCGCTGATGTCCCCGTTGCCTGTACCGTGATTATACGTAGATGGATCCATCGAATAGAGCTGATACAATAGAGCTAATACGAAAGTCACAACTAATGAATTGAATTCAATTAAAAAGAAAATGTATACATATATGATGACATGAGATGACATGTTTTTACACGATATGATTTGACACGACACGTTTATGTTCATGCTTTTAAGTTCACGAAACATATGTTGAGTATGGTATTTTTTACTGTTGTGTGCCATGTATATGTACTTATTATTTCTGATACTAGTGTGTTGAGTCTTTAGAATCATTAGGCGTGTGTGATACAGATGAGTTTGATGGTGTGGGGACTGGAGGTGCAGAACTCTGAGTAGGCAGACCTGGTGCGGTGTCACGACCCGAGGACCGCATGTTTTCCGCATTATGATTTATGGGATTTGAGAGGAGATGAACACTTTCATATGTTTATGATTTTAAGATTTTTATTCGTTTATGTTTACGTATGATTTTGGATGAATTTGGTTAATTTAAACAGCAGTATTTTTACTATCAAATAATTACGATTATTTTAAATGTTATTTTGAAAACGTGTGCTTTTAAAAATAAATATATATTTTCCGCACTTTTAAAATGAGTAGACGTTACAACTCAAATCCCCGCTTACATGCTAAATGCGATGGCCATTGACTTTGAGTTGGTCATTTATGTTAAGGATGAAACTATTAGAAGTGTTTTTCTGAAGCTAGAAGCTGCTGGATTAAGGAATTTACTTGGGTTATCAACTCAAGAAATCTATTCAAAGGAGATTCAAGACTTCTACGATAACAGCTCCGTCTCTGGTGATGGAAAGATCACGACGACTGTCAGCAGTAAGTTCCTGGTTTTAGATGAAGATTCATTCAACACCTTTTTCCAACTATCTTTGGATGGCCTTTCTGACTTCTCTGAGGTGAAATTTGTTGATGTTGAAGAGATGCTAACACTCTTATCTACTGATGGGAGGAAGATAAAAGTGTCTGATCCCAAGAAGGAGCTCAAATATGAATATCAGTTATTGGCAGATATAGTGGCCAAGGTTGTTCTAGCCAAGGCATGCTCTTTTGCTGCCCTCACCCTTGAGAAATTTCAAATCGTGGCTTCTCTGGTGAATGGACACAAGCTGAACTGGTCAGCCATCTTGTTCACTAATTTGAATAACATTGTCTAGTCAACCAAAATGTCCAAAGGCTATGTTGTGCCTATTAGCTTCATTTTGAAGAGTAAAGGTTTGGTGGATGACTCGACTGAAAAGTCATCCAAATACAAAGTCTTCACTGTTAAGAATGTTCAGCCACCGAAGACAAAGCTGGACATATCTCCTGAGCAGTTTTTTAAAGTCAAGAAGGAGATTGGGATGCAGACAGCTCCCAAATCAATTAAGAAGACAAAGGGCTTTGCTAAGCCAAAGAAAACAATCAAGAGGAAATTGATTGTGAGCGAAACTTAAACTGAATTGGAGAAAACTCCTTCTCCGAAAATCATGAAAAGCCAAGGACCCAGAAAACCAAGCCTATTGCAGCTGTGGAAACCATCCCAGCTAAGAGATTGAAGCCAACTGGAGCTCAACAACCCATCAAAGCAATACCAATCAGGGCTATTATAGTTGCTTCATCAACTGATCAACAACAACCTCCTCCAACCGGTCCCTCCAAGAAGATTATTACTGAATCTTATGATAAACAAAAACAAGTTGGATTAAGAGCACTGTTTATCACTATCACTGGTCATAATCTACTACCTTATGCCCGACCAAAGGGCTTGGTGATATGTGAGCAGGTGGATTCAACAATTTCAGGGCTGAGTATTTGAAACGTCAACTCATTTAAAATGTGCGGAAATATATATATTTTTTAAAAGCTCACATTTTAATAATATCATTTAAAATAATCGTAATTATCTTACAGTGAAAATAGTGCAGTTTAAATTAACCAAACTCATCCAAAATCATACGTAAACATAAACGAGTAAAAATCTTAAAATCATCAACGTTGAAAATGTTCATCTTCTCTCAAATCTCATAAATCATAAAGCGGAAAACATGCGGTCCTCGGGTAATATCACCGCACCAGGTCTGCCTGCTCAGAGTTCGGCACCTCTAGTCCCCTCATCATCAAGCTCACCTGCATCACACACACCTAGTGAGTCTAAAGACTCAACACACCTGTACCAGGAATAACAAGTACATATACATGCACACAGTAGTGAAAAATACCATACTCAACATATCTTTCATGAACTTTAAAGCATAACATAAACGTGTCGTGTAAAATCATATCGTGTCAAAACATGTCATCTCGTGTCATCATATACGTATACATTTTCTTTTAATTGAATTCAGTTCATTAGTTGTGACTTTCGTATCAGCCCTATCGTATCAGCTCTATTTGATGGATTCATCTACGTATAACAACGGTACCGGACGGCGGGGACATCAGCGACAGCATTACCCATCCACTGAGCCTTGGCCTCAGCTCATCATATACATATACATCGTCAGTCACAACAAACTCCCATCCTTCAAAAACATCGTTATGTTCACCACTTAATAAAAATATGCATACACGTAACTTTTTCCTTAAAACCAAGCACGCAGCGTATTTATCATAATTTCATAAAAATCATAAACATGATGCATAAAAATTTAAAACATGATAAAATGTGCTCAGGGAGCTGTTGGGACTAAAATCTCACCCGGGTGAAAAATGAATATTTTGCCCATGGGAACCCAAAATGACTGTTTTACCCCTGGACCTCTAAAATTTGATCCGAAGTTAACCAAACTCCTTAAAACATCCCAAAACATATTAAAAGTATTTCTTAGATGTAAACTCGAGCCCGTTTCAAAACTTAACCGATTCTTTTTAAAACTTGGACCGGGGTCCCATTTTTAACCCGAATCGAACCAAAATTTAACTAAATTTTTCCTAACTTGAACCATGACTAAAATCTCCATGACCAACCTCTAACCCACTTATTTCAGACCACTTAAGACCTAGAAACAAGCCCCAAATTTTGCTGGAGTTCTCCAGCGTATGCACACAAATTTTCACAGCTCAAGCGACTTTACGATAAAAATCATATCTCCTTCATTTCTTATCAGGAAATTACGAATTTGCTATCGAATAGAAGATAATATAGAGTGATACAAATCATACGTTGAACACATTTATAGAAAACCAACCAATAAGTCGGAGAATTCGAAATAACCGAGGGTGACGGATTTTGTGACACATAAATTTGACAGCTTGCGCGGCTTTACGATAAAAATCATACTCCCTCGTTTCTCATCATAAAATTACTAATTTGCTATCGAATCGAAGATAACAAAGAGTTCTACAAATAATATGTTGAACACATTTTCAAAAAACAAACCAATAAGTCACATTATTTGAAATAACCGAGGGTGACAGAATTTGTGACACAGAAATTCAACCCAAAGACTCAAGATATGGATCGGTCCTCTCCTAAAACTCACAAAGCCTCGACTCCAGCCTTATGACACTATCATTTTCAACTTGAACAGCCCTTGACAACAAAACTTGGCAACCCCTTTACACCAAATCGAGAAACGTGAGTAACAAGCAAAGAACCGAAATTTCATGTCAAACTCTTCTCAAAACGCAAGCATGAAGTAGATCATAGAATTCTCATACAAATATATTAAATTCAGCATACTTATGGCGTGTATGAAGAGAAAATTAAAATACAAGCGTGCCTTTACGATATATACGCAAGAACGTCGAAGAACGAGTGTCGAGGGAACGCCAGAGGAATTTCTTTTGCAAGAAAATGGGTTGGACGATGCTTCCTTTTGGTTTTCCATTGGAAAGCCGAGAAGAATGAAGAGGAGAGGGGAGGTGTCGGCTGATGAAGAGTAAAATAGGTTTAGTGGAGTTTAGGGGAATAATTAAATAATATAATACACTCTAATGGGCCATTAATTATGGATTAAGGGGTTTACAAAGAGTTTTGGGCCCACTAAGTTAAAAATAGGCCCAACGAGCCCAAACACATTTCCGAAAAATATTTTGTGTTAGTAAGTTTTTGAAAATATTGCCCGAGCACTCAAAAAGTCCCCCGATTCGATAAAATTTGCGTACCAATTAAAAATATGCTCTGATGGGTAAAAATACCCAACAAAGCCCATTTCTTGAAAAAAATACATTTAAAACACCTTATATTAATTAATAAAAATTAATCAGGTTATAAAAAATATTTTCCTGATAATTCCCCGGTCCTCGTTCCTCGTTCAAGCGCGAAATGCATCTTAAAAACCATTATGCATGAACTTTAAATAAGCAATGGATTAAAACAAATATTAATGAAATAAACATGCATTTAATGCTTTAAAACAATAAAATACCAAAGAAATTTTATAATTTACATGCATGTAGTTCACCTGGACCTTCAAATTTTCGAGACGTTACAGTATTTCTCATGTTCTCACTGACCCGAAAGGTAAGGGCAAAATGATTGAAGAGCCCAGACCAACCAACCCGATTCAGACTCATATTGACTTGATATGGGAAGAAGTAAATGAGTTCTCTGAATCAAAGTTGAAAGCGTACAACGAATGGGTTAGATTCAGGACTGAAGTGTTTGCCAAGCGATTGCAGAAGAAATCAGTTTTGGAAAAATTCATCGCTTTGGAAACAATAGTCCTCAAGGTAGTTAAAGCTGCCACAATTGTTCAAGCGCTGGAGAGGAAGAATTATTTCTTTGATCAGATGCGTGCCAAGAAGCTAGCTCAAGTTATAGCTCAGCTACGCAAGAACTTTGATCCTACCAGTCCAACTGCCTTCAATGACGAAGCAGTTTATGAACAGTTGGACACAGATCTTCTATCTTTGCAGCTGAAGATCAAAGATTGGGAAATACGTCAACAATTGACTATTCCAGCAAATTACCAAAGCTCATCCTCAGAAGAGTAGGCTGAACCATCAACTCATCAGCCAGAGCCATCCAAGGAAGCAGTTCTTGAACAAACTGAGCGAGAAACTGATCTTTCTTCCAAGGAAGCTCAACCACCATCTTCTACTCCTCAATCTCCTCCAGCAGGTCTTCAGCTATACACCGATGCTGATTGTCACTGGTAAATGTCGATGAAGTGATACAAACAGTAGTCGCTGACATCCAGCTGAATATTTTAACTGATGAACCAGTTGAAGACCCGAGCAAAACTGAACAACTAGCCTCAGAGGCTGTGATACCAGAAGTTGTAGAACCAGTTCAGTCGTCTGCCATGACTGAAAAAGTGGTTCAAACTGAATATCATCGCTCAGAACCAACTGAAGAAGTGCCAACTGACAAGCCAACTGAAGTGTCAGCTGACAAAGCAACTAACAAACCAACTGACAAGTCAACTGAAGCAGCAGCTGACAAAGAAACTGAAGAGCCTGCCAGCTCAACTACTGCTCCAACTTCCTCCCAACCTCAAGAACCTAAATAGGAGGTAGTTGAAGAAATTATTCCACAAATGGTTATTGCTGTGACTGAATCAACAAATAGGGCCTTGGTAATTTTCAATGAATAAGACAAGGAGCAAGAACCAGAATCTTCTGAAGCCTTGTCTCCTCAAATACCAATAGCTACTGATACTATGATAAAAGATATTCAGTTCAATCTGCACGGTTTAATTTCAACTATCAATGATATAAAGTCAACTCAATTGCTGCACACATTGAAGAATGATTCCACAAAGGAGAATACGATGAAGAGAATATACCAGGTTACTAAGGATATCACTTCTCTATTTCTTCAGATGGATCAATTGAGGAAAGACCGAGTGACAGTTCAAGCACATTTCCAGGCTCAAGACATGTTCAAAAATCGCATTGAATTTTTGCAAACAGTAGTGAAAAAAATAATGGATCTGATGCAAGAACAATTAATGAATGATATATCAAATGTCACCTCGGAGGTCCGTGCATTATCTAGCAAGGTTGATGGGTTTGACAAAAAGGGGGAAGATGAAGAAGAACAACATCATTAGCTATCAAAGAAGAGACCAAGTCAACCGACTGATCAAGGACCAACTTATAAAAGAGAAAAGAAATGGAAAAAGTCCAGATCAGTTAGACGACAACCACTTTATTCAGTTGAGAGTTTTTGGCAGATTTTCAATCAGTCAATATAAGATTCTTTTATTCAGATATTCTTTCATTCTTTCATTCTTTTTAGGAATCTGTACACTGAAAGAGTTATCAGTAAAAGATTATTTTATCTACAAAAATTCAGTTTGATCAGTTCGTAAATTCCAAGTTTTGTCAAACACCTAAAAGTGGGAAATTGTTGGAAACTTAATTTCAGAATTTGAAAAATTGAAAGTGAAAATATTGAACAAATGATCAAGATAACTAAAGGAAACTGATATGAAGAGTAGTAACTGATAGTTGCCTGAACTGAAGATTAATGCGTATATAATCAGAGGCAACTGAACTGATCAAAGCTAACTGAAGCTGTGCAGTCAACTGGACGATCAGTTGAGACTGATCAGTTACACAACAATCAGTTGAGACTGATCAGTTACACACTAATCAGTTAATCCTATCGGCTAAAAGAAGGCAACTGATTTTATCAGCTTTACACGTCATCAATTAAAAGGATGAAGCCAACAATCAATAGTTTGTACAGAAGCAGAGGGAACGCCGCATTTCAGAAAAGTTACAGTGTACGACTGTCAGAAGAATGTTGACGTGGCTTTACAACGGATATAAAGATTCAAATGCATTCATTGTTACCGTTGGAAGCCAAGCCTATAAATAGCTGAGAAGATCAGCTGAAGAGAGGTTAACGAGTTACCAAGTTATTGACACCTCATTACAAGTTTAGCAAAAAATTTACACGTATTCTTTCAAAGCTCAGTCATTCAAAAGCTCACGCTTAACATACATATCAATAGCTTTCAGGCTATACCTTGAGCTTAAGCACAAACACTCGTTGTTATTATATTCGATCCTATAGAGATCAGTTGTGCTTTGTATTTACATCAAATGAGTACTGATAATTTGTATTGATACTAAGAGTTTCAGTCTTGGCAGTGGTAATTCAATCTGAAGTGGGTTTGTACAAATCATTGTATAGATCAAGTCTTTTACTGAGTATTCTATCTTCGAGATAGAAGGGGTGATGTAGAAATATTTTAAATCTCCGAACATCTACAAAATCTTGTGTTCTTTCTTATCAGTTTTATTATATCCGTCCTTCAGTTATTTTCGCACTTTTATAAAGTTAACTGATTGACATTGAAAACAAGATTCGTGAACTTAGTTTATCATTAAACTGATTCAACCATCGAAGAAGTTGTTAAAAATTGTCAAGTGTTTATTCAACCACCCCTTTTAAACACTTTTTTACATCCAACCGATCATAACAGTTTATTATTGTCTTCATCGATGATATTTTGATCTATTCCAAGAGTCGGGAGGAGCATGATCAGCACTTTAAGACGACCTTGCAAGTTTTACGAGATCAGAAATTATATGCAAAGTTCAGCAAATGCGAGTTTTGGTTAGAGAGGGTGGCATTCTTAGGCCACATCGTGTCAAAAAAGGGAGTAGAGGTCGACCCATCTAAGGTCGAGTCTATTACGCAGTGGCCAGTGCCTAAAAGTGTGTCGGAAATACGCAGTTTCTTGGGTGTAGCTGGCTACTATAAGTTCATCAAGGGTTTTTCGTCCATTGCAGTACCCTTGACATCGTTGACAAAGAAAAATGCGAAATTTATACGGGGGCCGGAATGTCAAAATAGGTTTGATCAGTTGAAGCAAGCAATCACTACCGCGCCAGTTCTAGCGATACCGACAGAAATTAGTGCAGTTTAAAATGACCAAACTCGACTAACAGAAAATGCGTAAACATACGAGTAAAAATCCTAGAAATCAATATTCGTATCAAAACCAATGTATGTAAAAAAAATGCTCGTTTTCTCTCAAATCTCAATAATCATAATGTGCGGAAGAAGAGTTGTCCTCGGGTCGTGCACGCACATCCAGTCCCTTCTACTCAGAGTTCGGCACCTCCAGGCCCCTCGTAAACATGCACACCTGCATCACACATGCCTAGTGAGTCTAAAGACTCAACACACCTGTACCGAAAATAACAAGTACATATACATATCACACAACAGTGAAAATATACTATAATCAACATAACTTTCATGAACTTTAAAAGCATAAATATAAACGTGTCATATGAAATCATTACATGTCAAAACAGCTCATTGTATCATCATATACTGATACATCATTTCATTTAATGAATTCAGTTCATTATTTGTGACTTTCATATCATCATTTATCATTGTACGATGGATCCATCTACATAAACCGTGGTACCCGGCGACTGTCGGACATCGGCGACAGTATTACCCATGAACTGTGCCTAGGCCTCATTATCAACATTTACATGTACATCTTAAGCATTTACATATATATCATTAGTCACAACTAAGTCCCATACTTCAAAACATAATCATTTTCATCACTTATCAAAATCATGCACATGCATAAATTTTTCTTAAAATCAAGAATGCAACGTATTTTTAATAATTTCCTAAAAATCATAGTCATGATGCATAAACATTTAAAAACATGATAAATTTGTGTTCGGGGAGCTGCCAGGACTAAAAACTCTCCCCGGGTGCAAAATGAACATTTTGCCCCCGGAAACCCAAAATTACCGTTTTACCCCTGGACCTCTAAATTTTGACCCGAAGCTTACCAAACTCCTTAAAACATCCCAAAACATAATTAAATGTATTTATTAGACGTAAACTCGAGCCCGTTTCAAAACTTATTCGATTCGTTTTAAAACTTGGACCGGGGTCCCAGTTTTAACCCGAATCAACCCGAAACTTATTATTCCAAACTTAAACCATGCCTAAAGTACATCCTACCAGCCCCTAAACCACACATTCCAGAATACTATGACCCACGAAAACAAGGCCACATGCTGCTGGAATTTCCAGCAAGTGCCATGACCGAATCCTAATGCAACCATGCTCCTTAATTTCTCCTCTAACTCACGACCAGGAGGACCAGGCACTAACCAACCTCACCTAGACCAGCCTAGGATCCCTCTGGAAATACTGAACCCACGGCCACATCTCCCTGCAAGCCTGAAGCTCCTGCACTCGCTAGTCACCAAATAACACACTCGATCCCAAATCGAAGAGCCACATCTTCGGCCTAAGCATCATACACAAGTCCCACTCGACTAAGCCACGGCTCCAGAAAAATTTTCCCTTAATCAATGACGTGATACGACACCTTAATAACTACAGTGGACAGCCCTGGCAAAGCCATACAAAAAAATCGTGAGTTTGCAAAAGAAATGCATGTGTGAGCCATAAACCGAAGCTACAATTGAAACACATGCAGTGACTGAGTTATGTATGTATAAAGCACACATGATAGCAGGTATACAACGTGAATGATGCAAAAATAAATATACATGGCATGCCTTAATTATTTATGAACCAAAGCTTGAAAAATTTCACGTCGGGGAGGCGCCGGAGGAGCGGGGAAATGATCTTTCTCGAAAGAAAAAGTGGAGGAAGAGTTTTTCTTCTGGAATTCTCACATGAAGGCTGCAGATGGAGAGGGTGGGCGGCCAAGGGGAGGGAATAGGGTTAGGGTTGATTAGTGTATCATTTAAATAATTAAAACATGCACTAATGGGCTTAAACTAAGGTTTACAATGATTAAAAGGGATTTTTAACCCATTAAGAATCAAAACAAATCCAACAAACCCGAACACGCTCTCGAAAAATATTTCATTTTAGTACGTTTTTGAAAATAACGCCCGAGCACTCAAAAAGTCCTCTGAATCTTTAAAATTTGCGTATTGATTAAAAATATGCTCTGATGGGTAAAAATACCCAACAAAGCCCATTTCTTGAAAAATACACTTAAAAAACCTTATATTAATTAATAAAAATTAATCATGTAATTAAAATAATTTTCCTGATAATTCCTCGGTTTCCATTCCTCGATCAAGCGCGAAATGCATCTAGAAACCCTAATGCGTGAACTTTTAAAATTATCATGAAATGAAACATATCATGCAATAATTGTGCATTAAATGTATAAAAATAAATAAACACATAATTTAAATAAAACCCTAGGACCGGGTCCGTGTACGGGTCCGTCTAAGTGCGGTGGAAAGAATACGCGGAAAGAAGAAGGGGCACGGACCCCGTGCCCAGGTCCGTCTCCGGGTCCGTGTGGGTGCGGAGAAAAATTGTTGTGAAGAAAAGGGAAGGCACGGACCCCGTGCCCTAGACCGTGTGGGGGTCCGTGTCCGCACGCAAATTTGACACTAATGAGAAAACAAAGGCACGGACCCCGTGTAAGGGTCCGGCTAGGCACTGATGGTCGAAACCTGCGTGAAGGACTTGACGTAATATTTCATTCTCCTCAACCAAACTCGATAGCTATGAGTCGACACCTCAAGACACTTCCTAAAACACTAAGGCATTGTATCAAACTCAAGTAAACCATTAAAATTATTACCAAGAGCAACAACAATCAACAACCCCGACACAATCTGAAATTGCCACCATTTGTTTTTCTACGACTCTTGGATCAACTTAGTGCCTATCGACACGAAACCGAACGTTAATAACCATCCCAACATCATAAACATTGTACCTATATGCAATAGTGATCACCCGTCGATCCCCAACGAAGCCTGCAACATAAACTTCAAGAACGCATCAACATCATAATTTTTTGAAAAACGTAGTTTGAGCAGTCCCATGAAAAACACCATAACTCACTCAATTTTCATTCAAAAATTTTGAATTTTATATCAAATCGAAGGCATCAAAAAGTTATACGTTTTTCATATTGAAAGTTTTCTCAAAATCTGGACCGAAAATTTACAGTTTAACAAGAACAGTAAAAACGTGATTTAGATCTAAAAATTTTCCTTCAAAATTGATCCAAACAATTATCTGCTCAAACTATGAACATCATACATGAATTTTACGCATAAAACAATGCAACACATAATATGACATGATCGACGCACCAAAAGAGAGATTATACGTGCCTTTTTGATATCAAACGTTACCGAAACGGCGTCACCGAAGCGGAGATAGAAGCGAGATTGATCCGGGACGAACGTGAAGCGATTTTCTTGCAATAAAATCGATCAAAACTTGCTGAAATTTCCAGAAGGAGAGGCGGCTGCACTAGAGTAGGAGGAACCCTAGGTTTTCTTCTTTTAAAATTATGAAAACTGAATGTGTGTGATGTGTGTTAGCGTGAGTTTTAGTGTGTGTAAACATGTGTGTGCGCGTGCATTTAGAAGGTAATTAAGGGGAAATAAACCTTGGTTTAATAAAATAATTAACTACTAAGTGAAATACTAACTCTTCTCTAACTTTAATAAAGTCTCAACATTTAAAATAAATTGCACACTAACTACCCTATGAAAGTTTTAAAACTCTAAAATTCCTAAATAAGTAAATTAGGCTTAGAAAATGCTAAAATTCAATAAATTATTTAAAATGCCCCATCCTTAGCTTTAAAATAAAAATACCGCATTTAAAATTGCCACCAATCGTCACCGGTCTCTTTTCCTCAATCCCGCCTCGAATAATCGCCTGAAACATGAAACTCGAAAAATATTTTAACGTGCATCACAATAAACATGAATAATTTAAAATAATGCATTTTCATAAATTATGCATGGCTAAAACTCATTTAAAATTAATTAAATAATTTAATAATTAAATGAATGCATGGGTTATACGTGTACTGAATTTGGGTCCTACAGTTCCTCCCCCACTTATATAAATTTTTTCCTCGAAATTAAACCTTACCGAACAACTCCGGGTAGCGAAGTCTCATATCTTCCTCTGACTCCCAAGTGGCCTCTTCCACTGATTGGTTTAGCCACTGGACTCTGACTAGCTTAGTCACTTTGTTCCGGAGTCTGCGCTCCTGCCTGTCTAAGATTTGTGTCGGTCGCTCCTCATATGACAGATCTAGAGCAAGCTGCAACGGCTCATAGCTCAGAATATGCGAAGGATTGGCTAGATACTTCCTCAGCATAGAAACGTGGAACACATTGTGTACCCCAGCCAGATTCGGCGGAAGGGCTACACGGTAAGCTAATGTCCAAACTTGGTCCAAAATCTCGAACGGTCCAATAAACCTCGGACTCAGCTTGCCTCTCTTCCCAAATCTCATTACACCCTTCATAGGTGCTATCTTGACGAATACGTGATCACCAACGGCAAACTCGAGATCTCTCCTCCTCTTATCAGCATAGCTCTTCTGACGGCTTTGGGAAGTCTTCATTCTGTCACGAATCTTGACCACCACATCTGCAGTTTGCTGAGCTATCTCTGGACCAAGATCCGCTCTCTCACCAACTTCATCCCAATAAACTGGTGATCTGCACTTTCTTCCATACAAAGCCTCATAGGGAGCCATACCTATAGATGATTGGAAGCTGTTATTGTAGGTAAAATCCACTAGAGGTATCTTAGACTCCCAAGTCCCCTGAAAATCAATCGTACAGGCTCTCAGCAAATCCTCTAAAATCTGAATCACTCGCTCAGACTGGCCATCTGTCTGCGGGTGAAAAGCTGTACTAAACAGCAACTTTGTCCCCATGGCTGCATGTAAGCTCTTCCAGAAGGACAACGTAAACCTCGGGTCCCTGTCGGACACAATCGATACTGGGAACCCATGTAAACGGACTATCTCCCTGATATAAAGCTCCGCATACTGCGTCATGGAGAAAGTCGTCTTCACTGGCAAAAAGTGCGCTGACTTCGTGAGTCGATCCACAATAACCCAAATGGCATTAAAGCCTCTGACTGATCTAGGCAATCCAACGACGGAATCCATCGTGATGTTCTCCCATTTCCACTCTGGGATTGGGAGTGGCTTAAGCATCCCTGCTGGCCTCTGATGTTCAGCTTTCACTTGCTGACAAGTAAGACATTCTGATACGAATCTGCGGATGTCTCTCTTCATCCCCGGCCACAAATACAGAATCCTCAAGTCCTTGTACATCTTGGTACCTCCTGGATGGATAGAATACGGAGATGCATGTGCCTCTGTCAGAATATCCTGTCTAATCGAATCAACACTAGGCACCCACATTCTGCCTCTGTATCTCACAATCTCATCTGACACTGTATAAAGAACACTGCCCTTGGCTTCGTCTTTCAGTCTCCATTTCAGTAACTGCTCATCTGAAGACTGACCTGTCCGGATACGATCTAGCAGAGAAGACTGGACTGTCAGATTAGACAGCCTTGGTGCCCTGCCCTTACGATAAACTTCCAAACCAAACCTCTGAATCTCAGACTGAAGAGGTCTCTGCACTGATAACTGAGCTATGACTGCAACTTTCCTGCTCAAGGCATCTGCCACAACATTATCTTTTCCCGGATGGTAGCTAATCTCGCAATCATAGTCTTTCACCAGTTCCAACCACCGTCTCTGCCTCATGTTCAGCTCCTTCTGCGTGAAGAAATATTTCAGACTTTTGTGGTAAGTGAAAATCTGACACTTCTTGCCATACAAGTAGTGTCTCCAAATCTTCAACGCAAAGACGACTGCGGCTAATTCAGATCATGCGTCGGATATTTCTTCTCATGCACTTTCAACTGCCTGGAAGCATAAGCTATAACCCGACCCTGCTGCATCAACACTGCGCCTAACCCGAGCTAAGATGCATCGGTATAAAGCACAAACTCACCTTGCCATGTCGGCATGGCTAGCACTGGCGCTGAAATAAGAGCTTGCTTCAGAGTATCGAAGCTCTTCTGACACTCGCCACTCCACACGAACTTAGCATTCTTCTTGGTCAGTGAAGTGAGTGGCACTGCTATGGATGAAAATCCCTGAATGAACTTATGGTAGTAACGTGCTAAACCCAGAAAACTATGGATTTCTTATGCGTTCTTCGGCTCTACCCATTCTCTAACTGCCGCTACCTTAGCTGGGTCCACCTCAATCCCACTGCTAGAAATTATATGACCCAAAAAGACGACCTTCTCAAACCAAAACTCACATTTACTGAACTTCGCAAATAACTTGCGACCCTGCAAAACCTGCAACAGTGTCCTCAAATGCTGACTATGCTCCTCATGGCTCTTCGAGTAAATGAGAATGTCGTCAATAAACACTATGACGAACTGATCAAGGTACGGCTGGAATACTCGGTTCATGAGGTCCATGAAAATTGCTGAAGCATTCGTCAACCCGAATGGCACTAAGAACTCGTAATGCCCAACCGGGTCCTGAAAGCTGTCTTGTGAACATCTGCATCTTTCACCTTCAGCTGGTGATACCCTGATCGAAGATCTATCTTAGAGAACACCGTAGCTCCCTGCAACTGATCAAACAAGTCTTCGATTCTAGGAAGTGGGTATTTATTCTTGATCGTTACCTTGTTCAACTCTCGGTAATCGATGCAAAGTCTCATGCTTCCATTCTTCTTCTTCACAAACAGCACTCGTGCGCCCAATGTGAGAAACTAGGGCGGATGAATTCCTTGTCGAGAAGCTCCTGAATCTGCTGCTTGAGTTCTAACATTTCAGCTGGAGCTAATCGGTATGGTGCCTTAGAGATTGGCACTGTGCTTGGCATAAGATCAATAGCAAACTCCACCTCTCTCTCTGGTGGAAGACCTGAAACATCGTCTGGGAAGACGTCTGGGAATTCACTGACTACTGGTACGTCGGATAAAGATGGAGTGGGCACATCAGGCGCTGAAATAATACTGGCCAAGAAGGCCTCACACCCATTGGAAATCAGCCTCCTCGCCTGCATGCACGAAATCATGCGAGGAAAGCTTCTCCAGCTGTCTGGCTCAAATAAAAATTGTTCCAAGCCCAGGGGTTTGACCAACACTGACCTCTTCTGAAAATCAATAAGAACCCTGTTCTTTGTCAGCCAGTCCATGCCCAAAATGAAGTCAAACTCTAGCATCGGCAAAAGAATCAAATCTGCATACACGAGGTGGCCATGCAGCTCTAAGTCGATATCTCTGACCATGTTAGTAGCTAACAGCTCTTCCCCTGATGGGACTGTCACTGAGTAATTCACGTCGAGACTGATAGACTGGAGGTCTAGATGATTAGCAAATATCTCCGAGATGAAGGAGTGAGTGGCTCCTGAATCTATCAGGGCCTTAGTGGCTAATCTCTTGATGAAAATATTCTCTGAGATGCGTTAGCACAACAAATTGACTTATATCCCAAAATTCTACCATAAACCTTATGCCACAATAGACACCCAAAATTTCCAACTAAAACACTAGTAATGCCAATTAAAATTAAACATGCAGGGCAAAGAAATTAATATTGTACTGAATTAAATAAATTACCAGTCAAAAGTGTAGTGTCTGGGTTCGCCTCCTGTGCATGCATGGCGAATACCCTCCCTTGGGTTGGCTGCTTCCAGTGTGGGCACTCTTTCAACATGTGGTCCGTAGCTCCACATTTAAAACATTTCCCGATCCCCATAAGCACTGACCGGGATGTTGGCGATTGCATTTCTGACACACTGGGAAATTACCGGCCTTCTGAAGCGCCCCCTGCTGCTGGATAGGACCCTTGTGTTTCGGCGGTCCCTGATAGGGTTTCTTTCTCGGTTGCCCCTGGTAAGGTTTCTTGAACTGAGGCCTCTGATGCTGCTGCTGCTGCTGCGGTGGGGCCTGATAGGGCCTCTTGCCCAACCTGTTAGCCTCAATATCCCGCTGGTCTTGTTCTGCCGCCAAAGCCCTAGATAAGGCGACTGCATAAGAAGTGGGGCCAGCTACCCTCACATCACGGCGCAAGATTGGCCGCAATCCATCCAAGAAATGTCTCAGCTTAGCCTGGACATCATTCAAAATGAGGGGTACGAAGTAACACCCCCTCTCAAACCTCCTCACAAACTCTGCAACACTGCTGTCCCCCTGCCTCAGTGTCATAAACTCCCTGGTCTGGCGGGAGCGTACCTCCTCAGTGAATTACTTGGCGAAGAACACCTCCTTGAATCCAGTCCAAGACAAAGTCTGCACGTTCATTGCCACTGATGCGCTCTCCCACCATAGTCTAGCGTCCCCTTACAGAAGGAACGTGGCGCACCTGACCCTATCTGCATCATTCAGTTCCATAAAGTCGAATATTACCTCAATGGACTTGATCCATCCTTCAGCTACCATCTGGTCAGTGGTACCCGAAAACTCCTTTGGACTCATCCTCCTAAACCTCTCATACACTGCTTCCGGGGCCTCGCCCCTACACCTGTTGCTGTAGCCTGGTTCCCCGCAAATTGCGCGAAGAACTGCGTCATACCGGCAAGCATCTGCGCCTGCATGTCTGGTGGTGGAGGTGGAGGATTGGCCCTCTCCTCAACTCGAGGCTCTCTGTCCTCCTCCCTAACTTCCCAGTTAATCAAACGTCTGGGAGGCATACTGTTCCAATAAATCACCCAACACGTAACCCAACATGCATGAACATGATATAAATAACATAAGATGCACGTAGCTGAACTTAGAAATATGGGCATGTTGAAATCATAACTTAATGCATACTACATGACATGAATCTTTGAAACTTTAAAGCTTACAGACTTGAGGTGTGACTTCGTGAGCTTCTTGCGACTTGCAGTAGGCATAACCCTTTACAAGAACACCGCTCTGATACCAACTGTAACGTACCGTACTTTTCATACTTAAAATTTGCGGAAAAATTAAAAATTTATTGAATACGAAAATAAAAATCCATACGGTCGTCACTCATCGTTCATAAAAAGAATATTTGAAATAAAACATCACCAACAAAATTTTTTCTAAAAGAAAAGGTTGCTCAAAACATCTCGCATCAAAACATAAAATCAGAGTATTAATATTTTCATGCTTAAAATCTTAAAATAACGTGGGCGATCCTCGGGTCTAGCCTTCTGCTCAGTCCAAGCCTGCTCCTTGGTCGCCACCTCCTGTCTCCTCATAGACATCCTCACCTGCATCGATAACGTCTAGTGAGTCTAAAGACTCAACACGTATAAACTGAAAATAGCAAGTATTACATAATAAAACCACATGCAACTTTAAATAGGGCGTACATACATGAAACTTGACTTGCATACATACATAGACGTGCAATAACGTGAAAACTTTCATAAACATGCTTGCATACTTGAACATACTTGAACATACATGACTTCATTTTGCGTAGAGGCATGTTTCAAAGCAAGTGACCCATACATAATAAATGCCTGATCAGACAAACCACAGTACTGGGCTGACAGGGACGTATCCACAGCCACATACATGAGATCCCCGTTCATAATTTAACGGACTGATTGGTCCCCGTTCATAATTTAACGCTTTCCAATCTCGATCTAAACCCGTTCATAATTTAACGGGGTGGAGAGGTCATCGGCCACGTTCACCGACTTCCAAACCCATTCATAATTTGGTCACATGACATTTAGCATACCTCAAAAATAAAATATTTTCTTTTGCACGTCAACATACTCACTTGGCGTTGAGGGATCCATTGGACTTCGACTGGGGCCGCTGCTGCACATACTAAAACGAAACTGCATACTTAACTTACATAGCTTAGACGTACTCATCATGCTTACTCTCAAGTTCGATCATTTCTTAAGACATTCTAAAATTTCCCCTAACTCGACCTTGATAATCCTTGCACTAAACCATGACATCAAACCCCAAAACAACCATTAAACTTTTCCCAAAACGTAAGTAAACGGACCCCGTGACCGGGTCCGTGTACGGGTCCGTCTAAGTGCGGTGGAAAGAATACTCGAAAAGAAGAAGGGGCACGGACCCCGTGCCCAGGTCCGGCTCCGGATCCGTGTGGGTGCGGGGAAACATTGTTGTGAAGAAAAAGGAAGGCACGGACCCCGTGCCCTAGTCCGTGTGGGGGTCCGTGTCCGCACGCAGATTTGACACTAATGAGAGAACAAAGGCACGGACCTGTGTAAGGGTGCGTGTACGGGTCCGGCTAGGCACTGATGGTCAAAACCTGCGTGAAGGACTTGACGTAATATTTCATTCTCCTCAACCAAACTCGATGGCTACGAGTCGATACCTCAAGACACTTCCTAAAACACTAAGGCATTGTATCAAACTCAAGTAAACCATTAAAATTATTCCCAAGAGCAACAACAATCAACAACCCCGACACAATCTGAAATTGCCACCATTTGTTTTCCTACGACTCTTGGATCAACTTATTGCCTATCGACCGAAAATTTGCAGTTTTAACAAGAACAGTAAAAACATGATTTAGATCTAAAACTTTTCCTTCAAAATCGATCCAAAAAATTATCCGCTCAAACTATGAACATCATGCATGAATTTTACGCATAAAACAACGCAACACATAATATGACATGATAGACGCAGCAAAAGAGAGATTATACGTGCCTTTTTGATATCAAACGTTACCGAAACGGCGTCACCGAAGAGGAGATAGAAGCAAGGTTGATCCGGGACGAACGTGACGCGATTTTCTTGCAATAAAATCGATCAAAACTTGCTGAAATTTCCAGAAGGAGGGGCGGCTACACTAGAGTAGGAGGAACCCTAGGTTTTCTTCTTTTGAAATTATGAAAACTGAATGTGTGTGTGATGTGTGTTAGCGTGAGTTTTAGTGTATGTAAACATGTGTGTGTGCGTGCGTTTAGAAGGTAATTAAGGGGAAATAAACCTTGGTTTAATAAAATAATTAACTACTAAGTGAAATACTACTAACTCTTCTCTAACTTTAATAAAGTCTCAACATTTAAAATAAATTGCACACTAACTACCCTATGAAAGTTTTAAAACTCTAAAATTCCTAAATAAATAAATTAGGCTTAGAAAATGCTAAAACTCAATAAATTATTTAAAATGCCTCATCTTTAGCTTTAAAATAAAAATACCGCATTTAAAATTGCCACCAATCGTCACCGGTCTCTTTTCCTCAATCCCGCCTCTAATAATCGCCTGAAACATGAAACTCGAAAAATATTTTAACGTGCATCACAATAAACATAAATAACTTAAAATAATGCATTTTCATAAATTATTTATGGCTAAAAATCATTTAAAATTAATTAAATGATTTAATAATTAAATGAATGCATAGGTTAGACGTGTACTGAATTTGGGTCCTACAGCTGGAGTGGCTCGTAGTTCAGCACATGCGGAGGATTCGACATGTACTTCCGCAGCATAGAAACATGGAACACATTATGAACTCCCGCTAGATTCGGCGATAATGCAACTCTGTATGGAAGTGTCCCAACTCTCTCTGGATCTCGAATGGCCCGATGAATCTAGGGATAAGCTTGCCCTTCTTCCCAAATCTTATCACGCCCTTCATCGGTGCGACTTTCACAAACACATGTTCCCCTACTATGAACTCAAGATCTCGGCGCCTCTGATCTGCATAACTCTTCTGGCGGCTCTGAGCGGTCCTCATCCTATCTCGAATCCTAACCAATAACTCTGCGTTCTACCTGACAATATCTAGACCTAACTCTTCCCTCTCTCATACCTCATCCCGATACACTGGCGACCTACACTTCCTCCCGTACAGTGCCTCGTATGGAGCCATATTGATCGATTTCTGATAATTGTTGTTGTATGTGAACTCCACAAGAGATAACTTTGGCTCCCAGCTGCCCTGGAAGTCGATCACGAAAGCTTGGAGTAGGTCCTCCAGAATCTTAATTACCCTTTTTGACTGTCCGTCTGTCTGAGGATGGAAAGCAGTATTGAACAGTAACTTAGTACCCAACGCCTGATTCAGACTCTTCCAGAACGCATACGTGAACCTCGGATCCTTGTCTGACACGATGGACAATGGAATCCCATGCAGTCTGAATATCTCTCTAATTTACAGCTCTGCGTACTGAGTCATGGTGAAAGTCTTCCTGATCGGTAGGAAATGAGCTGATTTAGTGAGCCGATCAACAATCACCCAGATGGCATTATATCCTCCAATAGTCCTCGGAATCCCTGTCACAAAGTCCATGGTGATGTTCTCCCATTTCCACTCGGGAATAGGGAGTGGTCTCAGCTTCCCTGCAGGTCTCTGATGCTCTGCCTTGACCTGCTGACATGTCAAACACTCGGAGACAAAACGCAGAATATCCCGATTTATGCCCGGCCACCAATAAAGAATCTGAAGGTATTTATACATCTTCGTACTCCCTGGATGGATTGAATACGGGGTGTTGTGGGCCTCGCTCAAGATATCCGCTCTCAAGAAATCACTGTCAGGAACCCATAGATGGTTCCTATATCTGACTATGCCGTCCACAACTGTATACAGTCTCTGGCCCTTAGCCTCGTCCCTCTGTCTCCAATTCTGCAACTGCTCGTCAGAAGTTTGCCCTGCCCGAATTCTATCCCTCAATGTCAACTATAATGTTAGAGTAGCAAGACTTGGGGCCTCGCCCCTGGCATAAACTGCAAGCTCAAATATCTTAATCTCTGCCTGTAGCGGTCTCTGTACCGATAAATGAGCAATCACTGCGTGTTTCCTGCTCAGAGCGTCTGCAATCACATTAGCCTTACTCGGATGGTAGCTAATGTCACAGTGATAATCCTTCACTAGCTCTAGCCATCTCTTCTGTTTCATGTTCGGCTCTTTCTGTGTAAAGAATTACTTCAGGATCTTGTGATCAGTGAAAATCCTGCACTTCTCCCCATACAGATAGTGTCTACAAATATTAAGAGCAAATACCACTGCGGCTAGCTTGAGGTCATGATTCGGATAATTCTTCTCATGGACCTTCAGCTGTTTGGATTCGTATGCTATAACTCTGTCCTGCTGCATCAGAACCGCGCCCAAACCGAGTTTCAATGCATCTGTATAAATCACGAACTCTCCCTGCCCTGATGGCATAGCTAGAACTGGTGTTGTGGTTAATGCTAGCTTCAGTCTATCAAAGCTCTCTTGGCAATAAGATCCCCAGATAAATTTGGCATTCTTCTTCATAAAGCGGTCACTTTCCTGTAGTACTGAGCCAATCCAAGAAGCTACGGATCTTTGTCACACTCTTAGGAATTGGCCAATCTCTGACTGCTTTGACCTTATTGGGGTCGACCTCAATACCATCCCTTGATATAATGTGGCCCAAGAACGCCACTCTGCCAAGCCAGAACTCGCACTTAGTGAACTTGGCATACAACCGTCTGTCTTGTAAAGTTTGCAGTACGGTACTGAGGTGCTGGCTATGCTCCTCTCTGCTCTTCGAATAGATCAGAATGTCGTCAATGAAAACTATGACGAACTGATCGAAATATGGCTGAAACAGGCTATTCATGAGATCCATGAAGATCGCTGGCGCTTTCATCAAACCAAAGGGCATCACCATAAACTCATAGTGCCCATAATGCGTCCGGAAGGCTGTCTTATGCACGTCAGACTCTATCACCTTCAGCTGATGATATCCGGATCGGAGGTCTATCTTCGAGAACAATGATGCTCCCTGAAATTGATCAAAAAAATCCTCAATCCTCGGTAACGGATACTTGTTCTTGACTGTGACTCTGTTCATCTCTCGGTAGTCAATGCAAAGCCTCATATTGCCATCTTTCTTATGGACAAACAGTACCGGTGCGTCCAATGGAGAAAAGCTAGGGCAAATGAAACCCTTTTCTAGCAAATCTTGTATCTGGTCTTTCAGTTCTTTCATCTCTGTAGGTGCTAGAGAATAGGGTGCCTTAGAGATCGGCACTGTACCTAGCATGATCTTAATAGAGAAGTCCACCTCTCCCTCTGGTGGGATGCCTGCAACATCGTTAGGGAAAACACTAGAGAACTCACTTACCACATCCACGCCCTCGAGCCTCTGACTGACTGGCTCTGACACTGATACAATGCTGGCCAAAAATGCCTGGCAGCCTCTCTTCATAAGCTTCCTCGCACACATGCAGGAAATGACGTGTGGCAACTGCTGGTGTCTGGCTACCTCAAAAACAAACGGCTTACCACTGGGCGGTCGGATAGACACTGACATCTGTCGAAAGTTTATGATGGCTCCGTTCAACGAAAGCCAATCCATACCCAAAATAATGTGGAACTCCGGCAACGGTAGCACGATCAAATCTGCCTTGCACCGTATATTTTTGTAACTGAAGCTCCAATCTCTTCAATATCTGAGAAGTGAACATCTGATCCCCGGATGGGATCGATACTCTGAACCCTGAATCCATCGGCATCGGTATGATTCTTAGTAGCTTGACAAAATATTCGGATATAAACGAATGTATAGCTAGCAATGCATGCGTGGCTACACCTGAAATATATATCCTCTCTCCGACAATACATACCATCAAATATAATCGTGTTGAAGCTTAAGAAATTTCTTATCGGCAATTATCCCAAAATCCTCAAAAATTCATCGAATTAACCCCAAATATGCTTAATAAATATCGAAATTAACCATCAGAAAATCAAAAATTGCCAAGTAGCCCCTAAAGTTTTGAAATTACGCTTTGGCCCTTCAAACATTTCGAAATTTGCAACATGACCCCATAAAAATTTTGGAATATAACCTCATGAATTGTGAAATTCTCAAAAACCTAAATGTCAAATCTCCCAAATACAAAAAATTCAAAAACCGCCCCTTAAATTATCAGTTATTACAATTGGGTCCTAAAATTCTCCCATTAAACAATTAAATTCTTAATCCCAATTAGGTAGAGCATGCGTCCTAATTCCTTCTTAGTTATCAATCCCATAATTTAATCCTCGTGACAAGCATAAAATCCATGTAATCAAGCGATAAATCAAAATCTTAAACATATGGATTACCAGTAATCAGCGTCGAATCTGGCTTTGCATCTGCCTCCTCGGCATGCATCACATAAGCTCAACAAGTAGTGGGGCCCATGTTCTTAGAACAGTCTGCTTCTTTGTGACCCTCTTGCCCGCAAACGAAGCATCTGTAGGTCCTCCATAAACACTTGCCGAGATGGAACTTGTTGCACTGCGTGCATGGCTGTCTGTCCTATGGCTTAGGTGCCCCTGGCGCCTGAGGAGGTCTCTGCTGCTGGGGTCTCCTAACCTTTCCCTGGGGCTTCTGCTGCCCCTGCGGCTTCGTTGGCCCTGTTTACTGTTTCTTCTGCGGCTGGGAGATGGACTGAGTCTGATGCTGCTTCCTCTGCATCTCAAAGTCTATGTCCCGTAGAGCCTGATCCGCCTAAAAAGCGCAGGCGATGGCCTCATCATAACCTGTCGACCTCATTAGTATAATGTACCGGCGAAGGGTGGGTCTCAGCCCGTCCAAGAAATGCCTCAGCTTCTGAGCGGCATCTCTAGATATCATGGACACAAAATGACAACCCCGGTCGAACTTACAAATAAACTTCGCCACATATGAGTCCCCCTGGCGGAGAGTTACAAAGTCCCTCGTCAGGCGGCTCCTGATGTCAGCTGGAAAATACTTTCCGTAGAACATCTCCTTGAATCTGTCCTAGGTGAGGGTAGCCAAGTCCACTGCATGAGCGGCTCCCTCCCACCATAGGGATGCATCATCCCTCAGCATATAAATGGCGCACCTGACCCGGTCGCCATCTCCCATCTACAGATACTCATAGTGCAACTCCAGAGATCGAATCCATCCCTCTGCCAAGAATGGATCAGTACTGCCCTCGAACTCCTTCGGGTTGAGCCGCTTAAACTTCTCATAAATATTGGTATGCGAACGGGGAGCCTGCTCCAAAAGCCTAGTCATACCCTCCAGTACACGGGTAGCGGCATCCATTGGCAGTGGTGGTGAAGGGCCTCTACTGCTTTCAGGAATATCGTCTTGTCGGTCTGTGCTGGGAGCGCCTCTTGGAGGCATGATATCTGAATACAGTCCAATTTATAAACGTAACCCATCATGCAGTTAATCTAGTTTTTTTTCAAAATAAAAAGTCCTTCAATCATAAAAGCAGTTAAGCATGCACTGTAAATCCTAGTAAATCGTATATAATGAAGACAGGCAGGTGATAGCAGTAAATCATTTAAAACATAAAAGCATACAGACTTGAGGCTTGAAGACTGAGCTGCAGAAACTAGCGGTGACACAACCCTATACAGGACCCTAACTCTGATATCAACTGAAACATCTACTAATTTAAAATTTGGAAATTTTTCTTTAAAAGCTCACATTTTTGTAAATACCATCTTAATATTTTGCATGCATGCAACCCTACTGAAAAATAAGCGTAAATATTTAACAATTTAAAGTAGTGCAGTTTAAAATGGTCGAGTTATTTAACAATTTAAATTATTGCAGTTTAAAATGACCAAACTCGACTAACAGAAAATGCGTAAACATACGAGTAAAAATCCTAGAAATCATCATCGTATCAAAATCAATGTATATAAAAAAATGCTCATGTTCTCTCAAATCTCAAGAATCATAATGTGCGGAAGAAGAGTGGTCCTCGGGTCATGCACGCATATCCAGTCTCGCCTACTCAGAGTTTGGCACCTCCTGTCTCCTCGTAAACACGCTCACCTGCATCACACATGCCTAGTGAGTCTAAAGACTCAACACACCTGTACCGGAAATAAAAAGTACATATACATAGCACACAGCAGTGAAAATATACTGTAATCAACATAGCATTCATGAACTTTAAAAGCGTAAATGTAAACGTGTCATATGAGATCATTACATGTAAAAACAGCTCATCGTATCATCATATACTTATACATAAGTTCATTTAATGAATTCAGTTCATTAGTTGTGACTTTCGCATCATCATTCATCATTATACAGTGGATCCCATCTACATAAACTGTGGTACCCGACGGCTGTCGGACATCAGCGACAGTGTTACCCATCGACTGTGGCTAGGCCTCCTCTTCAGAATTTAAATATACATCTTAAGCATTTACATATATATCGTTAGTTACAACTAATTTTCATCCTTCAAAACATCATCATTTTCATCACTTGTCAAAATCATGCGCATGCGTAAATTTTTCTTAAAATCAAGCATGCAACGTATTTTTCATAATTTCATAAAAATCATAGTCATGATGCATAAACATTTAAAATCATGGTAAATTTGTGCTCAGGCGCTGCCAAGACTAAAAACTTACCCCGGGTCCAAAATGACCATTTTGCCCCCGGAAACCAAAAATGATCCTTTCACCCCTGGACCTCTAAATTTCGACCTGAAGCTTACCAAACTCCTTAAAACATCCCAAAACATAATTAAATGTATTTCTTAGACGTAAACTCGAGCCCGTTTAAAAACTTATTTGATTCGTTTTAAAACTTGGACCGGGGTCCCAATTTTAACCCAAATCAACCCTAAACTTACCCAAATTATTGCAAACTTAAACCATGCCTAAAATACATCCTACCAGCCCTAAACCCCACATTCTATGACCCACAAAAACGAGGCCACACGTCGCCGGAATTACCAGCAAGTGCCATGACCGAACCCTAATGCAACCATGCTCCTTAATTTCGTATCTAACTCACGACCAGGAGAACCAAAATGTTGTAGCCGATCATTTATCTAGAATAATTACTGAATCATGTCATAATGAAATACCAATAAATGAAAATTTTCCAGATGATCAGTTGTTTTATGCTACTATTATGTCATGGTTTGCTAACATTGTAAATTTTCTTTTGATAAATAAAATGCCTTCTCATTGGAATTCACAGGATAAGAATAAATTCTTGATAGAAGTAAAAAAATTTTATTGGGATGATCCTTACTTGTTTAAGTATTGTCCTGACCAAATTTTTCGACGATGCATACCCGACAATGAAGTAAGTAATGTTATTAAATTTTGTCATTTAGAAGCACGTGGAGGTCATTTTTCATCCAATAAAACAGCTACAAAAATCTTACTTATTGGCCGTCTTTATTCAAAGATACGCATTTATTTTGCGAATCTTGTGAAAACTGTTAGAAGATGGGATCAATTTCAAAACGAAACATGATGCCTTTAAATCCAATCATAATTATTGAAATATTTGATAGTTGGGGGATAGATTTTATGGGTCCATTTCCATTATCTTTTGGATATACGTACATTTTAGTCGTTATTGATTATGTTTCAAAATGGATTGAAGCAATTGCATGTAGAACTAATGATCATAAAGTTGTTATTAAATTTTTTAAAGAAAATATTTTTAGCCGATTTGGAATACCTAGAGCAATAATTAGTGATGGGGGAAGTCATTTTATAAATAAATTATTTTCTTCTTTGTTAAGAAAATATGGCATTACACATAAAGTTTATACTCCATATCATGCTCAAAGTAATGGTCAAGTTGAACTTGCAAATAGAGAAATAAAACAAATTTTAGAAAAAACAGTTACACCAAATCGAAAGGATTGATCTTTAAGATTAACTGATGCATTATGGGCATATAGAACTGTATTTAAAACAACATTAGGTATGTCACCATAAAGGTTTGTTTTTGGTAAGCATTGTCATTTACAAGTTCAACTTGAACATAAAGCTTATTGGGCAATTAAAGCATTTAATATTAATTTAGATGATGCATCTAAATTAAGAAAATTGCAATTAAATGAACTTGAAGAATTAGGAAATGATGCATATGAAAATTCAAAGATTTATAAAGATAAAACTAAAGCCTTTCATGATAAAAATATTATAAGAAAGTCATTTGAAATTGGACAAAAAGTTTTACTTTATAATTCTCGTTTGCATTTATCTCCAGGAAAACTAAGATCGAGATGGTCAGGACCATTTATAGTTAAATTTGTTTATCCTCATGGTGCTGTTGATATTTAAAATCCTAAAAATAATGACGTGTTTAAAGTTAATGGGCAAAGACTTAAGCCTTTTATAGAAAATGAAATTCTTAATGATGAGTTTATGCTTTTATATGATCCACAATAGTTGTTTGATATTTTCATTCTGTTTTTGCAGATTCTAGTTCATTTCCCGGTTAAGTGACGAATAACGGTACTTTGTGACTGTCTAAGTCGGTTTCTTCAGTTTTCCCAAAATAATTGAAATATATATAATAATATATATAATAATAATAATAATAATATGGGTGCGTGTATTATGAATCTTCGTAAATATTTTGCTTGTTTACCTGATAATGCGTTGAAAAAAATTTATAAAGCTAGATGTGAGCGACTAAGGTTGATGATGTTATATGGCATACCAAATGATGTCTGATTGATAATTGAAGCAAAAGTCCGATTGGTTGGGGAAGCAAGTGAAATAATAATAAGACATATGTCAGGATTTGGTAAAAGCACATATGCCAAAAAGCGAAGAGCTAAACGTATAGGTGGATGTCATAAATGTGCAAGGTGGACTTGTAAAGGGAAATGCAAAAATGTTGGAATGACATCAATGAACAGAGTAGATAAAATTTTATTCATTAAGAATGGTCTGAGTAAAGAGCCTTTGGATAATTTTCTAGAGGTTCTTGATACGCATTCTAGTGGATACGTGCAAAATGAACTTCTTAAACTATGGTGGCAATTTCAACATGAGGAATATCAATATGGACAGTGGAATCAGCCTTATAAAGATCCTACTGTTGTAACACATATCTATTTTGATAAGTAATATATATATATACAATTTCGTCTTTGGAATCTGACGTTAAAAGACCATTTTTGCCAATTTATAAGAAAATTGGATGGGAAGCATATCCTCGACTCATAGAAGGCGTTGAAGCTGTTACTGAACGTAAAATCAGAGGAAGATGTGAGCCACAATCACACAACTACGCTGTATATATGTGTTGTAATTTTATTTCATTTTTATTTTCTTTTATTAATAATAATTTCCTGTTCAAATATTGATTTTTGGCATGTTACACCTATAAATTCATATGCTGTTATCTACAATTACAGAAAACATATTTCTAAACATGTCAACATCCACGGTAAATAAAATCAAAAATATTTGTGTATTTTGTGGATCTAGTGCAGGAAAAGATTCAATTTATGAAGAAGTAGCAGAAATTCTTGGAATAACACTTGCTAAAAAAAAGTTCATTTGGTATATGGTGGTGGTGAAGTTGGTCTCATGGGAAAAGTTGCAAAAGCTGCGCATGCAGGTGGAAGTGAAGTCTTAGGCATTATTCTGATTACTTTAGCCAATCTTACTGGACCAACAATAGGAGAAGAAATGAAAGTGGACAACATGTATGAACGAATTACTCAAATGATTGAACATTCAGATGCTTTCATTGCTTTGCCAGGAGGTTTCGGTACTTTGGAGGAAATATTTCATATTGTTTGTTGGGCACAATTAAATATCCACAATAAGCCAATTGGTTTGTTAAATGTTAACAATTATTATGATAAACTGTTATCGTTTCTTGATGATGTTGTGGAACATGGATTTCTTTCATTAGCTTCATGAAGGATGTTAGTTTCTGCTACAAGTGAAGGTGAACTTATTGATTTACTGCAAGGATTTAGTAATGAACCAGATCCATTCTTATATCAACTTAATTGGCCAACATCCAAGAGTAAGAAAAGAAAATTCATGTGATGCTACTTGTGATTCAACGGTATGTTTTTAATATTTTTTTTAAGGTATGAATAATCTCTTCTTCTTCTTCTCTTAGTTTTTTTTTATTATATGAAAATAAAAATATATACATATATACACTAATAATAATAATAATAATAATTTTTAGTTCAATGTCGAGTAAGGTGTCAGTAAAATGCACCTGAGACGCATTAGTTAATAATTATTGGAAAATTACAATACGTTAGATTTTAATATTCATTATATTCAAATTACAGATTACAAGAAAAATTAGTTTTTCATATGTACCAATTTATATATATATTTTTTAAAAATTAATATAAAATGTATAATATATGTGTTTATTTATTTATATAGATATATAATTGTGTGTGTTTTCAAATAAAATGATTTCTAAACTTTTTATGAGAATATAGTTAAAAAATATGGTTTGTATGGTTGTTAACATGTATAATTGAAAGAATTTTTTTTTTTAAAGTATAATATATACTCACACATCTTTTGTGAGTAAGTGGTGAGAAATGAGAAAACAATTAATAAACTTTTATTGATTATTAAAAAATGATTAATTACAAGAATATAACTCTCCTAAAAAAATATTAATTGAAAAAAAATAAAGTAAAAGAAGTAATAGATAACGGACTGCAAAATACTTTATTCATTGTAATTTTTTTTCTAGATTTGATTGATGTACTATCAATGTGTTCTTTAAAAAAAAAACAACAACAAACAAACAAACAAACAAAAATATTTGTTTGTGCTAGATAAGTTTCAAAGATATTCGAATGTATCCGTTATATAAAATGTTTATATATAAATATAGATATTCATGGTAGAATGTTTGGAAAAAAAATTTATGTTATTGTAAAATTTTGCAGTCACGTTATTTAAAAAAAATAGAAAAAAAAGAAAAGAAAAAGAAAAGAAAAGAAAAAATAAAGGGGATTTTATTTTTTGTAAATTTTCCTATTTTGTTTTCAATATTAGTTTATTTAATTATCTGCTTTAATACTTAGCTTTTTTCAATGAGAGTTAATGTTCATTCCAACTCCATGAGTGAAAACTAGCTATTCATTAAATATTTTAACCTGAAAGAATATATGGAGTTGAGGTTTTTACAATAATATTCTTGATATTATACATATGGTGGGTGGTGTGAATTATCTTTTTGACTATATTACCATAAAAAATTTAGAAATTAAAATATATATATATATATATATATATATATATATATTTTTACTTTATATATTATGTGAAAATAAAAATAATAATAAAAGCACATCTAATTATATATTTTTATATTAAATGAAAAAATATAAATATATATATATAAATCGGTATATGAATTTGTTTTTAAAATTAATATGTTTGTATATTTGAATATATAAAAGGAATAAAGAATCAAGGTTGTGATTTTCCGATAAATTTTATTACTAAAGGACTAGTAATAAAATAGTGTGGGGGTGTGATTAAACTTAAAATTAATAATTTATTATATTTTAAAACCTATAGTTTAAAAGTTAAGTTTAATTAAAATTATAAAATTATGTTATTTTAGTATTGTTTGTTTATATTTAATTGTCTTACTAAATATGTTTTATTTTCAGGTTTTTTACGTGTTGGTAAAATAATGATAACTCAAGCTACAAAATTCAAATGGAGATGATTCAAACATGTTTGAAATCCTTGAGAAATTATCTACAACTTTGCAGAAGACATGATTGCCTAAAAAGTTCATTAAGATGATCAATTTGTGCAAATATCAAAAGGAGGACACATTTACTTTTACTATGACCAGCATATAGTAAAAAAATCATAACTATTTTAATATTTAACAAAATGAGGTGAACCAAATGGCCAAAATCATCTACAAACAATTCCCCACATGTTTGCTGTTTTAAGCAGAGTCAAATTCGGTGATTAAAGTCGTGAAGCATAGCATTGAAAGAAGGGCCAATGAATTGAACTTAGAGGAGACAAAAACTACTATTGCAACTACATGGCATTAATAAAATTTTTTGACCATTTCTCTAATTTGGCCTATAAATAGAGGTCTTGTGCTAACTTAAGAATCATTCTATCTCATTGTAAAATATAGTATGAGTGTGTATCAAAGTTTGATTTTCTCAAATATGAGTGATGATTTTAGTGTTGATCAAAAGTAAGCTCATGACAAGCTTAATCTATTATGTCAAGGTGAAGAGGATGAATTCTTGGTGAAGTAAGATTGTTTATATTTTGTATATTTTTTCTATATTTTTTTTCATTCAGCTAACTTCTTTTTATTGTAGGTAAAATGAATTATTTGTTGTTATCAATTTACATCAAATGTTTGATACCATTGAAGTGATTATCTTGATTTGTTGTTTAATTTTGATACAATAAATATTTCATCAATTATTATTATTGTTATAATATATATATATATATATATATAATTATATCATATATTTCATTTAGACGATAGCGTGACTCTGTCGGTTGTTCTAAATGAAATATTATGATTTAATACTAACATCTAACAATCTAACATTTACTTTATCGCAACTAACTTTTATTTTTCGCATCTAACTTTTGCTTTACTGCAACTAACTTTTACTTTCCCGCAACTAACTTTTATTTTTCCGCAACTAACTTTTACTTTACCGCAACTAACTTATTAAATCATATATTTCATTTAGGCAATAGCGTGGCTCTGTCGGTTGTTTTAAATGAAATATAATGATTTAATTTAACATTTACTTTATGCAATTATATATTTATGTAGTTATATATATAATCATAGGTACCATATATAAAATATCGGTTAATTCGGTATTTTTTATAGTGAGAACTATATTATATTATGTGTGTGTTTAAATATTTAATTTTTTTGGAACCATTATTTATAGTGGATTCCTTTGTTTTACTTTTAGTTAAACAATATTACATAAACCAAGAATAAATCCTCCAGCCTTGACAAAGTTTATAATTTGTAAACTTCGTTCTTGCATTTGGTAATCTATAAATTAATAAATTTAAACTTAAAATACCCTCTCTGTGGATCGATATCGTACTTACAAAATATATTACTTGCAGAAAACCTACACTTGAGTGAATTATAATTTATGTAGAACCCGTAAATCAGACTACATATAAGCCATGCATAATTTCTAGTATTTAAATTAAAAATGATTTCCTTATTATTTAAAGCATTTTAAAGTTGTTAGTCATGATTGTTTATTTTAAATCGCATATGTTTAGTTTATCTTTTCGGTAATTAAGTTAGGCCGGACTGGAGATGAAGTATTGAGATAAGTTAATAAAAACTTATTTAAGAAGTGGTAATTTAGCATGTTAGTAAATATATTTTAAAAAGTTGGCATGCATACAAGTTATTAAACTTCTTTGGTATTTTATTTAATTGTTTTTAAAGCATTAAATGAATGTTTATTTCATTAATTATGTGCTTAATTATTTTATGCATTTTATGCATAATTCATGCATGATAGGATTTAATTCATGAAATTTTAAAAGCACACGCACTAGAGTTTTAGGTGCATTTCACGTTCGGACGAGGATCGGAGATCGGAGAATTTTCAGGAAAATTATTTATTACACGATTCATTTTTATAAATTTATTTAAAGCATTTTTAAGTGTATTTTTAAAAAATGGGAATTTTTGGGTATTTTTACCCGCATCAATTTTATTTTAATCGGTACGTAAATTTTATCGAATCGGGGACTTTTTAATAGTTCGTCTATTATTTTCAAAATCTTTCCAACTCGAAATATTTTTCGGGAGTGGGTTTGGGCTTAATGGGCCTACTTTGAGTTTATAGGGCTTAATTATCTTTTTAACTTTTAAATTAAACAATATAGGCCCATAAATTAATTAGTTATCTATATAATTAACCCTAAGCACCATTAACCCTAAACCTAATTCTACCCCACCAACCAGCCGACACCCATTCATACTCATCACCCCTCGGTTTCAGAAGATAGCAGCTGTAGGCCACATTCTTTTGGCTCCTGGTGGTAAAGAAAGAAAAACTACCCGGTCCCTCCATTTCATCCTTGCACTCCAATCATCTTAAGGCACGCTTTTACTCTTTTTCTGCATCATTCACGTTATACTACTGATGTACATGTATTTATGCATTTAAACTTTCGATCCAGCACTGTATATGATTTATGCATTCGGTTTTTGAGGGTTCAGGCTACCCTTAGTTGGATGCTCACGTTTTCATGTATTTCTGTGCAAGGGGCTGTGAGTTCGAGTTGTTAGGAGGCTGAAAACACTTCTGAGGTGTAGTCTTGGGGGTTCGATATGGTGGATTTTGCTGTAGGTTGTTTGATCGAAAGTATGATGCAATGGGTGGTTTGGTTCTTAAGATAGCAGCGTGCGAGAGTCTTCCAGCAACGCAGGGACCTCTACGAGCCTTAGACCTGACTTTGGTGGGTCTGATCCACGGTCTAAGAAGGCTCGAGTGCTGCTGGAACAAGCCCCTTAGCCGATCGAGTGTGGGTTAATAAGAATCGGCCACGGTAGTTTCCTTCGGGTTCTAGCGTTCAGTTTCGTTGTGTAGTTTGCATGGGGGCGGTTGTTTGGTTCTGATAGGTGGATTGGGGGCTGGTCTATGTCCTTGTTAGGTTGTCTCATGAGTGGTGCGACGGGTCAGCTGGAGGCGTGAATTTTGGGAAGAAATCATGCATGAAGTGGTGGATTAGGATAGGACCGATAGTTGAGAATATTCTGGAAATTTAGCCGTGTGTTTGGGGGCCTATTGTCATTTTTTTAGGACCTCTTAAGTGTTTTAAATTATGATAAAAAGTTGGGAAAGTTTTGGATAAGTTTCGGTTCAATTCGGGTAGATACCGGGACCCGGTCCAAGTTTTAAAACGAGTCGGTTAAGTTGTGTTTCCGGCTCGAGTTTACGTCTAAGAATACTTTAAAAATGTTTTGGGACATTTTAAGGGGTTTGGTAAGCTTCGGGTCAATTTTAGAGGTCCAGGGGTAAAATGGTAATTTTTATGTTTCCAGGGGCAAAATGGTCATTTTACACCCGGAGTGAGAATTTGGTCCTGCCAGCGCCCTGAGCACAAATCATGATATTTTTTTAAATGTTCATGCATCACGTTTACGATTTTTACGCTATTATAATAATTATTGTGCATGCTTGGTTTAAAGGAATTAAGAGAGAAAAAGTGAGAAAGTGAAGAGCACTCCGTCTCCGCTGCGCCGCGTCGTTATTTCGTTTTTTTTCTGTCAAAACAAACCAAGGCATGTTTATATCTTCTTTAACTCTTCAATGAAGCCATATACGTATTTTTAAATATCGCAAGTACATGATTTTAATGCAAGAAGATCGAAATTGTTCATATTTAATGATGTTATATAATTATATTACGTGCAAAAATATTCATTTTCAGATTTATGCGATATTGCTTGTGGTCACTTTACTATCATGATTAAATCAGGTCGCCAGTTACCGGTTCGGTCGTCAGTTACCGGTTATGAGAACATTACTAAGTCCTGTCGCCAGTTACAGGCCCGGTCGCCAGTTACCGGTCAGTTCAGTTGTTTCACCCAGTACTGTTGCAGTGGTCTGATCAGACGTACATTACTAAGTCCTGTCGCCAGTTACAGGCCCGGTCGCCAGTTACCGGTCAGTTCAGTTCAGGGGCCACTTGCGTAGACCATAATCTCACCAGAAAATTATTACATGCTATTTTATTACAGGGCTCCAAGGAGCGAACATTTTCACTATAATTTTCAGTTCAGTTATGCACGTATTATAATTGCTCATGACAAATTATTTTCACATTATGCCTCATGACATGATATTTTTATCCCATGCAAATTTTTACTATATTTACTCGTTATTTACGATATATGCATGTTGAGTCTTTAGACTCACTAGACTTGATTGTTGTAGGTATTGATGATGCCGGGGCCGAGGGCGGAGACCAGTGAGCTAGCTTGGGTCGGCTGTAGTGGAACACGAGGACCTCATTTACAGCACTTGCCATTTTTATGCTCAAACATTTTTTATCAGTTGTTGGATACTTTAACTTGTTATTTTGGCGAGTAATAATTTCTTCCGCTGTTATTTTTAAACATTAAACTTGATTTATCAGTTTATTTTGTGAATGAGGCACCTTAATTATTTAAAAAAAAAAACAAAATTTTAAATTTTTCCGCAATTTTTCAAACACGAATTTTCGGTTCGTTTCAGCTGGTATTAGAGCCGACCTCTCTTAGTACGGTGTGGTTCGGGGACGAACCAAGCGGAAGCTGGTGGGCATGTGAGGCACTAGGCCGAAGAGGGCGGGGGGGTGATCGCCGGTGCCATCAGTTGCACGGACAATGAGCGGCTCCTGGCAGGCTTCTAGGTGGAGGGAACATGAATGAACCGACCCACACGGGAATGAGAGGGATTCCGAGAATGTTCAATGTAATGGACTGTACAGTTGAAGAGGGCTTAAAAGATTTGATTTGTACTACTCATATCACGAAGGTGCTTCTTCTTTTCGGTAGCTCATCACATAAGAACTTCAAAGTTAAGCGTGCTTGACTTGGGGAAATTTTGGGATAGGTGACCTCCTGGGAAGTTTCCTAGGGTGCGTGCGAGTGAGGACATAAGCACGCTGGAAAGACTCGTCTTGGTACAGTGAGGACAGTCGTCGAATCTGGGGCGTTACAGCTGGTATCAGAGCAATGATTCTGTAAAGGTTTGCACTACTACTGACCTCGAGAAGCTCATGAAGTCACGCCTTCGGTCTGTAAGTTTTACATTTACGCATTTTATTTAAAGCATGAATTATTTTAAACAGCATGTTTCCATGAAATATTTTACGTTCAGATTTTAATGGTTCATTGTTTATTTAAATTTAAAATAAATAATGGAATTATGCATGTTGGGTACGTTTGGAATTGGACATGTCTAAGAATTTGAATATTGGGCTTTAGGAGAGTTTGAAAATGATTTGACTATATTAATTTTTAGGTCAGTAGTGTTGATGTCCTCCTTATGGGTTATAAGTTAATCTTGAAAATTATGTATGCTTTTGAGATTTGTAGAATTTCTAAGAAATTATTGATGGTTCTTGGTTGCTAGTCGAGTAAATTTTTGATGATTTCATATAAGAAATATCGATTTAAGACTACGACAATCTTTAGGATTATAAATGTACAATTTGAGGATTTTAATTATCTATGGAAATGTAAGATTAATTATGAGAATTTATTTAGGACACATGCTCTACATAGTTGGATTTAAGGATTGAATTGCAGGAATTGAAAATTTTAAGGACCTAATTGTAATAATCAATGATTTGAGGACCTAGGTTCAAAAATAAAATTCTAAGGGACTATTTTCGAATTTATCGAATTTTGGGATTTAATTCTGAGTTTCGAGAATTTTAAGATATAATAAGGCTAAGTCAAAAAAAAAAAAATTTATGGGGACAATGATGCAAATTTCGAAGAGTTGTAGGGCCAAAATGTAAATTCGGAAAACTGTAAGGGTCAGATTGCAATTTTCAAAATTTTAAGGACGTAATTGCGAACTTTTGAGGAACACTTGGGATTTTAAGTATTTATAGAAATGTAAAACGTGTTATGGGAATTAATTTTGGGTTTAATAAACATAAGGCTATTGAACCTTATGATGCGGGAAATCTATAAAAATGAAATTGGGAATACTGAGGACTAATGGGTAATTGTGGAATTTCGAGATTTAGGAAAAAAAAAATTGAATGATATTCGAAGAAAGTAAGAATTAATTTTACAATTTTAAGAAATTTGAGAACTTATTTAGTAGTAGATGAGAATTGAATGGTTTAAATGATAGGAATTTTCGGTTATTTAGGCTCGAAAGAAATATAGAATATTCAGATATTTGGGTTATAATGTTATAATGAATGGTAACCAAGGACATTGTAGGATGAATCAATCTTCGACGTGAAAATTTAAGCGTTAGTGATATAATGTTGTGGCAAATTAAGGATTTAAAGTGATGACGATTTAAGGTAAATTTGATCGGCTATTTAAGTTATAAGGATAAACTTGGAGTTAGTAAATTTTTGGGAACATAAGTTTGATGCGTCACAAGTTTTAGTCATGATCTTAACAGTTAAGATTATACCTTGTGAGAACTTAAAATTTTTAAGAAAGTTGGGTACGATGATGATTAGTTTAATTGGTAGACGCATGTAGGAGGTGAGGTAGACACCTGATTTTAAGAAATTTTTGATAGTAATCGAGAAACTTGAGAATAAGTGAATATGTGTGTTTGGATTATGTTATCTAATACTATTTGGGTCGCGTAAGCTTGAATTTTAAGTTTATGAAATATTTGTTCATACGGAAATTTTGGGTGGAATAAAAACAAAAGAGAATTAGTTGTGTACAATATAAGTTATCAATTGATGAATATTAAGATTTTTTTTATCAAGTAAGAAATCTAAAAGGTTGATATGGGGATTCTAGAATTCTATGGGTTATAAGTGAAATTGATTTATTAAAGTTAGTCTAAGGCTACCATGGGATGACTTAATAAGTTTTTACGCTGCTACGTAAGAAGGTGACACTTGTTTTAATGAGGAGAGTTCATGGATTTTAGGCTAATACTACTATGAGGTTGAAATAAGGTGTAATCTTTAAGCGTTCTACTGAGAATAGTAGTCGATCAGTAAATTTTGGTACAAAGGTTTCTTAAGTCGAACTGCATAAATGCTAATATAATAAGTCGATGAATATTACGAGTATAGTATAAGAAAAGTAAGGTGCGATAAGTTTGGACATCCATCTCTAGTATGAGAAACTGCGGGATAAGTCAACATTCGGGGTTATAGTTGAATAGAACTAAGGCACCATAAGTTGTTTTAAGTTGCGATTCACAACTAGGACTTTGGTAGACAAATTTATTTAGGATTGAGGAGACGTAAGGACATCTTAATATTTATCTTATTAGAGTAGCGCATCGGAAACGTGGATTATTAGGATTCTAGAATTAAGAGTCTAAACATTTTGTTTATCAAGGATAAGCGAATTTCGAGGACGAAATTTCTTTTAAGGGGGGAAGGATTGTAGAACCCGTAAATCAGACTACATATAAGCCATGCATAATTTCTAGTATTTAAATTAAAAATGATTTCCTTATTATTTAAAGCATTTTAAAGTTGTTAGTCATGATTGTTTATTTTAAATCGCATAAGTTTAGTTTATCTTTTCAGTTAATTAAGTGAGGCCGGACTGGAGATGAAGTATTGAGATAAGTTAATAAAGACTTATTTAAGAAGTGGTAATTTAGCATGTTAGTAAATATATTTTAAAAAGTTGGCATGCATGCAAGTTATTAAACTTCTTTGGTATTTTATTTAATTGTTTTTAAAGCATTAAATGAATGTTTATTTCATTAATTATGTGCTTAATTATTTTATGCATTTTATGCATAATTTATGCATGATAGGATTTAATTCATGAAATTTTAAAAGCTCATGCACTAGAGTTTTAGGTGCATTTCACGTTCGGACGAGGATCGGAGACCGGAGAATTTTCAGGAAAATTATTTATTACACGATTCATTTTTATAAATTTATTTAAAGCATTTTTAAGTGTATTTTTAAAAAATGAGAATTTTTGGGTATTTTTACCCGCATCAATTTTATTTTTAATCGGTACGTAAATTTTATCGAACCGGGGGACTTTTTAATGGTTCGACTATTATTTTCAAAATCTTTCCAACTCGAAATATTTTTCGGGAGTGGGTTTGGGCTTAATGGGCCTACTTTGAGTTTATAGGGCTTAATTATCTTTTTAACTTTTAAATTAAACAATATAGGCCCATAAATTAATTTGTTATCTATATAATTAACCTTAAGCACCATTAACCCTAAACCTAATTCTACCCCACCAACCAGCCGACACCCATTCAGACTCATCACCCCTCGGTTTCAGAAGATAGCAGCTGTAGGCCACATTCTTTTGGCTTCTGGTGGCAAAGAAAGAAAAACTACCCGGTCCCTCCATTTCATCCTTGCACTCCAATCTTCTTAAGGCACGCTTTTACTCTTTTTCTGCACCATTCACGTTATACTACTGATGTACATGTATTTATGCATTTAAACTTTCGATCCAGCACTGTATATGATTTATGCATTCGGTTTTTGAGGGTTCATGCTACCCTCAGTTGGATGCTCACGTTTTCATGTATTTCTGTGCAAGGGGCTGTGAGTTCGAGTTGTTAGGAGGCTGAAAACACTTCTGAGTTGTAGTCTTGGGGGTTCGATATGGTGGATTTTGCTGTAGTTTGTTGGATCGAAAGTATGATGCAATGGGTGGCTTGGTTCTTAAGATAGCAGCGTGCGAGTGTCTTCCAGCAACGCAGGGACCTCTACGAGCCTTAGACCTGACTTTGGTGGGTCTGATCCACGGTCTAAGAAGGCTCGAGTGCTGCTGGAACAAGCCCCTTAGCCGATCGAGTGTGGGTTAATAAGAATCGGCCACGGTAGTTTCCTTCGGGTTCTAGCGTTCAGTTTCGTTGTGTAGTTTGCATGGGGGCGGTTGTTTGGTTCTGATAGGTGGATTGGGGGCTGGTCTATGTCCTTGTTAGGTTGTCTCATGAGTGGTGCGACGGGTCAGCTGGAGGCGTGAATTTTGGGAAGAAATCATGCATGAAGTGGTGGATTAGGATAGAACCGATAGTTGAGCATATTCTGGAAATTTAGCCGTGTGTTTGGGGGCCTATTGTACATTGTTTTAGGACCTCTTAAGTGTTTTAAATTATGATAAAAAATTGGGAAAGTCTTGGATAAGTTTCGGTTCAATTCGGGTAGAAACCGGGACCCGGTCCAAGTTTTAAAACGAGTCGGTTAAATTGTGTTTCCGGCTCGAGTTTACGTCTAAGAATACTTTAAAAATGTTTTGGGACATTTTAAGGGGTTTGGTAAGTTTCGGGTCAATTTTAGAGGTACAGGGGTAAAATGGTAATTTTTATGTTTCCAGGGGCAAAATGGTCATTTTACACCCGGGGTGAGAATTTGGTCCTGGCAGCGCCCTGAGCACAAATCATGATATTTTTTTAAATGTTCATGCATCACGTTTACAATTTTTACGCTATTATAATAATTATGGTGCATGCTTGGTTTAAAGGAATTAAGAGAGAAAAAGTGAGAAAGTGAAGAGCACTCTGACCGACGATTTCGGTTGGGAATAAATCTAGCAAGCGGACTAGATCAAGTTATAGTATTTGGAGATGAGTCCAGGTATCGTACCCACAGAGATCGATGTTTAATTACTAGAATATGAATTATTTTTCCTAATTCAGGCTAATAAAATTCAAATGATGGGAGAGATAGATTAATCAAAACTAAATTAAACAATTTAAATAAATTAACTAAAGCAAAAAAAAATCCAAATTATTAAACTAGACGAAAATTCAAATTATTTAAAAACGACTAAGGCGCACAACGGTACCGAGACAATTTATAATCTACGTGTCAAATTCATATTCATTAAATTAATTATTTAATTCACGACGGAATTCCCAAAATTATTTATTAAACGATTCCTCGAATTAATAAACCTAATTAAATCTAACAGTCCAATTATTCCTAAATAAATTTAATTAGATTTAACCGCATTGGATCGCTGTGAAATTCAAGTTTTTCAACCTAAAGTCGCACACTGAAATCGAATACTATTTCTAGTCAATTTAACCATGTGTTGATTGATGTGTGAAGCAAATATTAATCTATCGCCTTCCGTTTTTAGATTAACCAACAAATATTCTATTTAATTGGCCAGATTAAAAGAACACGTGATAAACGATATCAATCAATGAATAAAATAAATAATCTAATTGAATCAAACTCAAAACATCAAAAAAATAATATGTCTCGGCCCTATCATGGCCTTAGTCTATAAAAATCTACTCCATAAACTTAAAATAAAATTGCAATTCACTGTTTAAATTCAATGCAGAAAACATGATTAAGAAGGAATGGGAAGAGATTCTCAGTAATTAGTAGCGTGTGAGGAATTCCTCGCTGGTTTTGCCTTCCTTCTTCCTCCCCTTTTTTCTTCTTCCGCGCTGTTCTCCTATTCCGTCTCCTTCAGTACTTCTGTTCTCGGCTGCCTTTCTTCTCTTGTATGCTTCTGCCCTTTTATTCTCCTCAATGGGCCTCTCCTTTTTTTTCTTTTTAAGCCCATATCAAGTAAAGAAAGTGTAGATAAGATATTTGTCAAGATTTACATAGATTTCTCCAAAAATTCAATATCATCAAAGAATAAGAATATTTTATTTCCTTTGAAATCTAGCAAATTTATTTTATCTCCTAATTTAAACACTTTTCACTTTTTATTCAAATCTACAATTATTAATTAAATTAAGCACATAATTAGGATAAAAAGTCTAGATAAGGGCAAATATTATCAAATCAA